>NC_086174.1:51350589-51975589 GCF_023053635.1 Elgaria multicarinata webbii
CTATGGATATTTAGAGCTAGATAACCACTGTTACACTAAAAAAAACCTATGGCTTACTAGGAAGTAAGTGCAAATGAAAACTATGAGACTTACTTCTGAGTAGATACGCATAGATTGCACAATTAATGACTTTGAATATAGTAACCTAGAGGATATTGTGCTTCCTTATGCTGATTTCAGAATATTTTATTTTTAAATGCATATTTTATATTAACATGCATTAATGAGCAGCACATAACAAATTAAATATATTAAGATACATTATGGTACAGATTAAAATATCTAATAATTGCTAAAACATTTAATAAAAACACCATAATTGCAAACAAACTGGGCAGCACAGTCACTCAGGGAAGGCCCAGGTAAAGAAATAGTTTTTAATTGGTGCCTAAAGCATGCTACAATTGGTGCCTCCTGAATAACAGAGGGGGAGCTGAGGCACAGCCCCAATGCTGCTGTCCTGATTCCAAGTCCTTCCAACTGAGATGTAAGACAACAAAGAGGTCTACTGTGCAATCCAGAAAACCTTTATTCAGTAAATAGATCTCTTCACACCTGAAGGGAATGTGACTGCTAGGAGCTATCCTCTAAGCTTAATTGGTCTAACAAAGCAAAGCAGTTGCCTATCAACTAAATGGATGGTTTCCCATCATGCCTGAGAGGTTTTGACCAGATACCTCCCTCAGGGAGGCTCTTCATGCTGCAACTTCTGCTCTGGTTATTCTGGTGGACCATCTCCCACCTCCTCTCAACTCTGCCCACTTGACAGTGGCCTGGTTCAGACGACAAGTAAAACCATGCTGCTTAACCACAAAATGGTTAAGGGAGTGCATTCCATTAATCATTTTGTGATTAAGCAGCATGGTTTAGCATGTTGTCTGAACCAGGCCAGTGTGGTGGACTCTGGGATTTGTCAATTCCGATGCTCCCTCCCCCTCCAACAAAGACTGAGCTCCAGGGGGAGATTATCTTTGAGCTTGGAACTCCTGTTCAATAAGCTCCTAGCAAGATTCCTCCTTGACTCCAGGAGAGTCTTGGAGAATTTCCTCCACTGCTTCCTGTCTCGGCTGGTCTTCTCCTTCTTCAGCCTCCGAGCCCGATTCAGAATCCATGCCCGGGAGACCGGGCTTCATCTTGACACCAACTTTCTGGAATCATCCCTGAAACTTGGAGCAGAACTACTATAGCACAGTGCCTCCAATTCCAAATTCATGAACATGATCCAAAAGAATACTGTGATCTCTCAGTGGTATTATAAGCTACTGAGAGGTCAAATGGGATCAACAGTCTCTATATCTCTCCCACAAGAGGTCATGCATCAGGATGAGCAAAGCTGATTTTGTCCCTAAACCACAACTGAACCCAGACTGAAATGGGTTGAAATAATTAGTATCTTCCAAGGATGTCTGTAATTGCCCAGCCACAACCTTCCCAAGAACCTTGCCCAGAAAAGGGGTGACTGGGCAGTAGTTGGTGTAAACCTCTGGGTGCAGGGAGGGCTTTTTCAGGAGTGGATGTACCACCACCTCCTTTGGGCACCACTCCATCACATGAAGATGCATTCACCACTCCCCGCATTCACTTAGCCAGTCCCTCCTAGCTAGCTTCAATAAGCTATGATGGGCAAGAGTTAAGAGAGATGGCTGTAGGTCAAACAGCTACAAGTGTCTGTTCTGAAGGGGACAGGGAGTGGAGAAATTGATGGGCACCACTGGAGGGCCTCAAGGGCACCACAGCACCTGCAGGTGCCATTTTGAGGACACCGGAATACTTTATTATTACAAGGTGGCTTACAATATAAAACAATAACATTCAATACAGTAACACCTTAAATGTAAAGAATTTTAAAATAAGCCAATTATCATAATATTTAGTTCTAAAACAACTAAAGTAATAGTTCAAATATGTAGCAGTAAAAACTATAATAAAAGCTTTTCATCTAAAAACCAAAGAAACACGTATGTTTTTAAAGCTCTCTTAAATGCAGCCACAGAGGGAGCCAGACATATATCTCTTGGGAGGGAATCCTATAGCCACCACAGAGAAGGTCTTCTTTTCTAGTGCCTGACAACCTTACTAATCTTAGTGATGGATAGAGAGTAGGGCCTCTTAAAATATAGGCATTCTAGAGGAAAACAATATATAGACGTAAGCAGATCTTCAAGTAACCTGTATCCAAAGTATTTAGGACTGTAACGGTCAATACCAGCATTTTGAATTGGACCTGGAAATGCACTGGCAACCAGTGAAGCTTTTACAGAATCAGTGTAATATCATCTAACTATCTAGCCCTAACAAGTACATGTGGCTACATTCTGTACCAGCTGGAGTTTCTAAGATGTCTTCAAAGGAAGTCCCACATAGAGCGCATTATAGTATCCCAGTCTAGTTGAAATTAGGGCATAAATAATTGAGACCAGGCCCCCTTCACCTAGATAGGGTCAGAGCCGACATACCCACCAAAGTTAGTAAAAGGCACTCCTAGCTACTTATTTAATTTATTGCATTTCTATACCGCCCAATAGCTGGAGCTCTCTGGGCAGTTCACAAAAATTAAAACCATTCAAAGTATAAAACAACAGTATAAAACCATAACATAAAATACAATATAAAAGCTCAACCAGATAAAAACAGCAGCAATGCAAAATTACAAATTTAAAACACCAAGTTAAAATTTATGTATAGACTGTTAAAATGCTGGGAGAATAACAAGGTCTTCACTTGGCATCTAAAAGCATATAATGTAGGTGCCAAGCGAACCTCCTTAGGGAGCTCGTTCCACAGCCGGGGTGCCACAGCAGAGAAGTCCTGTGCTTCCCAGTCAACAATGAGTCCAGAAACATCCCCAAACTATGGACTTGGCCCTTTGGGGAGAGGGCAACCTCATTCAATACTAGCTGATGCCCTTCTATTGAAGTCAGCCACCCAAAGTACTTTTGTCTTGTTTGGATTAAGCTTCAGTTTGTTCACCCTATCCACCCCAAAACTGACTCCAAGTACTTATTATTTAGGACTTGCTCAGCCTCCCTGAGATTAGTCACTAGAAAAAAAGAGGTAGAGGTGCATGTTAACTATTTTCATAGAGCAACTGTGGTAGTTACTTCATGGATCCAGAACAGAAATGACATCAACTGATACCATCTGCAATGGCAAGTTTTAATTAACTTTCTCAAATATCTCTGAATTTATATATGTTATTGAACATAATAGGCATTAAAGATATTCATTACATCCTTAGTCAGGGCACCATCATATCTGGAAACTGGATGCAATTTAGCATTATAACTATTAAGTTATTAATCACCTTAAATATAAGGGTGCTTGGAGACTTAAGCCTGAGAAGTCATTCTGCTAGCTGCCACTTCTGCTGGTTAGAAGATGGGAAAGCAGAAGAAGCCTGGATTCCAACACTCTTGTTTCCTCAATAGCAAACCAGAAAACTAATATGCAAGAACTAATATGTGTGTGTACAATAAGAAAGGCATGCAAGATGTTTTCTGCCTAAGGAAGCTCTCTGAAAAGTTCAATTACCTCCTTAATTTTTAATCGGCAGGAAATAGGGTTGTGCGGGTGATGTCTCAGTGGCTCATTTCAGGCAACACATTAGTCAACGCAGTGTGAAAACTCCACTCAACAGTCGAGTTTTTAGGGGGTACTTCCCACACAAAGTCAGGTTGCTTACCTGTAACTGTAGTTCTTCGAGTGGTCATCTGTGCATTCACACTAATGGGCTCTGCGCCTGCGCGGAGACCAATCGGGAAACTTCCATAGCCTAGAGTTTTGGCGGGAACCCCTCCCCCCCTATATATATATCAGGGGTCCCCGCCCTAATCCCTCAGTTTCTAGGAGACCGTCATTGTGGCCCCCTAACCAAGAGATATGAGATGGTGGCATAATGGTTAATGCCAATAATCTGTCAAGAGAATGAATTTATACATTATGTAGTTGACATAGACTATACCAAATAAAGGGTTACCGAAGTGATATTAGTATGGATAATATAGTAAATGGCCTCCCCTTAGGGGACATACATATGCATATAAACGACACAAGAGGGGTAGGAGGGTGGGTTGTGTGAATGCACAGATGACCACTCGAAGAACTACAGTTACAGGTAAGCAACCTGACTTTCTTCTTCGTGGTCTCTGTGCATCACACTAATGGGCGATTAGCCAGCTATCCTACCTTGGAGGAGGGTTGGTGTCGTCAGTGAAGAATCTCAGACAGGACGGCTCTACCGAAAGCGCAGTCCTCTCTGGCACGAACGTCAAGACGATAGTGTCGTATGAACGTGGATGGCTTGGCCCATGTGGCTGCTTTGCAAAGAGAGGGTAATGAAACGCCTCTTCCAAAAGCAACCGAAGTTGCGACAGCTCTGGTCGAGTGGGCTTTGACCTGTGTCGGTATTGGTAACTGGGCAATCTCATAAGCCAGTTTGATGGTTTGAACAACCCAGGCTGCAATTCTTTGAGATGAAATGGGTGATCCTTTAGACCTTCCAGCATAGGAAATGAAGAGTCTTGGTGATTTTCGAAATACTTCTGTTCTGGATTTGTAGAAGGCTAAAGCCCGGCGAGCATCTAGGGTGTGCATTGTACGTTCTAGAGGTGATGTCGGTGATTGAAAAAATGAAGGTAGAATGATATCCTGTCCTAGGTGGAAATTGGACACTACCTTGGGTAGGAATGTCACATCGGGTCGTAGGGTTGCTTTGTCTTTGTGGAAAGCTAGGTAAGGTGGGTCTATTCTCAGGGCAGCTAGTTCTCCTGCTCTTCGTGCGGAGGTTATCGCGATTAGGAATGCTACTTTGAGAGAAAGAAGTCTTAAGTTAGTCGTTGCCAGGGGTTCAAACGGGGGCTTTGTGAGAGCGTGAAGAACCACTGACAAGCTCCATGTTGGGACTATCGATCGTGATGTACCCACTGTGTTTTTTAGCCCTCTTAGGAAACCTTTGACTAGCGGATGCGTGGTCAAAGGTGGGTTGTTGTGTCGATTGGTGTGAGCTGCGATAGCTGCTAAATAGACTCTTAGGGAGCTAGGTTTTAGTCCATTTTGATGTAAGGTAAAGAGGAATTGTAAAATGTCCGTAACAGAGGGATATAGTGCATTGAAATTATTCTCAGCCGCAAATTTTGAGAATCGTTTCCATTTTGCTGCGTATGATTTTCTGGTGTTGGGTTTTCTAGATTGTAGTATGATATTTTGGATGGAAACAGGAAGCGTCTCTGAAGTTACTGCTCGATTTTCCATGCTGTGAGTCTCAAGGTGTTGAGGTTGGGATGTCTGACCTTGCCCTGGTGAATCGTCAACAGGTCTGGTCTTTGGTGGAGTCTGTAGTATTTGTTCCTTGAAAGGAGAAGTAGCCTGGTGAACCATGGTTGGCGTGGCCACCAGGGAGCGATGAAGATGCAGCTCGTGTTGTCGCGTTCTATCTTTACTAAGGCTTTGACTATGAGGGGAAACGGTGGAAAGAGGTAGAATAGTGTTCCGTCCCATTTCATGTTGAAAGCATCTCCGAGGGATCCTGGGCTGGTGCCCGCTCGGCTGCAAAAACTTTCGCAAACAGCATTGTGGTGTGAGGCGAAGAGGTCTATTGTCGGTGTTCCCCATTTTTTGAATATGTCTGACAGAGCGTTGGGGTGAAGTGTCCATTCGTGTGTCGTGGATGGTGAGCGACTTAGTTGATCTGCTAAGGTGTTGTCTCGACCCGCTATGTATACAGACGTGAGGTAGATGCGGTTGTCGATGCACCAATGCCATATATCCATCGTAAGGTGTAAGAGGCGGGAGGAATGAGTTCCTCCTTGTTTGTTTAAATAGAACACTACGGTTGTGTTGTCTGATGCGACTGTAATATGTCGGTCTCGAAGTACGGTAACGAAGGCTTTCAATGCTTTTTGTACGGCAAGTAATTCTAGGACATTGATGTGATTGAGTGATTCGGTCCTTGACCATTGTGCTTGAACGCTTAGAGGACCGCAGTGTGCTCCCCAGCCTGATAGAGAGGCGTCTGTCACCACTGTTCTGGTGGGTGCTGGTATTTGGAATGGAAGTCCTTGGGTGAGGTTCCGTAGATCTTCCCACCAAGCTAGGGATTGTTTTGTTTTCGTAGGTATGTAAAGGATGAGATGTTGATCGTCTCGTTGATTGTTGTATGCCCTTATCAGCCAATTTTGTAATCGTCTCATGTGGAGTCTTGCAAATTGTACGACAGAAGTCGTCGCTGACATGTGTCCTAATAGTTTTTGGACGGTGTGGACAGTGGTTGACCGACGATGCCGAAGTCTGTTTGCTAAAGTTGCGAGGGTTCGAGCTCTTTGTTCTGGGAGGTATGCCCTGCATGAGATGGAGTCGATGTCTATACCGATGAAGCGAATAGTATGAGCGGGTTGAAGGATGGATTTTTCTGTATTTACACATAATCCGAGCTTGTGCAGAAGTTGTAAGGTTATGCTGAGATGTTGTTGGAGTTGGTGGTAAGTCTTTGCAACCAACAACCAATCGTCTATGTAAGGGTATACTTGTATTCCCTGTAGCCTTAGGTGGGCGCATACCACGGTCATACATTTGGTGAAGACGCGTGGTGCTGTTGCCAATCCAAAGGGAAGGACTAGGAATTGGAAGCACTGATCTCCTATGGCGAATCGTAGATATTGTTGGCTGTGGTGTCTTATGGAGATATGAAAATATGCGTCTTTGAGGTCTATGGTGGCGAACCAGTCTCCTTTGGCCAGGAGGGGAGTTATCTGTGCTAGGGTAACCATTCTGAACTTTTGAGGTGTTATAAATTTGTTGACATTTCGAAGGTCCAAGATCGGTCTGAGGCCTCCATCCTTTTTTGGGACTGTGAAGTATCTTGAATAGAATCCGGTATGTATCTCGTGAGGATGTAGTGGGCGGATGGCGCCCTTTTGCAGTAGGGTTAGTACTTCTTGTGTGAGTGTTGGTGATGGTTTGGTCACCTTTATTCCGGAAAAAGGAGGGAGGTCGTCGAACTCGATCATGTATCCTGATTCTACGATGGTTAGGACCCATTTGTCGGTGGTGATGGATTCCCACGCGTGTAGGTAATTTGATAGGTGGCCATCGAAAGTAATGGAGTGACTGGTTAAGACCTCGATGCATGAGTCAAAGTCGCTGCTTTTTAGCAGGTTCCTGGCGTTTGCGGTAGGACTGATATTTTCCTGCGTTATATTGTCTCTTTCCCTGTTGTGGTTGTTGTTGTTGTTGTTGTTGGCGAAAAACGCGGTCGGATCGAAATCGCGTATTCGGGTGGTACTGTTGTCGGTACCAGGGACGTTGTTTGAATGGTTGCGTTGCCTGTGTCAGACCCATTTTTCTGGCAGTGGTACGTGCCTTGTGTACTGAGTCCATGGTGTCATCTGTGGTGGCATGGAATAGTCCTAGACCATCGAATGGGAGGTCTTCTATTCTTGTTCGGGCCTCTTGATTTAGTGAGGTAGATCGGAGCCAGGCATGTCTGCGTAGTGCGATGGCAGCCATCATGGTCCTGGTACCACAGTCTGTCTGGTGCATAGCGGAGTGAATTTGCATTTTGGCAAGTTCAGACGCTTCGTTTTGAAAGACTCTAGCCAGGTCCCTACGATTTTCTGGGAGGTCATCACAAAGAGCTCCTATTTTTTCCCACAAGAACAGCTGATAACGGGCCATGGTGGCCTGGTAATTAGCTACTCTCATGCCCAGTGATGCTGATGTATAAATGCGACGTCCCATAAAGTCTAGTCTCCTGCCCTCCTTATCGACAGGAGAGGAATGGGTTCTATGAGATTTTCCCTGTGCGGACTCTACTATCACAGAGTTTGGTGGTGGGTGTTTTAGTAAGAATGAAGCATCTGTTTCTTGTACTTTGTACATGTTTTCTAATTTCTTTGATGCTGGAGTCAGGGAGGAAGGATTCTTCCACGATTGTTGAGCAGTCTGTAACAAAGTGGGGAGATACGGTATTGTTACCGATGTCGCACTTTCTGTGGTAATTGCATCGAAAACAGGGTCTTTAGGTCTCTCTATTTGTTTTTGTACTTCTAGCCCAAGCGTTTGGGCCATTCGAAGAATGTGGTCGGAGAAGTTTACAACATCTTGTGGAGGAGAAACAGGTTCCTGTAAAGTTACTGCTGCATCGGGAGACGGTGTCGATGGAGCAATGGATACTTCTGAAGGGGAGTCAGATTCATATCCATCAGAGGGAGAGTCAAGAGAGGTAATGTATGGTTGTCGACGCTGGAGGGCGGTATCGGCAACAGCAGGTGAGTTTGTATGTCTTAATCGAGGCGTCGGTATGGGCACATGGTCATCATGTGATCTATGTCTCGACTCCGAGCGAGGTGGTAATTGTGGAGGAGGCATAAACTGTTCATCTTGTCCCTGTCTAGGTGGCGATCTATCGTGTCGGCGTGGTGGGGAGCGTCGAGGAGGATATTCCCTGGTGTCGTATTCGTAGCGAGGAGGTCGGTAATATTCCCACGGAGGGTAATCCCTTCTGTAATTGTAGGAGGAGTACACCGATGATCTGTCCCACTCTGTATGAGGGGATCTAGATCTGTCGGTACGGTATCGAGGCTGTTGAGATCCTCGTTCTGAGCCTCTCCCCGGCGACTCGGAGATTAGAGGCTGTTGTCTCTGAGGAGACGCAATTGCCATGGCCTGTGTAGTAAGGCTTGCTGGCGCAGATTCAATAAGTTCTCCTTCAGAGATCGAAGCAGTCGGCATAGGGTCCGGTACCGATGTTATCGGTTGTACTGCTGTCGGTGTCGAAGGCATCGGTATCGTGGTGATTGGTGTCGATGGGTGTATGGGCGTTCTAGGGGCAGATTCGAGAGGCTGCTCCCTTCGCTTTTTCTTTTTCCGTGGGTCCAAATGTTTCGGCTTTTTGGGCTTTTTAGAAAGTTGTTCCAAGGAGAGTGTTGCTTTAGGAGTTGCTGGCTCGTGCGTTAGCATTGGGCCAGAGGTTGATTTTGATGGGGAAACCTGTATAATTCTCAGGTTGTGTTGAGCCGCAGAGGGGTTATCGGGCTTTGTAGCCGTTGAGGTTGAAGCAGGTTTCATTTTAGATGTTGTTTTCGCCTTTTGGGGTTGGGCGTCAACGGCCTGAAGGGCCTTGTCCCAAAGGAGAGAGCGTAGTCGGTCCGCACGGTGTTTTCTCGTTTGTCTGGTGAAGGCCATACAGTGGTGGCAGGAATCTACAATGTGGCCTTCACCAAGACATAAAACACATAAAGAGTGTCCGTCCGAGGGTGGAAGTTTGCTTCCACAACGAACACACTTACGGAAAGGCGCCTTGACGGCCATGCGCCAAGGCCGAGCGATCAGAGATCGCAAATAAGTCCGAGAGTAAAGAAAAACGCAAACTGAAAGGGTGAAATATAAGAAGATAGAAGCAGAGTAGAAGAAAAATATATATATATAAACTTTTATAATGAACTCTAAGCGCTGCTAAAGCAGAGAAGCCCTAAGTTGGTCTACCACAATGGCGGTCAACGAAGAACTGAGGGATTAGGGCGGGGACCCCTGATATATATATAGGGGGGGAGGGGTTCCCGCCAAAACTCTAGGCTATGGAAGTTTCCCGATTGGTCTCCGCGCAGGCGCAGAGCCCATTAGTGTGATGCACAGAGACCACGAAGAAGAACATGTACTAACTTCACTGTTGTGTGACTGTGGGCTATTATGGAGTTGAGTTAAAGTCAACACAATGTTTGATTGACAGTTCCTCTGCCCTCTCTCCTCCCCCAGTCCTCCCAATGGTATCCTACCAGCCATTGCTGCAAAAAACAAACAAACCAAATCCCCAAGTCAACTCAATGCAATGGAAAACACCATGGAGCCCGCCACACAATGGTTGTGCAGGAACTCTCCTCTACACAGCGTGGATATCCTGCATAGAGTGTTTTCTAAAAGAAACTCCACCAATGTGTGGAGTTTTCCCTCCAGACAACACATGACTCAACAGTGGTGTAAACCCCCCACCGTAGAGTTCTAAAACCACTTCTGAGAAATGTGTTGTCTGATCTGAGTCAGAGTGTAAGATTCATGACAATAGTTTTAAGATCTGGTTCATACTCCAGTATATAGGTACAACTAAAATGTTCTATTTAAGCCATTTCTACCACCCCCGGGATTTATTTTCTGGCAAAAACTACAGGGAGCATACTTTCTTTGGAGCCCCAGCTATGTGTGTTGGTAGGCTCCTCTGAATGTAGTAGTAAAATTTCCTTAAGGGAAACATGATAAATAGATTTCAATGCCAGTATTGGTGTTTACTGGGCAAGTGGTGTTCTTGTTCTAAATAGAAGACCTAACCACATAAGACATTTGGATAGAAAATTGTCTCATAGCAGCTCCTACTTAAGTTTTTATTATGCCCCATACTGGAAAGCGTGTTAAAATAATTCATATGCCAACACCTAAAAATGTTCGATCGAAGTACACTATGAACATAACATACCATTGACACATTCAAAGACATCACAGCACTTGCCAGGTGTTCCGTCTCCACGTGACACTATTTGGGGGATGTAGCCTGCCTCGCATTTTGGAACACCACATAAACCAGAGAGACATTCGCACCTGAAACCGAAGCAATGAAAGCTTCATAAATAAGTGAGGCAACATGTGAGGCGGAGAAACACAAACAGGGAAAAAACAGCTCATGAAAGCAAATTGTTTTTCTGTTGTTACATAATAAAAAGACAACATGACTATTTTAAACAGAATACAGTAAACAAAATTAAACAATTGTTCCAAAAGACAATGATCAGAAGACAGATGTTCACTTTGGGGGGATGTAAATGTGTGGAAATAACAGTAATGCCTTACTTTAAAAAGTAGGTATCTACCTCACATAGCTATTGTGAGAGCCACTAAAATAATGACTATAAAGCACTCTGTACTTTTAAACTACTAGAATATTTGTATCACTACCATTGCTAGCAAATCATTCTCTTAACACTAGTGTTTTTTAAATTTGAACTCACGTGGAAATGCAGAATAAAAGGATGGGTGTAATCAGGCTTCATGTAATACCTATAATTTCTAATCTGTCACAAACATACCTGTCAAAGTACAAGCTGCTTCAGATTCTTTACTTATGCATCCCATTTGAGCTCAATTAATAGAAAAGTGAACAATATCAGGTGATTTTATGCTCACACCTCAGACATTTTCTGGATAACAGTTTTTCAAACATAACACACTTATATAAATAATAAAGCTTAAACTTTCTAGAATAGTCTGAACATGTCACCTACCTATAAGGGATGTAAGTGTGTGACTTACACAAAAGCATGAATGAACTCCTCTTTAAAGATGACTGGTAGCAAAGATACAATTAGGAACAACAAAATGCAAACTTCAGGCAATCTTCACTCAAACATTTATAAATTCACTTTTAAGTCCTTAACACCAACCCCTGTACTGTTTATATATAGAGTAAGATGTTAAAGTGATAGGGGAGAAATATGAATATGGCCTCATCCCTAAAGGAGATACAGTAGATACCAATGTATTAGGGCCAAATCATCAAAAAAGTACCAGGGGGAGGGATTTAGGATCTCTGAAACTAGCAGGGGGATTTAAAGGTGGTGGGTAGAGGTTAATGTCTTTAAAAAAAAAGTGAAGGTGTCCAGAGATGTTCACTATGCCCACTTCCCTTTGAAGAAAATAGTTAAAGGTTCTTCACTTCAAAAGACCTGGGAGGTGTTTATTTATTTTATTTATTATTTATTACTGCAATTATATCCCACCTTTTTTCCTCCAAGGAACCCAAGGTGGCGTACATAATCCCCCGCTCCATTCTATCCTCACAAAAACAACCCTGTGAGGGGTTGATACACCAGCTGCATCCCTTCCTAGAGTTAGAAGATGGTAGTGCATGTGCTGGTAACTTCAAGGCTTGACTTCTGCAATGTGCTCTACACAGGGCTACCTTTGTGCCTAGTCCAGAAACTTCAACTAGTTCAAAATATGGCAGCCAGGTTGGTCCCCGTGCAACTAGGGGTGAACACATTACACCAGTTTCAAAATCTCTTCACTGGCTGCCAATTAGTTTCCGGGCGAAATATAAAGTGTTGGTTATCTGGTTTGGGTCCAGGCTACCTGCGGGATCACCTTCTTCCATACAATTCGCCCCGCACACTCATGTCTTCTGGAAAGAAACTACTTCAGTCAGCAAAGACCAGGCTGACAACCGTTACCTAGAGGACCTTCTCTTCTGCTGCTCCCAGACTGTGGTATAGCCTGCTGGAGGAGACTTGTCAGCTTGACAATCTTCTAGCATTCAAGAAAGCTCTCTATCAAGACTGATCTCTTCTGGCAGGCCTATCCAGTGTAATTTTAGGATGTTTTTAAAATCATTTTATGATGTTTTTAAAATCATTTTATGATGTTTTAACAACGTATATTTTATGTATTTTATATTTACTGTTGTTCCCCATCTCAATCAGAATGGAGAGGTGGGTAAGAAATAATAATAACAATAACAATAACAATAATAATAATAATGTGATTGGCCCAGAGTCACCCAGTGAGCTTCCATGGTTGAGTGGGAACTAGAACACAATTTCCCGACTTCCAGACTATCACTCTAGTCACTACACTACATTGGCTGATCAGGCTTTTTATAATTCAATATTATTCACTGTATTGTTTGACAATTTGAATGTAGACTCTTAGTTATCTATTGTATTTTATATATGTTTTAGTGTTTTATTTGTTGCTTCGGGCCAAGTTTATAACATTTTAAATATTATTCAAATCCCTAATCAATAAGGGTGGATCTAGATTATTTCTGTTCTCTTTTTTTATGTGGTATCTGTTGATTGTGTTTGGGCTTAGAGGATCTAAACCAGACTTCCCCATCCTGGTGCTCTCAAGACGTACTGGACTACAATTCTCATCGCCCCTAGCCAGCATGTTTAGGGAATGCTTGATCTAATCTTTAGAGGGTTATATCCCAAAGTGAACTGGAATATTCAAACAAATAACATTTTATATTTAATTTTCACTTGTTGAGAAAGCATAACGATAATATAGTTTAGATTTAGGAAGAGAATAAGGCTCAGTTCTGACAACACATTTCTCAATGGTAGTTTTAGAACTCCACAGTGGAATTTTTACACCACCGTTGAGAAAGGTGTTGTCTGGTGGAGTACAACGGTAGAGTATTTTTTTTAAAAAAAGAAAACACTCCATGTAGAATATCCTTGCTGCGCAGAGGACAGTTCCTGCACATCCATTGTGCTGTGTGTTGTGTGGATGGCTCCATGGAGTTTTCCATTGCGTTGAGTTGATGTTTCCCACTGGCTACAGAGTTCCCTGGCAAGAGCGGCGAAAGGAGCAAGTGCTGCTCTAGGAAAGCCGCCGGGATTGGTTTTTCACAACAATGGCTGATGGGATACCATTGGGAGGACCGGGGAGAACAGAAGGCAGAGGAACTGTCAATGAAACACCGTGATGGATTTTACTCAACTCCATGGTAGCCCACAATCATACAATGGTGGAGTTACAACACGTTGTGTGGGGAGTACCCCCTAAAAACTCAACTGATGAGTGGAGTTTTCACATTGCAGTGACTAACATGTTGTTAGCCAAAATGTCCTCAGCCAAAGACTGAGGACATTTTGTCAGTAATTTAACAATAGCATCTATTTTGTCGGATGTAATCAAAGCTAAGAGAAGGCCATCAAAATAGGCCAAGAACTAAAAGCAGTGTATGAGCTAAAAAAACTAAAATGACTGCACAGGGTGGATGAAGAGATTAGCAGGGGTGGAGTATGGAGTCTTTGACACTATCTTCCTCCCTATCTGAAAAGGCTCTTCTCTATCTACCAATGTGTCAGGAACACCAAAGAGCAGGAATATATCTCAGAGTCCATTTTAGAGAGGAAAGGCAGCAACAAGAGTGGCCCTAAGCAGACTCTTTAAAATCAAATAATCACTGGGGTGTGGCACCACCAGAGGAGCTCATCCCTTTCGGTTAGAGTGGTGCCAGAAGGTGCCATCACAGACTCACCAAGCCTTGGACAGCAGAAATAAAATGAGTAATTTTCAGGCATGGAAGAAATACTACGATCTTTGTTGGCAGTGTGGGTGCATCCTTTAAGCCTGATTATTGGGAGTGAATAGATAAAGGAGTTTTTTCTTCTTTTTCTGTAATCTAACATTGGGCTTCTACTAACCAGTTAGTGCCCACTAACGAGAGAAAGAAAAATAAGAGGGATAAGTGAATATATACATTAAATGTGAAGAAATAGAAACACAAAGTGTATGTGTATGGACTAGAGGTTTAATAAAAAGAAATTATGCCTCCTGTTTTCATAAATAGTGACGTAGTAACAATGATGGTTAAAGAAGCTAAAATGTCTTTCAGTAATTAGTATAACAGCTCACGTAAGAATTCTAAAGCTAACACAGAGAGTAGAGAAATGAATGTGTTGATTAAAACGAATAAGTGCACACAAAAGATTGGAACAAATTCATAGATATACAAAGAGGAAAAGGCTTAAAATAATCACAAGCTAGTTGGTATAAAATGCAACACTGACATTACTCTCACTGGATTAGGGATAAATATACTTTTTGTATTATGAGTTCTGAATAAAAATGACATCAGTAGCTATCCAACCATTTATGTTATACTGCACAATTATAAGGATGAAAATAAGCATTCTGGTTTCTTTGAGGAGTATCTGAAACAAAATCATAAATGCAGAAAGAGAACTTTACACTACTTCAGGAAACAAGTTTTCTACCTGGACATGCCACCACTATTTCTCTAAGAGTGCAATCCTATACACGTCTACTCAGAAGTAAGCCCAATTATGAATTTGATGGAGCTTATTCCTTGTTGAATGTATATAGGATATACTGTTTTATATCTGATATCTATGGAATGTTTCAGAGCTAGAAATGAAGTAGAAGCTAGAGATCAAGTGAAATGAAAGGATATCTGTAATACTAGCATCATGAGAGTAACTAGTATTAAAAACTCATACAACTAGAGCTATAAAGTTCACACAAAAAGCAAGCTATGAGAGTTGAAAAATCCATGAAATGATAAACTGAACTATCGTTCTAGCAGATGATTAGTTCTACCCTTACAATATGCACCCAGCCAAACAAATACAAACAGTACTGGAATGTAAAAAAAACCTCAAGATATTGAGCTATCAGTTATTATTATTATTATTATTATTATTATTATTATTATTATTATTTATTTATATAGCAGACAAAGCATTCCTCTTGGCTATGCAGACAGAGGAGAGGAAAGGGGTCGGGTAGTGGAAGAACCCAAGCCTTGGGTGTGCTCATTCTTGTTTGGGCATATAGTGCTAAACCATGGTTTAGTGTAACGTGCTAACTTGTCTCTGGATTCACACAACACGCCAACTCACCCAGTGTGGGTTGCTGTTGAATTGTGGGTTATTGTGTTGTTTGAATGCAACGCATTTTCCGTAGCATTGCTCATCAACTATGCAGTGTGGCCTTTTAACCACCCTGCTGGAAATGCACTGCATTCAGACAACAACATGATAACCCATGCTGTATCATGAGGTCTGAAATTAGCCAATGTATTTTAAATATGAATGAGATTCCTTGTTTTCACCCATTTGTTTCAGGTATTGCAATTTATTGCTGGACAAAGGTCTGAGTAGCATAGCACCTCCATAATACTTAGAGATGTGAAGGCCCGGAAAAAACTGGAAAATTTAGGGGGAAAACTGATTTCTTTCTCAGGACCGTTTTTGTGTTTTTTTCCCTGAAAAATTGAAAAAATTAAACAGCTTTGGATTCCGAAATATTTTCTTTTAGTAATATATCCAGTGGAACCCAAAATAATTTCTAAAAACTATGCAATTAGAACACTTTTATAGAAAGACTAGATATGTAAAATGTCTGGAAATAATAAAGCCATGGAAAAATATTTTAATCCTCTTTGCAAGATTCCAAGCATGGTTATTTCTTTCATTCTTTATTAAAACTATTGATCTAAAGTATACTCTACTGATAGACATTTATGCTCGGTTTCCCAACATGTGAATAGTCACCAATGTGCATCCTTGACAGTAAATGTGCATTCTTGACAGTTTGCGTTTTATTCCATAGAGTCCTGTGTTTCTGATGCTGTAGCAGCAATTTAATGTAATTTTAAACTATTCAGAAAATAATTACAAATTTACTAACCGAGTTTACTTTTAAAAGTTTTAAAATATAATGATAATTTTATGAGAAAACTAAGTTATATATAAAATGACTTTAGGAACAGAGAGGCTGCTTTATTTTCCTAAAGTGGTCGTCCCCAACTTGGTGCCCTCCAGACGTTTTGGTGTACAGTGCCCAGCATTCCTGATGATTGGTCCTGCTGCCTCAAACTGATGAAAGCAGAAGTCTAAAATATCTGGAGGGTACCAGATTGGGGAAGGCTGTCTTAAAGCATCAAAGTAACTTTAGATCTGTAAAGAGCGCTTTAAAAAGTATTACTTATTTCTCCATTTCCCCCAACATTTCCATTTTTTCCCTGGAAAAAAAAATGAAGAAACTTGCTTTTCTCCCGTTGGCCTCAAAATTTCTGGAAAATTTACATCTCAAGTAATGCTCCAATGCTCCAGTCAGGTAGTTCTAGTGAGGGTATATTTAAGTGGTTATTTGGTGGAAGATGCAGAAATGTAAGATGCTGGTTTGGACTGGAGAATACTCTATCTACAGGAAAATAATATTCCAGAACCTCAATATCTGATAGGTTTTGGATGCTGAACAAAGAACAGTATGAGAAGAAGTATTTGGATGAGATATGGGCAAACCGAGGAGATTTTATATGTTGGTCAGTCTGATTTCTATGTACAAATCCTGAAATCTGCCTCATCTTCAGTTACTCATCTTACAATATCAAGTTAGAGGGCTATGAAATGTCCTATAGAACCTATATACCACATTACTGCAATCAAGATTGCAGTCTGAAAAAGATGTGCAGCTTCTTATTAAATGTAGTTCGTTGAAAGCATTCCTTGATGCCAATATAATCCAAGATTTAGGGGCACCTCCCAGGGAACAAACTTTAAACCTATAGCTACATAAGACCTATTTAAAAATACCAATAATTATATATGTAGGACATCAAGTTCCTTCCTTGTGCTGTTCCTACCTATAAAATATGCTATTTTTGTACAGTCTTTCTAAATAAGTTCTGAAATTCAGAGCTAATAGAAACATGAGAGCTGTCACCAAAAATTTCACCTATTTTGGTATTACAGAAATGAGAAAGATATTAATTTGCCTATCATGATTGTAGTTAAATAAAACATTTAGTCAATCTCATAAAACACATTCCAGAACAGGAGGTAGATGTTTCTTCTTCCAGTGTTGTCATTTACACTTTTGTATAACAATTACTCAAGATGCATCTAGCAATTCTTCATTAAAAATTCAAATGAGAAAAAGACCCTTGAAATCAAGTAGAGAGACAGCCATGCTCAATAGTCAACATGCGACGCATCTTTGACTCTTGTCACTAACAGCTTTGAGTTGTTGAGTAGAAATCCTATATGCAATTACTGTGAAATTTTTATATCAAATATGAAACAAACCTTGTAGGAAGAGTACAACATCCATCAGCTGTCAGCCTGACTTGAGTTTCATAGCTATCCAATGGACAAACAACTTGTTGGATAGGAGGGCATTCCACTGTACTACAGTCTATGCTGAACACTGTTGGAAAAACAAATCAGAAAAAAATATTAAGACTCAACTTGCTTTACAAAGCGTGACAGTAAAGAGCCCCATTGTTTTACTTGTTTGATAAAATAGGAAGGCCTATGTCATTGTACAAAGGTCACTGAGCAATAACCATAATATTTCAAACTAAGTTTCTGCAAATGTGGACAGGCATCTATGCAAACCAACCATCCCAAAAGCTGAATTCTCAGAATGTCAGAGGGCTTATTCACATATATTCACAAATATTTCAAAACAAGCGGTAGTGCATGCTACCAGGAGATCTGGCTTCCATATGTTAAGATAACATGATGTATGAATGTTAATACTATTGCAAATACAGAACATATATGTAATCCTTAAACCTTATTTTGACAATTAAGGATCACACATTTATGTCATAAAAGCATTCTAAGTAGAATATGCTGCTCTTCTACTGCATGCTAACACATGGACACAAAACATGTCCATAGGTGTGGTGACCATAAATTTAATTCTGGTGACAAGCATGGTAAAATGAATAAAATTTTTATCATTCTAAAAAATATTTCTGTACAGTGACTTGCTAGCCAGGGGTACACAGTTTGAAATAAGTGTAAATCACCATTTGATGAAAGTTTTAAATGTTTAGACTAACTGTATCATGACCTGTGAACTAGTCTCAGCTGGCTGATAGAATCCTCTCTCATCTGACAGAAAAAACAACAGTTGCTTACACCCTGGGCATTTAGAGTATATGACATAGAAATGAATGATTGGAATTGAACCTGCTTTTGAGGCTAAGAAAAACTGAGCAAAAAGACCATCCAGCAACTTCCCTTTCAGTGCTAGTGCTGAAGTCTAAGCTGATTACTCATAAAAAGAAGTGACACTCTCAACCTGCTACTGGTTGTTTTAAAAATTTCTTCAGAATGGCACTGGGAACATTGCGAAGAAAATGAAGGACCACCTGGTCACCTCATGAAATTGTAAGCATCCCCACAGCCTAATGTCTGCTTCCTTCACCTGAAGTTCAGGTAGGTTTTAAATGGATATTGTTGTTTTTTATACTTTTGGTGGTTTAAAATTTTGTATATCTGTTTTTAATGTTCATTGTTTTTAACTTTTGTAAACTGCCCAGAGAGCTTCAGCTATGGGGCGGTATATAAATAAAATAAATAAATAAACCTGACAGGCTATATTAAATATTAACAGCATGGAGTTGGGTACCTGCCCACTTCCAATTTCACTAGATCAGGGTAGGGATGCTCTTTGAGCCCAAGGGCCAAATTCAGTTACACCTGTCAAAGGGTGTATTCCAATACACCTGTCAAAGGGTGACGGGTGTATTGATGAAAGGGTGTCAAAGGTTGTATTCCAATCCCTATTTTGGCAGGGCCAAAGGCAGAAGGGTTGAGGACAAAAATACAGTATATTAAAATGCTTCAAGCCAGTAACTAAGCCTTAAGAGAGGCATTTAACCTTTTAGAGTGGGGAGGAAATCTGGGAAACAAGCAAACAATTGGTGGTTGGGGAAAAGGGGGGAAGCCAGGAGAAGGTGTGTGGCCCTTCGAGAAAGCCTGGAGGACCAGATTGGAACCCCATGAGGGCTGGATATATACCCTGGGCGGGAGTTTCCCACCCATGCGCTAGACCTTTATCATCCAGAGATTGTGCAGGAAGAATTTATATAACCTTCCCAGGACTCCCATGAAAGTTGCAACACTTTTGGGTGGGCAGAATTACTTTCATTTTTATAAGGTGGCTTGATGCTCTTTCCATCTTTTTCTTTCTTTCATTTTTAAAATTAAAGAATGGCAAGCCACTCCACTCAACTGCTACTGGTTGTTTTAAAAATCTCTTCAGAATGGCACTAGGAACATTGCTAAGAAAATGAAGGACTACCTGGTGACCTCATGAAAATGTGGGCATCCCCACAGCCTAATGTCTGCTTCCCTCACCTGAAGTTCAGGTAGGTTTTTGACTTTCCAATAATCCTCCTGAAGACTGACAAACTCTGCCAGAATTGAATATTCAGACCAGCTCTACTTTGTAGCATCTGCTTTACTTTTTCCTCTTATAATGTTAAAGTGATGGGGGCAGACAGGCACACAAAGGAGCCCACATTGGATTTTTAGCTCTACGTCTCTATTTTATAAACACTGGGGGGGGGGAGAGAGAATTAGGATGGGAGGAGGTACACATTACCTGGTTTACATTCATAGAAGTCACAGCATTCCCCTGGTTTGCCTGATGCTTTAGAAACCAATATATTCAAATAGCCTGGTTGGCAAACTTTCCTCAAACACCCTGCAGGGTTGCACACGCAGCGGCTAGGTAGAGGGCAGCATTCACCAGGTGGAGCATACCCTTCAATCAAAATAGAATCTTCTGGACAGCGAGGAGAAAACTGTACTTCACAACGGGCCTTGGAGCAGTCAGGCTTTTCTTCTGAAAACAAGATAGGGTGCGGATGTCAGTGATATGCTGTCCTGACATTTAAAGCTTCACAGTGATTTGGACATATTTGTCATGCAGAATAGGTACCACTAGAAACCATGTAGCCTTTTCCCTAATGGGGATGTCAACCGTGTTAACTAATATCAGCCCTGGTGGATAAATCACACTTAAAAATTAATTTACCACAGCAAGATTTTCACTGCCAAATACTTGCTTCAGAGGCATGAAGTGCACAGCATGCACATATTTTATTGTTGTTGTTGTTTTTAAAAAAAACCTCATGCACACATACACACACACACACAATGGGTAAGCGGGACGTTTTATAAGGGAGAGAGAAAGGATCATCCTTAAAACAGAGGTATCATTCTAAAATAGGACTGATATCAACTTTGAAACCTATGTATGCCCACCCTTCCTGAAAGGTGCTAATACTGCATATGTCAGAACATAATACCATAATACTAAACAACAGGTATACTAAACTTCCTATGAAGATCTATTACTTTATGTAATGCGATAACCACTTGTAGTCTTTATATAATCCAAAGTGTAGACCAAATGAACTCTCAGAAGCCTCAGGTTTTTAGGGGACATAAGTAAAGTAAGATTTTAGGGGGCAGAAGCCTAGATATGCCTACCTTATGATCAGGGACAGTATATCCCATTAAATAGAAATGTTCCCCCACTATTTCTGTGTCCATCCATCCTCTTAGGTAGCAATATGTTTGGCCTATGTAAACAGTAGAAAGGCAGTGTTGGCAATTATATGTGATAGCATATATAACAATTGAGGGTATGCAGGTGAATGAAATCTTGGTAGTATGGCTCATGCTACCAGGTCAAGTAATAGCCTTCCTAGAGTACATGAAAAGGCACACAAGGTTTCACAGCTTGTTAGGCATACAGGGAAGTCTGCTACTGCTGGAAAACAAATGTTCAGACTGTAAGCAAAGACTAGTATCCTTCCTAAAGACCTGACTGAGGAAATCATAATTCTCAGGGTGGCTTGCATCTGAGACACTTTAATAGTATCTGCATTTGGATTACTAAGTTTTCAGCCCAGATATTGGGCACTGCCATATGGAAGACTTTTCAGCAGGCTTTTCTGGGAGGGATATTTATTTATTTATTTATTTATTACATAATGTTTAAACTGGTCCTCACTACTATTTTATTTAATAGATTACTATCCTTCCTTTTAGAAGAAGTTTCCAATTCAGCTAACTTTTTTTTTAAATTCAACATTTAATATTAAAGTAATTAAAATTACAATTTCACAACAAAAACAGTAGGTGATGCAGCAATAAAAACAGAGACAGGATAAAATAAATCAATCATTAAAAGCTCAGGAACATATAATTGTCTTCACCTGGTCCTGAAATACTAGCAAGGTAGGCTATAGCCCAGTAGCTCAAGAAGAGTATGCCACCATTAAAAAGGACCTATATCTCTGGGTGCCTTACTTCTGAAGATGGCAATACTCAGTTCAGGGCCTGGCAGAGATCTTAAATAGCAGGCAGTCCTCCCGATATTGATGTACTAGAAATGTATTTGCTGGGAAAATGGATAATCACAAGATGTGTACTGCCATTTTTCTGCTTCGAAATACTACTCTCTCACTGTGGCTATCTTCTTCATTTCTCCAAGTGGATAGTGGAAATCTACCAAGGTTTGCTGTGGTCCTATAGGCATATATGACAAACTGAATACCTAAAATGCAGTTTTGCAATGACATAATTTAAAGGAATATATTTTTAAGAAGAAAATGTTGCTGATTTAGGATGCGCAGAATAAATATATCATGCAGAAATAGATTGACTCTTACTATCTCCTTATACCTGACGCAAATGCCCTATTCTGTACATAATGCATTATGTATTCTTTATGTATTTTCCCAACTTGATGTCCTCTAGTTGCACTACAAGTCCCATCACCCCAGCACAACCATCGGCTAACTGTAGTCTGACACAACTGGAGGGCACCAAGTTTAGCAAGGCTACTTTATAGGCTTGGTATAAGCTTATATATACCACCACTAGCAATAAAGCATAAATGAAGAGCATATTATCAAACCTGCATATTATTATATATGGAATTGGGCGGAAATGTAATAAATAAATAAATTTCAGAATGTTTATGAATTTTCCTTTGCTCTACTTTAGTCATTCTTCATTGTTACAACACGGTAGTTAGAGCATATTAACAGTAAATAAATCAGTAAGGTTTAGTAGTTGTAATTAGTAGTTTTGTATTAACATGAACAGGTATCCACAAATCCACTTACCACCTTCCCTTTCCACCAAGCCAACTGCACATGCCACAGGACATGAGGAAGGGAAAGAGTTCTCAACAAGGACAAATAGAGGTTGCCTAGTTAGTTAAGCAAATGCAGTTTATTAGGGCACAGTCTTCATAGTTATTTATTATCTAGCTCTATCCTACTGGCTCAGAGCAGCTTACGCCAATTTTGCTGAATGTCATGTTCCCCAGAGGTGCACAATCAAGAATTATGTAATCACAATGTTTATCACCTATCTCAATTAAATACTTTCTCCTCTTCTAGCGAAATCTGTACTATGTTGTACGATTGTCCAAGAATCTACTAAATAGTGCCCATAATAACACAAATGATGAATACCACACTTCCTCTTCCTTAAACCCCCTGAGCAGAGCAATTCTGGAACCTTTCAAAATGCTCAGTTATGTGATTGCACATCTATAATCTGACATGGCACAGTCTCTTTAATATAAACAGATCCTTGCATAGTTTCTTAATATTGTGTGTATATATAAAACTACTCAGATAATCAGTTAAGGAAGTAATCTTTTTTGTGCCATAAACCTCAAGAATATTTAATGTCAGACTTCATATATTACTGCAAAGCAAATTAATACTGGGTGTTCATACATGTACCACTGCAGGCCCAAATTGACAGCCAACTTCAATACATAACATACTCAGGTGAATTCAGAAGACACTAACTGCAGTATTATTCTAAGCAAGCCAGGTTAATCAGGAATCACGCAATGATTTTAATGCCACACTACCCTCTGTAGAACCTTCTGAAAACATGCATGCAATCATATTAGAGTTATATATTTTGAGTAGAGCAACCCATATGAATCAATATTTTTTATTCAAGAGATATCCTATTAATTAGGTATCATCTTACTTTATAGTCAAGGATTTCAATACAGGAATACTAATTTTATAAATGAATGTAGCCTTTCCCTTCCCACACAAAACATGTGATGTTTTCAAACCTCTATTAAAAAAACCAAGTGCTTTGCTGGTTGCTGCTAACAACTGGTGTGCTTTGTAAATAGGAATGGGAAGAAATTAATTTGGTTTATATTTAATATGAACTGACCTAACTTGTACTCCATAAACTACTATGCAAATCGGAATGCTATTATCCTTTTGGGTAGTATCCAATAGTCAGCCTCACTGGCCCCAAGTCTGAGTGAGGCTGCTATATAGTGCTTCCAGAGGCAAGCCCTGACATGTGCAAAAAGGCTGCTTTCTGGAAGGGGCACGTCAGGGCTTGCCCACGGAAACACTATTATTGCAGCCGTGTGCACACCACACTATTGGATATTACCCTTGGTGTTTGTACTTCCATGAAGTCACGAAGAGTCGGAAGCGACTGAACGAATAAACAGCAAACATACAAAAAGGCATATATCAAAGGAAATCATTTATTGAAAAGTTTTATATAGCTAAAATTTCATATAGAAATGTGTATGAATTTTCCATACATAGAAAAATACATGCAAAATGTGTACAAATTTTCATGTGGGCTTAGATCAGTTGCAAACTGAAGCGGAAATGGGTCATAATGAACCTATGCATGAAAATATGCCAGCATTATAGAAAGTGAAAAGGATTTATCCATTACTATTCATAAACACATGACTGGATTTTTAGAAAGCTGGGCAACCAGAGCTGATACAGCTGATAGCACTGTATGTTATCAGTGTGCTCCTTTTACTATACTCCTAGAATCTTCAAGAACATTGTTTTTTTTTAAATTTCTGTTCACTCCCATCTCAGGTTCACTTCCCCTTTCTTTAAAGTATCATTTTGCCTCACCAGGATCCCCCCCACCTGTCAGGCTTCCACAATTCTGCTCACCCTCCCTTACCATTGTGAGGGTTCCAATGCCTTGGAATAAGAGTTACAATAGGAGTCCCAGCCTTTGTCTCCAGTTTGGACCTGGGAGGGGGCTGGGATCATCCCCAAGGTAGCACTTGTGAGAAATGGATGAATATGTTACTTTTTCAATACTGCAATGCTTGGCATAAGGAAGAATATAATGATTAATAGCTTATTACAATGCTATAAAGGATTATAATTAATGGCTGATACATTATTAAAGGTCAGCTCAAAGCAACGTTATAGTTACTGAAGCTAGGGTGACCATATTTTGGAAACCAAAAAGGAGGACAACATGGTCGCCCCAAGGGGGCGTGTCCAGTACCAAGGGGGCGTGCCCACCCGAACATAGCCTTGGTCACGTCTGATTTTACAGCACACATTTAAGACAAATCTGTTCTACATAACATCTTAATGTTAAAATCACTGAAATAAAGAACAAGTGAGAGATTCAATGTATCTGAAATTAACTTCACTCACTCCTACTTTTGTAGGTTTTGCTGTACTTTGAAGCTTTTGCTATACTCTGTGTGTTACATTCTCCCCTTCCCTCAAATATCTTTTCTGACTGTATCTTCACTCATTGCAAGCTGCTGTTGTTGTTAACAGGGTTTGCTACTGCCCCCAGATCTGTTTCAAATTTGGTACGGCTAAAGCTCTACCTAAAAGCTTTTATGGTGCCAACTTTCAGCTCTTTATCTTTAAAAATGACAGTTTAAAACCTCATTTTTAAAAAAATTCCTAAAAACTCAATGGATGAACACATCTGTTTCAAATTTGGTGTGGCTAAAGCTCTACCTAAATCCTATCATGGTACAAAGTTTCATCTCTTTATCTTTAAAAATGATGATTTTAAAATAATAATTTTAAAATTTCAATTTTTAAAAAATCCCTAAAAAATCAATGGATGAACAGATCTGTTTCAAATTTGGTGTGGCTAAAGCTCTACCTAAATCCTATCATGGTGCAAAGTTTCATCTCTTTATCTTTAAAAATGACGATTTAAATAATAATTTTAAAACCTCAATTTTTAAAAAAATCCTAAAAAATCAATGGATGAACGGATCCGTTTCAAATTTGGTATGACTAAAGCCCTTCCTAAGAGCTACCATTGTGCCAAGTTTCATGTTTTTATCTTAAAAAAATTATGGAGTTATAAGCATTTTTGTTAATTCCCATTAGAGCTGCTCTTTGTAAAAAAATCCGGATTTCCCCTCCCCCTCCCGGATTTGCCACCAAAAACCCGGACAAATCCGGTCATATGGTCACCCTACTGAAGCATTATAGGTAAGCAGGGGAAGTGCAGAAGGTGTGGGGACTTTTTCAGCTGAAGTAAAAAGAACAACACGGAACTTGTGGTTGGACTTGTGGTAAGAAGAGATGATAAATAGAACAGAACTGAGACACATCTGTTGTTTTTGAAACTTATGACTTTGTGGTTGGGATGATGGGAGGGGGGCATAATCAAGAGGGTGTGCTTATGAGAAATAAAAGCCTAATATGGACACAAGTAAACAGGGATGGGTGGACTATCAAATGAGGGGGGCAGAGAAGTAAACAAAGGAGGAGCTATCAGGCATGCCGGGATAGGCTGTAAACCCTGGAATCTCGGACCAATGGAGAAACAGGGGAGGGACCGCTGCGGCCAGGCTTGGGGTATAAAATGGCTTCGCATCAGCTTGTGGGTGTGCCTACCTTGCCTAGACACCCAGACTTGCAAGTTTGTATTAATAAACAGAGTGTTAACCATTTCACCATTTTGGAATTAATTGTTGTAAACCGCCCAGAGAGCTTCGGCTGGGGGGCGGTATATAAATGTAATAAAATAAATAAATAAATAAATAAATTTGTCCAAGAAATCTTCATTTCAAATCGCGTTTCTAACACACTGACTTTCAGAGGCCAATTTATTTATAATTATTCATTCCCTGCTTTTCAAAATACAAATCCTTCCAAGTTTTCTTACAAGTAATAAAGATACAGTAATAAAATCAAAGTTAGTATTAAAATGAAACAGTTTATAAATATCTTCTCAGTGGGCAGGTGATGGGAGAAGGCCCCCAGGGGGAAGAGAGGGGCAGACAAGGCTCTGAGGTGTCTTTGTCTGCTTTAGTTGTGTAGTGAACTATGGAGAAGATTCTCCCCTTCTCCAACCCTAAGCTGGAGGAAAAGGCTGGGGCTTGCTACTTGGATGTTGGGCCATTGAGACCCTCCCTCAGTGCACTGATGCAGCCTAGTACAATTGCAGGGATGATGCCCGCCCCACTCCAGCACAGATTATTCACAGAGTGAAGTCAGGAACAGAGTACTGGCTACTGATTCCATAAGTTATGACCACAAGGGATGACAAACCCCTACATTGTGATGTAGTTCAACAGTGCCCCCTATGTCTGGCACTGCACCCGGATGGCTGAATAGGTTTACAGTGCCTTTTTATGGTGACATTAGAGCATTTACAGTTAGTACATCAATAATTTCACATGAGTAGATTGTTATTTTTGAATTTCTAAATTAGGACACAATGCTATCTGATCCACTCCGAGTAATTGTAAACCTCCGAACTCGAAGGCTTATGAGTATCCCATGCAAAACAGAAGATGCAATGCCCCTTCTGCTCTGCACTTAAGCTAGAAGGGCACTTTCGAGTGAAGGCTTCAGGGAATGGGAAGGAAGCTGGGGCAGCCATAGGTATGGCTGCCACCCCAGTCTCCTCCCCTCCTGCTCCCGGGAACAACCTCTTTCCCTGATTCTGGACATTTCCTGAGCACAGAGAGGTAGCTCGTGTGGTTGCCTCCACAAAGGCTATGAAGGGGAGGGGGCAGGGAGTGCAGTTTCCTGGCTCTCACCTCGGAGCCAAGAAACTGAACATTCTGATGAGCCCCAGATGCTAGGGGACATAGGATTACTATCCACACCATTTGATATAGTTTGTCAAGTATAATTTTGAAAACTGGTATTTCAGGTTTAGGTGGCTAGATCAACACTACTGCTTTATAGAGTATCAAAGTGCACTGATAACTGTTGGGTCACAGCAGTTATCAGTGGGTCCTTTCTCCTTATTACTTCTATTAAAAGCATTTTAAGCAAAGTTAGAAGCCCTATCCCAGAGGTTTGGAAATCTAAAATGTTTGGAGAGAAGTTGGAAATGTATTTGGGGCTCTTGGTGGGCGACAGTGGAAATACAAAACAGAAACATGTATTCTAATCTGCTCATAATAATCCAGCTCATTTCTGTCTTCAAATGTTCAGGGTTCCTGTTGTCACATATGCTGGGCTGGAATGGATTTCTTCCTGTTCCAGATGAGTGAGGGTTTCAAAAGGTATTTTTAGAAGTAGCTGGAGAACAGTTCATGGCTAGGAGTGCCTTTTACCATCTTCGGTTGGTTCACCAACTACGGCCTCTCCTGAACAGGGATAGCTTGGCCACGGTGGTACAGGCATTGGTAACCTCAAGATTGGATTACTGCAACGTGCTCTATGTGGGGCTACCCTTGAAGCTGCTCCGGAAGCTGGAGCTAGTGCAGAATGCTGCAGCTCGGCTGTTGTCTGGAGCTGCCCCTTTCCAGCATGTAACTCCTCTGCTGAGGGAACTGCACTGGCTTCATGTTCGCTACCGGGCCAGGTTTAAGGTTCTTGTACTTTTGTACAAAGCCTTAAACAACTTGGGACCAGGATACCTGAGAGAGCGCCTTCTCCCTTACCAACCTGCCCGGTCACTGAGGTCATCTGAGGGCCTGCTCCTGGTGGTTCCACATAGATCCATCCTCCGACTGGAGTCCACCAGAGGAAGAGCCTTCAGCATGGTGGCTCCCCTCCTGGGAATTCCCTGCCTCTGGAGGTCAGGCAGGTGCCAACCTTGTACTCTTTTCGGCGCCTCCTGAAAACATCTTTATTCCAAGAAGCCTTTCCTTAATATGCAGCCTTGAATCTGTTTTTGCTTCTTTTAAATTTTGTTTTAACTGTTTTATTCTGTTTTTATTTTCATTTTATCTTGTACACTGCTCTGAAATTTTTCAATGGGGAGCGGTATATAAATATTCTAAATAAATAAATAAATAAATAAATAATAAATCAAGGCATCACTTCCGCAGGCTTCTTGCGCGCCTATAGCTCAACATAAGAAGGCAACATGAAGCTGGTATTTGGAGGGAGATGCCATCAGCATGCTGATGATACCTTCCTCATTTTCTTTGCAGACTTCAATCTGGTAGTGTCAGGCTTATGCAGTGTGGTGCTGTAGCTGGGGAATCAATTTGGAACATGCACTTGAAAACTGATAGGTAAAAACATTAACATCATGAAAATGGCATTTTGAACTTGTGAGAAGGAGCTGCAGAAATGGCCTGTAGTGCTTTTATCAATGCTATGTGCGTAAAATGGATTTGAGAGTACCAGAAAAGGTGCAGAAATTGTAAACCTGTGTGTGTGAGTTGGTGTGTGTGTGTGTGTGTGTGTGTGTGGGAAGAGATAGGAATTTATCAATTATGAATGATGTAGAGCAAGTGGTTAGAGAACATGTATTTCCTCCCCCTTAATCCTAGAACCAGGATCACCAAATAAAATTAAGAAGACAGACATGAGAAAGTTCTTCTTCATACATAGAGCATTATTTATTTATTTATAACATTTATATCCCGCCCTATATAATTAATTACTTTAATTATAAAAAATCTGCAACTTTAGGACCAGAGTTAAGGCTATCTCATGTTGGCTCAAGTTTCACAAAGCCAGAAAATTGGTTGCTAAAGCGGATCCCTTAACTGATGTGCACCATGACCAGTGATGTTGTGCAATGTCACCAACTGTCCTTGCTTATAACTTGAACACAGGACCATGACAACTGGGGCACCTTTGATGGTCTCAAACACTCCATTTGGGCCTGAAAGTTAAGGAAAAGTGCGGGTGAACGGAGGGTAAGTTGCTAGCTTCCAATTTCCCGGTTTTGTGGAGCTGGAACTAACATGACATAGTTAACTCTGGTTTTCAATGTTTTCAATGGGAAGGGCTTTTTTATCATTGAATTCCACACACCCCAAAGGAAATTTATCCCCAAGGTATTTGAATTGCTGTCTTGTATGTCAACCTATATGATACATGGGTTTATAAATACAAATAATGGTAACCATAATTTCATTTCAAGATGCACAAATACTAAATGCAGTAACCATGTTTGGTAATTGTAACAAATCAAAAGCATAATAGTAGTTTAATAATTTTATTAGACATAATCAAAAGTCACAATCTAGGGAGCCAGGTTTTGAGATATCCAAAAGGCTTCTTTTTTGCTGAATTATAATAAATTATAGTCACAATAAAAAGGGAGGGTCTAGCACTGTTTATTGGAACCCCTTCCTGCAATTTATAATGAACAGCCTGTTTATTTGTACAAATAACTGCCTTGAACAGTGTAATATCAGAACTACTAACTCTTGCAACACATGTCCTCTTCTGTGAAGGGCAAGTGAACCAGTTATTTGATCATAAGAACAGACTCTTAATATGAACAGTTGCACAAACAGCCATCAAAATAACGATTGGGAGGTCATTTATATTTTAAGGTCGGTGTTTCAGGAAACGCAGAATGGTTACTGATTTTGAACAGGTTTGCAGTATCAGCATAACTGGCTTATGTTGGCCTTGGAACATGGAGCATTGCATAGATTCTGATATACTAGTTAAATCGACTGTGCCCTAGAACTGGAACTATAAGAGGGGAGAACTCCCAGAGGGGAGGCAACTCTGGATTTAAGCCTAAGTTGTGGTGGTGGCGGCGGCGGCGGCAGCCATGACTTGGTACAAGATGTAAATGTTGTTGAACCAATTGGTAACAGTGACCACAGTGCTACCAGACTAAATTTATATTTGTGGGAAACTGCCCAGCAAGTCCAACACAGTTACATTTGACTTAAAAAGAGAAAACTTCTCTAAAATGAGGGAACTGGTGAAAAGGAAGTTTAAAAGGGGAGCCAAAAGGGTTAAATCCCTTCAAAAAGCATGGAGGTTACTTAAAAGCACAATAAGAGAAGCTCAGCTTAAATGTATACCAGAGGTCACCGGCATGGTTAACTGGCTGTGTCAAGGAAGCTATTATAGAAAAGATGACTTCCTTCAGAAAATGGAAGTGTTGCCCAAGTGAGGAAAGTAAAAGGGAGCACAAGCTTGCACAAAGATGATGCAAGCACCCAATAAGGGATGTAAAAAGCACTTTAAAGAGCACATTGCTAATAATATCTATGGCAACAATAAATATTTTTTTAACTATATCAGAAGTAGGAAACCAGCTAGGGAAACAGTTGGACCACTGGATAACAATGGAGTTAAGATAGATAAATTGTTGAAAGCATTATTAAAGACGAAATTAGAAGGACAAGACCTTCTGAAAAAGAATCAACACAGCTTCCACAAAGGTAAGTCCTGTCTCACTAATCCTTTAGAGTTCTTTGAGAATGTCAAAAGACATGTTGACAGGGTGATGCTTGGACTTCCAAAAGGCTTTTGATAAACTCCCTCACCAAAGACTCCTGAGCGAACTTAGCAGTCATGGAATAAGGGAAGGGGTCCTCTTATAGATCAGTCACTGGTTAAAAAACAGAAAGCAGAGCATAGGAATAAATGATAAATTCTCCCAATGGAGGGAAATAAATAATGGGGTCCCACAGGGACCTATATTGGGACCAATTCTTTTCAATTTGTTCATAAATGATCTGTAATTATGTGTGAACAGTGAAGTGACCATGTTTTTTGATGACACCAAATTATTTAAGGTGATTAAAACAAAAAGGGATTGTGAGGAGCTCCCAAGGGATCTCTCCAAGCTGGGAGAGTGGGCATCGAAATGGCAGATGCGGTTCAATGTAAGCAAGTGTAAGGTGATGTACATTTGGGCAAAAAAAGAAGCAAGGGAGACAGGAGCATGCAGAGACACCATTAGGGCTTGCTCCAGTTGGGCTCCCCCCCCCCGAGCTAACGGACATCTTGACCCTGTGGGGAGAGCAGGAATATCTTGGGAATAGTTACAGTTACACCTTGTTACTTACCCACCGAGTGAGAGACAGAGATTGGGGGCTTCACATATTAGAGCTGCTTCATCTGCCCAGGGTAAAGGCTGTGATAGCTGAAGTAGGGGCTTCCCCCGAATGAGAGCCAGGGAGAGAAGTGTGGACACACTCCAGGTGGAAAGCAGAATAAGCAGGTACTAAGGAAAGGCGACTGAACAAAAATAAGCACTTTATTGCTTGGTTCGTAGGAAGCCTGATGTCCATTTGTGACCAGTGGCTGGTTACCACAAGTAAGTGTTTGCATTGTTTTGTCATGATGTATGGTTGAGAGTGGGTTGAATGGTGAGCGTTATGAATTTATTGGTGGTGTAGGTAAGGATGTTCTTGGGAAACCCTGATGCAGGGACACATGAAGGGGGTGCCACTATTCTTGTGATTTGGGGCAGAAGGAGATATGGCAGGAGGAGGGACATCAATGTAGAATGGGTTACAGGTGTCTATACACTGCCCCCTTTCTACCCCCCTCCTCTTGCTCTCACATATCTGATAGCTCACCCACTGAGCCTTCCTTTGTTGCGGTGCTGCTATTTAATGTTAGGTTGGTTCAAAATAAGACCACTCTCATTCATGATTTATATATATATATATATATATATATATATATATATATATATATATATAAATAAAAATTATTATCATCCCACCTTTTGCCCAGTACTGGGCCTCAATCATGGATGAGAATGCTGACCTGGCATGCATTACTGAAACGTGGGTGGGCGAGCTGGGTGGAGTTGATATGAGGCAGCTCTGACCAGCTAGGTACTCAGTGCAGCACTGGAGGGGGAGAGGAGTCACCATGATTCTCAGATCTTCCATTTCTATCACCAGGAAACCACTCCATCTTGGAGCATGCCTTGAGGGGTTGCACCTGGTATTGGGCCATAGAGACAGATTGGGGATGCTGTCGGTCCACCCTGCTGCCCAGCATCCTCCCTAACCGAGCTGGAGGAGGTGGTCTTGGGAGTGGTGCTGGAGAAACCCAGGATGGTCATTCTGGATGACTTCAACTTCCATGCTGAGGCTGTCTCTGGAGCTCCAGCTCGGGACTTCATGGCCAACATGACAACCATGGGGCTGTCTCAGTTTGTCACTGGCCCAACACATGAAGCAGGGCAAACTGTTGATTTTGTTTTTGCTCCAAGCTGTGAGATGGATAGTCTGAAGGATGGGTGGTGGTTTACAAATAACCCCATTGCCATGGTCAGACTGTTTCCTGGTGAGATTTGAACTCAAGGTGTTACTCCCCTACTGGTCCGCCCCAGGAGACTGATGGAACCCAACGGATTCCTGAATGCTCTTGGGGATTTTCCAGTGGAGAGAGCTGGTAATCCAGCTGAGGCTCTAGCCTCACTGTGGAACAGTGAGATGCGGAGGGCCATTGACTTGATTGCACCTGAGTGCCCTCTCTAGCTCTGTAGAGCCCACTCTGCTCCTTGGTATACTAGGGAGCTGCAGTCAATGAAGCAGGCTGGACGTTGGCTAGAGCACAAATGGCACATGACTTGAAGCAAAGATGACCGAGGATGCTCTAGAGTGCATAATCATGCCTATTGCGTGGCGGTGGGGGCAGCAAAGAAGGCTTATTTTGCTGCCTCCGTTGCGTCCTTGAGTAGCTGTCCAGCAGAGTTCTTAAGGGTGGTCCAGGCTGTTAACACCTTTATTTTTTTTACAATATTTATATTGTAAATATATCCCCATTGAGAATGTGGATAGAGAGACATTTCTCCCTCTCTCTCCCATAATATCAGGACCTTGGTTCATCCCACAAAGCTGATTAGTGGGAGACTCAGGTCAGATAAAAAGAAGTACTTCTTCACACAGCGCATAGTCAAACTATGGAATTTACAACCACAAGATGTGGTGATGGTCACCAATTTGAATGGCTTTAAAAGAGAGTTGGATGAATTCCTGGAGAAGGCTATCAATGGCTACTAGTCCTGATGGCTAAGTGCAACCTCCAGTATCAGAGGCAGTCACTAGTTGCTGGGGAACATGGGTGGGAGAGTGATCTTGCCCCATGTACTGATAGTGGGTTCCTGGTCCACAGCTGGTTAACCATTTTGTGAACAGAATGCTGGACTAGATGGACCCTTGGTCTGATCTAGTATGGCTCTTATGTTCTTAATCACTTTTTTTATTATCCATAATAGTAATAGTAATAATAATTACATTTCAAAACCACTCAATAACCTAAGCTCTTTGGGAGGTTTACAAAAGATTATTCTAGAGTTAGAGTATTCTAGAATTACCACTATTAACTGATGTTCTGATGACAGTATATTACCTTATTCTCCAACACCAAACTGTAAATTACATTTTATTCATTTTTAATAATTGATAAGATCTACAAGGCGGTCAATGCTAGAACTACTGTTTTTCAGTGATTCTGTAGAAATATACAATCTCGTTAACATGTAAGTGAAATATTGTTTTAGAACCTTTCCCTTTCTCCCTCAGACCTCTGAAAGCAAAACTAATATTGCCTCAGAGCATTTAGAGGATTTAAAATAGCTCTTATTCACCCAAAGCAAGGGTTGTTTATAGCAAAGGTAGACAACCTAGTGTCCTTGAGATGTTTTGGAGAACAAAACTGGCTTTCAGCATCCTTTTATTATGTTATTTCATAGAATCACAGAATAGTAGAGTTGGAAGGGGCCTATAAGGCCATCGAGTCCAACCCCCTGCTCAATGCAGGAATCCACATTAAAGCATACCTGAAAGAGGGCTGTCCAGCTGCATCTTGAAGGCTTCTAATGTGGGAGAGTCCACGATCTCGCTAGGAAATTGGTTCCATTGTCGTAATGCTCTAACAATTTTTTTTCCTGATGTCCAGCCAGAATCTTGCTTCCTGTAACATGAGCCTATTATTCCGTGTCCTGCACTCAAGGATGATCGAGAAAAGATCCTCGCTCTCCTCAGTGTGACAATCTTTCAAGTATTTGAAGAGTGCTATCATGTCTTCTCAGTCTTCTCTTCTCTGGGCTAAATTGTCTTATTCAGGCTGCAAACCTATGCATGCTTCACTGAGAGTAATCTCTGCTGAACACAGGGTACTGATGCCCAAGTAAATATGCATAGGATTGCAGTGTCAGACATGCTTAATTACAATCTAAATTATGCATTGTATTCTCTGTGGTCACTGTGATGAAAACACATTTTTGCTTTTTTTGATTTCATATCCCTTGTTAAACACAGAGTCAAATAAAAAACACACCTTTCTTCTACTTAGCAGTCTCTTGCAGCTGTCACTGAAATAGATGCCAAACAATAGAAGTACTGTACAGTTACACATGAGCAGGAAGGAAATATTAAAAGGATTAGGGATAAACAAGAAAAATGATTACCCAGCTAAAGCAGTCAGGCAGACAGGCATCTCTACAGGAATGCAAAATATCCCAAAGGATTTTCAGGATATCAAAAGGATAGTTAATTAGATTTTTTAAAAGATTATACTGGACACACAATATACATAGCACTCCACATGGATGAATAAGCTGAGGTAAAAAGCAACTACACTTAACTTTTATATACATATTCTCCATTCCCTTTACATATCTTCATTCTTATGTTAAAAAATGCTTTCAATTTTTAGAAACAGGATATTTTTTTTACAAAACAATGGATTTGACAAACTGGCACATTAGGTATGAACTGGTTTGTTTGAACTTTTATAGGTAGTAGCCTACTAGGCACATATATGCATGCTTTGGAGGTATACTATAGGAAAAATTAAGTTAAGTGGCTAAGAACCAAGGAGTTCTTAGTCAATTTTCTAACTTATTTCATGTACCACTCAACTCTCTATGGCAGGTATCACAAACTAAGAATCTGTGGATCCTTTGTATGCCTCTTCTTCTGTTTTGAAGAAACATAGAAAAACATTAATCTGATTTTGAATTCTTCCATCTTCAGCATGCACGGGCATTCTATTCCCTTTCCCCAAAGTTATATTTGCTAGGTATCTGTTTCTGCAACTTATATGAAATAAGTTGGAAAGTGGTGAGGGAACCTCATGCACATGATCCTATTATTCTTGTAACAGGAAAAGCTGTCCCAACTCATAAAATTCTATTAATTTCAGGTGGTGAACAAGAGTGATCTATTAGCTGACTCTTACAGAACTACGCACTGGCAGAAATAAATTTTCTAGTTAAGGATGGAGGAGAGCTTGTTCACTTCACATACTAAATCTGCACTGAATCAAAATGCAAACCGGAACACAGCTGTCCTTCAGTATTTCCACTTTTCCATATTTTGTGATGTAGTTTTCCAAACAAAAAATGTGTATACTAGAGAAAGAAATTTACAAATAAAGGATTATATACGAGGAAATTCCTTGGAAAGAACGAAGACTGAACACATACGAAACTGAGAGAAACCAAAACACCCATTCCTAGTATTGGTAGGGACCTTGTGGGTTGGCTTCTGTATTATGGATTTCTTGGCCAAACCACCACAAGCCTTCCTCCCAACCTTGGAACTGGGGAAGTGGAAAGGATTGCTGCACAACTCTCCACCTACTTCTGCAGTTGCAAGGTTGGACAGCTGATTTTCTGTCACACTTGACAGAGCGTAGTAGGACACTTGCTTTGGCATGTGAAAATGTGGAAGCCTGTGCTTTCAGTGCAGTTGAGCAAACTGACCCTTGATTAGGATGGGTTGAACACCAACTTGCCTATGATGCAACATATTGTGTTGGACTTAGACGAGGGAAACCTGTTCAGCTCTGAAACTCAATGGATGAATTAGGCGAGTCACTCTCAGCTTAACCTACCTCATAGGGTGGTTGTTGAGGATAAAATAAGGGGGAACATGTTGACCTGAGCTTTTTAAAGGAAGAATGGGATAAAACATTAAATAAAACAAATGAAGTCCAGTGTCTCTAATTTCATTGTACATATATATATATAGAAGGCAACCTTTCCATTGTGAAAAGAAATTCACAGTAAGAAACAAATTTCTGTTTTCTCTAGAGCTTCATTCTTAAAACTTTGGGACTTAACAGAGTAGTATAACATTCAAATTGTGGGACAATAGAGACCAGTGCCCTAAGCAGCATCTATTTTATAATGCTTGGTTAATGTGTGGCCACTTTGCAGATGTCAATGATGAGAAACAGGGCTGGCTCAAGACATTCGGCTGCCTGGGGTGGAATAGCAAATGATGCCCCACCCCCACCCCACCCCCGGCTCCTGGGCTGTAATACCAAAAGCCAGTCACGTCATTTTGGCACTTGAGGCCAGTCGATAAATGATTATTATGCCATAATACATTTGTGAGTCTTCAAGATACCACAAGACACTTTGTGGATTTTGAATGCAAAAGAAGAAGATGACCCTATGCGTCTTCACATCTGTGCAAACCCTTGCTGTCAAGGAGGAATATGCATCCACCAGAGCCTGGCCTCATCAGGTGCAGTCCAGAAAGATGCTTTCAGAGCCAAGGAGATCCAGACACACTTTAGCAAGTCAAGTCAAGCCAAGCAGCACTACACACTTACATATTACCTTGCCCCTAGATCAACATTGCTGCTCACATCCCTTTTTGCTGCAATACCACTTCTGTCCCCCTGGCCCAGATGAGGGGCCTGGGCAAAATTGAAAGAAACTACAGATAAAGAAGGCCTCTGGTGCTCAGTTGAACATAGCAGCAGCCAGGCCACCTGCCCTCTACCACTACCTGCAATGTAGTATTTGGTTGGGGTAGTTGGCTATCGCATAATCAAGCAATGGTGTTGTTAAGCAATTTTAGATGCTGGATATTATATCTTATAACCCCCTTTATATCTTAAAATACATCACTTCACTTCAAATGGCAGGTTTACTTTCTACACCGTACAACTGCTGCATTCCTGATGCTGAAGCAATATCTTTTTAAAAAAAAGATTCCACACATGTGCAGAGTTTAATCTTTTAAACACACTTAAGGTACAATCCTATGCATGTTTAGAAAGAAAGTTCTACAACTCTCAGCATGCCCCAGCCAGCCATGCTGGCTAGGGGATTCAAGGACTTGTAAGACTTTTTTTTCCTGTCTAAACATGTATAGGATTGTGCCTTGAACTCACCATGTCACACTACCATGACTACAATATTACTGTTGTTGCCTTCCTCCCTTCTGAATTAGCTTTGCCCGTATGGGTGGGTCGGGTCTGGAAAGAGCAGAGACTCAGCATGGAGGTCACTTACTGCAGCCAGTGCTTCTCACCACCAGGGGAAAAGAAATGCTCAGGAAGGCGTGGCCTGGCTGCGTACTGCCAGAGCTTCAAATGGCAAAGGGAGCAGCCCCTAATGCCTGTTGGCTTTGAAAGCTACTGCAGTGCCCAATCAGGCTTGGCTGGGACTGAACTTGCTCCCTGGGCAGTGGGGCAGGCAAGGGAGAGCAAGTGCTAAAAGGGGCAGCTTAAAGATGTGTGGCTTAGGGTCTTCCTACATGAGGCATAGATCAGTACCGGCATGCCCCGGCTCCCCTCCACTCTGCCCTTCTTCTCCAGCTCTCCTAACCCAGGCTGGAAATCCCTGAGAGGGAGCATGTCGTTTCTTCTTTCCTCCTCTTTTCAGATGACAACTCCATCGCTCATGATTTAAGGCTGACTGGTGACCTGGCTAACCTGTCCTTTTCAGGTTCCTCCATCCTTGCCCAGAGGAGGAGCTGGGCTTCAGTGGCTTGCTGAAGCTGAGTGAGGAGGGACAGGCTGAAGAGAAGGTAGAAGCTGCCTGGAATGCTGCGCTCCAGCATCTCCATTAAAGCAGCTGAGCTTCAAAAAGGCAGCCACCAAGCCTGCCCACGTGGCTCCTTCTCAATAACAATGCACAGGCCCACACACTGGCTCCTCCAGCTTGGAAAGAGGGAATGGCAAGGCTGACTGCAAGTAACCCTTGCCGTGCCAAGGTGCTGTCCCTCCTTGCTGGCTGAGGCTGCCTTGTCCAAGCGGGCCCTCCTGGAGTAGGGGGCATGAGGGGGAAGTGGCAGGATTTGCCACCCACCCCCACTCTGTGCCACCTTATATGGACACTTCTTCAGCTGCCTCTGATGGGAAAATCCCCTTTAAATGCTGCTGAAGCCATTGCCATCCTTAAGAAGTGGACTGTGATCCCTCCTGGGGGTAATTTGTCCAATTCCTGGTATGCCACCATAGTGGTCTTCTTCAGCCAAGGTGAGATTGTGGACTTTTGAGACCTTCTGTCACAAAACCCTAGGCTGGAAGGAAATGAAGAGAGACTCTAAACTCCTAATAGCAGTTGTCCTGTCCAAATAAAAATGTAACACTGCTTTACATCCAGTCTATGCTAGTTCTGTTCCTGAGAGTAAACTGGCTTCGGATAGAAAGACAGAAATCTTGCAAAACAAAGTATTAACTTTCGTTAGGAAAAACAGTTAGTTCTCAACATCACCTTATTCGCATGGAAAATGCATAACTGTGGATCTGCAGACAAGGCTAAAACCTTGCAGGCCAAGATGACTTTGAAAACATTGTCTTGAAAGTAACAAGTTTCAAAGAACAAGTTACCATGGGTTCAAAGGGCTTCTCCATGAGCACCATGGAGAAGCATTAAACTCCATGAGAGTTCAATGATACCGTATTTCTTCGATTCTAAGATGCCCTTTTTCTCAAATAAACATCTATAAAAATGGGGTGCGCCTTAGAATCGATGGCATCTTAGAATCTAAGAAATACGGTAAGAAGCATAAACAAAATCCCTTGAACTTAGTCTTAGTTAATTGGTAGTCTTGGAATTAAGACAAAATCCCCAAAATACACAAATACTTTATCACCATAAAAATTCAAGGGCTGCAATTGCCAAAATAGTTCAGATTTGTGTAAAGGAATGATTTTTTTATATATAGAATTATACAGGAGCGACTGCTAAATGTTAGATGTTGGCTCATAGGAATTTGAGGTGTTTTCCAGTCTTAACTCACACCTTCCCCCATGGATGTTTAATACTGTCAGTGTAATTTTACTAATTTTCATAATGGCCTTAAAAGCCTAATTAAGCCCTCTGAGCAGCACCAGCCCAATTAGTGAGACAAACTAGGCAACTGCCCAGTGTGGCAAAATTCCAGAAGTGCCTGTATCAGCTATAGAAGTATTTCTAGGTAATACCACTGCCTACGTTTTTGAGGAAATCAAACAGAGCCAGTTTAGCAGCTCAGTTGATTATCCATTAGGTGTCCAGAGCACAGAGTTGTGTGTGGGGGGGAATAATAAAGGAGTAACCAACACTGATAATCCTGGTAAATTCTTGATTGGTTAATTTACTATTGTTATACTGCTTAGTGGGATGGGCAGGCTTTCATTTAACAGGTTACCTTCTATTCATAATCAGCAGAAAAATGCAAGCAGCAGCAGCAGCAGCAGAGAGAGAGATGAAGTATAAGAGAGAGAGGAAAAAACAGATGTACAAGATAGCTACAGAAGATGACATGGAAAAAGTCCCATTTTACCACTGAGTAACAACATAAACTCAGTGTCACATTTAATCCAACTGATAGAACAATGTGAAAATTAGTTAAGTACACAAGGAAAAACTGCAATTTCTTCTTAAAATCTAGCATTTGTACTATTCTGTAAGACTGGAATGTGTAAACTAAGAGTGTGGTCCAATGGTCAATCTTTCAACAATATCTGAGGAACTGAGTACAGCAATGCTGGTATCTGTTAACTCGCAAAAACTGCTGAAAAATAGATGTTAGTCAATTCTCAGCCTATCTAAAATGTACTGTGTCCAATCACCTGATATTCTAATTATAAGACTTGCTTTGAGGCCGGGTGGAGGGAGGAAGTCACGGGGTTGAAGTTGTCAAGGTGGCTCCTGAACTCTTACCCTGACCTCTGGTACCTGTCCTATAGCCTCTGGATTGTCACCCACTATGGACAAAAGATTCAGGCCCATGCAATGTACATCAGACGTTGCTACTGCATCAATCCTTCACTCTTGTTGAGCCAAAGGCACCCCAGAAAGGAGCAGGACAACCATACTGTAACACATAATAGGACCTAGAATAACAGTTCTGAAGCTGCAGCTTAACCTGCTTTATCCTTCTTCCTAGCCTCAGAAAGACACCTTGAAAAAGCATGATTAGAATTCAACACAATAACAAAAACTTCAAATCTTTTTCTTTGAAGTTTCTGAAAGAGGTATGCACAAACACACGCCCAGTCTCCTCCTGCATACAAAGTTCTTTGGGGCAGTTTAAAAGTATATGACCAAACCATAATCCTATAAAACTTAAATAAGTACATCCATAAATTCAGTGAGATTTCTGAGAAAATATGCATAGAAATTTGGGGCAAGAAGTAGCTAATATTATGTTCTTGAATTAACTGCTGTCATGAGTATGCATAGCAGGAAGCAAGAGCCTGAAACTTGTCTGGTACGTTTATACCAGCTTCATCCACCCTTCTGCTCTCCAGATATTTTGAACTTCAACTTCGATTAGCCCAGGCCAGCATGGCCAATGGTCAGAAATGCTGGGTGTCATAGTGAGAGGTTTTGCTCTCTAGAAAGTACCAGGTCGGGGGAGGTCATAGAATCACAGAATCATAGAATAGCAGAGTTGGAAGGGGCCTACAAGGCCATCGAGTCCAACCCCCTGCTCAATGCAGGAATCCACCCTAAAGCATCCCTGACAGATGGTTGTCCAGCTGCCTCTTGAATGCCTCTAGTGTGGGAGAGCCCACAACCTCCTTAGGTAACTGATTCCACCGTCGCACTACTCTAACAGTTAGGAAGTTTTTCCTGATGTCCAGCCGGAATCTGGCTTCCTTCAACTTGAACCCGTTATTCCGTATCCTTCACTCTGGGAGGATTGAGAAGAGATCCTGGCCCTCCTCTGTGTGACAACCTTTTAAGTATTTGAAGAGTGCTATCATGTCACCCCTCAATCTTCTCTTCTTCAGGCTAAACATGCCCAGTTCTTTCAGTCTCTCTTCATAGGGCTTTGTTTCTAGACCCCTGATCATCCTGGTTGCCCTCTTCTGAACACGCTCCAGCTTGTCTGCGTCCTTCTTGAATTGTGGAGCCCAGAACTGGACACAATACTCTAGATGAGGCCTAACCAGGGCTGAATAGAGAGGAACCAGTACCTCACGTGATTTGGAAGCTATACTTCTATTAATGCAGCCCAAAAGAGCATTTGCCTTTCTTGCAGCCATATCGCACTGTTGGCTCATATTCAGCTTGTGATCTACAACAATTCCAAGATCTTTCTCGTTTGTAGTATTGCTGAGCCAAGTGTCCCCCATCTTGTAACTGTGCATTTGGTTTCTATTCCCTAAATGTAGAACTTGGCATTTATCCCTATTAAATTTCATTCTGTTGTTTTCAGCCCAGCACTCCAGCCTATCAAGATCACTTTGAAGTTTGTTTCTGTCTTCCAGGGTATTAGCGATCCCACCCAATTTGGTGTCATCTGCAAATTTGATCAGCGTTCCCTGCACCTCCTCGTCCAAATCATTAATAAAAATGTTGAAGAGCACTGGGCCCAGGACTGAGCCCTGCGGCACCCCACTCGTTGCCTCTCCCCAGTTTGAGAAGGTTCCATTGATAAGTACTCTTTGAGTCCGATTCTGTAGCCAACTGTGGATCCACCTAATAGTTGTTCCATCTAGCCCACTTTTAGCTAGTTTGTTAATCAGAATGTCATGTGGTACTTTGTCAAAAGCTTTGCTAAAGTCAAGATATATGACGTCCACAGCATTCCCACAGTCCACAAGGGAGGTTATCCTATCAAAAAATGAGATCAAATTAGTCTGACAGATTTGTTCTTGACAAATCCATGTTGGCTTCTAGTAATCACTGCATTGATTTCAAGGTGTTTACAGATTGACTTCTTTATAATCTGCTCCAGAATTTTCACAGGGATGGATGTCAGACTGACTGGTCTGTAGTTCCTTTTTGCCCTTTTTGAAGATAGGGACAATGTTAGCCCTCCTCCAGTCGTCCGGCACCTCACCCGTCTTCCATGATTTTGCAAAGATAATAGACAAAGGTTCTGAGAGTTCTTCCGCTAGCTCCTTCATTATTCTAGGATGCAGTTCATCGGGCCCTGGAGATTTAAACTCATTCAAGGAAATTAGGTGTTCTTTGACCATTTGTTTATCAATCTCAAACTGCAATCCTGCCCCCTCAACTTCTGCTTCACTTTTTCCAGGGGGGTCATAGACTCGCTTTTGGGAGAAGACCGAGGCAAAGTAGGAATTGAGCACTTCAGCCTTTTCTTTGTCGTCTGTTATCAATTTGCCATCCTCATTAAGCAGTTGAACCACCATTTCTTTCCTCTGTCTTTTACTACTCACGTATCTGAAGAAAGCCTTTTTATTGCTTTTAGCATCCCTCGCTAATCTCAGCTCATTCACAGCTTTAGCCTTCCTGACGCCATTTCGGCACTTCTGCGCCACTTGTCTGTACTCTTCTTTTGTAGCCTGGCCTTCCTTCCACTTCCTATATGTATCCCTTTTTGTTTTCAGGTCATCTCTAAGCTTTTTGTGGAGCCACATTGGTTTCCTCTGTTGTCTTCTATCTTTTCTCCTTGTTGGAATGGTTTGTAACTGAGCCTTTAAAATTTCATTTTTTAAATACTCCCACCCATCCTGCACTTCTTTTCTCATTAGGCTCCCTTGCCACGGGACCTTACTTATTATAGTTCTGAGTTTATTAAAATCAGCTTTCCTAAAATCCAGAGTACGTGTATGGCTACGTGTAGGCCCTCCGTTCTAATCTATTATATAGCCTCTGAACATGCAGGTTCCTTATAAATTGTCTAAGATCAAAAACAGCAAACCCCTCACTGTGTGTCCATTAAAACACATCCCTTATTTTCAGCTAATAAAAACTGAGACTAAGTTGTTCAAGAAAATATTTCTGTAAAGCCTCAAAGTCTTTCCTATGCCTCGATATGATAACAGCTCCTGTGAATGCTTGGAGGACCACATGGTTCTAGTAAAAGCAAAAGCCTTCCCCGATATAGACCTGGGTGATTGTTAAGATTATCAAAAGATGTCTGCAGACAGCTATCTTGCAGCAACCCAGAAGCAGGCCTCCTCACCTTATTGAATGCTCTCCCTCCTGGTATTCAGGAAGAACCAACTGTAGCATGCTTTCTAGATTGTTTAAATGCTCAGATGGAAAAATAAATCCTGCATTTATGAGTAAACTTCCATAGGATTAGACTTAATAACAGGTTGGCTATAAAATTAAGTCTTTAGAATGTTTAGAAGCAGAATGGGTCTGAAATTCTGGTGTTCTGATTATTTATTTACTACATTTCTATAATGCTTATAGCTAGCTTTCTGCTTTTACCTTTGCTTAAACATGCACAGGATTGTACTATACAACTTAAAATAAGTACTAGTTATTTTAAGTTGTACATTCAACTTGTACAGTCAGATTCGGCTATGGGGTGGTATAGAAATGTACTAAATCAATCATCATCATCATCATCATCATAAGAATAGCTTGGCCACAGTGGCGCTAGTAACCTCAAGACTGGATTACTGCAATGCGCTCTATGTGGGGCTGTCCTTAAGGCTGCTTCAGAAGCTGGAGCTAGTGCAGAATGCAGCAGCTTGGCTGTTGTCAGGAAGAGGCAAGAAGGAGGAAAGATGGAGGCATTTTCACCTTCTGTTCCCGCTTTATTTAGCTAGATGGACCTCTGAGCCTGTCTAGCTGAGTTACGCCTTTGTCAATGGGATGGGCATGGAGGATCATGTATCCAGCAGATCCATGGCCTCTCACCTCCCAGTCACACCCCCTTTGTCCCCTCCCTGTCCTCTTCCAAGCTTGCAACAGCAAGGAGATTGCACAGTGTCTGGGAAGGGGTAGGTGGGTAGGAAATCTGAGTAGGGATTTCCCACCACCCCAGTTGCTTTTTCTACGATCTGGGGGGCAGGGAGATCCACAGTATCTTAGAGCTCCTAAGACACCTTCCCAGTTGCAATCCTACCTAGAAGGAAGCCTCATAGAATTCAATGGGGCTTACTTTCTAGTAGGTATGTGTGGTCTATTTGGGTCCAAAATTAACATGGGGTACTTTAGTTTTGTTTACTAAATGCAAGTAAAAAAATGTGCTAAATTCAGTCGCTCTCTAGTGAATCAGAACATTTTCTAATACAAATTACCCTATGCCAATTACCCTCATTTGCATGGGATTTTTTTCCAATTCAAGATCTTCTGGAAAACTCACATCACTATTTATAGATTACTGTTTAGTTTTGCAACATACACTACATATTGTTATAGACTCAACCTGAAGCAGAAGAATACAGACATGAGGAAGATTTAAGGATTTGTGTGCCTACATGTGTATAGTAGCTTTGCGGGGGAGAACTACCATACACACATTCCTTCAAATATTTAGAAACAGAAAACAACAGTGTATTAGAGAAGAAATGGAAAGAGGAAGAAAATTCTAAGGGAACATACCCAATAACTTAACATCAATTTAGTGCTTGCAGGGTGTTAAAGTGGCTTTATGCAGTTAAAACGTCCTCACACTTCCAATGTGGATTTGTGCATGAAGCAGAAATTCTAATCCACACTATTGAATGTAAACAGTCTGACAGTTCCTATGAATTACACCACAATCAAGTGTATGTACTATTATACCTGCATGTGCCCTAAAGGATTATACTAACAGTTCCACCACGGTTGGCTCAAACTAAATTAAAGTGTAAGCAACTGTATGAAGTCCTTGTTTCCTCCACATTCCAACTAGTTGTTTCTACAGAGGTGCAAGCAAGCTCTGAACACCTGGACGGTCTGTTACATTACCAAACCCTACAATAATAAAAAGAGGATGCTGTCAACAATTCATTGACAGCAAAGATGAGAATTTTAGGAGCAAAACTCCTTTCATTTAAGAGAAAAGTTTAGCCATTTACAAATTCACTCATATACCTAAAAGCATGAAAATTAAGTCACCTGCTTTAGCTTCCATACCAGGTATCCTCAAACTTTTTGAATCTGTGGGCACCACCAGAAAATGCTTAATTAGTGGTTCATCACTTTGGCGTCTTAGACTTCATCTTATTCAGCAAAAACGTGTCTATTGGATACTGCAATGTGGCATCCCTGCTGTGGAGTAAGATCTCTAGAGAGTTTGCCTGGTACCTAGGTTTTACTGTTTCCAGCTCCAGGTGAGAACCTTTTTATTTTTCCAGTATTTAAGCATTTTACCATCCTAGGTTTTTTTAATACTGCTGTTTTAAATCTGCATTTTAAATGTCTGCGTTGCTACTCGATTTTATTCTGGTTGTACTTTCATATTGTGGTTTTAAGCTTCTATATTATACTTATGCTGTATCTTACGGTTTTAATTTTTGTGAACCACCAGGAGAGCTTAGTCTATTGGGAAGTATAGAAACAAAAAAACCCCATCTCTTTAAAAAGGCTAATTTGGCTAATTGCTGGTGGTGCACTACAGCTAATGTTTCTTTTAAACATATGTTTGGCAATGCCCAGTAGTTGCTTCTTTTTGGAAAGAGATTAATACACAGATAAATATTTGTACTGGAATAGTCTTTAATATTCAGTGATGTACATGCCCTTTTAAATTATCTACCTGCTTCAAGGAAATTAGCAAGCAGTCAGCGTAAATGGATTCTCTGCACCCTTTTGACAGCTAAAAGACTATTACATCATTGGAAGGATAAACATTCACTTCCTATAATGCAATGGATTGAGGACCTTGCAATGCTTTCAATATTCGAATGGGTGGCATATAACTGCCACCTTCAAATGGATAGTTATGTGAATATTTGGCCCACTTTTTCTGCAGCCCATGTATAATTGCTTGAAAGCTGAATGCACTTCACACAAATCCATGTGCACATATTAAAAAAAAGGAATAAAAAATAAATTTAAAAAAATAAAAGTGTTTTGCGTGCGCATGGGCACCACGCTAGAGACATATGTGTGGGCACCATGTTGGGATCCCTATTCTACACCATGTAATCAGTAAACCCGTTCAGAAGTACCACATATTGTGCCTGCTTTCATGCAGTCACACTTCCCTTGTTCTTTCAGCTCCAGTCCTCCTCCTATGTAGGAGGACACTTTGGGATCATTGGTCACCTAGCTGCACACTGACCCCTCTGATGACTTCCACTGAATTAGAGAAAACAGTATATTTGAGAGGGTTTTTTGTAATGTGGTCAATTTGACTAAAGACAGCTGAAACCACATTTTAACAAGTGGTTCTATTTAACAAGTGGTTCTATCTATCAAGGAATGCTCCTGTCTAGATTGTTTAAATGCTCAGATGGAAAAATAAATCCTGCATTTATGAGTAAACTTTCATAGGATTAGTCTTATAACAGGTTGGCTATAAAATTAAGTCTTTAGAATGTTCAGAAGCAGAATGGGTCTGAAATTCTGGTGTTCTGATTATTTACTACGTTTCTATAATGCTTATAGCTAGCTTTCTGCTTTTACTTTTGCTTAAACATGCACAGGATTGTACTATACAACTTAAAATAAGTACTAGTTATTTTAAGTTGTACAGTCAACTTGTACAGTCAGATTCGGCTATGGGGTGGTATAGAAATGTACTAAATCAATCATCATCATCATCATCTCAAGAATAGCTTGGCCACAGTGGTACAGGCACTAGTAACCTCAAGACTGGATTACTGCAATGCGCTCTATGTGGGGCTGTCCTTAAGGCTTCTTCAGAAGCTGGAGCTAGTGCAGAATGCAGCAGCTTGGCTGTTGTCAGGAGCTCTCCCTTTTCAGCATACAACTCCTTTGCTGAGAGAACTGCACTATTTGCTACCAGGCCAGGTTTAAGGTTTTAATACTAATGTACAAAGCCCTAAACAACTTCTGGTCTCAAGTTACCTGAGACAATGCCTTCTCCCTTACCAACACTGGATATTTTTGTTTTCTGTATTTTTGTATTACTGATTTGAAACTTAGTTTGAGAACTGGAAAAGTAGTATATAAATATTTTAAAAGTTAACTTTTTGTGTTTTCCAAGCACTAGCTGGCTATGAAATCCAGTTCAATCTCTTCCTTGGTGCTTGCATTCAAGATCACTCAAGGGGCATGGCTAGATGAGGGGGGTGGGGGGATATGATCTTGGGATTTTATGGTTGCGAGATCGTCCTGCGAGATCGTCTACATGCGGCACGTGACGTCCCAGGAAGAAGAGGACGTCGCGGCCGCCATTTTTTTTTTTTTTTTTAATCAAAGAGGAGCACTCTTGCGCAAACTCTGAGTGTTTTAAAAAAACCAAACCCTTGCGCTCCCCCACCCCACCCCCGATGGGCACAGAGCTCCTGAGGAGTTCCATGCCCCAGCTACTCATGGTTACTCGCAAGGAGTTGGGACGAAAACGGGACAGTGGGCTACACGTTCCTCAGTCTCGGGATCATCCCAAGACTGTGGAAAAATCGGAATTTAATGGTAGGGCAATATCCTGGGCTAAAGGAGGAATCGTTCCTCCTTGCTGCCGGGATCCCCTGTGTGCCATGTGGATGCACAGGGACGATCACTGGGATATCGCCCTGTCTAGCTATGCTCAAGGTTTCTCCATATACCACTGGCTACATGAAACAGAGAGAATAGTTAGACCAGTTGAACACCAACTATGTAGGGAAGACATCTAATAGAAGCAAAGAATGGGGAATGAACTATAGCTTGATATATTGCCCTAGTATCTACAGTTGCAAACACTATTACGATAACGAAGCCTTATATTCAACAGCAATGCCTTGCTTACAAGCTTTGGAGTCAAAGTAGCAGACCAGAAGGAAGTATGCCCAGGGGTGCCATATTCCATTGCTCAACCTTGGACTGCCACATTTGCATATTACATATATTAATTACACAAATCTTATGTAGGTTGAAAAAGGATTATGCAAGCAACACTGCCCCACTTTCTCACTCTGAATCAACCCATTTAAAGTTGTTTTACAGAAAGGAAACAGAAAGTTGGTCTCTCTTAGATAATTCTGCACATAACATATTTAAATCCTCAAAGCCTAAAAAAAATTAAAACAATTATATATTGTAAGAACTCCTATGTATATTTCTGGGAGTAAACCAAGGAATATATATAAGATGGGCATTACTTCTGAGTAAACATGTGTAGGATTGCACTGTAAGTCCAAGTAACTCTCCTCAACTCACTTGCAATGGGCTGCAGTATTTTTGTCTTCTGTACTCTTTTTCCTATGAGTGACATTTTACATAGAGAGGAATATTTTTTTGGTCAGTTTACACTTTAAAATGTTTTAAAATTACTATTTTTATGCTGAGGTAGACAAAGTTTTTGGACTATGGGCGCATTTGGCAATTTCAAAAACTGTCATAGACACCATCACAAAATGGCTGCAATGGGAGAGGTGGCAAAGGACAAGTAACCTGCCCAAAAGACTGAATACCAGGCACAGGTGGGGTTCGAGCACCCTTTGAACCCACAGTTTTCAGCACTAACAGAAATCTATTTCCTAGCAATCCCAGCTACCAGTAAGAAAATGTGTTAATTAAAAAATAGTAATAAACAGAATAGGGCATCTTCGTGGGTGCCAAGAAAGGCGGTGTGTGTGCGTGTGTTAGTGCAGATGTTGCCTACCTTTGTTTTATGCAGTGTTTCTCATTGCCACTAATAGCAAAATATTATTCTTCCTTGTAAAATGTAATTTAAAGAGACAAGCAGAATATGGACTCCAGAAAGGAAGCCTAGCTTCTTCTAAATCTACACAAAAATCCTTACCATAAACCTACACTGCATATTTGTGAAACTGACTGTGGCATGACCTGCTTTAGGATATTGGGTAAGAATGAAACTAAGGACTCATCTACACCAAGCAGATATTCCACTATGAAAGCGGTATGAAAGCAGCATATAAAAGGCAGGAGCCACACTACTGCTTTATAGCGGTATTGAAGTGCACTGACAACTGCTGGGATCCATTGACGCATACCATATACTGCTTTCATACCGCTTTCATAGTGTTATATCCTGCTTGGTGTAGATGTGTCATGGGCCCCAACAGTTGTCAGTGCACTTCAGTACCACTATAAAGCAGCAGTGTAGATCCTGCAGTGCACTTCAATATCACTATAAAGCAGTAGTGTGGCTCCTGCCTTTTATATATCGCTTTCATCGCTTGGTGTAGATGAGCCCTAAGATTGACAATTAATAAGAACCATGTACTCTTGCATCCAGGAAGGCATGTTGGGGATCTCTGTAGAAGGTCAGGCAGACACTTTAAGACTATATACATTTTCTACAATTTAACCTGCTGCATCTCTTAACTTTCTGCGACAGATACAAAGAAGATAATTACCCCAGTGATAAAAAAGGTAAGAGTGATACACAGCTTAAAGGCATTTTCATAAAGGGACATCAGAATCTGCCTCAACATAATTTCTTTAAAACATATGAAACTGTCTTATAGTGAGTCATACCCTTATCTTATCTAGCCTAGTAGTGTCTTCTGAGTGGCATGCTTGTAAGGTCTTGTGCAGAGATTTTTCACATCAATTCCTACTAGTGATATAAGTTTTCAAGAAAATGTTGACTTGCAAAATTTTCTGGTGTCCTAGAGAGTGATCTAATTTAGCTTGTTGATTTTACCTGTATTGAGTAAACAAAGCTAAAATAATTACCTAATTTTTATCCCAATACACTACAGGTATTTGCCCTGAAATATTTGAGCGGGGGTGGGGGAAATTAAAGCCCACTTTATTGCAACACTTGTAAAAATGTTAAGACAATGGGCATCATCCTAGACTGCCATGGTGGTATAATTCCATTGCACCAGCGGGACTCACTGCTAGCATAATGGAAAGCCAGCACTTCATAAAGGAACCCTGGAAATAAGTGGAAGCAGCTTTTTTTGTTTTTTTAAACATATTTGGAACAGGTCAGCAGAGTTTCCATCTGCAAGCTCTGCTGCCCTGTCGTTCCAGAAACAAGCATTTCTGCTTGTTTCCAGAATTCCTTTATGAAGCACCAAGTCCCTATTACACCACTGGTGGGTCCCACTGGCACATGGCCACCACAGAATACTGTCCTGTACCATGTACTTCCCTTTACACTTAAATTTAAGAAAAAAACAAGGTACTGAAAACTGTTGATACACTAATACATTTTAGAAACCCAAAGAACTGTGAATTATATGCGGACAACCACTCATTTATTCAAAACAGTTCAACTCTCTTCCACTGAGGTTGCTGGGGCACCTTCATTTTCACTGTTACTATTTATTAGTTCTATTTCACACGGAGTAATAAATATATAATATATAGATGATGTGTATTCTCTCAGTTGCTAGGAATAATCACCTGAAAAACATTGATTATAAGTTTGCCAAATCTTTTATTTTCATTTGACATCCATTCATTGTTACTAAGGAACTTATGAAATGGATTTTTTCCAAGGAAAAATAAAGTACTGGAAAGTTTTCTACCCCATTTTATTGCCCAATATGTGATCCTTTTAACTGGAAATACCAGGGATTGAACCTGGAAGCCTCTGAATAAAAAGCAGGTCTTCCACCACTGAAATATATCCCTCCCTAGTCTAGCTTTCTCTTTTATGCAAATTAGGATTGGAGTCTAGAATCTGGGCTGGGGCAAAGGCAGCTGTGAGGAGAGGGGGAAACCAAGTGCCCTCCTTCTGTTTAAATGTTTCTCTGCTGCATAACATATCGTCTTAGTCTCTATTTGCATAGGAGAAAGAGCAGCTGGCCTTTAAAAACAACAGGATTAGACACTTACAGCTCTATACTCAGAGAAGTGGTACAACTGCCTACTGTTTCCTGTACTTGGGATCAAAGCACTAGCAAACAAAACCAGCAATTAGAGAACAACCCTTGAACTATTTACTATTGATATTTAGCATTAAGTCAATCCATAAAAATAATTAGGCTTTATTTATATGCTAATGAATGGTAGTATTAAGCATAAAATTAACATTATAGTCAATACAAAGCAAACAGGAAAGAGTATCAGAAGTTAAAACTCTCAAATGGTAGCTTAGTGCTTACCTAGCAGTGAGCTCCTCTAAATACCGATGTGAGAATTTTACGCAGGATACAGAACAGTAACTAAATATGGATTCCCAAATGAGCCTGGGTGGATGCTGCTGCTGCTGTTGTTGTTGTTGTTGTTGTTGTTGTTGTTGTTGTTGTTATTATTATTATTATTATTATTTTATTTATTTATTTGTATCCTGCCTTTTGCCCAATACTGACTGGGCCTCATGGCGGCCTTAATTTTTTAAAAACATATACATTTTAAACCTAGGAAAAGGAATGTACATTTTTTTTAAAAAAATACAACATTAAAACGTTAAACATTTAAAATGCACGACAATTTTAGAAGCCCTTAACGTGGATGGAGGTCCAGATTATTCTCCAAAGGCCTGCTGGAACAAAAAAGTTTTAGCCTGCTTCCAAAAGCCCATCAAGGAGGGAGCCAGCCAAGCTTCCCTGGGAAGAGAGTTCCAAAGCACTGGAGCAGCCAACAAGAAGGCCCTCTCTCATGTTCCCACCAAGTACACCTGTGAAGATGGTGGGACTGAAAGAAGGGCTTCTCCAGAAGATCTCAAAGCACGGGCAGGCTCATAAGGGAGAATACGGTCTTTCAGATAACCTGGACCTGAGCCATATAGGGCTTTATAGGTCATAACCAGCACTTTGAATTGTGCCTGGAAACAGACTGGAAGCTAGAGGAGCTATTTTAACAGGGGAGTTGTATGCTCCCTGTAACCAGCCCCGGTCAACAATCTGGCTGCAGCTCTTTGAACCAGCTGGAGTTTCCAGACACAATTTAAAGGCAGCCCCACATAGAGTGCGTTACACTACAGTAATCCAATTGGGATGTAACTAAGGCATGTGTCACCATGGCCAGGTCCGACATCCCTAGGAACAGGCGCAGCTGGCATACTAGCTTTAACTGTGCAAATGCACTCAGGGCCAGTGCTGAAACCTGGGCATCCTGGATGCTCAGAGCTTTAACATAACAAAAAGCAGAAGGCATGAAAGGAAAACAATGGACCTCTGCTGAACTATCAAATCTTTTTCAACATTGCACACCATTGTTAGAAAGTTTAAAAAACAAAATCCTTTCAGGCTTTATCAGACAGAATATCTTAGCAATTGGCTAGACTGCTATTCTTAAGTTCCAGGTAAAACCATATATCTTGGTCAACTGCATTTGTCTCCTTAGCTGTGTTAACTTTTTGTCACTTGTTTAAATGTGCACCATTTTAGATATATTTTCCTCTTTTCTTTAAATGTTGGCATCACTTCACTTCTATGGTATATATCAATATTTATTCCTGCTTGTACCCTGCTCAAAATTTTATTCTCTATTTTGAAATGGATTCTAAATTATTTTGTCCTTGTGTGCATGAATATCTAGTTAATCACATTTGAAATACAAATGCATCAATTTTGACCTAAATTCAGATTTTATTACAAAAAGGAGAGAAACAGCTATCAATTTTATTTTGTTTATAGCAAGAAATATTATGACATTAGATTAAACCACATGACAAATAATTATGACCTTTCTTGTATTGTTTTGAGGACTCAAGAATATATATAATGAACATTGCCCTTATCAATATGAATTATTCTAGGTAGACAAAAAAGGCTATGGATTGAATCTAATTGTGTCATTCCGCTGATGGAAGCCATCAGTAGAACATGGAAGGGGGCTGATCCCCCTTTTCCTAGCAGCATTCTCCACAACCCTAAATTTTGCTCCAGACAACTGGGAAATCCTCTGGAGCAGATTTCTGGGTAGCATGGAGAGCTAAAGGAGAAGGGAAAGAGAGAAAGAATCAGATACACAGATACTGATATCTTCTATACACAGTTTCACTCCTGGCCAGACTTTGTTTGTGGCCAACAGCACTTTTGCAGAACTTTGGCTAGTACACCAGCTATGGTCTTTATTAGAAAAGGTAGATCTGACCTCTAACAAACATGCTTTGATCACATCCATGTTTGACAATGACAATGCACTTTACATGGGCTCCCAATCACAGGACCAGGCTTACTTTAATATTCGTTCATTCATTCATTATATTTATGTACTGACAAATAGCCAAAGCACTCTGGCATTCAAAGGATGGTAAAACATAATATAAAATCTTTACCATTCAAAAATTTAGAACAGTTTAAAAACAAGCTAAAAACAATTGACAATAATTTTACCAGGACCTGATAAAAATCTAAAACACTCTATCATATTATGTCAAATGCCTAGGAATAGGGATGTCGGAGGAATCCATTTGGGCGGTGTAGCTCAATGAGCTTTCATCAGCTTGGCCCCCTCGACTCCAGTCTGACATCTGCCAAATGGCCCAACTCAATCCACAGAGAGCCAGGTCAGCTGGTGGATTTGCTGTCGTTATGCACATCCCTACCATTCTCCCTGCCAATGCCAACACCAGCAGGGAGAATGGGAGGGTGCACATGGCACCGGGAACATTTTTCATAAATGCTGTGTATCGGCTGTAGTTTACCTAAATTGTGCAGATCATGGCTGTAATTTGTGAACACCACATTTACGAAAAAGACAAAAAAAGTCCCCAGATTTCTGCAGACCCCTCCTGGCTTGGCCCTCTCTCTTGTTGCCATTCTCCAATCATCCCTCAGAGGAGACACTCTAAGGAGGATGTAGATGTTCACTGTAGTGCACTGGAAGGTTCAGACTACAAGGGGCATGCCATCTGGTATTGCGGTCTGAAGCTGTGTAAGGCTTTATAGGTGAAGACATGCACCTTGAATTTGGTTTGGAAACGTACAACAAGCCAGTGCAACTGGGCCAGAATCCATGTTATATGTTCAGACTATCTGGTACTTGCTATCAATCTGGCTGTCACATTTCACATAAGTTGCAGCTTCAAAACAGTCTTCAAGGGCAGCCCCACATAGAGCATATTGCAGCAATCTATCTTGGTGGATACCAAAGCATAGACTAATGGAGCCAGGTTATCCCTGACTAGATAGGAGTGTAGAAGAGTTTCATTTTATTAGACAGGTACTTATCTAAGCACATCCACCACCTCACCTGATGAGGATGAAAATGAAAAATAGAGCTGCATGCCATCAGCATACAGATAGCAATGTATTCCAAAACTTGACCCCACTCAACAGTTTCATGTATGTGCTAAATAGGATGATATAATACTGCCCACCGAATAAGCTCTTCTGAAGGGACCCTACTCTAAATCCCACCATTATTTGAAATTAGGCTCTTGGGTATGTGAAACAGCAGTGGCACATAGACTCTCAGTAGTAGCACCCAGCATCTGGAACTCTACTCCCGCTCCATGAACCACAACATTCCTCTTTCTAACAGATTCTTCATTGGACTTTTTAGAATGACTGGGCTTTCAGTTCCTGATTATTGTTGATTTTTGCTAGTTCCCAAATTGTTCATATATAATTTTTGATTTTGATGGTTGATATTGCTAATTTCTAATTTATTTGTACTTATATTTAGTTGCTTTTACTACATATTTTAATCACTATCATTCTTTTGAATACTGAGTTGAATCTTCCTTTGCCAATGGACCTGGAGCCAAAAGTGCTCCACTTATGCACAGAGAAGCATTGGCAAACTTGGAGTAAACTTGAAATTTGCAGGTACTCAAAATATTTTTAGAAAAAGAACCCATAGGGCAAGAATCCCCCAAACAGCCCGATAGGGACTAATGGCATAAAATGTTTGCAGATTGCAATGTTGCAAATTTGCAATTGTTATCTTTCTAAGCTGTTTTAAGGACCTTTGGCAAAAAAAAAAAAAAAAAAAAAAAAAAAAACCTGCAAAAAAACCAGTAATGAGACAAATATCTTTACGTACAGAGGTAATTCAGAAACCTGATTTCTATATCACTTGCAAATTAACAGATTCCCTTAACTGAATGTTCAGAGCTTACAATCACATTATTTTACTCATCGGAATAACGTACAACACTGTTCTATACTAGAGTAAGAAGATGGAGTGAAGGAGAAGGAAGGCCCGCCAGTAGGCTATTACAGTAATCCAGACAAGAAACAACCAGGACATTTAACAAGAAGCCACACAGTCTCATGGGTCAGGAAATGGCGTATCTGGTGGATGTTAGCAAGATGAAAATTACATGCTTTGCCTGGCATATTTACAAATGCTTGAAGCGACAGCCGATCTACCAGGACGCCAAGATCCATAGCCTCTAAGACAGGGGTCATCTGACAGCCCTGGAGGAAAATGGTACGATCACCCAAGGGATGATCAGGATGAAAGACCAAGATTTCTGTCTTGTCAATATTCAACTTTAACCAACGAGAAGAAAGCCAACTGTTGCCATCTCAGGTGTACCATGGGCATAGATATGACAACAAACCCCAAAATAAAAGTAAGTGTACCCAAAGGGAGTGTGTAAAGAGAAAAAAGAACAGGGCCAAATTCTGTGCGTTGCGGAACGACAGGAGGGGAAAGGAATCAGAAGTTCCAGTACCCAGGGAAACTGAAAAAGAAAGATTCGAAAAATAAGAAAACCAAGAAATAGCATTACCTGAAACAGCCAAAGATACTAGCCATGACAATAGAATCTCATGGTTAAGGATATCAAATGCTGCTGATAAATCAAGCTGCACTTGATTTAGCAGCAAAGCTAATCACATATACCCTTGCTATCTTTTCATGTGGAGAGTATAGAAATTTAGGAGTGGCAAAGTAGAGGGGCAAGCTTGTAACTTCATTGGGAGCTTGAAGCCAATTAATCTGCTTTTAGGAGCAGTAAAACATTACAATACTTTTATTGAGAGGAGTTCTGATTAGCCTATTGATCAACAGAGAGAAGTTACCCTTCTTGATCCTCATGTGCAATTGGTCTGACAAAGAGGCTGTCTTTACTGAGATGTAGCTCCCATACCCTTCTTTACTGGAGCGGGTATGCTGCATATGGACATGATGTGCAAAATAACAACAACAAAACCCAGCAGAAGACTACAGTAGGAAGAGCACCATATGCTGATGGGAAAATAGGGAATACAAAGTGGGGGGGGGGGAGTCATTTCCCACTTACTAGTAATTTCCTAAATACTGTTAATGAAAGTCAATGAGGGAGCATTCATAATTGTACATGTCTATTTCTGCATGTGTGTTAAGGCAGCGGTGTGCAGAATTCAGGGCTGTTAGATCTACTTTGTTTTTTATTAGAACCACAAGACATACTTCCAGACTCAGGTGCAAGAAGACAGAATAAAAGAACAGGGTGCCAATGTGCACACCCTAAGGCTAGGCATTAATTTGGCTAGGTATCAAAATGGAACTGAGTGAGAATAGTTCACTCGAGGTTACCCCACAGCTCTCTTCATTACAGCAGCCCAATTTAGTTGGAAAAAAGTCATTTTTATGGCTATTGTTAAACATTTGAAAGTCAAGCTTTGCCAAACTATTGTAAATCACCCAAAAATTGACCAATACTGCTATATTGAAGTGCACTGTAGGATTTACACTACTGCTTTATAGTGGTATTGAAGTGCACTGACAAGTGTTGGGGTCCATGACCCATCTATACCAAGCAGGATATAACACTATGAAAGTGGTATGAAAGTGGTATATGGTATATGACTTGCAAATTAACAGATTCCCTTAACTGAATGTTCACAGAGCTTACAATCACATTATTTTACTCATGGGAATAATGTACAGCACTGTTCTATACTAGAGTAAGAAGATGGAGTGAAGCTAGCTATTAGAGGTATTTTAGCACAATATTCACCACAAAAGGAGTCATTACTTGAGGTAGTTCATGTCCTACTTTGACCAAGCTGAACTGATAAGTAGATGAGGACACTTCAGAGTTAGCATTTAATAGGCCAATTCAAAGATGCCTTTCTGGTTAGCCAGCTGGGTGGTGGCATGACAATTAGGTAGACAGCTCCTAAAGATGCAGCATTCCAGAGCCTGATACTTGATCCTGGCGGCTATTCAAGCCACAGCTTCTTGAATAAGATGGATTTCTGAGCCAAGGTGTCAGAGCAATGTCCAGTAAATAGTACACATGAACCATTTATTTTATTTTAAGTGGTTTATAAATTAAAAAGCTTCGTTATTAAAGAGATGCCCCAATTTAATCAGGAGGCACATTAAAAGAAGTTTTAGTGCTTGTAAGTATTTATAAAGACTGAAGATGACAGGAACCATCTTCTGAATGTAACAGGAAAGAAGTGGCGTTCTCCCTTCTCTCTCAAAAAGGGCAGACAGTATAAGATGACATGTACAATGATACATGAATTTGTTATCTAAAAATTGAATGAATACTTTTATTCAAACTATCGTTTAATATGCAAATTCATTTAGATTAATTTTATAAGTAATTAACCAATTAAACCTTGTATGACTCATTATTTAATTGGAAGATAGCCCTAAAATATTTTTACACTGAAATAATTGAGGTTCCAGATACACAGTGAAGTAGATATTCACTGTTAAAGCAAAACATATATTTGATGTGGTCAAAAATACATTCCAAAAGCTTTTCAAAATAATCTAAAGTTTATCTGAATGACTATTGAAAGACATCTTTGAAATTTACAAGCTCAAATAAACAAAAATGCACTATGAAAAGCAACTTCGCAAAACCATTACCCTACAATTGGATTCCTCTCCCAATGTCAGATTGGAGAAATAAAAAGCAGCGTTTAAATTTACAGATAGACGAGCAACTTTTGGAAATACAGTATTTTAAAATGGTTGCAAGACAGAGACTACAATTAAATGAACTTTAGTTCAGGAGAAGATCAGTTGTGTCTGAATCAATTCCTCATGTCCTGCTTATACCACCCCTTGCGTGTTATTTAAAACGTCAGGCCATAGATACCTACATTAAAAACGAAATAAAGATTATCAGGAAGTAAAAGCAAGAAAGGAACTGTGCAGGTTTATTTTAAACACTTGAAGAGGGTGCCCTTTATTGCTCTCTGAGCACAGATCAGAAAGATTTTAGATCACAGTTGCTGAACTAATAAATTTAGATTAACGTACACAATGCAAACTCAGCCGCATTGGTCTTTTAAAAGAAGTTGTATCCAAGTGTCCTATGAAAATCAAGATGTCTTAAAAAAAAAACTTGAATATTAACGGATTCTAACGGATGCTCAAAAGGTTGCTTTGTAGTGCCAAGTATCTTTTCACAACCTGATGTTTTCTAGCTGTAATGCCTCTAGAAAATAGCATTTGAAAATATTTATAGCATGCAAACATACACTTAAGAATGCTTATTTCCAATATACAACCTTATAGTTTGCTAGTCAGCCGATCACAATTATGTTGGCAGTGCAGTTATAGACAGAACTTCTCAACTTGGTGCCCTTCAGATGTTTTAGACTACAATTCCCATCATCCTGACCATTGGCTATGCTGACTGGGGCTAGTGGAAGTTTTAGTCCAAAACAGCTGGAGGGCAACAAGTTGGGAAAGACTGATTTAGATGTAAAGTTTGCAAACATAACCTACATCTGCAGGGTTTGCAAATCCAACTTTCTGTATACACTTTTCCTACACAACTTTTCTTTATACATGCATTATTGCAAGCCGTTTTCATTAATATAATGCTGTTTTGGAATATTTTTTTCATTTCCCCGAAATATACACAGTTTTGTGCAAAGTATTCTCTAATATACACAGTTTTGTATATTGTTTGGAGAACTGCACTGTACAATTTGAAGAAGTGCAAATACTGATCAGCAGTACTATTCAGGGGTCATATTGATTCAGAAATAGTTGTTTTTTAAATGCATTCTCAGCTAAGTTCTCCCCTGTCCTTAATATTAAGATGCAAATCAGAAAATGTAAATTGCTAAGTACTTCAGACTTCAAAGAGGACATTAGTGTTGCTACACATACTTCATTATAATAAAAAAAATATACAACACGATTTTAACTTGCTGTAATTTAAAAAAAATATTTTAAGGATCTTAACAGTTCTTTTATTATTGTATTTTAATATATTGTTGTTTGCATCCTGACCTGAAATCCTAAATAGGATGGGTAGCATGTAAATGGTTTTTAAAAATAAAATATTCTACAGATCCGTGCAAAAGAAGTTGCATTCATTGTCTGTGGCACACAAATCTATAATGTCATGTGGAACAATCCTAAAACATCTTCTTTACTTATTGCCATACAATATGTTTGGGGAAAAGTGATAAAAACAAAAGCTATCGCAGGATATAACCGTCCAATAAAATCCATTGAGAATTGACATAGAACTAGTTAAGAAGGTAAGAGCCATGCTGAAATCATACTAAAAGCCTAAATAGTCCCAGCATTCATTCTAACAGTGGCCAGCCAGCAGTCAATAGGAAGCCCACATGCAGGACATGAATGCAATAGCACTCTCCTGGCTGGGTTCACCACCAACCTGTGTACATAGGCATATTGCCTCTGATAGTGGAAGAAGTCTATAGCTAGTAGCCCTTGATTGCCTTATCCTCAATGAATCTGTCTAATCCCCCTTTAAAGCTTTTATTATTAACATTAATTTATATAGCGGCCTCAAGTTTTCATGGTGCTGTACAGAACAAAATAAAACAAAATATAAAACACCCTGCCATATGGATTACATTCTAAAATCACAGTAACAAACAAAAAGGGAGGGGAAAGGCCAACCAGCATGGGGGACTATAAAACAAATAATAAAAACTAGTAACGTCACACTACAGATTATAAGCTTTTGAGAAAAGAAATGTTTTCAAATAAGAACTGTGATCGACGTCACGGTTCGCAAATGCATTGGAAGAGAATTCCAGGCATAGAGGGCAGCGAGCGAAAATGGGTGAAGACGAGCGAGAGAAGTAGAAACTCTTGGGCGAGTAAGAGACATAGTGTTATTAGAGCGAAGGGTGCGAGTAGGACAGTAAGGTGAAATAATTGATGAAAGATAGGGAGGAGCCAGACCATGACAAGCTTTAAAAGTCAAAAGGAGAAGCTTGTATTGAATTCTGTAGGTGATAGGGAGCCAGTGAAGGGATTTTAGAAGTGGGGTGACGTGATCAAAACGACGAGCCAGAAAGATAATCTTAGCCGCAGAATGATGAATGGAAACCAATGGGGAAAGATGAGAAGAAGAAAGACCAGTCAACAGTTTACAATAGTCCAAGCGGGAAATAACCAAGGCATGAATGAGAGTCTCGGCGGAAGAGACCGATAAGAACGGGCCAATTCTAGAGAAGTTATACAAGAAGAAACGACAAGACTCAACATGGGAAGAAAAAGAAAGTGAAAAGTTAAAAATAAAACCAAGACTACGAGCTTCCTCAACAGGATAGAGTATAACATTATTAACAGTAATAGAAAATGGGAGAAGAGGAAAAGGTTCAGGAGGGAAAACTAGCAGTTCTGTTTTTGCCATGTTTAGTTTCAGGTGATGCCGAAGTATCCAGGCTGAGACATCAGTGAGACAGGCTGAGATACAATCCTGTACACTGCAAGACAAATCAGGAGATGAAAGGTATAGTTGGGTATCATCGGCATACAGATGGTATTGAAGACCATGAGAATGAATAAGATTACCCAAAGATAATGTATAAAGAGAAAACAACAACGGGCCAAGCACAGAGCCCTGTGGATCCCCGACTGAAAGGGGAAAGGAAGCAGACGAGAGGCCATTAGCCAACACATTAAATGACCGGCCTGATAAATAAGAGATGAACCAGTCATAGACTGAATCTCGAAAACCAAGGTCGCGAAGGGAGTCCAACAGAAGATCATGATCGACCGTATCAAAGGTCGTGGTAAGGTCCAGAAGAATAAGGACAGAGTAGAGGCCTTTAGACTTGGCAAGAATTATTCTAGGTAGTCTTAGTAAGGGCAGTCTCGGTGGAATGAAGACGATGAAAACCAGACTGAAGGATCCAAAGCAGAGGTAGTAGAGAGAAAGTCAAGGAAATGGGAGTAGACCACTCGTTCCAAAACCTTTGAGACAAAAGGTAACAAGCAGACAGGATGGTAGTTAGAAAGTGAAAGCATGTCAAGAGATTTTTTTTTAAGAACAGGAGAAACTGTGGCATGCTTATAGACAGAAGGAAATGAACCAAAAGACAAAGAAATGTTGATAATGTGGAGCAGAGAAAGAAGAATAACAGGAGTAAGATTAATAAAAACACGGGAAGGGATGGGGTCAAGAGAGCAGGTAGAAGGATTAAAAGGATCACTACATCTTGTGGTACAGAATTCCATAGTTTCAGTATGCACTGTATCAAGAAATATTTCCTTTTACCTGTCCTGAATCTCCCACCAAACAGTCTCATGGGATGACCCTGGGTTCTAGAATTGAGGCAGAGAAAAAGATGTCTCCCTATCTAGTTTCTTCACACCAATCATAATTTTGTACACCTCGATCATATCTCCCCACACCTGCCTTTTCTCTAAGCTAAAGAGTCCCCAAAATTCTAATCTTTTCTTATAGGGAAGTTGCTCCAGCCCCTTGATCATTTAGTTGCTCTTTTCTGTAACTGTGGTTCAACATAGATTTATATAAGGGCAGTATGATATCAGCAATTTTATTTTCAGTCTCTTTTCTAATTATGCACAACACAAAATTAGGAACCCATCAGTATATATGTGGGATTTTATGCCCCATCACTTTAAGCTTGAACTGCATTCATAATTTTAATGCCAATTTTCCTAATTTGGAAAGGTTTTATCTTATCTCTCTAAATAATTTGGTGCAAGCATGCTCACTCCTAATTCCAAATCATTTATGAACAAGTTAAAAAGCATCTGTCCTGATACAGATCATTGGCGAACTCCACTGTCCATTTATTCATACTCTCTGCTTTCTGTTCTTTAACCAGTTACCAGGGAAAGAGGTTGAAGGTGAGGGGGATGGCGTGGGGAGGTCAGATCCTGGGTCCAAGACAGCTGGGGGTGGGTGGGGATAGGATACTTTGGATTCCTGAATCTGAGGTCAGAGACACCACTCCAACATCAGATGCAGGAATCCAATGTATCCAATGCCCACCCCCCAGACACTGGGGTCATAGGATTCATCTCTAAACTAACCGGTCCAGAATTTCCTGGATTCACCCCCACCAGATCCCTTTTTAAAAATTGGTGTTACACTGGTCACTCTGATAGAGAGGCGAATCTTACAGACACATTTAAGAACTCTAGGGTGGATACAATCTTGACCCAGTGGTTTCTTATCTTTCAATTTTCAATAAGGTCTTGAACTGTCACCACTATTTGCCTCAATTCCTCAAATTCCCTTCATGAAATTATTAATTCAGATACCAGGATCTGTTCTACTTCTTCTGCAGTAAAGACAATAAAAATAATTCATTTAGCTTCTCTGCAATCTTCTCATTCTCCTTAGAACTCCTTTAACTCTGTTGTCATCCAATGGGCCTAAAAGTACTGGTAACTGCTATTTAGAAATAGCCAATAGGTATAAAATGGGAGATAATTTCAATTGAAGATCAGACACTCATGGAATTCTGATTAAATCTAACATGTGTTAATTTTGAAAAAGCAAAGAAATCAGTAGTCTTTAGAGAAATGAAACATTATTAATTAGAAGAGAATATGTCTAAAGATTTTAGAACTCTGTAACATGTATATATTGGATACATTGTGAATATTCTGAAATGTAAAGGACTTTTGACTTTTATTTACATAGTGAGGAATTAAATCATTCTGGTAACTAAAGTCAACAAGCCCAGTGGTGAAGATGCCTCCTCTATAATATTTAAAAATTAGAATGGGATAGATAACTTTTGCCTATTACTTGGTGCATATTTTACATACACATTTATTTCCATAAGACTGGTCCTTTAAAAAGATTTAAGTTATACTTAACCACAGGAATTGTACTTTTTGAAGAAGAAACTCCTACAGTCCACTCTTGCTTGAATTAGTTTAGCCCCCGCAATAAAAGCTTTCCTGTTGAGACAAGCCTGAGAAATTATAGGTCTTGCTTACACAGGTCAAGTATATGTTCTCACATACCAACATTGACATAGCAGGTTACATTCTTCTACATGTACACACCCATCTGTGCTAACTACCAACCAGCACTAATTTAACAGAAGCTAAGCAATAATGGCAAGTCTCCCAAGTTATTTGGCAGAAGCTCAAACGTTGATGCCTATGGTACATTATTTATTTGATATGTACAAATCACTTGTCCAGCAGTTCCAACATTTGGAAGTCAGGAGCTCCAAAGATCTAAAGTCTTGAACTATGAAATCTCTTATGTGTCATTTGCTCTACTGGTAACTTATTTAAATGATTTTTTTAAATGTATAATAAAACAAAGATGGAAATTGAACTCAATATAGGTCACTTCATGCACACAGGTCAGAATTTTTTTCCCATTTAAAATATCCAGCTCAGCAAATAAAGCAGAATTTTATTTAAATGTACTACTTAGCAGCTGGTTAAATGTATAAGAAAGTAAAATAATGCTATCCATCTGGTACAGATCAACATCAAGCAGTGCCAGACTGTGTCAGCACTAAATTCAACACCACAAATACAGAGGGCATACACATTAATTTCAGCTCCAATGCAAATGCACAAACGTATTACACCTGTAATGGAATTGTGAACAATTGTTCAGGTTATATGCTGTAGCCACAGTACAATTTATGGCCAGAAAAAAAATGAAAAGAGAGGTCTCTACAGCCGGTCCTATGGTATTACCTGGAATTTAACATTAAAAGTTGAACAATTACTTTTCATGTCTCCTTAAGAAATCACATCTCTAACAGAAAATTAAGGGAAGAACTAGAAATTACAACAGATGTACTGCAACCACTGAGAACAGTCCAAGAGCAATCTAATTTCTCTCATGTTTAAAACATGAAAATGTAGAATGTGATATGCTATTTCCATATCTTGCAAGCTGCAGCCAATGACATAAAGCAGGGATAGGGTAAACTGCAATGTGATATTGTCAGATTACATTTTTCTTTACTATACAGTACACAGACAATGTGGTTCCTGTGGAACGAGTGTATCCCCAGTCACTTTTCTTAGCACCCACCAATATGCCCTATACTCCAACTTTTCTTTTTTTTTAAATTAAGAATTTTCTTGTCGGCAGCTGGGACCACTTCAAGCAAAGTGAGGCCCTCCAGCCACTGTCATTTCCCATGAATGCCTCTGGGCCACACATGGAACTCAGAAACATTCTTAGGAAATGAAAATGGTGGCGGCAGCAGTTCAGTGCTTTCTTCTGCAGCACACAGCCACCAAGAAAAGGAAGGGGGAGAGACTCCTGTCAGGTAAGCCAACTGGAGGGCTAGGTAAAGCAACAGGAAGCATGGGGATGAGGGGGGGAGGAGACCAGCAGGGAGCTAGTGGGGATCGTGATGCGAAACCTGGAGAGACAGCAAGTCCTGTATGTCTGAAAAGATGGGGGGGGGTACACATTCACAAGGAAGATAAGGAGAGAGAAAACGTTTTGGGAGAGAGAATTTTGGAGGGATCCTGAAAAAGAGTGTGTGTTCGTCTTCATGTGCTTACAATGAGTAGAAAGGATGGAAAGGTGTGTATGCATGCATGCATGTATGCTGGATACTTCGGGTAGATGTGAGTATGTAAGTGGATATATGCATGAATGGGAGTAAAAGAGAGAAAGCGTGTCTATGGGTGGTGATCCAGAGTGAAAGAGAAAAATAGGTAGGGGAATGATTTGACTGGGGGTGGGCTGAAGCTTGCTTTCTGTGAATACTTAGTTATTTCATCTAACTTGTTAAAGTTTCTCTGTATTTTGCCTCATCGATAGCGCCTGACTGCATAGGTAATTAGTTTTTGTTGGCATAATAGGCTTCATTGTGGGGGTTATCTTGGAACAGGACTTGTTGGAGTGTCCCTTTCTTTGGCAAATAATTGTAGAAAATTATATGTTTTACTTTATTTTTTGTTTCATCCTGGCTGTTTTAATGTAATGGTTTTTGTGACAACTCTTAATTGTTTATGGGCTGCTTGCCTTTAACCATGTTTGTCATATATGATTCTACATACGTGGTTCATATTGTTCATGTCTAATATTATTTTTGACATTATCTTTTTCACATAGGGAACAATCCTATTGCCCCTAGAAAGCATCTGGGAGGCCAGAGGATATTTTGGATTCCTGGATCCAAGGTCAGAGACAATGTGCACTCCATTCTCCTTCCCCTTTGCAGCTGGCACAGAGAGAACCACGGCAGCTGCCTCTCCAAGGTCAGAAATGCAACCCTGGAGAGGGGGTAAAGGAAGTGTTCCAGTGGGCGAGGGAAGAGGGGCTATAGAGCACCATCACTGGTCTTTGGTGCTCATGGTTATGCTATGAAATAAAACCTGTTAAGTATACCTGAAAGCAGAAAAACAATGAAGCAAAATAAATAAATACTACAACAAAGGTGCAGAAAATACATTTCCGAATTGAGGCTTTTAGGAGTAAGATTATGTAGGGCAAGAATATGATGCAACTCTCTCTTTAATAATAGTCCTGCTTATATACCTTTTCTATAGATTCCCCTTAATCAGATGCATTAGGGTTGGGGGAAAAATCGATGAATAAAAAAAAAATACCGCCTACACATATTTAATTTCTCTTTTGTTTAAAACAAAGTTACAATTGTTTAATCTAAAGCTACACTTATGGTCTCATAAAAATGATCTCTATCACACTCACACATATTGGGCAGAAGCCAACAATTAACTGTATTAACAACAATTAACAATTAACATGTAACTGACAGGTAGGTTGTAAACCAGGGATGCACAACCTTCATGGCCCCAAGGGCTGCGTGTGATGGTGGCTCATGGTTACATGCACAGACACTCCAGTACTCCTGATACAGCAGCGATCTGTATGAGGATTGCTGGGGGAGAGGAATGGAAAGCCTTCTTTTCCTGCTCCTGTCCCCAGTGATCCTGATACAAATTGCAGCAGTAGGGAAAGAGCAGTCAGTTTGAGCATCTATGGGGGAGGAAACGTAGAGTCTTCTATCCATTCTCCCCCCACCCCAAAGCGATCCGGATAAAAATCACTCTTTCCTCGCTAGGGGGAGGGATGGAGAGAAGGATAGGATTGGTAGCAGAGAATTCGACAGTAGGTGCAGTTAAGGCCTGAGGGGGGATGCATGCAGCCTGTGCATCCCTTGTCAAAACATTTGTTGTTGGGCGATTTTAACAAAAATATTGGCACCACTTACTCATCTAACAGCTGAACACCAAACGCCAATTGCACACTCCACACTTTAGCTTTCAAGGACAAAGAATGCAAGATAATACAAGTGAAACATTCTCAAACATTCTCTTGATGGGGGAAAGAGGCCCTCCAATAGATTTTGGTGTGATTCCTGTTATTAACTAAGCAACTACATAAAATGTTTCAAAAATTTAAGAGTCAATTTGATAAAACCACATTCAATGAACATTGATTTACATGCGACTTCAGAGGAAAAAACACACTAATGTCCCAGAAACTAGTATCATTCCAGATATGAAGCTAAGCAACATATAAAAATAGCCTATTAAATATTTTAAAGCTGTAAAACTGTGCAACCACAACACCACACTTGGAGCATATATTCAGGGATAAGAATGTCATTCTAATCCCATCTTATTCTGATGAAGACAGTTGCTGACCAAGATGATTAATAGTATAATCACTTAGTCCCATAATCAGTCCCAAGAAAGCAGCAAGTGAGCAATCACTGAACTTAAGCACATGCAAGTCACAGAAACTACACAATGCAATATTTGTAGAAGTAGTCCACATTTCTCAATCTTGAAGTAAAGGAAGGTGCTGTATCAAATACATTTACTAAATATGAAATCTGCCCCGTCTCACAGATTTGGGAGAAGTCACCCGCTAATGAAGATTGCGAGCACATAATTATTAGAACATCATCCTATTGTTAACACCAAATGTTAAGGGAGTTAACACACTTCCAAAATACGTTCTGGGTTATTTATCACATTACAGTGCACCACGTGCTTGAGAGGCTCCTGAAGAACAAGTAGAAGCCAATCACTGCATAGATGATTCTGATCATGGAGTCTTCTCTACGTATCAGTCCAGCAACTACCAGGTCTGAGCTTGCTACCATGTAACAGTAAACACAACCAAGACCATCGATGTGTTGAGTAATCTCCCATAAAATCACTGAAATGCTGAAGTGTTTCTAGCACTGTTCCATACAGGAGGCCATAATGTATAGAACTGAACTTTGACTCTGCAAAGTCTCCAGAGGAAAGCAATCCCCTGCCAATCCAAGAGCATCCACAGAGAATGCCTCTCTGTGTACCTGTGCAGGCAAAACTGTGAAAAGCTTTCATGGAAAAGCTTTCAAAGGTTCTTTCATTCAGTCTTAATATTACAATAGGATACAGGAGAGGAAGTAGCATTTCATTCATTGGCCCAAAGCCCAAAAGACAAGTGTTAATGATTAACACTCTTAAAAGAGACAATTCTGATTCCATACATGATTCATGATTCCAGGATGTCAAACATACTATCCTAGCTGAAGTAGAGCCATAAAAGAAACCTTTCAACAAAATCTGAAGTTTTAAAATGAATTTAGATTAACTTCCAAATACCAGTGAAGGGGCAGGGGAGGCACTGTTCAAACATCCTGGTTATGCTGGGTGTGAAACTAATGTGATTCTAAACTATTTGAATGACCTATTTGATCATCATTATTTTAGCTCAATGACCTAGTTAAACCACTTAAAGAATTTATAATCAAGTGGGTATAAGTCCAATAATATAATTTTCAAAATTGTCCCTTTACACAGCACTCCTTAGAAGAAAAAGCAACCATTTCATTTTTCTGAATTTAGCCAAGTCTTAATTGCAGCTCTAAGTCCACACACTAATGAACCTTGACTACTTTGTTATAGTTCTTAAGAGACAAAATCCAGATGAAAAACCTTTGAAGATGTTGGAATAACTGGGGATGTTCAATGAAGTTCTAAAGCAGGGAGATGACAAAATGCTAATTCTTGAACAAGGTATTTAATAAACACTGCACTCTGTGCTATGTAGCTTCCAATCTATATATGGTATCTTAAGAGATTTCCAAAGTGTTTGCAGTTCCTCCCAGTTTTTTTTAGTGCTTCCAATTAAGAAGTACAGTTCTCACAGAACCATATTTGTTTCCTCAACCAAACTTTGTTCGCACATGACATTTCCCCCTATGCAGAGAATCTCCATCACTTCTATAGAGTGTCATAGGGTTTTACTTTGATCTGAGTACACAGGTTGAAAAGATACTACCTGCTCAAGTTGCCCAACATGTTTACCCACAACAAGGGAATGCAGTGAGTTTGTCTTCTGCTGTTGTATTTATGGTGTTTTTGACTTTATGGTTTGATGTATTATTTTGCACTTGAATTGTTCATTGTCTGTTTCCCAGAAAAAAATGTTATGAGTAGCATGCAAATATTGTTAATAAAAACAACACACTTGTGCTACACTACAGAAAAGGTGAGATTCTGTGCACATTTTCCCTGTGCAGATTTATTTCCATTTCAGAGAAGTGTCATGTGTGAAGTAGTCCTCGGATAACTACATTTTCTAGGAAAAAGAAAAGCAGGGAAAGAGAGGCACTACAATCCAGGCCCAAACCCTGGCAGCCTCTACTCACCCTCAGAACTGCTGATGTTGCTCCTCCCCACAATGGATCCAGCTAAGACGTCATCAACAAAGTGGGAGGTCCCACTCTACAGCCAGGTTGTTGGGGAGGGGCGAAGACCTAAACAGAAGAGAGAGAGAGAGAGACACACACAGAATGAAAGTTTAAATTTTTAAAAGTTGATTTAAGTTCACTGGCTAATTTGAGTGCTGAATGGCAAAAGTAACATACACCAAATTCCATTTCGCAAGGTAAGTAAAAGTATGTTAAACAACACATCTGATCTAAAATGTAATACAGAACATCTCATTTTGTAGACCTTTTGGATAACTATTGCCTTCCAGTCAATGAAAGAATGGATATAAATAACTTTATGAATATTATTAAAGTGTCAAAACTGTGATAGTAAAGGACATCACTCTACTTCAGTTAACTATGGCATGAAATACCAATGAACATTTTCAGAGAAGAATAGAATGCTAAACCAACTACCTAAAGATAATACCCGTTTGGGAATGGTAGTAAGGGAACGCTGAATCGGGCTTTTTTACACCAATATGAAATAAAACCTACACTTTGTACCAAGGAAACTGACTAAAATGTTGGTTCAATGTTAATTGAAATAAATACTCCATAAGAGGTATCAGCTGGGTTGCATATATAGCAAGTGACTATTCTTTCAGTGAACAGCTCCCTTACTTGAAACTAGTGGAGAATCCTTGCAATAGAGATGTGCATAATAGTTCCCTCACGCTCTAGCAATTCCTAGATTACAGTACACAGTTGCAGTGTTATGCATATGTAGAACTAAAATAAACTAATCCCCTTTGTGCTACCCTAAGCAATTATTTGGATCCTGGGCCTTATCAAAAGGCACTACTATCCTAATCACTGCAGTTACAATCTTTGGGGTGGAAAGTCTTAAGACTTCTAAAACCCGAGTCAGTGTTTAACACATAATCTTTTTAGTGAAAGCCAAAGTGGAAACAAATCAGTGAATACAATTTCAGTGAATACAATTTCAACGTGATGCTAACTTGGATTGGATTATATTTTATTAAAAAAAGGGCTTGGTTTCAATAATTGTCCTTTTAATAACATGTCATTTTTTCTGTGCTCATCCGCAATTGCAGCAGTCCTTAATACATGCCTTCCCAATTTCTAGCCAGCATTGATTTCAAACATAGCTGCCATCTGAGGAGTCAGAAAAATGATGGCACAGACTAGAAACAGAATTTATAAGCTGTATGGAATAAACAAATAATAGTTTCTATTCTAATATGTTCTTTACTGCTCCTTCTGATTTAGCCAACTTCTTCTATGTGCCTTATTTGCATGACTTTCTTAGTAGCAGAGAAAATAGGGCAAGCTCCTCTTCCTCAGTCTAAGCCACTGGAGTCCATTGGCTACCCTCCACGTCTATTTTACTACAAAGTTCAAGTATTTCCCCACAAATATCAGTTTTCAGTTTGGAAATCAAAACTATAATTTCTCCTCATTCTACTGCACTGGATCCAAAATATATTATGTAACCCATCAACAATCAGGAAAGCTGATTAGTCTTCCAACAAGAATCTGTGAAAACCTTATTTCATTCCAAACAACAGTTTAAGGGTCGGCACCAGAGACTTATAAACCCATCTCACGGCCTTCCCAGACAGACAGATCACAAGCAACTTATGCTTCTATGTTAAACACTGAATGCCTCATTCACTCCAGGACTCCTTCCTGACTCCTTTTAACAAGCAGCAGGATAGACTAAAAGTTAGTCATTGCCCTACCAATACATACACTTATTTCTGTGCTAGTCTATTAGAATGTAAGCCTATGCGGCAGGGTTTTGCTATTTTATTGTTTTACTCTGTACAGCACCATGTACATTGATGGTGCTATATATATAAATAATAATAATAATAGTTCCAGAAAGGAGCAAGGCAATGGCAAGTTCCTTGATTTAAAATTCATGCATGGTATTTGTATTCGGTGTTCTCAATCTTGCAGAAAAAAACAAGGGTTGGAAACATCAAGGTTGCAAAATGGAATACAAATACTAATTTAAAAAACATCTATAAAATTAAGCCATTTCAAGAAAAGTACACAGAATACTATTATTTGAATTCCTTAAATAAAGTTGATATGTTTTAAAACTATGCTGAATGCATCTCAAAGTCACAAGCTTGATGCATTATTGTTATTATAATAGTATTTTTAATAGCCACATGATCTTATGAGAGCAGCCTTATAGCAGTGGTTGAAAAGTATTTTATTTAAATTTCTAGCTAACATTAAATGAAATATTGGTGTTCATTTCACTAGTGTAACCCTAGCTACCAAAAGTTACTGAAAAATGAAAGATTTTACAACAAGCTTTTCTACAAAAGGCATTTATAGCGCACTCATCATTCCTTACTCATTGTTGGTTATGGATTCTTTAGATAACATGTGTGATCCTCCAGTTTTGCTTCTGTTTTTTAAGAGCATTTTCTTGGTGTGTGTGTGCGTGTGTGTGTGTGTGTGTTTAGAACAAGGAAAATGGAGTATTATTTGTAAAAGTGAAAGAAAATGTATTTTCCTACTTGCGTAATTGTGCTACCTAGAGATTATGCAGCAGACAAGTAGGAAAGGAAAAGATTATTATTATTATTATTATTATTATTATTATTATTATTATTACTACTACTTATTGCATTTTTATACCGCCTAACAGCCGAAGCTTTGAGTAGAGCTTGGATCTCAATTCTGCGATGAAGCCAAAAGTAGATATAGAGGATTAACAGTGTTATGTAAGAAAGCTCAATATTACTAAAAGGATGGTCAGACTAGAGAACCCACAAAGAGTCTTATAGTGCCTCAAACACTTAACGAATTTATTATAGCATAAACTTTCATTGCCAGAATACATTTATCCATGTTTAAGGCGCTTTAAGACAATTGTGCTGCAACTAACACAGCTACACATCTGGAACTTCAGACTAGAGAAAGGAGTTCCACAAATATGCAACACCTAAAACACTTCGCATGAGACATAATTTAACATGCTGCATCAAAAGCCACTTTTGGTGGCTTTTAAGGTAATGTTGTAGTACAGAATTGTTATTTAAATGAGGCGAGTAAGTAAGGAAGCCCCCAGTCCACATTTCAGATCAGGCATAAATTCGGTTAGTGGGTCTTTAGAAAGGTACACTCTTTCAGCTTCATGTTTCCATTCTGAAATATGGAATTAACATCAAAACCTTACAGGGTTTGTAACATAACATATGTGAGGCAATGTGAACACTTCTAAAGCACCTTTATTATGTATCAAAACGCAAGCACACAGTTATCATCAGGAAGGAATTGACCCAGCACAGAAGATTATTACTGTTATGTGGTACCAGCAAACCAGCCCTATCACTAGACAGATTGAACTAGATAAAAGTTATAAATGACAAAGAATCCTCCCCACCCCCATGGAATGTATTGCAGTATGAACATGCTTTTAACTACTCTAAATACCAGAAGATTGCATCATAATAAACATGCCTAAACCAAAATAGAAGTGGCCTGTTTTGGTATGAGACAGAAGATTACAAAGGATTTTTATTGGACCAATGTGATCAAAAAGTAAGCAAATATGTATCACGTTCTTTGTGATCACCATCCTTATGTTCCAGGATATGAAGCAATCAGCCTTCAGAAAACATCTATTACTGCTGTACATAAACTTTATTATAAACTTTATAACATAAAGCTACTTAAAGTTTATGACAGTCTAGTGCCTTCAAAACACAACCTCAGAACTGTAGTCCAGAGTCCTATAGGCTGAACTTCAGAGGAAAAATGCAGTTGGGTTCACAGGGAAATAGAGAAAGGGGACATAACACACACTGAGCTGGAATAAAAACAGACTGCATGTTTACATACATTAATCCAAGCTAGTTCGGCAATTACAGAAGTAGTTAAGCCAACATGGCACAATCAAGCTGGAATGCAGCTCGATTGCTAGATAGCAAAGAATGAATAGAAATTACTAGTATAAAGCCCATGTCGCCATGGGTGCTAGTAGTCTGAGGGTGAAACATAGTGTTCCTTGACTCCTGCTAAGCCAGACCTCCAGAAACTGTATGGAGGTTACTTTCCTTCAACTCAACCAAGTACTTCTGACCCTCACTTCCTCATTCCCGAACAAAATTTGCTTTTCTCCCTCAGACCTCAAACACACCTCCTTCCCTGTTTTTAAAACCTACCTTTTTCTTTTCCTTTTCCTCCTCAACCACCTCAGAGTGTTTGCTGACGCCTCCACCACCATCCCTACCACCAATATGACCACTCCAAGAGTGGGCTCGACTCACAAAGCCCAGCACTGTCCCCACCTTTGTGTTTTTCTCCTTGCATGGAGCTACATGGGAATTGAAGTTCCCCAGCTGCCTCAAGCTCATGGCCAGGGCACTGAAATATATTATTTGGCTATTAAAGCTTCAGCTTTGAACATTTTTGAACTTTCAAAATTTTCTGCATGTCTACACTACTCAAGGTTCAAGGTTGTTGTTTTTTAAAATGAGCAAAGCCTTACACCCAGGCACAAAAATACCAGACATCACAGACGTTAGTGGGAATACAGCTTCTATTGCATCCCCAAAGCACTAGATTAGGTGTGCAAGTCTCTAGGGCCTTTTTATAAAGCCCTCAAAGAATTATAGGTGTCCCTCCAGTTTATATCCAAGACAGTGTCACTAACTATTACCAGAAAACCACCATGTACAGAAAAAAAGGTAACACTGAAGTAATGAGGATATACAGATGGATCTATAATAAGATCCATCTGCTAAGATTTGATATGAAGAAGGTGAAAACCCTATGGGTTTCTACCCATCAAGGGCCCCAGCAAAAATGCCCTTTTTAGCCCCAGCAACTGAGATCTATTTCTATTCCTAAAATGGGCTGTGATTTTGGAAGAGAATATGAGAAGACAAATCAAGATGAGTCCCGGCCAACGCCCTCCAACCCTTTTACAATAGAACAGTAGGTCTTGGAAGCAGTTCCCAGGTCTAGTCCACCCATTCTGACACTCATTTATAAAAGGATAGGACCTGGACCGTATCTGTGGAGGAGAAACGGCCAAACAGGATGCCCATAACAGCAGGATCCACTACCCAGGCATGAAGGTCTCCTGCACTTCCCCTTGAACGATGCACACACAACCTGCCACATGTCTTATCGTCTGAAGGCTTCACAAATCCTATCAAATCTCACATGACTTAACGACACACAAATTCACACTAAGTATTGCTGTAATTATTAAACTAAACAACATGTCAGAGTCAATACTAACATCTTTGAATGAAATTTATTTTCTAAAGTCTTAAATTAGTTACTGTATGTGTTTTACCACACACTTATTAATGCCAAGAGGGGCTACATCCAATGGTGACTTTATGTCAGTGGAAGACATCTCACTTGTGGATCAATTCCCCTTCCCTCTTACAGCCCCCATGCACCTCCAAATCTGTTCCAGATGGTTAGGAAATGGGAAATCTGTTGTGGGAGTGGAACTCTGCTCTTGCAACTTTGGTTTTAGTCCATAGAAATAAAACACAATGAAAATGTACTGCACCTGAACAATCTAACAAATTCATCAACAGCCTCTAACCAGAGATAGACAAATCCCAGCCATCTACAGTATCACTTAAGTGCCTCCTAAAGAATTAATGCATGTGTCAAGGAATTTGAAAAATTGTTCCTTCCTACGAGCAGTAAGCATGCCACAAACACAAAACAGAAGACTCAAAGCCAGAATGATGTATAAATGTAATGAAACATGGTGAAACTGAATCAGCCTGAAAAAAAACATCCACAACTTCTACCTACCCCATGTCAGATATTCTTGGCAGGACATGCTCAATTTTGCATTCCCTTCCATTTTTAGCCTTTAGATTCTCATAACTGTGTACCTCAACACTGCAGTCCTTCCTACCCCCAACCTGAGATAGTCACCTGTTTTTTCCTTTAATTTCATGTCACGGAAGGGAAAATAAGACAAGTATTAACTCAGAATAAAGCAGTAAGAAAGAAAATCATATTGCCCCAGAATGCAGCTCTTATTTAGAGCCTCACAGAACAACAGGAGCTCATAGGAAGAAAAGAGAGGTGAGTCTGGGAAGAAAAAGAAGAAGATAGCAGATTGTGAAGGCGAGTAAAAATCCTAGGTTTTGTGGAATTGTATGTGTACAAGCAAAAACAAACAAACAAAGTGAAGTCACCAGTAAGTTGTTAACAGACAGCTCTCCACAGTTCTTTACAGACCCTGGGGTTTTAAAATATCAACGATAACTTGGTTTTCAGTGCTTGGTTATGGCTGAGGATTGGTTACTGCTGAGGAAATTTAAAAAGAATCACAGCAAAACTTAGCTAAAAAAATTGGCAGTCCTGTTTTGAAGAAAAAGTGGGTTGGATCATTGATGCTTTGCCTCCCCTATTCTCTCAGGAATGCAGTCATGAAGCATGCCTTGGATCGGCTGTTCTTCTGGACTTTTAGTGGCGGTAGTACTGGCAATCTTCATAAATGTCATCTGTTGAAAAATCTGTGACCTGCTCAGAATTGTATTAGCCTTTTAATTGTCGCATTGCACTGATGACTCATGCTGATTTTGTGGTTTACTAATACTCCTAGATCACAGGTGGGCAACACATGGCCTGTGGACACTCGAAGCATCTGGCACAACTATTTTTTTTTTTTTTAAAAAAAACAAAAACGGGTGGGGAGCTTACAACTAACAAATTTAGTTTTTTTGTTTTAACTCCCCAACCCCACGGCACAATATTTAGTAGTGTTACAGGAGTTTCCCCATGTAGTGCTATTGAGCCCAATGTCATCTGTCCAATCTGATTCTTCCTACCTGAATGCAGAACATTAGGTTTATCTCTGTTGAAATTCATTTTGCTCAGTTATCTATCCTGTCAAAAGGTATTAGCTACCCCACCCAGTTCCGTGTCACCTGCAAATCTGATTAGCATTCCCTTCTATAGCTTCATCTGAGTCATTTATAAAGATGTTGAACAACACTTTTGTGGGACATAAACACAACCCACGATGTTTCTCTTCAGACTGACAAAGCCACTGATGAGTACACTTTGAGTATGGTGCAACAAATCTGCCTAACAGTAGCACCTGCCTGTCCATGGGGAACGTTGTTTAAAGCCTTACTGAAATCAAGATACATACAGAACTTTTTTTTTTTTAAAAAAAAGGTGGATTCAGTTAGTCGGGCATGACTTGTTCACCTGTACTGGTACTTTGCTATCGCAGCACTTTTGCTTAAAGTCTAAAAAACTGATTACTTAATGATTTGTTCTAGAACTTTCCAGGTATAGACATTGAGTGGATTGGTCGGTAGTTGACTGCATCTTTTTCTTCGCACTTTTGAAGGGACAAGATTTGCCCAACACATATCACATGTTTGCTGAGAGTTTTTTTTAAAAAACTATGCACAGTTTCTAGATAACAGCCGCAAGTTCCTTTAGTATCCAAGGTTGAAATTCATCGGCCCATGAAGATCTGAATTGATTTACAGCAGCTAGCTCCTCCCATGCCAGTTCTTTACCCATTCTGGACTATAACTTTCCCCAATCATTTGATCTGCTTTTCCCAGGTTAAGCAGAGTTCCCTTTGTGGGAGAAAACTGAGGCAAAGTAAGAGATGAGCAGCTACACCTTCTTTCTATTACCAGCTAACATTTTCCCACCTTTCCCACACAACAGACTAACCATTTCCTTATTCTTCTCGCTGCAAACATAGACAAAAATTCCCTTCATTTTAAAAACATCACTAGTAAGACCAAGTTCATAACACACTCAAATGTACTGTTGGAAAATAAAATGGCAACCACCCAGTACCAAGCAGCCACTTAGATCCAATTAGAAGTATGCTGTTAAGTAAGGAAGGGTGGGCTATTCAACAGTGGCGGGATGGTGATGATGGTTGGGTGGGTGGGTGGGGCAGCACTAAGCAGAGAGCAGCCATAGACTGAGAACCCATCCAAATCAGGCAACACCCTTCTGTGGCATGTGGAATTTGAGCTCTGAAGTTAATGTAATAACCTTTTGGTTCTCAACAATCATTTGAAGATAATAAAGCAAGTGCTGGAAGGAATCTCAATAGAATACCTAAAGTGGGCCTAAGGGTCAAAGCGGCTCAAACAAGTTAAGCATTCGCTTCCTCTTTTTCTTCCTGCTAAAGTAACAGCAGGTGCAAGGGCTGGGGTTGAGTTGATTTTGATACCCTGCACTGTTTCCCTTTGAAGCCCCCCATGCCCTAAGATGTTGTTTTCCCTGGAGATGCTGTTATCAGAAAACAGCAGCTCGGGGCAATTTTCTGAGGGAAAATAGTGCAGGGGGAAAGGGTTACTCCTCCGTTCTCCTCACACAGTCCTAATCCAGATCCCACTCCCTTGCAGGACAGCTATTTAACTGAGAGAGAATCCTAATGATGGGGTTCAAAGATATGTTTTGCAACTAAGAATCTAGTGCCTGAATTTGCTTCTTCCCCCTCTCCCTCCCAATCCCCTTTTCCTTTTGTGTCATGTTTTTTAGACTGTAAGCCTGTGGGCAGGGAATATCTTAAGAAATATTTTTGTAAACGGCCTTGAGAGCCTTTTTGGCTAAAGAGCAAGATAAAAGTTCAACAACAACATGTTTAACATCACATCCAGTTTGACCCTAGGAGCATATCCAGACAGGTTTTTTTTTAATAGCAGTATAGTTTCAGCACGCTTAACATTCTAAAGCTACAAAGAGTTTCAATGAGTCCCAGTAATCACTGCTAGTCTATATGGCTGACACAGGACTACGCAATCAACATAGGGAATATCAGAACAGCAGGGGGAATAGACCAAAAGCCCCACCTTGCATGAACCCACCCCCCAATACACACACACACTTGCCACAATGCTAAAACAGCTATGAGGAAAGCTGGACACAGCTTTCAGTTACACTAATTTTTCTTATACACCTGTCTTTGAGAAAAGGTATTCTATTACAAATAAATAAATAAATCAGAGACCAATGATCCAAAAAAGAATGGTAACACCCATAGTCATTACTTATTGGTGTACAAGTAATTCTTTGATGTTTACACAAATTTCAATACATCTGGCAATGCATAACATATCTACTTTGTACAGAAGTTTAGTAATAAGTAGATCACTGCCACTCCACTCAACCTCATCTAATTCTGATATGAAGGACATTCACTATTAACAAAATTTGATTAATTTGTTCATTGAAGTATTCAGATTGTTATACTTTTTATTGTTTGGCAATGACTAGAATCACAGAAAATAAAATAGAAGGGGAAGGTGTGAGGTACTATTTGAATAAAAGCAAACAAGGATGATATATCCTGACAGAGTACTATGTACGGCTCATATGTTTTGTCCTACACCCCAATTGCTTTGGTTTCTAAGCCATCAGAGAATGATCTGGTCCACACAATAGCCATGGGTTATTTGAGGGTTGTTTCCCCCTCCAACAAGCCGTGCCATTCAGGTTTGGACAACATGACAAGCTGCACCCAAGTGGGCAATTAGAGAGATAAGCCACCGTGGCTTGTTCAAGCCACAGTGATCATGCAAACCCGTCCAATGTGTCCATGGTAAAAAGCTCGCTAAATAAGAAGCTGCCTCTTTCAAAATACAAACATAACAAATAAGTAAAAAAAAAAAAAGAATATATATTATATTCTGAAAATATTGTGTGTATCTATCACTACTCTGAGACAAATTAAGTATCAAAGCTGGGTGTGAAGATTTAAAATGTTAAACCCTCTGGAATTGTAGAGGGGACTCTGGCAAACATAGGCTATGAATTAAAATTGGACAGCTGCAGCAATATAGAGGAAAAGTTGCAAAAGGAATGGGCAAAGACAGGGAGCTGAAAAGATACCAGTAATTTATAAGTACAGAATCTCCTATAATAAATCACTTCTAGAATTTTTGAATGCATACTCTTAGGGCAGAACTAGAAGATTTGAACATTTTACAGATGTTAATACTCTTCATAGTGACTTTTTGACTTTACAGAGACTTCTTCAAGTGAATAAAGTTCAGGAAACAATACATTCTAATCAAAATGTAGATTGTTTGTTGTTTCCTCATTTGTTTTATTATATTAGATTGCTACATGTGCACCAATATTGGGGAACCTTGGTATTGTAATTATAGAGCACTGTTATAAAATGGGTTGCTGTTTTTCTTCAAGAAAGATTTCAACAATACAAGAAAAAAGAAGAAAGAAGCAGCAGTGTCAGGTGACTGTGTACCATCTTTGTCTTAAGTTATCTTGCTTTGTCACCTTCCTCATCTTATGTCATTCTTAGATCTTATTCAACCAATTTTAACATTACGAGGGGAAAAACAAACACATTTCACTGATATCAGTATATTAAACTGTCTCTCCCAGACAGTTATCTTGCTGAACCTGTCAACTAAAGAAATATAGCAGCTAAGGAGATATTAGGAGAGGGGAAGAGGGTCAGTTTCAGCGAATAAAACAACCTGTAATACCAGACTATGTCCACCAGAGTGTCAGTTTCAATGAATAACAATTTATAATGTGAGACTGCATTCAGAATTCATTGTGATTAAGTCATGCAGTATCAGAGACAGGATATGCCTCACATCACAGTCAGAGCAAGCCACATGCCCCCCAAATGAGTAGAATTTTCAAAGAAAAAGTGGTGAGATTAGATACTGCCCCCACTGGGAAGAAAACCTATATTTAGCACTTGAGACAAATTACATTACACTGTCATGTGCAGAAACGCCGGATACAGAGAGAACTGCTTCATATTTTAATACAGCCTACTTTAGTACAGAAACCCGTGTATGAAGTGACTGCAATAGAGACAAAGCTAGAGACTGGGCCCATCACTGGCTATTTACACTTTTCCTGCAAGTACAACCAACATATAAAATATGCACTATATAAATCTATGTCTATGGATACCAGTTTTCTGTCTTAGAAATAAAGTTCAAGGTAAAGTTAAACAACATGGTAGCATAGCCAAATTCTGCTTTCTGCATTTAAAATACAGCAGGTAAACATAAGCCCTGCAGCCTTATATGTACAAGGCTTCTCTGTGTACACATCTAGGGAACATACAGGGTACTCTTCTACAGAATATTTCAGTCACCTAGAAGTATACTAAAAAGCAATCCAGTTTAGATTTGCTATTGTACATTTGGCAGAATTCCTGAAAGGCATTAGATAGGAGTCTTCAATCTGACATGAAGAAAGTTCTTTGCATCATCTTTTGTATGATCTGTACAAAAGAAAGGCAAACTTACCAGCAGTTCTTTTAACAGAAGTCTTCCTCTTCCTTCAGCCTACAACTGAGTCCTTATACTAAGCGTAATGGCTCCACCTACCAGGAAGCAAAAGAATTGTCAATCAAGAACATCACCAGGTACCACCTTGCCCGCTTCCACCTCAGTTAAAGATTTTCTTCAGAAATATATACACCACAAACGTGACAGAAAAAATACCATTAACTGCCGCTTAGGAGAAATGAGTTTACTAATGAAATGTGCTGGAAGTCTGGAGAAAAGGGGAAAGAATGTTTACTATAGTAGCATCTTCTATTTTAAAATAATTTCTTCTTCCTCTATTTTAAATTATAGCCTTTTAATTTTTAAATTAAAAAGCTAATCTGTAAAACCTCTGAAAGCCCAATCACTACCTAAGAACTGCATACAACAGGATTTCTTTATCAGCAGTGGAAGAAGAGCCCTATTAGAATATACAACAGCCTGCCAGCTACAGCGTAAGGAAACATTTAACACACTGTAACTGTTCAAATTTTGTGTATGAAAAAATGTTTAAAAAGATAACTATGCAGTGTATTTTTTATTAATCACAATATGGTATTAATCACTACCTACATAATCCACTTTGAGACTTAACATCTAATTTCTCTGCACAGAAGGAACTTCAGATTAGGATTTTTACCAACCTATTTCTCCAGTTGAAAAAAGTCTAACGGTATAATCTAGAGAAAGAAAATCTCATAACCCCCGTCTTTGAAGATCAACTGCATTTTATTATTTCAATTTAGGACTGAGAATTCAAGTTGACTCTGCTCTGAAGAAAAAAATGCCTTTTTTCCCCTTGGACAAGGCAAATTCTGTAACACTTCCCAATAAAAATAGTCACACCACAGTACAAGACTATTGGGATGTTTGTTATTTTAAAAGCACCTACAATCTATAGCGAATTAATCATGTTTAAGAACTTTAAAGACTCTAGGTGTCATCTTTATAGATACCTCAGACACCCCTTGGAGTCTTTATCTGATGACAATACTTTCTATTCTTATGAAAGATGATGTAAGAGAACAGTACCATGACCACAAATTAAAGATTAGTGCTCCTGTTTCTCAGTTGTAAACTTTTTCAGTCACTAGCCAATGAAGCAATCTGCTTTGAGTTTATTTTATAAAGAACAGTGAAGTATAAATTGTAAAATAATCCTGCAAGTAACACTTGTTGTGCAAGATTACAATATGGATAGCAAGTCCACAGAATGCAATTCTGACCAAGGAGTTTCAAATAGTACTATCAATATGCACATTCTCATTTTAGAAAGCTCAACTGGAAAATGGCTATTGTGCGAACAGAATACTGGACTAGATTCTGAAGCTTGGTCTGATTCAGAATTGCTCTTATGTTCTTATGAAAATAAAGCAAGAATGAATTCACGTATCACTCCTATGTTAGAAACTAACAACGTTTAGGAAATAACAGTTTATTAGATCACTAATAGAACAGTCAACAATTTTGACTGATTTTCAAAGAGAGCTAAATGCCATTAATGCAATACCTGCAGAGGATACAGGTGATTCAGAACCTGACTGTAGCATTTGACCATTAAGTGCAGTTCAGGACTTCTGATCACAGGAGAGTACAGAATAATTTCAAGAACACACTATTAACTGGGCAGAAAAAACACAAATCGTTGTTAGCCAACCTACTAAGCATCTACATCTAACGTAACATGGAAAAAAGTAGAGAAAAAGATAACAATATTTTCTGCTCTTATGGAAGGGAAAGTTTTATAACGACCTTTTAAACCTTATGAAATTTAAAGAAGGAATAAATATCTCCATGTTCATTCATATATCAAGCCATTTCAGACCCCACCCCCTCAGCACTTCAAGTTTCTAAAGGAGCTATCTACAGTTAGATTAACGAGATGTAAGAGGGAAAGTAGAAGACTTTCTGACTACAAATATTTGGCTTTAGCTGTAGAACAGAAATGCAGGAGAAAAAGAAGTGCTCCAGGAATAGGATTTTTAAAAATCCTGATAGGCTGCAAGGATCAAATATAAAGAATAATTGGACTTTGAGGAACCTTTAAAATTCCTCAAGCTTTGACTCCAATCCAAACATATAAACAAACAACTATTTGCACAGTCCTAAACACACCAACTTTCTACACCTCCCTGCTCATCAGATGATTAAGTACCAATTAATTGCTTTTAGCGAGTGATAAAACAATTGAATTCAGTTTCATTATCCTGTGAACAGGTGATAGTGCAATTACATTTGGTAATACCTGATCAAGCAAAGCAACAGGAGCTGTGTATATAGACTCTGACTCTGGAAATTTAGTACAAACTGTCACCTACATAGTTCCATTTCTATCAGATGATACATGTGTCCAAGACAACTAGCAGACGAGGGCTCATATGCTGAATGTTGCTGTTGTAATCAATACTAAAGTTAAGGCTTAGTGAAACAGATTTTCTTTGCAATAACCACACTGAAGTTGCAATCCTATACCCTAGGGGTGGGCAACTTTGGGTGGCCTAGGGGGCCATCTTACTTTTTTTTCAAGCCACAGGGCACCACAAAAGAAAGTAAAAAAATTGGTGGCAAACTGCTCTTTAAGACTACAAAATGCTATAAGTGTTTTGGGGACTCTATAGCAGCTATGGAACCCCTAAAGGGCCAAATTGAGTTGTTTTCAAGCTAAATTTGGCCATTCTGGTACTCTGCAGCTGCTACAGATGCCATTTTCCTTGAAATTAAAAAATGGGGGTGGCAAGGTGATGGTGGTCACATGCGGCCTATGTGTTGCCCACCTCTGCTATTCACACTTACCTGAGAGTAAGTTCCCCAAGTTCAAAGAGACGTATGTCTGAGTAGACATGCATAGTTTTGCACTGTAAGTCAAACTAATAAAGTCAAACCTTCTGAATGAAATAATCTGACAAATATTACTCTTCATCAGTATGCCGACTAACAACTAGGAGACAAACCAACACCATAATAAGTTTAAATATATCAAAGACAATGAACTAGACTATGAACAGCAAAAATTCTAGAGACATTCTGCTTAACTCATTGTCAACATTTGTTGAATAGTTCGACAAGGCATTCATCACATTCATATAAAACTAAAAGAAACAGAAAGTTTAAGAAATTGAAATTGTTGCTCCCAACATTTTCAACATAGACACTATTGTAGGCAGCTGCTACAGTAGCGCTAATCAAATATTGAAGATTTTCAACACAAGTGAATTGTTAATAGCTTAAAACAAAAGCAATATGAACAAACAAGTTTAATACAACGGAACGGGGCCCAGAAATGATATTTGAATATGATATTTGAATGATATATTTGAATGATATTTGAAACTGATGCCATCTGAAATTTTGAATATGAATGAAATACTAATATCAGCTAACATTTCTGAAAAACTAGTTACGAAGTTTTATGGAATTATCATGCAGCGGTCTACAGATGGTACAGAACAGCAACATGGCCCAGGTTTGGATGTAGCACCAGAAGCCTATTATACAGTACTCTTTCTTCAGGGATTTGTGATTGTTCCTGATAACTCAAGGTGTTATTAAATATACTAAATGGTGTTTTAGCCATTTTAACTGGATTTGAAGTAGACATTTTAATTCGCATACATTTTAATCTTTACCTGACTTGCTGTGAGGATTGAAAAGGGCAAGGTTTAAGTTTATCTACGTTAAATAATAAAACCTCCTGCATTGGTTTCCGCTCCCTTTCCGGGTCTTAAGTTCTGGTATTAACTTTTAAAGGCTCTACATGGTATAGAGGAGGTTACCTGAAGGATTTTTTTAAAAAATGTTCTATTTTAGATGTTTACATTGCTGCTGGCTTTTACTTTGGTTTTATTCTGTTTGAAATATTTAGAGATTATATTATATTTTATTAGACTGCTGTATTATATGGTATTAATTTTTGTGATCCGCCTAGAGAGCGTCAGCTATTGGACAGCATAGAAGTGCAATAAATAAATAAAATAGACAGACTAGATGTATTTTTACATTCCAAAAGATCAACCCCCTTTCTAATTATATTTTTAGGATGAAATAATTCACAATGACCATAATCTAGAAGTCTGTACACAGAACACTGTATGCTAACTGGTGGGTTTTCAAGCCTCTCCTTCCCCTCTAGCCACTTGAAAAGTCAGAGCAGGATTCAACTGGCACAATTAGAGATATGAAGGCCCGGAAAAAACCTGGAAAAATTCGGAAACCCCCCTCCAGTTTTTCCCCAAAGCCTTTTTGTTTTTCCCCCAAAAAATGGAAAAATGAAGAAAAATGGATTACGGGATGTTTTATTTTAGCATGATGACTAAAATGTTTAAGACAAGTTGTTCAGATACTTACTTCTCCAAATGATTTCTAAAAACTGTACAGTATCAGATTATTACAATGTCTGCACCAAGGACAAGCAAGTTGTAGGTTGAAAATTGAAACTACAACTCTCAAATGGAAGAGGAAGATGCATTTCTGCCTCTAGGGGGCACTGCCATTGAAGCAGAGACTGAAACTAATAGTGATAGCTATAAGTCAGAAAATGAGTCTGATTAAATTTCATGCATATTCATTGAATCTTGGTCCCCCACTTTTTCTCTGTTCTTTTTATGGAAATGGGTGCTTTATGTCTTGACACTGGAGGACTAGCGGAGACATAAATAATTTTCTTTGTTACTAATATTGGTGGTATCTTCTGTTATCATTTTTTAAATTTGTTTTTTGCCTGCTCCTCATAAATTGGCAGAACCAAAGAGGTTCCTTACAGTTCAGATGTTCCTAACAGTTCAGGAGCTTGTAGCTCCATTTGTTACCAAAACCCCCCATTAAAAACATTAAAAAAGTAAATTAAATTTGTAATAATTGTTTGAATACACTGTACTTTTTAATATACCAAATGTAGTAATTTTATGCCAAACCATCTGGGACATAATTACATTTTATGTTCCTAAAGTAACAAAGTGACTTTCAATCTATAAGAAGTGCTAATATTGCATTATTTCAATTTTTCTGAAAATTTCCGTCCCCCCCCCCCCAAAACAGGAAAAAAACAGTTTTTTCCCCATGGCTTCAAAAGTTCCATTAGTTTTACGTCTCTAGGCACAATGTGTTTCAATTTCAAACCCTGTACTCCAAAAAGGGCATATACTTATGCAGCTCCATCTTTTAAAGCTGAAATTTTTAAACATTCTAAATTTTTAAACATTGTTAGTTTTATTCAAAAGCATTTATAAATTCCAATGTGTTCATATTCTTATAGAGAATATGCATACAAATGCTTGCATACAAATCCAGTTTCCCCAAAACTTTCTTTTATTTCTTTTAAACTGGGAAAAACATTTTCTCTGTCTCAAATCTAAATCTTACAGGTTAATCTAAAACCTGCGAGACCGCACATTGCTGAAATTCATATGTGGGATATAGGGAACAACCCAGGTTGTCTTTAACTAACCTTAAGGAGAAATCCTATAAACAGCTAGAACAGGCACTTAGGCAAATAGAAATTACATTTTCCCTTGATATCATTTGCTATTAAGCAAAATATCCACTGTGAACAAATCAACTGCCTAGATAGTAAATTTCAAACAATATGACTAGCCAAAAGTTAAACACCCTATCTTTGCAGCTCTGTACTAAAATACAGACTGAAAAGAAAAAAAATGCACTCTGCAGACATATATTCAGGGTGTTTTATTATTACAAAAATATTGCTTAAAGACTATTTAAGGCTCAAAGTACATGTGGGACTTGTAAACCACCTCTGCCACATCAAGAGAACCCAGGCTTGGTAAGGGTTATTATGGAAATTAGGTGGCTTGCGATCAGCATGCGTTGAACAAGAAAATAAGTCACTGTGCCTTAGTTCCCTCCTCAATCATGCAAACTGACCAGTGTGAATGGGAGAAAAAAATTGCTGTTGCTGCTGCTATTATTATTTACATTTCTATACCACCCCATAGCTGAAGCTCTCTGGGTGGTTCACAAAAGATTAAAACATTAAAAATCAATTAACAAAATTTAAAAAACATATGATCATGAAAACAGACAGAAAACATAGAGACAACATACATCTTCTAAAACAACCTTGAACTGCCAGCCAAACCTAAAAATAGATTTGGGATCGATTAAAAGTTCAACATATGCTGCTAAATGCCTGGGAAAAGAGGTAAGTCTTGACCTGGCACCGAAAAGATCACAATCTTGGCACCAGGTGGGCCTTGTCAAGGAGATCATTCCATAATTGGGGGGGGCACCCTTGAGAAGGCCCTCCCCCTAGTTGCCATCCTCCAAGCTTCCCTCAGAGTAGGCACCAGTAGGAGGAACCTTAGATGTTGAGTGTAGCGTACTGATAGGTTTGTGTCGGAAGAGGCATTCCATCATGTATTGTGGTCCTGAGCCAAGTAAGGCATTCCGTCAGGTATTGTGGTCACAAGCCATGTTATGCAGAATAAGTTAAATTTACATACACTTACTTTGCATAGAGCAGTCTACATATAAGATTCAGATTATCACATTCATTAGACAAAAATGAAGTAAGACAAAATATTGAAATTCAGAGACTAATTGAGGTAGGGAGAAAAGTCTCTCAAAAGACAAGGAAAAAGAAGCCACTGAAATCTTGTCTTCTAAACACTGCTGAGCTCCACTTTTGCTTTCTTTTGAGAGTCATATTTCATTATTTATTTATTTATTGCATTTCTATACCGCCCAATAGCCAAAGCTCTCTGGACAGTTCACAAAAGTTAAAACCGTCAGACATGAATCAAAGTATAAAACAACAACAGTATAAAAACACAATATAAAAATACTATATAAAGTACAACCAGGTTAAAATCGAGCAGCACTTCAGAGATTTATATAGATTTAAAATAAAAAATTAAAACAGCAAGGTTAAATGACTATGATAAACTGTTAAAATACTGGGAGAATAACAAGGTCTTCACCTGGTGTCAAAAATAATATACCTGTGCTAATGCAATAAATTCATAGTGGCAGGAGTGAGGAACCTATGGACCTCCAGACGCTGGTGGACAACTCCCATCAGCTTTAGCCAGCATGACAAATCAGGGATTATGGCAGCTGTAGTTAAACAGTATCTGGATTTATAACTGAATTACTGATCTTGACACAATCTGCACTGAATATTATACTCCCAGTAATGGGTGTTTCCATAAAATTAGTTTCTTGTATAAAGTATTATAAAAACAAAAGCATTGCAATCTCCCATCCCCCCTAAACAGCAAGATGTCAATTAGTTGCTGACATGAATCACACATGGCATTAACTTTGGACAGTTAGCTATAAAGTTTAAGCACAGCACTAGCTGTAACCTTGAGAACTTAAACTCCCTTTTAATAGCTCCTCAAAGGGCTCATCCATTAACAAGAGCAGGGTCTGCAGATTATATCCTTTCCATATTTCTTAGTAGGCATTTCCAATCCTAATACCTTAAAACATGGAAAGATTGGGGCAAACCATTGGTCTGTTAAGTGTTCTGAATTCAGTTTGCATCAACATTTTCATTTTTCATTTTCTTCTGTTAGATATGCAAGACATCCCCATTTGGCTTGCCCTACTATTTTTTCCTCCTACACAAATTACATTACATACTTTTATAGTTGAATGGGTACCTCTAAAGCAAAACTATACAGAGTTAGCTTTCTTAAAAATATTCATCATCAAACCACTCACAATGCAAGACATATGCGTATAGGAATTCCTATACGCAAGACATACGCGTATAGGAATTATGCAGAGATAATAAACAGTTTTCTCCATTATTGATACAATGAAATGTATCAAGTATGTATCAAGTATGTCAGGGGATTTGTTTTCACGTGCAACCCCCAAGGGTTTATCTATACTATCAAGAGTTAATCATCGCTGAATAAACCAGATTTAACTAGCAGTTTCTAAACTTGCCCTAAATTTTGTACTTTGGAGACTTTGTTCAGTATTTGTGGTGGTGAATATGCTGAAAAGGGTATTACCATATAGTTTTATTTTATACCAGATATGGATAGCTCTTTTGAGTCCAGTGGTCACACATGTACATGCATGTACACTCATACTTTATTAAGTATATACCATCCCTAATACCCTCCCTTTGTATTATACTCGGTTTATAAGGTACCCTTCCTGCTGCACTATATTCAATGCTTTATTTTATACCAGGAACTGGTTTTAGTGAGAAACAGGAACACTAATCTTTTCATCCCATCCACTATTTTCTTCTTCAAGCTCACTCCTCCTCCTCACTCAGAGCCAGTCCCCACTTCAATTCAAAGAACCTCTTACTTTACTGTTCCAAAAGTCATCATCAGCACTAGTGATTACTCACTGTCTGCCAGACATGCTCTGAAAGATGCTACTGTAGGGTTCTATAGTTCCTGCCATAGCTGCTCCATTTTTCAGAGCATTCCTAGAAGTAAACAAACCAAAATGAAAGAAGTGTTCTTGGAGCTCTGGACCATTTTAAGCGTGCAAAATAGGTAGGGAAATGGACTTACTAGCACCAGGGGCAGCAGTGGCTGGAGGGGGAAGATCTAACACTGCCCTTCTACTCAGCATAATTTGCATCTGGATAAGTGCATTTGGCATTTTTTCTTGATGCTACAAATTTAATCCCTGACATCTCCACTTAGAGCTGACGCTCCAGCTAACTCTGTATATCCATTTTCCATCAGTGCAGACAATACTGAGCTAGATTGACTGATGGCTTCGCTTAACTTGAGTCAAAAGACAGCATCGGGATTGGGAGTTCAGTGCCCAACTGAGACTCCACCGCCGGTTTTCTTTCAAAGTAAGAGTGGAATCATTACGAATACTTTTTAGCAGTGTCATTAACTTTAAGTTCCTATATTTAAATTGTGTTATCTGATCTTTAAGGATAATAAATGTTCCTCTTAGTGGGATAGAAATGTATTTATTTTATAATCACCAAGTATCAGTGTTAATGCAGACACAAGTTGTGTTTGCACAGTTCTAGTTACACTACTTTGAATGGATGCTGGTGCAAGACAGAAAGGCAGAGATATTGGAATCTCAACATGAGCTAATTGTCATATGTTGGCTCCACTAGTCATGTCAGTTCCTGTGCCTAGGTGAATTGTCCTTGCATTCCTCCATCACATCTGGAAAAAAGATGGTAACATTACACAAACCTAGTTTCCACATGACTTTTTGTGTTCTCAGAATCAACAGTATGATAGTAATGCACACATTTCCCCATGAGATTTAAAGAGAACAATAGCCTGACAAACTAACTAATACGGCAAGCTTTAAAAAGCTGTACCAAGAGTCTGGTGACCACCCTTCTGCCATGAGATGGGTCACTACTATAGAACAAAAAGTGCTTGCTTATAATAATTTAGCAGCAGTCAGAACAGTAAAGATGTAAAGCACGTCCTTCAGAGCCAAAAACTGCGGAGGACGGAGTTGCAGTAGGTAAACCAAATAAACTAAACCTACTTTGTATTTGTATTTGTATTTTTAACTTGTTGGTTGTTTTATGATGATTTTAATTTTTGTGAACCGCCCAGAGAGCTTCGGCTATTGGGCGGTATAAAAATGTAATAAATAAATAAATAAATAATAAATAAATAAATAAATACTTTCATGGACACACATGTTTTAATAATTATTTTAAAATTACATTGATCATTCTTTTGTTAGTAACTATATGGAATACAAATTATCTTAGTCAAAGAGAACAACCATCTCCTATTTTTTTATCTCCAGTAGTAGATGATTAGTTGCTTGACTAATCACCTTTAAAAAGCAGGTTATAATATCACAAATAAATAATATTTTAGTTGCTGAGATAGATTCATTTCCCTTCAAATACTGACAAGATCGCATTTAATATGGGTGAAAAGTCACACTACTGTTGAAGAGCTCAGTATCTCAGAAACCACTTTATTCCTTCCAAGTGCATATGCAGTTTACAGTTTTAACCCCTACAACCACACAATTATTTCCTTACATAATAGCTTGTCTCTCTTTCAGGCATTCATACACAACTGTCAAGATTTGCACTGGCTCTTTTTAAAACCATTACCTTAAATTTAAGTTACCTTTAAAAAGACAGGAAAAAAGTATAGGCATATGTGTTTGCTCATTAGAGAGAAGGTCCACAGTAGGGCAAAATGCATTGCCAACCAAAATATGTGCATATCTCCTCCTACAATCCAACTCAAGATTGTTATAAACTGTATACCTGGGGAGCAACTACACCACTCTTAGCCCTCCTCACCAATTAACCTCCTTCCTTATGAAGAGCTCTGCAAAATTCAAATGCTTATTCACTATTTTGTGACATTTTAGTTGCTTCAAAGAATGGCATTACCCTACTGTAGCTTAGTGGTGATTGTTTAAGACACACACACACATTTTGCTTTAAATAGGCTGCTCATGTTTCTATGGAGTATAATGGAGAAATCACACCACATTCTAGTTTAGTTTCTCAACTGCAAAAAGCCACATTTCTTTCAAACTACAGTTAAGCTTATCTGTAGAGAAAAGGCACAAACATGTTGCTTTTGGCTTATTGTATTATATCCACTTTTGCAAAACATCTGTATTAGCAACTATGGAATATCCGCTATTCAATAGAGGAAGCAAAAACCTGCTGAAGTAACAGTGCCAAGTAATATGAAGACTTAAACCCAGATGCTAGAATGTTAAGCATTTCCTTTGCAACTATATCCTCCAGCCAAAGGTCAAACAGAACATCTGACAGTCAGTATTCTTACGCCGCCAAGTGAATATTTTCTCTGGTTTTCCAGAACCATGAATGCTCACATTAGCATGCTTTGTACAATCTGTTTGAAGTCAGATTCTTTAAAATGCACTGCAATTTTGACAGCATAAAATGAATACAAGTGGATTTTTTTTCATCACAATTATACAGAAACATCATTGAATCCTTGCATCTTAAAATCCTTGTAAGCTAAATAGAATAAAGTTTATCATTCATTTAAGCACTTAATTTTAACCATGAGCATTAGAAAACAATGATTTAATTGGTTTAGCTAATACCATTGGATTTAATTCTAATGAAAACTTCAAGAGTACCTGTTTCTTGGTTAACATATTATTTCGTGGAATACGGTATTACTGACCTATCGATCTGCAATGTTATAATTGAGAATTTCAAAATGAAACCCTTCTATCTGCAACAATGGCATCAATTCTTGCAACAACGTGAAACTGAAACTTGGCAGTTAATCACCTGTTCATAATTCTTTCATTATTTCTCAACAACTTAACTTCTGAGGTTTTCCTTTTTTACATAGTCTCCAGCACAACAGTACAAAAATATAGCACAGCAAAGAAGCAGCAATGCATAGCAAAGTCAATATTTATAATGAAGTTAAAGGCATTTTAACCACTCCAGTAACTATTTGCTGGCATAAACTATGCTAACAAACTATTTCAGTAGGATAGAACTTAATTGAAAACCAGCATTTTTGCAAGCTCTTGATTTAGGATAGGAGTTCCAATGTGCTTGCCAAAACTGGAATTCAGGCAAAGTATCAGATTTTCAGGAATATCCAGAGCCTTTGTGTGCATGGAATATACAATTCTGCCTTTTACAGAATCAGACAATTTATCCATCCAGCTCATTACTGTATACACTGATTGGCAGTACCTCTCCAGGTTTTAGACAGGATAGGGAGCTTTTCCATCCCTATCTGGAGTAGGCAAGTACTGAACCTGGGACCGTATATATGCAACACATGTCCCATTGAGCTAAGACCATTCCCCACAGGGGTGACATAGGTCATTTCTACACCTGCCTTTTTTCCAGGGACCGTCCCGGGATCACCCCTGTGCATGCAAATGACACACAGGAAATCCTGGGAGCACAATCCCTCCATTTTTCTGGGAAAATTCTTAGGTGTAGAAAGGGCCATAGTGAAGATTAGCTCCCATGTAAATTCTAAAAACTGAAAGTCAGGTAATGTCTCTGTCTACTGTCATTTTGGTAACACCCTTAACTGAACAAGTAGAGATCCTGTACAATTCTAGGTCCTAGTATGGATGTATGTGAATTTACCTTGCAACCTTGCCTGCATGTTTTAGTGATCACTTGTTTAATTTTCATTTTACAAGTTAAGCTCAGAAAATACAAATTGCTACTGCTAAAAATAGATTAAAACTGTATTTGACCTTAGGAGATACTGTAACACCCAAACATATTGAACAACTAAAATAATATCCAGTGGTTACAGCATGTAAGGATTTCCATGTGTTTAAAGTCCATCAAAACAGGAATGGCTATTACCGTATTTCTTTGATTGTAAGACGCCATCGATTGTAAGACGTACACTAATTTCAGTACCACCAACAGAAAAAAAGCTTTGATTCTAAGAATAATAATCACACCCGCAATTCTAAGACGCACCCCGTTTTTAGAGATGTTTATATGTGGAAAAAAGTGTGTCTTAGAATCGAAGAAATACAGTAAAAATAACCTCTTGTAGTCCAACCTATCTAATCCAAAATAACAAGTGAAATGGAGTTGTCAGCCTGAATTCAAGTTCTATGGCTTCACTGGGATTTTGCTTGTTCTATTAATGGCATCAAAACATTTGTAGCACATAAATGAAACAGTGTGTATTGTAACCATAAAAGTAAGGTTACCCTCCCACAGTTCAACCCTATTCTGATGTAATTGCAAACCACTCTTTGGTAAGTTGCAAGAGTTGGCTCCAAACCAGTGTGGGTTAAAATCAATGATTTTTTTAAAGAAATCAACAAAATCATTTTTTTTAAATTTAAATTGATTTTTTTGATAAAATGCTTTTTGAGGAAAATCTATCTAAAGATAGTTTCTATATAAGATACATCATAGTCCAAAGGTTATTCATCATGAAAAAATGATTGGTTTTTAATTATGTAGCATGAGGCTGTTTACATTTTTTGGTAAACGAATTCCATTAGTCCATTCACAACGTCACACTCTTCCAGAGGTTTCTGTAAGATTATTTTTCTCCTTCTAATAAAGTACAGCAGAAAAGTTGTCCAAATATGATTAACCTATTAAACTGGAGATAGTTCACCTCACAATAATTTCATAATTATCTATCTATGATGTGTTTCTAATAGTATAACCAAATCAGTATTTTTTGATATAACTGTAAAACTAATCTGAAAAGTTGCTATTCTGAAAATGAAACCTTCATCTGGTTGTAAATATTAAGATTATACCAGCAAGAATGAGTCTTGAGTAACTGAGTTGTGTAAAATATAGCGAGGAAGAGTGCACTTTTTTGGGGGAGGGGAAGTCACATGATTAAATCGAGTTTTTCTGAGTAGTGATTTAAATCATATCCACCCTGCTCCAAACTATGCATGTGATAGTTGGTAATACTTGAAACTTATTTCAAAGCCTACTGCAGGGAGAGAGCAGGTGAGATTACACATGCTGGTGAGATGTCAGCAACTTACACTGCGTAATCAAAAAGACAAATCTTTGCATGCAGGGGACTGATTAAAAGCTTGACAATATAAGTAATATTTAAATTTACAAAGAAAAGGCAGAGGGAAAACAAACTTCCAAGTACTCCATTTTGGAATTCACATGTTTTCTATAGGAGAATGCTTACTGATTGCTAGGGCAATTAAAACACGTTGATTTGAAAATACATAGAGCCAGCCTATAATGCAGGATCATAATCAATAATCTTTCACAACGAAACCCACATGATTTTGCTCAGCGTAATTATATCCAGATAGAGGGTGTTTTTTTTTTTTTAAAAAAAAAAATGCTTTATCTGTATAAATCAAGGATTCTAAGCACAATCACTTATTGCAATCCAATGCACATATTTTTTTTGGGGGGGGGAGGCTCACTGAACAAAGTAGGACTTCCTTCCTAGTAAATAAGCACAGGATTTGGTTGTAAGAAGTGTTTGGTACAAGAAGAGCAGTTATTTGAAGCAGGGGGAGAGGAGGAACAAGGGAGCGGGGGTGAGGAGGAACAAGTGTTTCTGTTATTAATAATGCTTTCCCAAAAATCATAATTTTCTTATACAGGGAAAAGAAGTTGTAAATGTTTGATAACTACAACTACAGGGTTTTTTTTAGTGCAGGTTTTGTTTGTATTAAGTTCAAATGCCAGCAATATACAAATGATACCCAACTCTACTTTTCCTTTTCATTTAAGCTAGATAGGGAAGTAGATGCTCTGAACCAGTCTGCGTACAGTAATGGACTAAATGAAGATCATTAAACTAAGATTTAACCTTGATGACTTGGGACTGTGTTTTATTGCTTAGGATGATATACCAAGTGTAACCCTATCTGGACAAAGATAGCTTTGCTGAAGTTGTCCATGCTCTGGTAACCTCCCTTTTGGGATTACTGCAATATTTTATATGGGGCTTTAGGAAATGTCAGTTAGTTCAAACAGGACAATGAGATTGTTAACAGGGATTAGCTGATGCAATTACATTATGACAATGTTTTGTCACTTGAACTGGATTCCAACTTCTTTCTGGGTCCAAATCAAAGTGCTGGTATTAACATTCAAATGGCTTGAAGGCAGGTTACCTGAAGGAGTGCCACCTTCTGTATACCTCTACCTGGTCCCTAAGGCTATTTTCCAAGTCTCTTCTCCAGATGCTCCCATGAAATGAGGTGATCAGATGGCTACTAGAGAAAGGGACTTTTTGATCTTGGCAGCATGGATGTGAAAAATCCTCCCTGGAGAGGCTTGTTTGAGTCCTACATCGTGGTCTTTTCATCCAAGGGGGAAGACCCTTTTATTTGCCCAGACTTTTTAATGTCTCAGTTTTAAAAATATGTTACTGCTTAGTTCCTTTCACAGCTGCAGTCCTATGCTGCTGGTTTCATTCTGTGGCTGTAGCATTCTGGGGCTATTTTATTCTCTATTTTATATGTATAAACTTCATTTTGCAAACCACCCAGACAACTTTGATTATTGGGCAGTAGAGAAGTGTAGTAAATCCTGTGTTTGAAGCCAATGATATCTAAAAGACTGAGAGCCAATGTGGTGTAGTGTTAAGAGTATTGGACTAGGACCCAAGAGACCTGGGTTCTAGTCCCCACTCAGTTATGAAGCTCACTGGGCAAGTTTGGCCTGTCAGCCTAAGCTACCTCACAGGTTTGATGTGAGGATAAAATGGAAAGGAGGACGACGACTATGTAAGCTGCCTTGGGTTCCTTGAAAGATGAAAAAAGGCAGAATATAAATGTAATAATCCAACAAAAGAGTGTATTAAATCTATTTTGCTTTTATTCTTATTGCTTTTTATTCTTGATTTCAACCCACCTAGCCTCCCAACAGTCAGAAGTTATGGACAGCTTCCTAAGTTAACTAGGTTACATAGTTATGTGATGTATACCAAGCGGCTATAGCTGTCTACTAAAGCCTGTCATTACATACATATTACTAGACACAGTATAAGATGCTCAGCAGGGATATGAAAAATCCCTTTGTTTAGCTTTCATTTCTGTAGTTTGCAGCCATTATGGTCATGGGAAAAACTTTAGTATACACATTGCTCTTTACCCTGTTATAGCTTCAAGTCAAACAGGGAAAAAACCAAAGCATCCCTTCAGGCCTGATGAGATCAAGCTGCCTAGTATGTGCCTGAAATAGAAACACATAAAGGTTGTTCTATGTGACAAGACTTTGTGAGAATGGCTCATCAAGTGCTTTTGGTATTTTGACGCCATCCATTGCAGAAAAAGGTTTGCAAACAGTAGAATAGTAAAAATAAATAAATCACGAACTATGTGGGAGATGCTTCACAGGTATCATTTGCTTTGTGGTACAGCCCTGAAAAACAAAACACTTGAATTTCAGATGTCAATATATGGCTATCTTAATGTGCAAGCCTAGCCATGACTACATAAATGAAAAACTCAAGGTATTTTGTATTAAGTGGGCCATCAACTCCAACAGTGTAATGCATATTATGTGGTAGACCAAATTTTGGTCCATGGTATAGTGCTGATTCATGAGTTCCATTCAGGAGGTCTGTGGAAAAGTTGTGTGACACCCTAAAGCATAAGTACTTTCATATGACTTTAATTTATTACATTTCTATACTGCCCAGTAGCTGAAGCTCTTGGGTTTTAGAAAGATTAAAAGATTTAAAACCTTAAAAGTAAAATACAATATTTTATTTATTTATTGCATTTCTATACCACTCAACAGCTGAAGATCTCTAGGCGGTTCACAAAAATTAAAACCATGAAGTACAGTTCAAAGTATTAAACAAGCAACAGTATAAAAACACAATATATAAGTATAATATAAAAGCACAAACAGGATAAAACCAAGCAGCAATGCAGAGATTTATAGTTTTAAAATACAGATTTAAAACAGTAAAGTTAAAAGAGTAGGATGATAAACAGTTAAAATACTGGGAAAATAAAAAGGCATCGAAAACAGTATAACGCAGGTGCCAGGTGAACCTCTCTAAAGAGCTCATTCCACAGCAGATGTCCCTCTTCCTGCCTCACTTCCTTTGGCAGGGGCTCACGCAGAAGGATTTCTGAAGATGACCTTAGGGTCTGGGCATATGGGAGGAGGCATTCCTTCAGATATCCTCGCCCCAAGCTGTTTAAGGGCTTTGAATGTTAGTACAAGCACTTTGAATTGGGCCCACACCTAGACTGGCAGCCAGTGAAGCTGGAAAAGGACAGGTCTGATGTGGTCTCATTGGCTAGTTCAGTTCCTGTTAACAAACGTGCTGCCCTGTTTTGTATCAGCTGAACTTTCCAGACCATTTTCAAAGGCAGCCCCATGTATAATGCATTGCAGTACTCCAGACGAGAAGTTATCCAAGCATGGATAACTGTAACTAGGCTATCTCTGTCCAGATAAGGGCACAGTTGGTATATCAGCCTAAGCTGATAAAAGGTGCTCCTTGACACTGAGTCCATCTGTGCCTCAAGTGACAGTTCTGGATCCAAGAGCAGCCCCAAACTATGAACGCGATCCTTTAGGGGGAGTGCAACTCCCTCCAGAACAGGGTGATCACCTAGCTGGACAGATGAACCACCTGCTAACAGTATCTCCATCATGTATGGATAAAGTTTCAATTTGTTGGCCCTCATCCAGTCCATTACCATGCCTAGGCACTGATTCAGAACAGCCACAGCCTCACCTGGGTTTGATGAAAACAAAAGGTAGAGCTCCATACTGATACCTCAGCCCACATCGCCAGATAACCTTTCCCAGTGGTTTCAAGTGGATGTTAAATAGCATAGGGGATAAAACCGTGCCTGTGGAACCCCCATGGCCTAGGTGCCATGGCACAGAGCAATAATCCCCAACACCACCTTCTGGAATGGGCTATCCAAGTAGGACTGGAACCACTGCAACACAGTGCCTCCAACTCCCAGCCCAGACAACCTATCCCTGGTCAGTGGTATCGAAAGCCACTGAGAGGTCCAAAAGAACCAGTAGTGTCGCACTCCCCGTCCCTCTCCCAGCAAAGGTCATTCCACAGGGCAACCAAGGCAGTTTCCATTCCAAAACCAGGCCTGAAGCCCGATTGAAATGGATCTAGGTAATCTGTTTCATTCAAGAGTGCCTGGAGTTGTCCTGCAACCACCCGCTCAAGCACCTTGCCCAGGAAGGGGATGTTAACCTTTGGCCTATAATTGTTACTATACCATACATCTTTATTGCAATCCATAGATCCATGAAAGAACAAGAATCAAACACGAACATGTTAACATACTCTGAGTCTAGGTTAGGCTTTCTTAGGAGTGGTCTGATTACCACCTCTTTTAAAGAGGCTGGCACCAATCCCTGTCTCAGGGAGGAATTTATAACCTCCTGGACCCAGCCGGTGATCTCCTTCTTATTTGATGTAATGAGCCATGAAAGGCAGGGGTCGAGCACACAGGTGGTTGACTGGATTTGGCCAAGCACATTGTCCACATCCTCTAGCCTCAATAATTGAAACTTATCCAATAAAACTGGTCCAGAAGGTGCTCTGAATGCCTCTGCTAGTGGAACTGCATTAAATGTGGTGTCTGAATCATGATCTGAGCGACGTTATCTTCAAAGTGCCATGCAAACTTGTCACAGCATGCTACCGAGGGTTCCTCAGTCTCTCGCCCTGGCCCGGAGTATTGCAGGCCATGAACCACCCAGAAAAACTCTGCTGGACAACAGTGAGAAGACGCAATAGTGATGGAAAAGAACTGTCTCTTTGCCACCCTCACCACCACAGAGTAGGCTTGATAATTAGCTCTAGCCTGTGTTCAATAAGACTCAGCATGAGTTTTGCTCCACCTGTGTTCTAACCGTCTCCCCTCTTGCTTCACTGTCCTTAGCTCAGGTGTGTACCAAGAAGCTGGCCAGGCACTGCTCAGAGGGAGATGATGCTTGGGTGTGATCGTGTCAACTGCCCGAGTCATCTCTGCATCCCACAGAGCGACCTGGGCTTCGACAGAAGCGCCAGCCATACCAGCAGGAAAATCCACCAGAGCCCTCTGGAATCCATTGGAGTCCATTAGCCTCTGGGGGCAGACCTTTTTAATAGGCCCCCCACTCTTGCAGAGAGGAAAAGCTGCCGAGAGTCTAAACCTCAACAGAAAGTGATCTGACCATGACAAGGGGATAGATGTTAAATCCCCACTTTCAGATCAACATCCTCCTGCCAAGTCAAGAAAACCAGATGAAGTGTGCGCTCTTTTGCATGCATTGGGCCAATGGCATGTTGAGACAGCCCCATGGTCGTCATGGCAGCCATGAAGTTCTGAGCCACTCTGGATACAGCAGCCTCAGCATGGAAGTTGAGATCCTCCAGAACCACCATCCTGGTCCTCAACACCAAATCTGAGAAAACCTCTGTCAGCTCAGGTAGGGAGACTGATGGGCAGTGGGGTGGGCAGTATACCAGCAGAATCCCTAATCTGTCTTGAGTACCCAACACAAAATAAAGAAACTCAAGACCAGCACTCAAATGAACAAGAAGCCTAGAGAGGGAGATCGTATTTCTATAGACCACGGCAACCCCACTCCCTGGCCCCCAAGTCATTGCTGATGCTGCACCGAGTGCCCAGAAGGGCAAAGTTGGGTGAGAATAACCCCTCCCAGTTCACCCACCAAGGTCTCAGTGATACATACCAGGTCAGCACCCCCCACCCACAATCAGATCATGGATGAGTGAGATTTTGTTTTGGACTGACCTGGCATTCAGCATCAGCACCATCAAACCCGAGGAAGAGCTGGTAAGGCTGCCAAGAACCATCCGGTTGGGGGAAGAACCAGAAGAGGAGCTAGATGGAAACAATCTAGCCCCTCTTCTCCTCATCCGGCCTGTTGTTGCCCCAACAGCACACCTCCCACTACCTGTGACCAGTTATGTGGGCACTCCCTTGTCCCCCTGAGCTTCCCAAGCACATATTAAAAATTTCAATATATGAAATGAAATAAAATATAAAATGCTACAAATTGCTGCTGGTTGCTGTTTTGAGCTGGTTGGAGATGTCCACACAGGCAATAGGGCAGGTCTGTTATGGTTCCTCTATGCAACTCAAAGTGCAACGCTAAGTGTGCACTTACTTTCACACTTTGTGTGATGCAGAGGCATGCCATTAAGAGGAAGATAGAACAGCTGGTCAGCAGCTGGTAAGCTGATGCTGAAAACTGGTGGTGGTGGGGAACAGAAGAATGCAGGCCTCTGCAGTTACAGCTCTTCTTCTACCCAACCCCAAAACTGTTTACATACAAACATGTAAACAGACAGCACACAGATATAAACTATCAACAAAGAAATACTTCGCCATTCACTTGCTTTATTTCACCCCCCTCATGATAGAAGATAACACTTCACAGAATCTTGCTCACAAAAATAGATGCATCCATTGAATTAGTAAGTCAGGTTATTAAGTTATGAGTTATTTGCTTTGATCTCTCAAAATGAAACTCCTAGCAATTTTTAAATGATCTTCAGAAACAAACGTTTAAAAACCACTGTAATAGACAATGCTGAAGAGCTACAAGGATTTTTAGAAGTATAAAAGCTCCCTTTAATTAAGTTAATTTGGTTTTTTTGTTTTTCTTTCTATAAAAGTGGTTACAATCCTGCTGTCTTTACATACCATTTGGTTTCTGCAAACTCAAGAAGCACTTATTAGTGACAGGAGAAAACTAAGTAATTACTCTGCCACCAAAAAGGTTTTTTTGCCCACTCGTCCTTTCTGCTACTAATCAAACTAAATTTATAACTTACAGCTGTTGGTATGCTAACAATGCCTTTAATTACTGTACATTTATTCAGAGCAATCATATAGGTTAGTAAATTAATCATTTTAACAGCTGCCTATTGCACCAAAACCTGGAGTGGTTAATTCTGAAACAGATATCAGATAGTGTGGTATAGTGGCTAAGCTGTTGTACTGGGAGCTGGGAGATTTGAGTTCTAGTCTCCACTCACCCATGGAAACCCACTGGGTGACTTTGGGCTAGTCACAGACTCTCAGCCCAACCTACCTCACAGGGTTGTTGTTGTGAGGATAAAATGGAGAGGAGGAGGATTATGTACGCCACCTTGGGTTCCTTGGAGGAAAAAAGGTGGGATATAAATGAAATAAATAAAATAACCCAACCAAGAGATAACCCCTAAATTCATACATAGAAAAATGAGCTTTAAATCTGAGGTGGCACAAATGAATGAGATTGCAGATGATAAACACTTTATCTGTGAAAAATCAATCCACCTAAAAAAGTGGACTGTGCTGAACTCAGCATTTGTTAAGTACTTGGTAAGAAAGGAAGTGATATTGATTCCCTCGTATTTACAATTTTCAAAAGAGCATTAAAGTAGTGATATGCTATCATTGTTCTGGAAGGAAATTAAGTATATAAACATCCAGTTATTTCTACTAATTTTAGACTACTCATCACAAGCTCGGTGACAGTAGAGTTCTAAGGAAAGTTATCCCTCTTTAACTAACTGCCAGCTTTACAGTATAGGTACTGCAATATAATTCAAAAAGCAAAGAATTTTCAAATTAAAAACACACAATATTAATTATGAGACCACTGCAACCCTCGGTTGCTAAGTAGAACTACACCAATTATTTTAATGGTCATTTGACTGAACTATCAAATCCTGACATTTTGCTCAATGATTTCTTCAAAATGACGCATGTGTGATTTCAATATCAAGACTGCATTCCTCACTGGAAATGTATAGTGTGTGTGTGTGTGTGTGTGTGTATGCAGTTGTATGTATAAGCCAAACCCTGTAGTTCCATCATTTGAGAATGACCTGCTTTGTAACAAACAAACAAACAAAAAACCACTTTTCATTTGCTTAATGCATATAACTATCCTTTCACTCTCAAATATAACACAAAATTTTCAGAGAAAATTCATCTAAACGTGATCACAAATTGAAACCTGAAAGCTATGAGCAACTTAAAAGTATTTGAAAAGATTTTTTTTCATATGTTCTTATGTTCCTTGACAGACAAATGCTAAAATACCTGTTCAACCAGTTTTATAGTTATTCAACAACAGGAATGCAGAGTAGATTAGAATGGCTTTAAAAAGCTGTGTGTTAATTCCTAGCAAACTCTAGAATTCTCAGATCTGAAGACATATTACACTAGAATTAGCACATTTCATGGATTTGCACCTGGAGAAATTGAATTTCTCTCAAGTGGTAACAGTAATTTCTATAGAAAGCAAAGCATATTTAACTGGTTTTGTCACTGAACTACATCGGTAAAGCAAAATTCATATGTAGCAGTATTTGTCCATTAGAAAAAAAAACATAGTAAGGTAATACTTTTATTAGAATCAACTAAAATGTCAAAGTAGCAAGCAAACAAGCTGGGGGGAGGGGGAGGAGGTAGAATTAAATTAGCCTAGGACCTGCCACTCCAACCTTAAGAATATTACAAACCGCAGACTTCAGAGCTTTAACACCATGTGTTTTTTTTTCTTGAATGCTTGCTCACTACTTTGTGGTGTTTCAGTTGGTACTAATATTACCTTACTGTGGCTTTTTGATCAGTAAAGCAATTAATTCTAATTTAAAGCAAGCCCTGATCAGTAATAATGGATGACCATGTCCATATATAAGCCTTCACTGGCAGGGTGAGAATCAGGGGTGGGGAGAAATCAACAAGCAATCCTTCAGCCCAGATCCAATCTCTTAGTTGAAAGGAATCAAAGAGTAAGAGCTAAGTACACTGCAGTACTGACAGATCACGAACTTCTTATTGCACAATTTAGAATCAAACTAAAGAGAATAGGGAAGACCCACAGATCAGTTAGATATGAGCTCACTAATATTCCGAATGAATATGCAGTGGAGGTTAAGAATAGATTTAAGGGACTAGATTTAGTAGATAGAGTCCCGGAAGAACTATGGACAGAAGTTTGCAACATTGTCCAAGAGGCGGCAAAAAAAACCGTCCCAAAGAAAAAGAAAACCAAGAAGGCAAGATGGCTGTCTGCTGAGACACTAGAAGTAGCCCAAGAAAGGCAAAAGGCAACAGTGATAGGGGGAGATATGCCCAATTAAATGCAAAATTCCAGAGGTTAGCCAGAAGAGATAAGGAATTATTTTTAAACAAGCAATGTGTGGAAGTGGAAGAAGACAATAGAATAGGAAGGACAAGAGACCTCTTCCAGAAAATTAGAAACATCGGAGGTAAATTCCAGGCAAAAATGGGTATGATCAAAAATAAAGATGGCAAGGACCTAACAGAAACAGAAGAGATCAAGAAAAGGTGGCAAGAATATATGGAAGATCTGTATAGGAAGGATAATAATATTAGGGATAGCTCAGATGGTGTGGTCAGTGAGTTAGAGCCAGACATCCTGAAGAGTGAGGTTGAATGGGCCTTAAGAAGCATTGCTAATAACAAGGCAGCAGGAGACGACAGTATCCCAGCTGAACTGTTTAAAACCTTGCAAGATGATGCTGCCAAGGTGATGCATGCCATATGCCAGCAAATTTGGAAAACACAAGAATGGTCATCAGATTGGAAAAAATCAACTTATATCCCCATACAAAAAAAGGAAACACTAAAGAATGCTCAAACTATCAGACAGTGGGACTTATTTCACATGCCAGTAAGGTAATGCTCAAGATCCTGCAAGGTAGACTCCAGCAATTCATGGAGCGAGAATTGCCAGATGTACAAGCTGGGTTTAGAAAAGGCAGAGGAACTAGAGACCAAATTGCCAATATCTGCTGGATAATGGAGAAAGCCAGTGAGTTCCAGAAAAACATCTATTTCTGTTTTATTGACTATTCTAAAGCCTTTGACTGTGTGGATCATAACAAATTGTGGCAAGTTCTTGTGGTATGGGGATACCAAGTCATCTTGTCTGCTTCCTGAGGAATCTGTATAACGACCAAGTAGCAACAGTAAGAACAACGGACTGGTTTAAGATTGGGAAAGGAGTACGGCAGGGTTGCATACTCTCACCCTACCTATTCAACTTGTACGCAGAACACATCATGCGACTTGCTGGGCTTGACGAATCCAAGGCTGGAGTTAAAATCACGGGAAGAAACATTAACAATCTCAGATATGCAGATGATACCACTTTAATGGCTGAAAGCGAGGAGGAACTGAAGAGCCTTATGACGAAGGTGAATGAAGAACGTGCAAAAGTTGGGTTGCAGTTAAACCTCAAAAAAACCAAGATTATGGCAACAAGCTTGATTGACAACTGGCAAATAGAAGGAGAAAACATGGAGGCAGTGACAGACTTTGTATTTCTGGGCGCAAAGATTACTGCAGACGCTGACTGCAGCCAGGAAATCAGAAGACGTTTACTTCTTGGGAGGAGAGCAATGACAAATCTTGATAAAATAGTTAAGAGCAGAGATATCACACTGACAACAAAGGTCTGCATAGTTAAAGCAATGGTATTCTCCCTGTAATAACCTATGGCTGGACCATAAGGAAGGCTGAGCGAAGGAAGATAGATGCTTTTGTACTGTGGTGTTGGAGGAAAATTCTGAGTGCCTTGGACTGCAAGAAGATCAAACCAGTCCATACTCCAGGAAATAAAGCCAGTCTGCTCACTTGAGGGAATGGTATTAAAGGCAAAACTGAAGTACTTTGGCCACATAATGAGAAGACAGGATACCCTGGAGAAGAGGCTGATGCTAGGGAAAGTGGAAGGCAAAAGGAAGAGGGGCTGACCAAGGGCAAGATGGATGGATGATATTCTGGAGGTGACGGACTTGACCTTGGGGGATCTAGGGGTGGCGACAGCTGACAGAAAGCTCTGGAGTGGGCTGTTCCATGAAATCACGAAGAGTCGGAAGCGACTGAACGAATAAACAACAAACACTGCAGTATGGTACCTGCAGAGCAAAAGGCTCTACTTGGCTCAAATAAGTTAATGCTGTTGGAGAGCATTATTCTACTAGTTCATGAGCACAGTGGCTCAAAAGGCTACACTTTGTTGGAAACTATTAAAGATCTAATAAACTAGGATGAAGTACTCTTGAAATTTCCCACTAAAACTCTCTACTGGCAGCATCACTTGTTAACCTGGATCAAATGTCATGCTAACCTATGGTGGATTGTTACCATCAGTAGTTGCGGGATGGCTTAGTGTGATGTTTGAATCTTGTGAAGCTTTTCCATTGTGTGTTACTTTTCACAAACAAGCCACCCTGAGAACCCATGGTTTGTGGTAGGTTGTTTAGGGTGGCTTGTTCTCAAGGTATCTTGTTGTGACATTCAAACTCAGCAAAGTCACTTTCAGCATGGGCTGTTTAAAATGGCAAGAGAGCTATCTGACAAGAGTAGCAAAAGAAAATCTGTCGGCATGATACCACTAATGATAGCTGCTCTCTATTACATCTTGAAATAATAGTCATCAATTTACTACTCCACTTCATCGTCTCCCTGGACAGTGACATTTGTTTTCCAGCTCCAGGGAAATTTGTACAAATTTAACTGTATTTATTTCTTTATTTTCAATTTTAGGAAGATTTGAGAAAATCTGCTTACTACTGCACTAAAATAGATGGAGTATTACTGTGCTTTAACAGATTTGCCTTGAAATTTTAGTGATCCCGCTCACTAGTCTTTAAGCTCCATATATACCTGACAGCTATCAATGGAGACAAGTGGAGAAAAGAAACAAGTATGAAAGTGGGGAAGGGGCGTCGAAAGCAGCTGGTGATTGCATTAAGCAAGAAGCTTTAAGGCCAGACGTTATTACTCCAGTAAATGTGAAGCAACCTTTTAAAAGAAGGTGTCTGCCAGCAAGGGAAGCCCTGGAGGATGAAATTGATAAGGACACTGACAAAAGGGGGATATTGTTATGCTTGGCAAAATAGCAGACAGGTGGGCCTTGTGCAAGATCTCAGTTTTGGTTTTTTTTAAAAAAAAAAATTGTGAATGCATTTTTGCCTTTATAAGGGCTCAGAAAATGATTTGCGATCTGATGTAGGAGAGGAGTGACTTCAGGAAAGTGGAGAATGAAACTGACAAGGACATTGACAAGAGGGGGCTATGACTCTCCTGGGCTCAATGACCAGGCAGTCTGCACTTGCACAAGACCTCTAATATAAAAATGAAAAAGTTTGTGAATGTATTCCTGCATTTGGAAACTTAAATCCTTTTGGCAATCTGATGCAGGAGTAGGGGGGGTTTCATTTGTGAGCTGCTATCCCTGGTGGACTAAATGCAGAAAGGGTGCTGACATAAGGAATGAGGATTTCGGACACAAAGGCCCAAGGGATATGTGCTGGCAGTGGCCTGGAGGACTGAGAGAGACTGACAAGTGCCAAAAGCCATGGCAAGTTGCTGAGTGGGCAACTGTCTGCTGGGAAAAGCCGACAAGCCACCCACCCACTGTGGCTCATTCACAGGTTGGCTTAGTGGAACATGTGAACTCAACCCCTATCTCCCTTTCCCTTCTTTCAGACAACCTTCAATAGCTAAATTGCATTTTTGTCATACTTTCTCAGAACTGCAAAAGTTCTGATTTCATTTCTATTGTTCTCAGAGTACCTAATATGGCACACCATAACGTGACTAAACAATCTGAAGTTATGCATGCTATGCTCCTGTGTATTTAGGAAAAAACCCACTACTATTCTGCTGGGCCTCCAGCAGAACAAGAGTGGGAAATGGTTCTCCTACCACAGATGAAGAGATTTCCTCAATTCCCTTAACACAAAGAAATAGTTTATAAATATGTATGGCCCTGTGTCCTGAGTAAGCATGGTAAAATCAAAATAAATTATATCTTCAATCACGTAGTAAGTCACAGCCTAAGCAAAACCAATAATGAAACTATTTTTGTATTCTATGGAGGTTTGTAATGCCCTTGAAAAAGGAAGCGCATCATGAAAATAGTTTAACATTTTGGAATATTTAAAAAAGTTGAGATGTGTTTACAGGAACTATCTTAATTTCAGATTATAGTTAAATTGTCAGATCTCATGTATTCTTTCCTTAATAGTATAACAATTTTAACACAGAGGCATCTGTCCATAAAAAGTAGGAATTAGTTTTATCCAACATCTTAATAAAACTGCTACTTCAGCGCACAATCTGCAGAAATGTCCATGGCCAATAGCGCAAGTGATCTGAAGGCAGCTTTACTTATCTCACTATTTCTATCCTACAATATCCTCTGTATGTATAATGCTTTTCCTAAGTGGTACAAGTAATTTCACTAAATGGACACAGGACAAAGCTGCTGTTCACAGAAGCTTCTTCATCTATGTATTCACATAACTTGACTTCGTGTATGGCAGTGTATACATTTTTCTTCATGGTTATCTCTATGTAGGCAATGTGCACTAGGCAATTAAAACAAATTAGACTATTTACGCTACAAACATATTTCCACCGAGCTGGAAGGACAGATCAAGGGAAAGGACAAATAAATGCACCAACTTTTAAAAACTTCAGAGAACAGTTGAATGTGAAACGTCACTCCCAGTTTTCAACTGTTCTAACACAAGAACGAATTAAAGATTAAAATTTCTGTATTTTCCAGGCTGCTTCTTCAAGATAATATGTCAAGATAACCCTCTGAAATTGACAACATCAAGCCTCAAACGCAAACCAAGCCACACCTTGGACAAAATGAAATTGTGTGGATCTCCCTTCACATATTTCTGTTATCCTTGGCCAGGGGTAAGAGAAGTTTTCCAATGGTAGCCAAGAATATCTCTGCATTTACTAATTAAAACATTCACAAATAAGAAACCTCCTCAGACTAGTCTGCTTTTTCTCAGTGATAAATGTTATCAGCCACATAGACACCTTCTTTATTCAGGACACCCAGGCAAGCAACATAAAAACACTCATTCAATTATCGCAAGAGGTAACAATTTTAATCACTACAGTAAATCACAAAACAGAAACATCTCATTTGCCAACATTTTTGCTCTAACATCTCAGTCAAAGAGCTTGTGTTAATTTATAAAGAATTACATCTTAGCCCTTTAAGATGATGTGCCAATATATAATTACAAATCAAATACTAGAGAATACAGACTTACCTTCAATCCTTTTTAGAGCTGACAGGCAAGAATCCCGGCTCGGAAACTCAAAGGGATTACTACAGGTCCTAATAGTATCACATTCGCATTTTCCATTGATTATATTGCAGCCTGTTATGAGGTTTTCATTGCAAGGCTCAAATCCAAGTAGCTGATCATCCCAGTTTTCATCTAAAAACCAAAATGAAACAACTATAATACCAGTAATTCATTGATTTCTTTCATTTAAGAGATCCATTTTGCCAAACACCTATACATCAAAATATCATACTCATCTTTTAGAGAACTATCAAGTTCTAAAACAGTTCACATTTCATATTTATATGAGCTCTGTTCAGCATAAAAGCTCAAATACCTCAGTACCCTCATTCTCTGTCTTTTTAAAACAGGTGTCTTTTTAAAACAGGTATCACTTATAACAGAACAGAGAACACAAAATCCAAAGCATTGTAAAGAATGGGGAACATAAAGACACACAGAGAAGGCCCTGTATTTTTAAGTTCCATTGTTGCCAAACCAACCTCAAATCTGAACAGAAGTCTCTAACATTCCAGAGGTTAGGGCTCAATTAATGTCCTTATGAAAGATGTCTAAAAGTTCAAAATTCAGAGAACTTTTAAGAAGAGAGACATTCAAGTTGTTGTTGTTACTATTATCGTTAATAATTTCATTAATAATGGCCAAAGCCCTCTGGGAGGTTTACAATAATTCATAAAAACAAAACAGCATTACAAAATACAACTTAATAAAAACAGTCTAATTGTTTAACACAGAAAATTTAAAACAATGTAAACAGCTAAAAGCAATTTAAGTAAACAATATATTCCCTAACAGACCTGTTCAAAAACAGCAGACGAGATGCCCCATCATATACCACTAAATGCCTGGGAATAGAGGACGGTCTTTACCTGACGCCTAAAAGATGTCAGCGCCAGTGCCAGGCAGTCCTCAGTAGAGAGCTCATTCCATAGTCATGGGGCCACATCTGAGAAAGCCTTCTCCTTTGTTGCCACCTTCTGAGCCTTGGAGATGGCACTTGGAGTGAAGCCCCAGATGTTGATCATTGCGTACGGTTATGCTCAGGTTGGGAGAGGCATCTCATCAGGCATTGTGGTCACAAGACGTATAAGTCTTCATAGGTTAAAACAAACAGCACCTTGAATTGGGTTCAGAAACATACAGGTACCCCATGCAAGTAGTCCTGAGTTGCTCAGACTTTATATGCTCAGACTTTCTGGTCCCAGTTATTAATCTGGCAGATGCATTTTGCACAAGCTGCAGTTTCTGAGCCATCTTCCAGGGCAGTCCGACAAAGAGTACATGACAGTAACCTAACTTGGAGTTTGCCAGAGCATAGACTACTGAAACCAGGTTATCCCTATCTGGCCCAGCAGCTAAAACTGGTAGAAGCCACTCCATGCCACTGAGGCCACCAGAGCCTCAAGTGACAGAGATGGCTCCAGGAGAACCCCCAACTACAAAACTGCTCTTTCAAGGGGAGTGCAAACCCATCCATAACAGGTTGAACACCCTCCATCTGGTCAGAAGAATCACCACTAACAGCATCTCAGTCTTGTCTTAACTGAGTTTCAGTTTGATAGCCCTCATCCAGTCCACAGTTGAAACCAGGCACTGAATTAGCATATCCACAGCCTCAAGTGGTGAAGATGAAAAGGAATTGCGTGTCATCAGCATATTGATGACAACACACCCCAAAATTCCAGATGACCCCAATCTGCTGTTTCATGTAGACTTTAAATAGCATGGAAGACCAAACCAACCCTGAGCAACCCAGTGTTGAAAAATCCATGGGGCCAAATAGTATCCCCCAAGCATCACCTTCTGGAACCTGCCACCAAAGCAGGAGTGCAACCAAAGCAAAGCAGTACTCCTGAGGCTCGGCTCAGTCAGTTACCTCAGAAGGATACCATGGCTGATATCAAAAACCACTGAGACATCAAGGAGAATCAACAGGGTCACACTCTTCCTGTCTCTCTTCCAACATAGTTTATCATCACAGTGACCAAGGCTGTTTCCTTGCCAAAATCTGGCCTGAACCCCGACTGAAATTGAGCCAGACAATTGGTCTCATCCAAGAGTGCTTGGAGCTGTTTGGCCACCATCCAATAAAGGACCTTGCCCAAGTTGCCCAGGAAAGGAATATTTGCCACTGGGCTAAAGTTGTTTAGATCTTCTGGGTCTAGAGAGGATTGCTTCACGAGTAGTAGCACTACCGCCTCTTTCAAGAAGGCCAGGACCACTCCCTCTCACAAGGAGGCCCTCTGGCCCAGCCAGCTGTTCCCTCCTGATTGGCTTTATAAATCAAGAGAGGCAAGGATCCAATACGGAAGTGGTTGCATATCCAAGCACCTTGTCCACGTCCTTGAACGATACCAACTGAAACTCATCCAAGAAAACTGGACCATGCTGTGCCCTGGACACCTCACCTGATTCACAGTAACACTGGAATCTATTTCCTAGAAGGTCCAAAAGGTTTTATCTTGTAAGTGCCTAGCCAATGCATTACAGCAGGCCTCAGATGGGTGCACAGTATCCTTAGGGATAGCATGTAATAGGCCCCAGGCCTAAAAAGCTTGCCTGGGCGGCATATGGGGGATTTTTCCCTGCTGCTCTCACTGCCTTAGAATATACCTAGCCACAGGCACACAGCAGAGTTCAATTGCATTAACTAGGAAATTTTCTACACCTGTACCAAGCTGTCTCCTATTTTGTTTCATCACTCTCAGCTCCAATGTGCCCTCAGCATGAATATTGATGTTCCTCAGAATCAAGCCACCAAACAATAATACAGTACTGTCTCCCAGATATTCCAACCTGAAGAAAAACCAATATTTGCAGTGTCTTTCACTGTCAATTCAATTATGATCACAAAAGCAATATCAACCACCTAATCTTTTGAATCACTTATCTAGTACCAGCATAACGTTTACCTAAAAACTTTCTGATCCAGAGCTGAAATGACATGTTTTATACAACATGGAGCTGCCATTTTAAATGGTAGTTCTCTTAACAAGGTTAGGATGCTTAGGATCACTTAACCATATAGTGTTTCACTCCCTCTGCTCCATATTACTGGCTGTTCAGTGCTGGAGACACTTGACATAGGGATGCTGTTTCAACAGCCCTTTGTTGCCTATAACATATAGCTCTGACTCTCCACACACAGAAGAACAGTATCTACTGAAGCCTACGTTAATGAGCACTGGCAGATCTCCGCCCTATCTTCACTAGTATAATTAGGATGAGGCAAACAGGGCATCTGTACTAGATGCAAATAGGCAAATCATGTACAACAAAGTGAAGTAGCGTTTTCCACAACAGAATTTTTAAAGGGAAAATTCTCCATTTTAAAAAATAGTAATAATTAATATTACTAGTTAATTTCATAAAATTAATTAGTAATATAGTGAATATAGTATTAGTCAAACTGGGGAACTAGAATGAAGTACTAGTCAAATATCCAAATTGTAATTAACTTTTTTTCAGGCAACTGTCCTTAAGAAGAACAAGGGGACAGGAGCAGGCAGAAGAAACATCATGGCCTGCTCCTGTTGGACTCTTCCCCCACCCCCACAGGGCAAACTGTCATCTTGGCCCTGTGGGGAAGAAGAAAGAGCAAGGGGACAGGAGCAGGCAGAAGAAACATCATGGCCTGCTCCTGTTGGACTCTTCCCCCACCCCCACAGGGCAAACTGTCATCTTGGCCCTGTGGGGAAGAAGAAAGAACAAGGGAACAGGAGCAGGCAGAAGAAACATCATGGCCTGCTCCTGTTGGACACTCTCTCTCTCTCTCCTCCCCCCTCCCTCCCTCCTGAACTCCTGTTCCTTATGTGTCATGTTTTTATTAGACTGTAAGCCTGAGGGCAGGGACTGTCTTTTTTGCTAAGTGTAAGCCGCTCTGAGAGCCTTTTTTGGCTGAGGAGCAGGGTATAAATATGATAAATAAAATAAATAAAATAAATAATTGTACAGCAGTTTACAATGTTGTCTTCCTTCCCACTCTTAAAATCTAAATAATGAAATTGAAGTATGCCGTTGAGTTGTCATATCTTAAAATATTTATAAACATTCCAATAAAAATATTTTTCAAGTAAATCTTTCAATTCGTTTTAATATATCTCAGTCCAATCCTATGTCTACTTAGATGTAAGTCCTACTGTGTTCAATGAAACTTACTTCAACGTTTGTTGTTAATTTGATTTAAAACAGATTTTGAAATTTTCTTAAAACAATTAGTAAAAAAAAGGGGAAGGTCAAAGAAATGATCATGAATAATAATTCTACAACTTCTAATTATAGTCTATGAATATGTTCATGGAGATGGGAGATAACCTGATACCAGTGGTATACAGAAATTGCATTTTCTCTCTCTCTCTCTCTCCCTTCTCAAGGCCTTGCCTTTCTGTAAGTGCAAAGATAAAGGTCAGTGAATAGAAAATTAGGGGAGATGGAGAAGGCCTGAACAAGGAGAAGGAGCCTGGATATAAATGCAAGAAATAGGGAAGGGGAATATAAAGTGAAACCAAGAGTGAGCAGAACATATTCATGCAGTCCTGATTCCTGAGGAAACTTCTGCCATATGTAAACAATCTTATTAGTACAATTTAAAAGCCTGTTTTATGGCAGTGATTCTGGGACATCATGACAAAAGTATCATGACTAATTGAACAGTTGGAGCTGGGTCATCTCCTGAATGACTTCACAAATTCATTCTGCTTTTGCACTAAAAAGACCAAATGATCATTGCATTTTTGATGAACATTAATCTGAAAACAATTCAGAATGATTGCTTATTGCATACCAATCTTCTAATTTTAACCCACATCTCTGAATATGTATTAAGGTTATATTAAGCAACAATGTACTTCTACTAAAAATGATGAATAAACAGAATTTTCCTCACTAGTGATTTAAATCATTAAAATTGAGTCCTTCAGTAGAAGCGATTTAAATCAAATCAATCCTAATTCAAACTAAGTGTGTACAGGATTGCATCCCAAGAAACACAAAAACTTGATCTTTCTCCCCCACTTCACCTCCAGGGCAATGAAATATTTTAGATCAACAACTTTTGGCTATTGAAAACACTTCTCAGATATTTATTGCACATCTACAATTAACATAAAATACCTTTAAATATTTGTTTTACTAAATGTAAGTCAAACATGCTAATTCAGATTTCCGTTGATTAAGGGCATAACCCACATATCTGGTTATGCTTAAAACATTAAATATTAAATTATATTTCCAGGTTTCAATAATTGCTCATGTTTTTGAAGGTAAAAAAGCAGATATTAGTTTACTAAGAGGTGTAGCAAGAATGGCAGGCCACGCAGGAAACAGAGATGCAGCTTTGCCCTGGCTTTGTGACTGCAAAGTCAACACAGTAAAATGCATTCAACCATGCAAAAATGCTGGTGAGGAAAGGTAAAAATTCATAGAGATGTAACATTGGCTAGCTACTGCTGATTGCAACCATCACGTTCTTGGCACAATAGCTTGTGAGCTGACTCATTTATGTAACAACAGGAACAGTCTTACCAGTAGGTTGGAATTTTATCAGCAGTACCATTAAAAATTCCACAGACATCCTTAATTCACTCCAGATTTTAGTAATCACCTCCTATAAGCATCAGTATAGGGACTATCTTCTGCTTTATACTTTATATGTAATAAGTAATTTAGATGCCGTCGTTATAACAGAAGCTGACAATGAAATAGTCAGCAACTCCGTGAGTAGGATTACACTGGATCAGTTTCAGTTGGTGAGTACTGATGATGTGGACAAGCTGCTTGGACAAGTAAGGAAGACAACTTGTCCTCTCGATCCCTGTCCTTCTTGGCTGGTTGCCCAGGGAGGAGATGCAGCTAGACTACAACTACAACATATTATTAATGCATCTCTCAGGGAGGGGAGTTTTCCACCATGTTTAAAAGAAGCAGTGGTACGGAAGCTTCTCAAAAAGCCCTCCCTGGATCCCCTGGACCTTAATAATTATAGATAATCTTCCATTTTGGGGCAAGGTGATTGAGAGGGCAGTTGCCTTCCAACTCCAAGCAGTCTTGGATGATACAGATTTTCTAGACCCATTTCAAACTGGCTTTAGGGCAGGATACGGAGTTGAGACAGCTATGGTCGCCTTAGTGGATGATCTCCGCATGAGCATTGACAGGGGGAGTGTGTCCCTGCTGGTACTTTTGGACTTTTCAGCAGCTTTCGATACCATCGACCATGGTATCCTTCTGGAACGCCTGAGGGGTTTGGGAATCGGGGGCACTGTGCTCCAGTGGTTCCGGTCCTACCTCTCAGATAGATTCCAGATGGTGATGCTTACCTCCCTCATCCCTTCACTCAATTAGACATGTTGCACTCTTCCATAATGCACTGGCACACACAATGCACTATTAAACAAAGAAGAAAGGCTTCCTTCCCCATTTCAATTTTCCCTTTAGTAATACATTCTATCAGGCATACAAACGTACTGTTTAACTATAAAGCATACAGTGGGTATGCCTAGGACTGGCAGAACTTTTGTAGCCTAGAAACCTCACAGAAGCAAGGATGAGTCTCATGCATTACACACTCCAGCATATGTACCACAACAATATGCCCAATGCTGTTAATAGTATTTTCTATGTTACATTTGTTTCTACATACTTGAAGACATTCTCACCCTTCAGGTTGTACAAGACACCTATGAGGATAGGAAAAAGAAATCCAGCCAGAGTCAAAACCACACTTTCATAGTCGTAGTCATACTCTATACCAGCGGTTCTCAACCTGTGGGTCGGGACCCCTTTGGGGGTCGAATGACCCTTTCACAGGGGTCGCCTAAGACCATCGGAAAACACATATTTCCGATGGTCTTAGGAAACTGTATTGACTGAACTATGTCATGTATCATCTTTTGTATTACTAAAGCTATTGTTATGTATTATTTTCATTAGCAAACCATCCCATGACAATGGATCGTGTAGAGAAGAACGAAAATAATTTTATGGTTGGGGGTCACCACAACATGAGGAACTGTATTAAAGGGTTGCGGCATTAGGAAAGTTGAGAACCACTGCTCTATACTATAGTGTGGACAGCTCTACAAGCAAGACATTTGGGGATCCTAGGCACATTGTTACCCTAAAGGTAACCACAAAAGAACATGCCTTGGGTATCTAGCTTGGTTTGTCATTCTTATTCTCAACAGAAAACAAACAAACAAAATTCATGTACTAGATTCTTTTGCATTGCTGCCAGAGCATGCAGCACAATCACAAATTTTGGAACAGATTCAAATCATCTAAGAGAACAGATGATGATTTAGATGGAAGCCTAAAAAATGTACTTCAACAAATCTTGTACGAAGTGTGTTGAGAATGAACTCAACGCAGTAAAAGCAAACTTAGCAAAAACAAAAACTTATTGCACTCTGTGCTAGGTATTTGGGTCTTTGCAATTGCTTAAGAATAAGCTTCTTTCTTAAAGAGACTTTGTTATCCCTACTGTTCTTCATAGCACTATATCACATCTCCACGCAATGAATGGATTCATTCAAGTAACCTTTCTGCAAGGGTCATCTATTCACTATTTCCCCCTCCATTACTTTTATTTGAAACAAGGCCATGCACATACTTCATCTCAGGAAAGTGTAAAAAGCACAGGTTTAAACAAGGCAAACCAAATTCTAGAAACAGTGAATACTGCTGCAAAGGAGGAGGCAGCCATGGACTGTCTAACATTATTATTCTTTCATAATGTCTGAAAAAGATGAGGGTCCCCAGTGCACTTGGCACAGAGAGAGAGATGGATGATCAGCCTATGGAAAATAATAAATGTAAAAATCAAATATCTTTAAAAACAGGTTACAAAATGGCACAGGTATTTCTGAGAAGAGTCATGAGCTAAAGGCAATACCATAGTCACTGGCTAATAAATGCTCCTGACATTTCTACAATCATTCATAAATGCAGTGACTATGTTTATTTGTATCTTGGGCAATAAGTAGGCTGCATGCTGAAATTTTTTGTTAAATTTATTTAAGTTTTTCCTACTACTGTTGGTTAGTAAATTATTTAATAGATTTCTCTATTATTTCTTCAAATAGAAACGATTCCTAAATTGCAAAAGAATATTGTAAATTTACTACTGTTATAGTCCTAAATACAGTGGGACTGATCAACAGTTCCAATTACAGGGAGCACAAAAGTCAAGAAAAACATTTCTATTAGAAGAATAACGGGATGGGGAAAATGTATAAAGTTCATTCGAAAGAGAAAACATGCAATACACAGAGGATCACTTTAGACATAAAACAACCACATAAACAGCCACAGTAGCAATATGTTTCCATTAAGAATTCCATTCTCAGGAGATCCAGTTAGCTGAGTAATCCCATTAAAACTCTCTATATGCATGCACTTCTCTACTCACTGCAATATGAATGCCTCAGACATATTTCCACAAAAGAACATAGTAACGAAAGGTTATGAACTGAGATCAAACAGTCACTCTGTTTTAAATACACATCATGTGAGACTGAAACCAGAAGTAAAGGAACAAGTTATATGCATCCACCAAATCTGAATCTCACCCACGCAATGATCCTAAATGCCAGAGAAGTGATGAACCCACCAATATGTCAGATCACATAACGGAAGCATGTAAAGTATTGTTGGGTCAAGAATGCTGGAATCTGCAAAAGCAAGGAATGTGGAGAGAGATCACGCCAAGGTTTGGAGAGCCGTTCGAAACCATAAACTGTCCAACATTATCAGATCCTGGTTGTACATGCACTAGAAATTAGTATTTTCTACCCCTTTCTGAATAGGATTTCTTTGTCAGAAAGAATAGAAGGGTCCCCCTCTGCATGTTCATTAGACAGGCTTTTCTGCCCATCTAGCTGAGGTGGGAGGGGGAGTCAAGGAAAGGCTTCAGGACAGCTCATATCCTAGCCTCTCAAGTCTCCTCCCAGCCCACGAAATGTACAGTTCTTGACCTCAGAGAGGAAGCCAGTGCCGTTCTTTCCGAGATGGCTGTGAGGGGGAGGGGAATCTAAAATATCCTATGACCCCCACCCCCACCCCAGATGCTGTTTAGGGGCCACAGGGTTGCTTTCTTAACAGGATTTAAAGGTTACTCATATATTTTTTTTTATTTGAATACTTGTAAAAACGTAAAGACAAGAGTATGTACTTTTTTACATTGTTTAAATTTATGGAGGGAATGAAAGTACTGGAAACCACTGACAAACTAATTTTAGCAATCAAAAGAAACTGTATGATATGCTGACAACCACTCATCTATTTCAACAAAGTTCAACTCTCTTCCACTAAAGTTGTTGGGACACCTTCAGTCTCACTGTCAATATTAATTAGTTCCCTTTCACTCTCAGAAAATATGCATTTCAATAACATATATGGATAATTTCCTGAAAAACATTTACAGCTTTGAAACTGCCAACATTGCATTTGCAATTGGCATATATTAATTTTTACTAATAAATTCCAGAAATGGAAAAAAATGCCCCAAACCTTACCCCAACTACCACTATCCACTCACTTCTTGTTAAATTTTGTTTCTACAACTATCTATTCACTCCCATTTATAACCTATGGACTCAAGTTAATACTAACAATTGTTCTTCTGCTTGTTCACCAGTATTGTGGGGGGGGGGGGGAGAAACATGTGCCTTTACTGAAAAGCCTAGTTCTAGAGGGTTGGGTTAGCAAAGAAAACCAATAAGCCTTCCTGAGAAGTATCTAGGAACGAAGAAACAGAAGGATGCTTTTTTGGTCAGAAACATGCTGAGAACTGAAGATCTCCAAAAAGAAGAGTGTTCATATTCCCTGCCCCATATTTGGAACTGAACGATGATAATGTCGCAATGATATGGTGACACCTTATCTGTCTCCAAAGTTTCAGTATAGTGGGGAGGTAGAAGAAGAGACACAAACCAACATTAGCTAGAAGTATAGTTATTAAAATATTATGATTGTTTTTCAAAGTATTTGTTTACAGTGGATTCTTTATTTTTTATTTTAAAAAGTAAGTATCTTTTAAAGAACAACTTTGCTAATAATAAATAATCTGAATTTAAAAAATGTAAAATTCTACAACAAAACAAACTAAACCAATGGTTCTGCCAGACCCCTTAAGTGAAAGGAGTCTTTTCTCTGGGCTGGATCCAGGCATAGAGTAGACCCACGGCGATCAATGGGACTTATGTTAGTAATGATTAACTTAAGTTCCACTGATTTCAGTGGGCAGGATTCTATCATGCACTTGCAAGGGCAGCCAGGCCTGCTGGCCCAGCATGCGTGTGGCCTCTGTCACTGGCATTGTTTGGGAACTGGCCCTGGAAGTGCTCCATCGTAGCTGCCAGTGGCAAGGCCAGCTGCGCACACACAGGGACTGACTGGATCCTGCCCAATGGGATTACTTTAAGTATGACTAAGTGTGGATCTAACACTATGTAAAAGAACCAATGTGACAGTTTCTCAAATATAAATATTTACACTTGACTTACCAAGCATAGGCCCAGTAAGTATCCATCCTTTCTTCAACCTATTAGTGAGGGACATTTCATTTTTGTTTATTACTTTGTTTTTTGTGATAGTAGGATCAACACAAGTCAGAAGCAGAAAAGAGGACCATTGAAAGAAGAGAAGACAAAATTGTCCAGTCCGCACGTTCCTACAATCTCCTTCCTACTTAACCTGCTGTAGGAATGGAAGTGGAGGGGAAGTCCACTTCCACCAGCACAGTTGATCCAGCAGGGGAATGTCTTTCAAACATTCTCATACAAGATCTGTCTTATGACCAGCGCCCATGATAGTAAGATGAGTGCTGGTCATAAGACAGATCTTGTATGAGAAGATTTTAAAGACATTCCCCTACCCCATACACATGTGTAAAAAAAGGTAACCAGGCAAAATGTATACAGTGTGACATATAGATAAAGTCCTGGTTGTAAGAATGAAGCAGTAGGTTGGATTCAGATTTATGCTTGATCAACTGTGCTGGCAGAAAGTGGTCTTCCTTGCCTCCTCCATCCTACACCACCCCTTCCAATCCCCTAAAATACAACACAATAACCAAAGTTGGTTTACATAGTCAACAGTAGGGGCTATTTAACCCACTGTGGGCTATCACATTGTGTGGAGGGAGTTTTAAAACCAATGGTTGGTTATTTGGCAAAATAACCAATGCAAATAATCAACGCTGTGTCGAGTTGGTTGTTTGAACCACCACTGATTATCGTATTGTGTGGAGGGTACCATTGGTTATTTCCTCAGCTACAGAGTTGCAAAGCAAAAGCAGTCAAAGCCATGGCAGCCGTTCTAGTCCAGTCACCAGGATAGATTTTCGGCAACAGTGGCTGATGTTATATTAGCGGGAGGACTTAGGGGGATGAAGAGGACATGGAATGAGTGAGTCAACTCAGCGTGGACTAATAGTCAACTGAACACTGATCCTAATCCACACTATGGTTGATTATTTTCATGATGTGTGGGAAGTACCCCCTAGATAAACTACTGTGGAGTTGATTATTACCCCACCAGTATCGTGTTGTCTGAACACAGAATTAGGAGAACATGCTAAATGGAGTAAGCTGTACTGTGTTGGGGAGGCAGAGATCTCTCAAAACCAGGAAGATTCCTTCATCTTGCAGAAGGTCCCTGACTCTTGTGAAAGACAGATCCAGGATGGTTTATTGGTCAGCTTTGCACAATTGTTTAGGAAATATATCAAGCACCAATGAGAAACTTGATTAAAATTAGTTATTTCAATCTGTTGTGGTTGTTTTTGTTTTTTTACTAATGTAAATCATGATTTGCAACACTGATTTAAAAATCAAAGCACCCTGGTCAAAATTGCTTTGAGTCCTGGCTTGTCCAACAAATCATGGTTAAAACAAACTATTCCTAAAAGGTGTGAGACCCAGGAAAAAGAAAAGAAAAGAAAACAAGTTTGCGGAAAAGCTTTTTTCAATATTTTCCCATGTAAAAATTGTACATTTGGAGGAATGCTGAAAAAACACTTCTCACAATATTTTAAACTTTTGATTTGCTATCAAAAATATGATGCTAGCCCTTCATAGCATGACTATGTAAGACTTTATTTAAACCATACTTATTTACTACAAAATTTGTTATTTTTATTTTCAGCACTGTAACTAAGCAACATAGAGTACAGCTCTCTCTAGTATAGAGTATATTCTTTTTTTTTTTCTTGGACAAACTAAGGCTGCAAATCTACACACACTTACCTGAGACCAAATCCTATTCAATTCAACAGGGCTTATTTCTGATTAGATATGTATAGAATTTCTCCTTTAAGACATTTATACTTTAGTGGATGCAATCCTATGCATGCGTACCTGGGAATAAATTCCACTAAACAGAGTGAGTCATGCGTCTGAGCAAATATGCACAGGAATATTTTATGTAAGCTGCCTGGGGAGGGTTTTTACCTTAAAAGGCAGCATAAAAGTATCAAAATACGTAAAACTGTTCTGGAAATTGCTTAAATACCAAATAATACAATTTATATGCTAAATAATGCAGTTTCTGTTGTTCAAGGAGTAGAACAGGTTTTGGTTTGATAAGAAAGTAAGTACGCATTTATTTCTACTTCCCCTAACATCTTCGATATTCACCATGGATTCAAGATTTCCAGAAATTTTACATCTTTACATTATACCCAGCTAAACACTGTAAAACCAAGAAGAGCAGAGAAGGGAACTGACATAGTTCAAGATAATTTTTTCTGCATTAGTACAAAACAGGCAGGGATTCCAACAATCACTGCAGCATAAGATAGAACCATCTTCGTTGCAGTTAGAAGCTCAAGGCCAAACTACATGTGAGGTTAATGGCATGCAACCAATTAACATGCATGGATTCTTTTAATTTACATACCTGGGGAGGAAGAATCATAAGCATGGTACATAGAGAGGAAAGTTAACTCTTCCCTTCACTGTGGTCCAAACAAGAACTTCCCTCAGGAAATACACTCCCATTTGTGGCAATTAGTCCCTCACAGTGCTAAAAGATCTTGGGGAAGGGGTGGGAATATTCATTGGGAATTCAGAGGAGGAAGGGTTAAACACTTCAACAGGACTTACTGACCCAGTTCACACATCATGGATGCAAATTGTGGGCTAATTAACGCATTTGTAGGGCCACACACAAGCCACTTCCAGTTAGCACAAACAACCTACAAAAACCCTATTCATAGGTTGTGGCATCTAAACCCAGACACTCTGGGTTGTTTATAAATTAAACAACCCAGAAGTAACCTATGATTAGTTGCTAGGAAAGTTGTAACCCACAATTTGCCACCATGACATGCAAAGTGGTGTCAAGTAAGTGTACTAAGATTGCTACACACATTTCCAAAATAGTTACTGGTGCAGAATTGGGGATCCGTAGGGCTAGCCCCATCAGTTAGGGTAAACTTTGCATAAATGAACTCTGATTTTCAACAAATCTCTGTCAAGTAGTGCAACTTTGTTTTTATAAAATTAACTTTTCACAAGGCTTCTTAAAATTAATACATACACAAACATTATGGCATATTTTGATACCATTTGATGCATACAGTTGAAACCAATTACTTGAGGCGCTTTCCAGCTCAATTTGAGAAACTGTCCTGAGTAGCAGCTAGTCACAAATGTAAGAAGTAGAAGAGCTCAAACACTAAACAATTCCTTTGAGCCCACAATTCTCAGCACCAACAGAAACCTATTTTAAAGAAAATATTTTTTCTCTTCCCTCTTCTTCTGCTAGCCCATCTTATTTTCCCCACCTCTTTTTCTCTTTCACCATGGATCACTTTCCATTCACACTCTTTCCCCCCACCCCTTGCCACTTCCTGGCTCACCAGCACACTCTCTCTCTCTCTCTCTCTCTCACACACACACACACACACACACACACACACACACACACACACTTGCAACCCCCATGGTCACCCTCAACTGCTTCATATTGAAGATAAACAATACTGAGGACAAAACAGTGAGGCGGCTGAGGCACAGTCATGCAAAGTTATTCCCTGGAATGAACCCCACAAGAAAGAATCAAACTGAAAAACAGTACTGCCTAACTGCCAGAGACATCCAGAAGAGTACCATAACTAACAGTGTCAAAAGATAAGAAATCATGAAGTAGTAACAGGGTTGCACTCTCCCTGTCCCTCTCCCAAAGAAGGGCTGCCAAGGTCAATTCAGTCCTGAAACTGAGTGGGAACCCAGACTGGAATTGATCCAGATAATCAGTTTCTTCTGATTATCTGGATCAGATAATCCAGAGGAGGAAGGGGTCTTGTAGTTGAGACACCACCACTCTTTTGCCCAAGTCGATGGTATTTCTAACTGGACAATAGGTATTATAAATCTCTGGGTCCAGAGAGGTTTCCCCCCCCTCCCCAAGAGTGGTTACACTATCACTTTCTTTGAGGCAGCATGGATTACACCATCCCAAGATGATATGTTCACTACTCCCCTGACTCATCCAGTCAGTTTCCCATGGCTAGCTCAAAGAAGCCATAATGGCCAAAGGTTAAAAGAGATCATGTGATGGGTCCATAAGTTTCCAAGGGCTGGCAATCTTAATAGGTCCCCCACCTCTGCAGGGAGGGACTAGCACCTGAGAACAACCCTCACCAAGTAGTGGTCTGACCTCACCATTGGAGTAAAAAAAACCTTCACATTCTGAAGTAAAGACTAAATCAAGGGTATGTGCTACCCTATGCATTGGGCTGATGCCAAGCTAAGACCATCTCATTGTTGTCCATGGAATCCTGAGCCAGTTGTCAAGGCAAGTTCAGTAGAAGCCCTCCAGGACCAAATTGGGATTCTCCAAAACCACATCAGAGAGCACCTCAGCTAGTTCAGTCAAGGAGCCACTGGGGAGCAGGGTGGGCAGTACACCAATAGCATCTCCAATCTGTGTCTTTAACCTAAACCAAGGTATAGGCCCTCGCAGCCTTTCTGAGGTCAGAGGGTTTCCTGGTGAGCGGGATGGATCTTTTATAGATCACAGCAGCTCCCATCAGCCGAGCACTCTAGCCTGGTCACAGAGTATCCAGGTGGTCAAAGCTAGGTCAGAACTACACTGCCCAGCTGACCCAACCATGTAATGCACATCAGTTCAACTTCCTCATCCATAATCAAATCATGCAAGGTCATTATGGATTGACCTGGCATTCACCAACGGCACATCCAGACCAGAGTGTGCAAAAGCCAGGCCAGCAGAGACCTGCAGGATAGGGATGGATGTGAGAGAGGGATGGCATATAGCCATCTAGTCTTCCACCACTCCAATGACATTCCCTCCCTATCATACCATATAATCACAGATTCCATTACAAGGGCGCTCTCCTCCTCTATTCTACTCTCCCTCCCACCCAAACACATCCTCATATACTAACCAGCACAGTGCAACTCTGCTCCATGTAGAGCTATAATACAGGCAGCACTAGTTTAAACAGCCAGTAGGTATCAAATTGGCCAAAATACACTAATAAAGACAAATACAGTAAGGTAGGGCAGATAAACAAATCTAACCCGTCAGTTACAAGGTTAAACCTATACACTAGGCTTCACTTTACCCCCTGACTGCTATTGAGGGGCACCCCACTCATCACAACTTCCCCCCATACAGGCACTCACCATGGGCTGGGGCCTAAGGCCATATTGCAGATTAACTGTTATATCTGAAACATTGTCAAACAACCTATTAGTTACCAAGGTAAGAGTTTCCAGCATATAGTCATAGAAAAGTCAAGAGAATAGAAATAGATTTATTTTAATCAAAGTTCTGAAAACAGAACATGTCTGTTTCCTGTGTGAAATGTAATCCTGCAAAAGGCAAAATTTGCAACTTTTTCTCATACATTTAGGCTTGATTCTATGGAAATGTGGTATAAAAAATGGGAACATGGCATGCTCAAGAATTTCTACATAACTATCCTGAGAGTTATATCTATAAGAAAGCAGTTAGTAAGCAGCAAAGTGGATGGGGGGGGGCAGACTGAATTTTCAATCCAGTTGTGTACTAGAGTCTCAAACAGTTCTGAACACTGCAAGCAATGTTCACACAAAAGCAGCACACAGAAGCTTAAACCAGTCTAATTTCATAGCAAACAGATTTGCCTGAACAGGCTGCTACATAATCCTGCCAGTTTTTTTTTTTTTTTTAGAAGTTGCTTTATCTACGGTTTTGCTCAAGAATAGCAGTATCAGCAGTCAGTAGTAGCAGACTGCATTCAGAGTTACAAAATGTTTAATGAAGTTAGTGCTCGAATCCATACAACCTTTACATCTTAACCTACTTCTTTAGAAATCAGTATGTATGATAAAGTTGCTGCATGCAAATACAGCCTTTGAAGTTAAAGAAAAATCAAGCAAAACAGATGAGTTAAGGCCAAGGGCACTTCTATACTAAAAACTTTAAATCTCAGCACTTGACCAAATTGCAGTTTCCAGAATTCTTTAGGGAAAGTCATAAGGATAATATACAACTATGCACATTTATAGCGTAGTTCTACAAAAAGCAGGAGAACTTATCACAAACATCTGCTCACTAATATAATGCATTCTTCAGAAATTCAGTACCAAGAATATATGCAGTGAGCCATAGCATGCAGATGTAAGGAAGTTGGAGTACTAGTGAAGTATAGATACATTGAGAGAAAGATACTGAAGAAGCTCTAGCCACAAATCTGAAAATGCTTCATATGGAAATTAGTTTGGGACTGAGAATTACAAGCACAGCATCAATCAAGTACAGTGACCTCTGAAAGCCACCACCACTTCTACCTGTATAGCACAATACTTGCTTTCATATCAACAAGACAAACTCCATTCAGTTTTTGTAAGTAAAAGAAAGTACAGTATTTGTGTAACTATGATTCATATTTTGCAACATTTCCAAGAGTTTTGCAAATTATACTGACTATCACTGTTACAGAAAGTTTCAACACCAAATCATTACACACACACACTCTAAGATGGTAAACCTCTAGTATCCTCTAGGAAAGCAAATTATTTGTAAATGGACACCTTAAACATGTTTGTTGACAACTACTGAACAACTAATTTCCAGGCCGAAGACTGCAACTAAGAACATTTCTGCATCTCAGATCAAGTAGGAAACGTTTGTGCAACTTGAATATATTGTTCAGATAGTAGTTTAGACTCACAAAACAATTCACCAAGTAGGATTAGGATTGTTATGACGTTCTACATTCTTGTCAAATGTTTCTATATTTTAAACGTTTCATTAAAGCCATTTTAATTTTTATTAAGTAATCATATTTCTAAGAACACACAGGTTGTGCAACTCCCTTTACTTTTGACTCCTGATATAACATCATGGTTTAAAGAATGATTTTTCCTTTATGACTTTTTATTTGGAAAGAAGCATGATACGCTTATAAGAATTGAATACATGACCAGATAATTCAGGAGTTTCTTTCCAGTTAACTACAGTCCCCCTCACAGCTTTATCCTAACAATGGAATAAGTACAATGCTGGGTGTTAAACTTTATTTTTAGTGAAATGTCCTGTCAGTATGATTTAAATGATTTAGGGGTTCTCCCTTCTCATATGAAGGTCTTTTCACAAGTATAAAATTGGTTACACAGGTTTATATGGATGCTAACCAGTAACTTATAGTCTGGTGAAATAACAATAGTATATAACTATATTCAGAGAACTATTGAACTGAGGGCCATAGAGAAGGCAAATTTAAAAGGGAACAGAATTGCAAATATAAGAAATATTACTGTCTATAGCTACAAAATAGCAGGCAGAAGTACTCCTAGCCTTGGATGCTATGATGAACAGATACATTTTTAAGACTGAGAACATACACACCTAATACTACTGAATGAGATGTTTTAACAGATATTATGTAATAAAACATTTACATAAAAGATGCAAATAAATATAGTTTACACATTACAAAATTCACAGTGCCTTAGTGGTTTGCCACTGTGCTTTCTTCATTCTATTTCAGTCTTCCTCAGTCTTGATGTTTTGGATTTCAACTTTCATCAGCCTCAGTCATCATGGCCAAATGGTCAGGAATGCTGGGAGTTGTAGTCCAAAACATCTGAATGGCATCAAGTTGGAGAAGGCTCTTTTACTGAATGGATCTTGTTTCAGCAGATTTGAGATAACTATCTGAAATTATTGCTAAGTTAAGCATGATCCATATTAACTTATAACTTGGTTAGTGGTAGAACTAAGATTTTTGACTATATCAGTTTTTCATGAATCCTTCTCAGAGCTTGTTTGTTAATTCTACATAATGACCAGTAGGGGTCATTTCAGCATAAAAATTGTATTGGATGAAGCTGACTAACTCAAAGAGGAAGAGATTTGCAGAAATATGAAGACCTATTTTGTGTGGCAAATAGGCTGTCATGTACAAATTTTATTTACATCAAGATTCTTCCCAGTAAAAATTAAACTCAACCACTGATCTCTATTTTTTGGAACTATTGAAAGTTTTTTAGGTTCATTATTCTTATCTGCAAACTTGATATAATCTCATTAACGTATTGCAGAATTCAAAGTTAGCTACCAAGAACTTAGCCCAACTGATTGCCAGTTTGACTATGCTTTGACTATGAAATGATATGATACATGCAGCTAGAAGTTTATCTCACAATAGTTAGCTAATTTCCATCAGTGTACTTGGGATTTTTGGGACAGGAAAAGCTGGGACTAATGTCAAGTCCATCACTAATTGAACCTTCTTGTTCAGAGACTCGCTATATTATTTCATCAGGAGAATGCCATATATGCTTCTAGCTGAAGTCCAACAATGGATTGCATCACTTCTAAAGAATTTTAATTTTTTAAAAACTGCTGGAAAGCCTTCTTCATTAAAGGATGCAGGGTGTCAAAGTATTACAGCAGGCTTTCAACAGAATTCTCTCTAACATAAACATTAAGGTATATTTACACCCAAAACAAGCAACAGAACTGGAATTCATTTCCATGTTTCATGACAGCTATTTACTTCACCCATTTTGCTTATATACTCCTTAAATTTAAACTTTCCCCTTGCCTATATGCAAAGTATTTACAGCTCCAAACAGTTTTTTTTATAATACATTAGAAGAGTGACAGGTCTACGCTGAGCTTTCATCATTTCAATAAAACCCATTTTTGGGGGGGAGGGGGGGAGAGAAACACACCTGTACAGAAAAAACACATCCTTATTTACATCAGAAATAGGAGCAGCAAAATCAAACTGTTTTCAACTGCACATCCCAAGTGTTATGTTCTGATGTCATTTTTAGGAATAAGAGGGAACTAGTGTTCCCTTTACATTATTTGTGGTGTGTATGTTTGGATAGCTTTGTGCCATTTCTTCGGAGGAATTTCTGAGCACTCTGCAGCCCTCTAGTGGATCAATGAAAAAGCACCATTATTTTAAGTGGGAGGGGGAGAGAAGAATTTCCATATGAATTCTGATTGTCATCTGCACTATATTCTCTCAAATTTTCCCACTGACAGAATAGTTAATAGAGAGACTGAACTCTCTCATGCCACTTGTACAGACAGCTATTGGGGGGGGGAAGCGTGTATTTCCAATTATATGACTCCACCCCATTATGAAGAGGACTGGAGTAAAATATTAATTATAACCAATAAGATTTTCATCTTTATTTTTGCATAAAAATGGAAAAAAGCAACCAAGTTTCCACCACCCCCATATATTTGATAGGAATAAACATGTAAAGTTTGCAACAATATAATCAGGCTTGTTTTAAAACAGATCCAAGTATTATTGCATTTTATTGAACATAGATCATCCCAATTGAAAAGACAGATGCCAATTTGGCATTTTTAAATACATCTGCCACAGAACTAATAAGTAACCAGTATAGACTAGTCTACTTCATAAAAACCACACTACCAAACTTTTATCTGTATTTCGTAAGGCTTTGTTAAACATGTCTTTATGAAATAAAAATAATGCCTTAACTGTGTGCAGAAAAGTTGGGTCGCTATTCGACAGAGCATCAATAATCATCTACTTGTGCATCTGGACTAAAAAAATCAGTTCATATTAAGGCTGAATATCTAAATGCACGTATTAGTAAATAGCTCACTGATTCAGTATCAGTGAATCAGTAAGCACCTGTGTAACGCTGGTTGGAATCGGACTGGAAAAGCATGTTAGAAAAGAGCAAAGTCGAAGGAAACAGCAAACTGAAAGGTTAAATTAAAAATAACGACCCATTTCTTTCCCAGGGATACAAAAATACACTTTTATATTTGTGTCCCAATTCAACACCACCTTGAAATTCAAGGCAGATGGGAACGATAAGCAAAGGGGGGGGGGGGGAGAGATCAAAGGAAAACAGGAAAGAAAACATACACCCACCTTGTATGGCAGAAGAATACCTCTAATACCGGCAGCACGCGCACGCACGCCCTACTCAACCAGTACAGAGATACGCTTTTCCCAATTTTTTTAAGCAGTGGAAAGCAGGGAGTGGACGTACATTTGATGTCGATAAGAACGGAAAATAACAAGGAAGAAAGTGTGTGTGGTGGTGGTGGGAGAATGAGAGCAGAGACAGAGAACATACACTCGAATGAACACGCCACACTAGGAAGCCTCCACCTTCCCTTGGAATTTAGCTACCAGTTTTGAAGGTAGTTACAGCGGCATTTCACACCAACTATGTATTGAAACATGGAGAGGCTGGGAAGAAACGGAAACCACGAAGCGCCGCAATCTTGTGGCGGGGGAGAGTGTGAAACTAAGCGAAGGCAGCGGGGCTCACCAGGATCCCCTTTCCCGCGGCCGCCCCTCTTCTCCTGGAGAGGGGCGGCAGCCCCCGTGTTTCCCGCTCCCTAGAGACGCTCCTCGGTGTGTGCAGGGGCGGAGGGGCTATTTGCTCCGCGGCCGGGCAGGAGAAGCGATCCTCCGCTTTTTACCTTCACAGACGCCCGCTTCGTACTCCGTGAGAGAGTCCCCGTTGAGCGGCGGGCGGATCACACAGCGGAGCCCGCGGTCGCAGGCGCCGTGGAGCCCGAAGAAGCCCCCGCAGCTCTCGTTGCGTTGTCGGGCGCACATGAAGCAGCAGCCGCAGATGTCCAGCACGACGCCGCCGGGGCAATTCTTGGGCTCCTCACACCTGGACTCGTCGCAAGGCAGGCAGACGAACGCCCGCGTCCCGGGCTCCCCCAGGAACAGCAGCGCCAGGAACAGCAGCCAGCCCACCGCCAAGTGCCCGCCGCCGCCGCCGCCCCGGCGCCTCCGCCCCGCGGAGACCGTTGCCAGGTACATCCCGGCCAGGGCCGAAGCAGCCCCCTCAAGTCCACACGCAGTTCTCGAGTCCTGCGGGGAGCAGCCCAGCCCCGACTGCTGCAGGGGTGGCGACGCCTCAGCCGCCGCCGCCTCCTCCTCTTCCCGCGGCTCCGGCCCCTCGAGAAAAGTTTCCTCAGTAAGCGGCGGCGGCGACAGCGGGTCCAGCCAAACTTCTCCTCCAGGCAGCTTCCCGCTCCTTTCGTCGCTTCCCTCCCTGCGAGGAAGCGCCTTTCCTCCCGCCTCCTCCCCTCCTCCTCTTCCTCTCGCTCCGCGAAGCCTTCAGCCGCTCTCCTCAGCGGCCCCGCGCGCGGCGACTACGCAGCTACTATAACGGGCGCCAGAGAGAGCACGAGACAAGCCACAACAGTTCCACTAACAACTCGCCGCCCGACTCCGGACTCCTTCGCCGTCTCCGACTTCTCACAGCTCCCAACGCTCGAGCCCCTCCCTCGGCTCCTCCCCGACCATTGGGCAGCGACGCACCCAGCTCCGCCCACGACTGCCTTCTCGCGCGTTCATTGGGCGCTGCGCGCCGCCTCGCGCCGCCCAGCTCCAATCTGTGGTGGAACTAGGAGAGGCGCTGCAGCCTGGGCCCGACAGCGCTCGCCTCTCACCTCGCGCGCTGCCCCTCCCCTGCCCGTGGCGTTGAGATCGTAGAGGCGGGCATGCATGGAGGCCCGCGGAACGGCCAACCGGAGGTCAAACGGGATGCCCGGGCAGCCCGAGAAAGGCAATCACGGCCTGTGTGCGCGCAGTTCGATCAAAGGCAGGAAGGAAAGTGAGGCTAAGCCCAAAATTGACCCGAAGCCTGCAATTTTATGCGGAAAGAAAATCCCATTGCGTTCGGCGAGACTGGGTTCCAAACACGCATCTGGGCCCAGTCCCAGGCCTTGTAGCACCCTTGGTGGGACATCGTCTTCTTCAGCGGACTCCATCCCAACTGCTGGCTTGCCAAGAGGAAAAGCACAGGTATAGACCAGCTGGTGCTGTTGCTCTCCACATACTTTGGACTACAACTCCCAGCATCCCCAGCCACTGGAGGAGTTGTGGTCTCAACAACTTTTGTAAAACGCCCAGAGAGCTTTGGCTATGGGGCGGTATATAAATGTAATAAATAATAATAAAAAAAAATCCATTTGGAAGGCACCAGTTGGGGAAAGGCATGCAGTGTAGCCACAGCCTCTGCTCACTCATCTGTACAGTCTCAGAGGGCAGGGGCTGGGAGGGCTCCACAGCCTCTGCTGGCTTGGTGGCCTGTGTTTCTCCCAGTGGTGCAGAGCAGCAGCAGCAATAGCAGGGATTGAGCCCAGTCCTCACTACAGTGCTGCCCAGACAAAGAGAGAGGGAATGGACAAGGCAGTGGGGCCACAACCACTCAAAGGCGAGCAAGTGATGGCAATGGCTGCAAGAAGCAGCTGCTGCTTCCACTACTCCACCTGCATTTCCCCTTCTTCCTTTCTGTCTGGACGGCACAGTGCTTAAGTAGAGCAAAAGGGCAGGTGAGCAAGTTCACAGAGGTGATGGCTGCAAAGAGCAACCTGTTTGCCTGGACTCTGTTGCTGGCCAGTGCAGCAGTGAGGATTGATGGGCCTGCTAGACCCAGCCACTGCCTTATCCACAGAGGTTAGCAAGCAGGTCGGAACTGAGCAGTACATAGGAAGGAGTGGCTTCTAGCCATGCTGTCACACAAGAGGCTGCCACACTGATGCATTGGCTGGCAAGAGAGAGCGGAGGCCTCAGCTCATTCGCCTTCCCTCTTGCTCTAGCAGCAGAGGATTTGGGAGGAGGGCAGACAAGTAATAGAGGAGAGCAAAGCAGCAGTTGGGATTGGGTATTTCCCAGAGCCTGTCTAATCCCAGCCACCCTGCTAGGAAGCAAGAAGACTGGTGAGAGATAGAGGTTAAGTTCGGACGACATGCTCATCAACTGGGGGTTGGGGTTGGTGGTAATAGGAACAGAACAGGAAACAACCATTGATTAGCGTGTCGTCCGAACTCAACCTGAGGGTGTTCAGTGGCTGCTCTCTGTGCCATGGCCACTCACTTGCTCAGGGTGGGTGGGGGCGAGCAATCGGTGACTACGGCAAGGAGCAGGCCATTGCACCATCCTTCTCCCTGTAGGTGGCAGTGCTGGGCCCTGTTTCCACCAGCATCCAGAAAGAGAAAGGGCAGGTGGGCAAACACAGGTGGCTGCTCCTTGCAACTGCCAGTCACTTGCCCACTGGGGCATCCCTGGGCTCCCTCTCTCTAGCTGTGAGGAGGAAGGGAAGAGGTGTTTCTGCAAAGAGGGTGGAGGCCCACATTCCCAAGTAGGGGCCTGTAAGCATCTATAGGATGGGGATGCATGCCTTCCTTTTTCAATGTAGTTTTGGGCTGGAGGCTGCCCCCTCCCCAACTTCTTGATCTCAGGGATTGCAAGACAACTCCCTTTTTTAATAATCGGAGAAGGTAATAGATGTTCCTTATTTTAGAAAAAACAAGCCTCTGGCAAATAAACCACAAAGCTTCCCTGTGATGCTGTTTTTTGTTTTTTTTTTGAAATTTTGATTTGACAGGTAACCCTGCTTTACAGGCACAGCCTGGGGGGCAGAGCTATGAATTGCTGGGGGATGGCCTGATTATTGAAAAGTCACTGCATCCCATAAAACGCTCCTTGGGAAGCTACTGTCGGGAGTGGTGGAGAGTGAGTTCAAAGGTGATGAATTCTCCTTGTTTCTCTTGGGCTTAAAAGAGACTGGGAAACGTGTGAGCTTAGAGAGGAAGCTAGAAAATGAGTGACAATTGTAGGATAGGGCAGAAAGGTCACACACAAAAAATGATTTTTTTTTTTTAGGTTATGTGTGTTAATAGTCTTACAGAGTGCCTCTCTCTCTCTGGCCTACTTCCTGGCTTCCCAGCCAAACAGGAAGTCTTAACATGGCACCCTTGTCAGAAGCAGCAGTCAAATGGTTATTTTAATTTTATTTATTTATTTAATAGATTTATATACTGCTTACCATATTCCCCCCCCCCCCCGCAAAAAAGTCTCTAAGCAGGTTACAAAGCAATGAAGGATTGGGTTCACAGTGCCTGTTCGCCATGAGACTAGGACCTGTTCAGAGGCAATAATCCTGTGATTACCTGATGCTGGGCAAATAACAGAAAGGGGCTTTCTTAATTCTGCATTTCCCTGGAGCATGTTTCTGGCCAGCCACTGCTGGATGGTTTCTGATGCAGCAGCAGGGTAGTTCTTACATTGTTATGTTACTCACAGTTTAAGACACGATTCCTCCTCAGAGGCACCAACCTTCTGCCTTTTCCATTCACACCAACTCTGAGCTTTCCACTGCCCCTTTAAAAACAGCACATGGAGAAAGTGTGTGTCTAAACCTTTGATCTTAACAAACGTAGTCCCCAAGCATATTATCAGTCTCTACTGGAGCAAAAATACGAATCTTTCCCAATTATCAGTAAATCTCCCTGTCAAACTGCTGCTGCCCTTGTCTGACTAAAAACGGAACATTCCTCCAAAGGAACACAAGGATATGAAATAATTAAGCAAGAAAGAAGAGGAAGGAGGAGGAGGAGGGGCAGGGGGAGTGTATATGGAGGAATGAAGGCCCAATTGAATTAAGCATCTGAACCACAACCCAAGAGAGGCATAAGGAAAAGTGACTAATAAGAGGGGGGAAATATTCTAAACAAACACAGTGCCTGCTTGCTTAGCTCTCAGCAAAGTAGCAAGCCCCCAAGAGGGCAAGGTGGAAATAGAGAGCAAAGAAGCCTAGCAGCTATTTCTCTATAGCTGCACCTTGTTCACAACAATACCCAGAATTCGCAACATCTGACAGTACCCTTTTAAAGCAGGAATGGGTGATAAACTAGTGTACCAAACTGAAAGAGGAAGATGTTGTGGCTTGTATGTATATGTTGCAGCATGTCCCCCTCTGGCTGTAATCTCTTAGATTAGAAGTACCAATGTCTTTGTACTGCTGCTATCAGTCTCCTAGGGTGCAATCCTATACATGCTTAGTCAGAAAAAAGGCCTACAACTCCCAGCATGCCCCACCCAGTTATATTGGATCAGACCAAGGGTCTCTCTAGCTTAACATTCTGTTCCTAAGAGGATTCCACTTCTCTTTATGTTGTGCACACTCCTTGACTATTTTGTTTCTCTTCCTTAGTTGCTCAGTAAGAATAATAAATGCATAAGAGTGATGATAATATTTACAAGGTCAGGCCCATGTTATCATAAACATATGACCACCACTATGCTTTATGGTTGAAAGCATTTGGAAGCTTTCAGAGCAATGATGGGATGCGATGGGCATTAGCACAGACTTCCTGCTCTAATTCTTTTCTTTTGATATGATATATGCTCCGATAGCCATTGCCCTATTCCGGCATCCAGCTGCTCACATGAAGGCCAAAAGTGGGGAGGGATGTGGGCATGTATTGAAGCCATTCTCGCAGCATCCCTGCGCCCTCAGTTGCCAGCCATCCCGCTTTGAGAGGGAAGGGCTGAAGTGGGCTTCTACTCGATAAAACATAATAACCTAGGACTAGGTCTCTAAAGTGCCTGGGAGGAAACAAAAGTTGTGCAGAAAAGATAATGAAGTAGGTGATAGATGAGCCTCTTTGGGGAATTTATTTCAGAAGTAAGGTGCCACCACTGAGATGGCCCTCTCTCTTGAAGCTACTTGCCTAGCTGCCTTTGGCAGGGGCACCTGGAGGAGGGCCTCCAAAGATGACCTAAGGGTCCTCCCACATGGGGGGGGGGAGATGTTCCTTTATATTATACCTATATACATATTTAACCTTCCTGGACTGGATGAGGGTAAACAAATTTGAAGCTTAATCCGGACAACACAAAGGTGCTCCTGGTCAGTTGGAAGGTAGATTAGGGAACAGGGGTTCAGCGTGTCTTGGATGGGATTACACTCCACTTGATGACTTAAGGATCACAATTTGGGTATACTCCTGAATTCAACCCTGAACCTGTATGCCCAGGTCTCAGTGGTATCTAGAATTGCACTTGCACAGCTGTGGCTACTGTGCCCATTCCTGGCAATGTCAGCTCTCGCCATGGTAACACATGCCTTACGTATATCTCATTTATATTACTGTAGTGTTTCATGTGAGGCTGCCTTTGAACAGTGTTTGGAAACTTCAGCTGGTCCAGAATGCTGCAGCCAGACTATTAGCCAGGGCCAGTTACAGGTTGCTTGTGACTCCCTTGTTACAGCAGTTTCGCTGGCTACAGGTCAGTTTCTGGGCACAATTCAAAGTGCTGGTTTTGACCTATAAAACCCTACATGACTTGGGACTAGATTACCTAAAAGACCGCCTTCTCCCATATGAGGCTGTCCAGGCTTTCAGATCCTCGAGAGAAGCCCTTCTCTCTGTCGTGTCACAATTGGAGTCACATTTGGCAGGAGCGTGAGAGAAGGCCTTCTCAGTAGTTGCTCCCAAGCTCTTGAACTCCCTGCCAAGGGACACCAGGCTAGCTCCATCTTTGCTGACCTCCTGCAGGGAGGCAAAGACTTTTTTTTAAGGCTTTTGGCTTTCAAGCTAACTTGTTGTGGAAGTAGGTTCCAACTGGTGGGTGCTGTTCCTTTATTTTTAATGGATGTGTTTTTATGTTTTAATCAGAAGTTTGTATTTTATCTGTATATAAATGTTATAAATATATACGTAAGTAAAATAGTTGTTACTCCCAAAATAGTTGTTACTCCCGTACTACTCAGAAAGCTCAAATTGGGCACACACACACACTCACACACACACACTGCTTACTGGAAAAGTCTAACACGTAACAGTTGTAGCCCAAGACATAATGAAGGCTGGCACTCCGACACAGAGCAAGCCAAGCCACTGGTGCGCTAAGAGCTCCATTCACTGTTCACGCTCAGGTCAATCAATTTTGGGTAGGAGAGGGGAGATTTGCATTGCAGCCCAAAAATAATAGCTGGGTGTTATTAGCTGTACTATTTTAGGTGCCTTGAACCAGCCTGGTTGATGGCTGGTTGGCCACTGTGTGAACAGAGTGCTGGACTAGACGGACCCTTGGTCTGATCCAGCAGGGCTCTTCTTAGGTTCTTAACATTTCCCACTGAGGGTAGGGTGTAATTATTTTTAAATAAATGAATAAATAAACATTGCAGTCACTAATGTTCATGTTCAGTAGACTTTAGTGCACAAATAAGTGCTCTTATGTTGCTATTTAAGGGTATTAAGGTTTTTTTTTTACATTTGTTCAGAAAAGGCTTTAAAGACAAATGGGTACCGTTTAATTGGTAAATCAATCTAAGGAGTATATTAATCTTTCTTATGGAAATGTTACTTAACAGTGAAATAGGCTGATTAGGTCATGTGTTTGAACAGTATTATACTGGAATGAAATATTTAACTGACATTTTTAAATTAATTGGATCTATTTTCCCATGGTATTTATGAAGAAAGGAGAGAGAAATGGAGCATGAGGTGCTGTGTATGTCGGAAACGTAAGTAACTCAGCTATACTTTCATTCAGGACATCTATAAGACCTGACTTGTAATTTCTGTTAATAAATATCCTTACCTAGGAGTTTTAATTATGTATTGATGCCAAACTTCACTTGCCGTGTATCCCCATTAAAACCATTATTTATTTATTATGTTATTTATTTACAATGTGTTTATACTGCTCCACATCTAAGACAGATTCCAGAGCAGTGAACATAAGGATAAAACATTAAAAAAATAAAAACGCCGTATTAAAATTGTTCTTTTTAAAACAGAGTACCAATAAAATACCAATAAAACCTGTGGGTGGTCAATTACAGGGCTGTTTTCAGAAGATGCTGGAAAGAACACAGTGTTGGTGCCTACTTGACCTCCAGGGGCAGGGAGTTCCAAAGAAGAGGGGCCACCACACTGAAGGCTATTCTCCAGGTGGACTCTAGTTGGGACATAGGTTCATCTGGAACCACTAGGAACATGCCCTCTGATGACATCAGTGACCAGGCAAGTTGGTAAGAGAGAAGGTACTCTCTCAGGTATCTTGGACCCAAGTTGTTTAGGGCTTTCTACACTAATATTAGAACCTTAAACCTGGTGCAGTAGCAAATAGGCAGCCAGTGCAGTTCCCTCAGCAAAGGAGTTGCATGCTGAAAAGGGGGCGATTCCCAATAACAGTCAAGCTGCTGCGTTCTCTGCTAGTTCTAGCTTCCAGAGCAGACTTAGAACAAGATATAAATAAATGAGTGCAGGAATCCCCTGTCTCATCTAGTGTTGCTACTTTATTTTTCTGAAATGGTTCCTTTGCCTACTACAGCTGTATACAAATCAGACTGGGATGTGAAGCTTTTCCTCACGGTCAGGTGTAGTGAGATGAATGGCTTCAACTGCAAAAATTTCCTCCAGCCAGCAGCTGATACAGGTACAATAGTTAAATACAGGTGTTCATGGTGGGGATATTCCATGAAGTGGGTGCCATTACAGAGATCTGCTTCCAGGTTGCTGCAAGATGGCAATCTGCAGGTTGCAGTATAACGCAATGATTACACACAAGTCTGTATGAGGTAAGGTGATCCCCAGATGTTGAAGGTGTTATATGCCAACAGCAAGACCTTGAACTAGGCTTGGTGCTGAGTATTGGATTTCTCCTTTGGTAGCTGTCATTTCCATTCCTCAGGATGCTTCAAAACAGCTTTTGAGTGTAGACCATGAAATTACCTATGCAGAAAATGAGATGGTTCTCTTTATACTTTTTATATCTATGTGTCTCATAGAATCATAGAATAGTAGAGTTGGAAGGGCCATCGAGTCCAACCCCTTGCTCAATGCAGGAATCCACCCTAAAGCATCCCTGACAGATGGTTGTCCAGCTGCCTCTTGAATGCCTCTAGTATGGAGGAGAGACCACAATCTTCCTAGGTAACTGGTTCCATTGTCATACTGCTCTAACAGTCAGGAAGATTTTCCTGATGTCCAGCTGGAATCTGACTTCCTGTAACCTGAGCCCATTATTCCGTGTCCTGCACTCTGGGAGGATCGAGAAGAGATCCTGGCCCTCCTCTGTGTGACAACCTTTTAAGTATTTGAAGAGTGCTATTTAATGCTATTTCATTGCATTAAGCCTCCTATACAATTATTTCTTAATTATATCCTGCCTTTTTTCCTCCAAGGAACTCAAGGCGGCATATTTAATCCTCACAAGCAGTTGATCTGACAGTCTATGACTGCCCCAAAGTCATCCAGTGAGCTTCCATGGTCGAGTGGGGACTAGAACTTGGATCTCCCAAGTCACAGTCCAACAATCTAACCACTACACCACACTGGCTCTCCAGCTTTCAGCATTTTCCCTCTTATTTAAGTCAGTTAACATTCTGTAGCCATTGAATGGTTTTGTGGGCTCCCCCCTTGTTCCCCCCTCTAAAGTCAGCTGCTACCCCTCTTGTATGGGTGGCGCGGTTTTGGCTATATTTGCACGAGTATGGAAAAACTTGAATTGGAAATAGAAGGAATGATAAAATTCCATGGTAAATCCATCTGGTTCTAGTTACTTTCCTCTATTCTGTCTTTAAATTGCTTCTTCTAGTTGCCTAAATGCTGTAATACTCCAAGGGGAAAATTATGTCTGATCTAACACAATTGATTGCTGAAGAATTACATGTATGATTAATTTGGCTCCCTTTATCAAGCATGTTTTGGAAAATTAGCTTTTGCAGTTTTGCTCATGTTTATTTATTTATTTATTTATTGCATTTATATACTGCCCCATAGCTGAAGTTCTCTGGGTGGTTTACAAAAGTTAAAAACATTGGAGTTCATATAGTTTTCAGGAAGTAGGGTACAGTGTTTGGTTAAACATCAAATGTCTTCCCTACAGTTTTTTAAAACGTAGTTTCTAGTTTCCTCCTTGGTGATTTAATAGCTAATATATTTATTTGTATGGGCCAGAGGACCGAGTTCAATTTCAGAGGAATTTTCAGGGACCATATTCCAGTGGTGGGCAGGGCCAAAGTCAAAAGGGGTGGTGCCCAAAAACACACACACCCTGAGCGTATTGTAGCTTAAAGCCCTTAGGAGAGGCATTTCAGTCTTTTAGAATGGGTAAAAATCTGCTCAAAAAGCCTGAAACCTCCAAATGATTGATGGCTTGGCCTGATTGAGACCCCAATAGCACTGGATTTACCCGCCCCCCCCATATTGAGTTTCTCCACTCCTGCCCTAGTAAGTGTATTTAGAATTGCAGCCTTTGTGTTTGATTTGTGTATGTGTTTGATCCACCAATTATACCTCTACACAGATCAGTAACACAATCAAGTTTGCAAACTGGCTTTGAATACAGCTGTATTACGCTCAATAAAACAGAGTTGACTTACAAATAAAGTGGATTTTTTATCCTTGACAGTAGCTTAGGGGGAAAAAATCAAACGGGGCCATTCTTCGTGGGAAATGACTGCATGGTGGGCTAAGCTTACCTGTACATGAGCAGGCAGGTTTCTAGCCCACATGGTTTCAAAAGAAAGTCCAAACATTTGTTGGCTACACTGTGTTCAAAGGTGATATAAAAATTAATTCACAGAATAAAAATATCTTTTTATTATTTGTTTATTTATATCTAGTGTTTTAAATATACTAGTGTACTTTAGATGATAGGGACTTGAATGCTCCCTTCTAAACTTCTGCTTGGTATTTAGTCGCATGTGAGAAACTTGTCACTGGAAGCAACTGCCTGGGATTCTTGTTTGTCTTTTGTCTATATAGTTATGATATTTACATTTGTACTAAATCACTATAAAACTATAAAACATCTTCAATTTGAATTTCATTGGTTCTCTTCTCATCACCATTGCTCATTAACTTTATTTATTTATTTATTTATTTATTACATTTTTATACCTCCCAATAGCCGAAGCTCTCTTTACTTGCCTCCTTACCAATTTGCCTGTAGGTGAATTATTGCACATAATGCAAAGCCGTGTAGAATCAGACACACCACCTTTTGCTAAATAAGCAGTTATAATTATAAGCAGTTATAATTACACTTTCTCAGCTTCCTCTTTCGTACTCCCCTAACCAATCCAAATACTCAGAAGACCCAGGGGTGCAGGTAGAGATCGTCATTTCACCAGGTTAACTAAGGTCCTGAGGACCTACCTTAGGTAATTTCCATCCTAGTTTACCATGAGCGATATGGCAGGATATAGGGAAATAGAGGTGGGCCCCCTAAATTAATACCCAAGGCTGTGAGAATAGTTCCAGAAGGTTCTTTTCAAATGCGCTGAATGTGCAATCAAATGGCAAATGCAGTTCATTATAAGTAAGTATAAAATGATGCATATTGGGGCAAAAAATCCTAACTTCACATCTGCACAGATGTAATGGAAATTGTGCAGTAGCACAAGCTTGGGTTGTGGTGGAATAGCTCAATGGAAAGATTGTCCCAGTGTACAGCAGCAGTGAAAAAGGCAAAATCCATGCTAGCAATGATTATGAAAAGAATAAAAAAAAGGTCAGTGTTGTAATGCTGTTATAGAAATCTATACATTTTATCTAGGTGGATAATGTGTACAATTCTGATCGCTGCATATCAAGAATGGTACTGGAAAGTGCAAACCAAATCATCAAGTGAGTGGAGAAAACCCCCTTCATGGAAAGGTTGCCATGTTTGAAGCTTTCTAGTTTAGTGAAAAGATGAATAAGGGGAGGCATAATAGAACTTTATAATATTATGCATGGTGTGGTGAAGGTGGATACTGAGACAAGTTTCACTCTCATACTAGAACTTGGGAACTTTCAATGAAGCTAATTGGTGGGAGATTCAAGACAGAAAAAATAAAGTACTTCTTCACATGGCGCATAGTTAAACTGTGGAATTCGCTGATACATGACGCCACCAACTTAGACAGTTTTCAAAGGGGTTCAGACAAATCTATGGAGGATGACTGTATTAATGGCTGATAGTCATGAGGACTAGATACAGCCTCCAGGTCAAGCCAGGAGCAGCCCGACTGTTAGGCAGTGTGAGGCTATCACCTCAAGCAGCAGATGCTTGGAAGCCTTCTGGCCATTCTAATCAACTCTACCCCTCTGTTGGAGGACTGAGCAGTATATATACCACACAATCTGTTCTGGATCCCCTAAACTAGCCTGCTGCCTCAGGTGTGATGGGAAGATTCAACTGCCAGTCTGTAGGAGGACTGGAGAGGGGGCACCATCTTGTCCTTCATCTCAGGCAGCAAAATGTCTTGGGGTGGCCCTGCTGTAGGTTCCCTGAAGAAGCATACTTTTCAGTACCAGTTGCTGGGGAGCAGCAACCTAGATGGTTATTGCTTTTGGGTCCAGATTCTGGCCTTCCCATCCTCGTACTTGGGCACTGCATGAAACAACTAGGTTGACCTTCGGTTTGATCAAGCACAAGGGTGAGCAGAAGGTAGATCTTCAGATGTTTTGGACTTGAAATCCCAGAAGTCTTCCCAGCACAGCCAATGGTCAGGAATTCTGGGAGTTGGCCCCAAACATCCAGAGAGCTACTTTCTGGCCACCCCTGATCTAGAAGGCTTCTTCTTACATTCTAGCTGGGGCCATGGTGAGTCAGAGGGAATGACAGAGAAGTCTAATTTGGTCACCAGGCATAAAGTTTTGCATACATACTTCGGGATATCTTGAGGATGGATATCCTGAAGACATCGCTGCTATTTAGTACTTGATACAGTATTTCCCTCAAAATTCTTGAAAACATAAATTCTCAAAAGCACATTTTCAATTTGCTTATTTACCCTGGAAATTTAATAACATCCCCTCTAAGAACTTGAAATTGTTATTGTCTTACTGGATATTTGCCTATGAAGGGAACTTCATCATTACATAGGAAATTTGCCGATTACATGTGGAAATGCCAATGTATAAGCTGCAGGAAGGCAGTTTCACAACAGGAGTTACATAAATGAGATGTCTGAATAACTTTACATTTTGCCAAATGCCTATTACATTGTCAGTTAGATTCATGGCAATTAAAAACGTTACATTGAGGCAACTTTTACAATTTTATGGCAGGCAACACAAGATGAATTATTCAGCGCCATTTTAGATGAAAGTCAATGAGCCAGCGCTGCCTCTGCTCCACTGGGCAAAGGAGTATTGTAGTGATGGCACCATTATTCCCAATCAGGCGCAGTAACCTTTACTCAGGAAGCTCTCCAGATTGCACAGATATGCTCTCAATGATTTACAATGAAGCAGACATCAAAAACATGAGTGATTCAGGATAAATGTCAAAATGTTACAATTATGTTTTGTTATGCCTCCAGTGTGTTCCACATGATTTTTTATCTGCCAGCCTGATCCTCCCAAATGACATTGTTGACCCAGGTGGGAGAAGTACTTGCAGGAAGCTAAAGGGAATTGCCTGTGTTTGGTCTGCCTAAAGCTCTTCATCTGTGAGAACCACCCACCCCCACTTCTGCCCATCCACTAGGAACCACAGGAGAAGCAAACCATAACATGGGCTCCCTTTCTGATATCCCCCTTCCTAGTCTTCCACACGTCTTTGTGTGATGATTACAGCACAACTGTGGGAAAACAAGGCCAAATCTCCCTCCCACCTAAACGCTGTTCATCATGCAAGGACTTACCTACTCTAGGCCTTATCAGCAAACATTTCCTCTGCTGATGTTCTATTCCTGCAGTGCTGGTATGAACGCAGAAGCAGACATCTCTCTGTGAGTGTTCCTTTCTGGATTTGGGACCATGTGCAAATAGAGTGGCCACTTAGAGATTGCCAAAAACGATGAAAAGCATAATCAAAAAGAGGATACTGATTTTCACAAATTTTGCATGTTGTAGTTTATATGCATAGGCGCAAGTTTAGAAATAATTTCTTTAATTTGAATAGCAATACAATTGGGTTGTGTGGGAGCACGTGGGAATGAGCATCCTGACTCCTGTCTGCTTGCCCGCTTCTGGCACGCTAAACTACTCAGGGGTACTCTATCCCTGGGTTGTTCTCTGTTAACCCAAGAACAAACCATGGGTTCTAACTCTGGCTTGTTTCTCCCTCAAGGACCCAGAGTTTCAGGTTAGCACATCATGGAGAATAATCCAGGGACACAGTGTCCCTGAGTTCTTTAGCACATCAGAGGTAGGTGAGCAGTAGGGACCCAACATACTCAAGTGGTCCTGTACACTCTCAAACAACCCATAGCTAACAAACTTGGGGTTGTTTAACTGTGTGAACCGGGCCAGTACATCTCACCATAATGGGGAAGACAGTGACAACAAGGTAACCTTTGTCTCTGTTCAGCCAGAAGTCCATGTGCTAAGTATTAATGGGAACTTCAGGGCCCTGCGCTCCCTCCTTATAGTTCTTTATCTTTAAACCAGACTTGGAGGATATCTTCAAATGGAGGAATGTCCCCTGTAAAGTAGGACCCCTGTGTAAATGAGTGGTATGTACGCAACTTCTGTGGCTGGATAACCACATCTAGCCATTGCAGGCAGCACAAGTGGAACTGATGGCTCCATCAGGAACTGAATAGTCATCATCCCTAATTAGATGCCCCAATGTTGTTAACTTTAACAGCCATAAACAAACACTTGTTTGGAGCTGGAGGCAGGGACTGAATCCCTTCTCTCCTTTCTCCCCCAATAGATTTGCCCTGTCAGAGCTGACAGTTTTCACTGTGTCATCTAAATTTCCCATTTGTGGAAGTTGTAACCTTTACATTGTACTATGCTTTGTAGTGGGAAATTTTTTAGAAGTAAAAATTGAACTATATTGTATAAAACAAGACTTCTGAGAAAGAACATTATTTATTAAGTTGTAAAGATGAAGACAATATTCAGTGTGCTGCATGGAGTTCTCTCTAGAGCTGCCTTTTCTTTCTCTCTCTCTCTCTCATTCACTCACGCTCTTTTTCTGCCAGTTCCTGTTAACATGAGCAGCATATAAACCCAAGTCTTAAAGACACAGGGCACTATTCCCACAGAAATGAGTAAATATGATACTTTTGTGAATAATGTAAATCATTTAAGATCATAAATTCAGTGTTTCACAGCTTTTGGTAATTCTGTGTTGTTCTGTGAAACAGGGAGAGTCATTTGTGAATAGCATTGTGGTGTGCATGACTTTCTCCGTGCATGGCTTGTGCTGACCTATGGCACTTCCCAAGAGTGCTAGCCTGAGGCCTTGAGACATAAGCAGTGGAGTTACCCATAAGCCCAATTCCAGCCCAGCCATCTGCTTAGGCTACGGGTGAGGAAACTCTGGCCCTCAAGATGTTTTTGGACTCCAGTTCTCATTAGCTCCAGCCAGAATGGCCAATGCTCAGGTATGATGTGAAATGTAGGCGAACAACATCTGAAGAACCACAGATTTCCCACCCCTTGCTTGGGGCAACATTCTCCTTTTTGCATGCATGGTTGAGAACCTGCTGAGGGCCACACCCCAGCAGGCCCCCCCAGACAATAGTCCCCTGGAGTTGCTCCTCTTCCCCTCCCCCTGCAACCTGTTTGATCACCTGCCACTCAATCTGGCCCAGCCCACAATGGTGGTGAGCAGGAGTTGGTGCTATGATCTACTTCCTCATTGGCTCTCTGCCTGGCAAGCAAGCAATTGGTAGCAATGCTGAGAAAGAAGAGGAGGAGCAATAGCAGCTGGTGACAATGGTGGTGCGAAGGTAGACTTACTGAAGGAGTGCCCAAGGGCCCCTCAACACTGGATGCCATCACAACTTGTACATCTCTCAGTCAATCTGTTCTACACAAGTTTAGATGGGAAGAGACTCTGGTGCCAAAGCCAGAATATGATTCAGCATCAGGCCTCTCTGTGCCTTAATCTCCCTCTATTTAGGATGCATAATGTTCCCTCCGAGAAAATGCAGCTCCCTCTTGCTCCATGAAACAGCCTTTCCAGGAGGAACAGTATGGATGGATGTTTGTATGCGTATCTCATATATTTCCTTTTCCTGAACAGGATTTTTCCATCTAGGAAATGTATCAACCACAATACCATGGTCTAGGATGTGTAATGTTTGTGTGTTTCAATGTATATTCAAAAACACAAAATTCTTGTGTGTGTGTCACAGATGATAGCAGGCTCCAGGAGAATATGAAACAATTTCACTGGGAGATCAACTTCCTGAGTAGAAAATCATTCTTTCTTTCATGCCAAACCTCTGTTTAATTCTGTTAAGTCTGTGGGAGCCAGATCTACTGAATGTTTTCATGCTAATTTATATGGATTTTTAAATATGGAGTCATGGAAATCCATACCTCATATACATTTTCTTTCCATCCAAAGGAATTACTTTGGCTATCATGTACTTCAGTGAAAACCACCTCTGTAAGCAGAGTGTGTCTGAGCAAAGGCTAACAAAATGGAAAAATCTATTTCCAAAAATATAATAAAAGTTTAGGAGTAGTAAAGGAAGTGAATGTTCCTTGAACTTATGGTACACTCATCTATATTTCCCCATTATACTTCTATTTGCACAAATTAAATTGTCCATTGCATTTAGTGCCAAGATAAAGATTTCTTTTCCTCCTCCTGTTGCTGCTGCTGATTTTGTTTCACAGAAAAATAAATATTGACACATTTTAATATGTCTCTGATGAAAGTGTGATGCTGGGGAATGTCCTGATTTCATTACCATTACTTTGGTCAAGCAGCAAATTTGAGTGATTTCACACTAGACATTTTTTCTATGCAAAGATAATTTCTTTGAAGGAATTTGCACTCTTGATCCAGAAAAGTGGTGTGCTTTTATTTTGTTGCAAATGTGTGTGGTGAAACTGCTATTCTACTTTTCCATCCCATGTTCTTGCAGCAAATTATACTGAATTTCAGAAGTGATCATTTACATGTTTTCACCCCTAGACAGAGGTTGTCTCCATCAGTGGAGGCTGGTGGCTCTGATGTCAGTGGGGTGGTGAATCTGCCCCTGGTTTCTGTCAGAACTCCTTGGATAGCTCCTTTAGAGAGCTGACTGGTTCTGACTCAAACCTGGAGCAGACTCACCACCCCACTGACATAGGAGCCACCAGCCTTCACTGGTCTCCATGCTGGAAAGACACCATGATCCTCAACTTATTGCCCTCTAGATGTCTGCAACTACAACTCCCAAGTTTCCTGACCACTGGTCATGCTGGCTGGGGCTGATGGGAGTTGAGGTCCAAAACATTTTGATGGTGCCAGTTTGAGGAAAGCTTGTCTAGATAGATCAGGCATGTTGAAGATCTTTCAGCCCAAGGGCCGAATCCAATTTCAGAAAAGATCTCTGGGTGGGCGGGGCTGAAGGCAAAAGGGGCAGGGCCAAAATGCCATCATAGTTTTGCTTAAAACTCTTACTTCCAATAATTAAGTCTTAGGAGTGGCAACTCAGTCTTTTGGAATGAAGGGGGGAAAGCTGCACAAAAGCTTGGAAACCACCAGATGATTAATGGTAGGGAGACAGGGGGTGGGGTCAGGATATGGGGGCATGGCCCTCTAGGGCATCCCAGAGGGGCAGGTTCTGCACCCCTAAGATAGATCGTAGGACAGGTTTGCCAGATATCAAGAGAGAACCCAAATTGTGTTCATTTCAATTATGTCCCCCCCCCCTGCCATGAACATCAATAGGCTAAGGCCTTTTCTACACCTAAGGATTATCCCAGGAAAATGGAAGGATTCCCCCTGCCTGCTCCTGGGATCCCCTGTGTGTCATTTGCATGCACAGGGATGATCCTGGGACGATCCCTGGAAAAAAGGTAGGTGTAGAAATGGCCCAAGGCTCTTGTGATGCATGTCAAACCTAGATTGGAATGGTGACTTAAATGCTTTCAATTTTATATGTAGCTTTGTGGTCAGCACTGAGAATGTATTGATCCTATACAGCAGGGATGGTAGGATCAAAGTAGAAGTGACAACAGAAGCATTTTCTTTATTTAATATGTAGATTTTTAAAAAATGCAAGTAGCAGTAGGGTGACCATATGAAAAGGAGGACAGGGCTCCTGTATCTTTAAAGTTGTATAGAAAAGGGAATTTCAGCAAGTGTCATTTGAATGCATGTAGCACCTGGTGAAATTTTGTCTTCATCATAACAGTTAAAGCGGCAGGAGTCCTGCCTCTTAAAAGAGAGGAGGGAACCTGCAGCTTTAACTATTGTGATGAAGAGGGAATTTCACCATATGCTGTATGCATACAAATGACACCTGCTGAAAATCCCTTTTCTCTACAACTGTTAAAGATACAGGAGCCCTGTCCTCCTTTTCATATGGTCACCCTAAGCAGCCATTGTGGGGTGGAATGGATGATTAATTAATCAGGACTGCAGCATGTACGGAGAGTGAATTCAACTCTTTTCTCACTTGCTGAGATCCTGAAGAAAATCCCTCCTCTGAAGATGGAATTTGCTTTGGAAGAAAATCCTACACTGGCACCAATCAGAATACTTCCCGATCAGAGAAGGTTTTTTTTTTAACCCTCAGGATAGCTGCAGGGGAGGAAAAAGTTAAATTCCTTCTCCAAACCTGCTCTGAAATCCTGTTAATTATCAGCACACACCCTATCAACCTCAGCTGATACAATTTGCTTTTTCTAACGACCTGTACGTTAAATGCAAAGATGTATTTAACAATACTTCTAGTTTGTCACTCAGATTTCCTTTCAAAAGAAGGAAACATCCACCCTTTGAAGGGTGAAGAAGTGAGTGTTTGAGTCCACCCTTCTGAGTAAGTGTTTGAGTCCACCCCCGCCCCCCGAATGAAGAAGCAAGTTTTGAGTCCTGTTCCACATGTAAAATAACGCAAGACAAAGAAGTCACAAACAACAGTGGCCCAGAGTAGACAGAATAATGGGAGATCTGCATCAAGCAGGATATAGCACTATGAAAGTGGTATGAAAGCAGTATATAAGAGGCAGGAGCCACACTACTGCTTTATAGTGGTATTGAAGTGCACTGACAACTGCTGGGGCCCATTGACACATACCGTATACCGCTTTCATAGTGCTAGATCCTGCTTGGTGTAGAACTGGCCCTGGTTTGCGTATAACAAGAAGTCCCCTTAGCATTCTTTTCACAGCGGCTTTCATTTTGAGTGTTCAAGCTGTGGTATGCACTGTAGTCTGTCATTGCATGCAAACCTAGCAAGAGTGAATTGTTAGGGTAGTTAACAAGCCACGTGCAACTCTGAAACAGGCCATGAATTATGAGTGGCTTGTCAGCCACCCCAACAACAGAGCTTTGGCTATTGAGAGGTATAGAAATGTAATAAATAAAACAACATACCCTCACCAGGTTTACATGTAATGACAAGCTATGGCGAGGCCCTGCTGCGGCTCAAATATTCAAAATTGTGGCCGACGCAACAACAACAACAATAAAAAACCATGGGAAAATTCAGCCATGGTAGCTTCTCCTTATGTATGAACTCACCCACTGTGTGCAACAAAATAAATGGTGGAGTAAAGGGGGTCTAGGAAAGTATAATCTCCAAAAAGAGATAGACTTTTAAAAAAATTATCAGCATTGCAAAATACAGCAATTTGGTGAGACCTTCTTTGGAGTGGGAGGAAGCAGGATTGCACATGTAGCCTATACTCTGGACCCTCCAGTCATTTATTTGAAGGTTAGAATAGTCCCCTTCCCCTTCCTCCTGTATTCAGTGAGCGTGTGACCAGCCTTAAAATCATTTATTTCACACTTGTTGGGAAGCGAATTATGGGAGAAGGAATAAACTGACATTCTACCTCTCAAGCCAAACAAAATAGATGGAAGAGGAGATTGACCTGGAACGATATATCGTGAAATGCAATACAACCAACATGCTCAAAAGTTAAATAAAGAAGGAAGGAAAGTGCTTTCAGGGATGGGCTGCTCTTTATGCCACCGCCGGGGCAAGATTGTCAGAATGGTCACCAACATCTGCACAGAAGATAGGCAACTCTGTCAAGCCCACTTCTGTGAGGAATCTAACTTCCTTCAACACTTCAACACCTTCTAACTTCCTTCAATACTAATCCACTGTGCTTCCAGATCTGGTCAGGGTGGCAGGGCTGGGGGAAGGCAGATACTTCGAAGAGGCCAATAAATGGGGGAAAAAAGTCAATGCCAGGTTTGGAATCTTCAAACTTGTTGTTTTAACAGCTACAAGCACAACAAGGAGCTCCCATGGTAGATTTAATAGAATAAAATTAATGGTTTATGTTTCAATAATAGTAAGTGAAGCCTCAATTATTATTTACAGTTTCAGGTCTGAACAATAATCCATGGGTATAGCAACAGAAATGTTTTCAAAAGGCACTTTCTTTCTCTTCCTACACACTTAAAAGTTCACCTTGCAATCATTGTATTGGTAGCTTGGATAAGGAGACAATCTACAATTCACCTAACATAAACAGTCTGTCGAGCCCACTCAGTCATTTGTGTAAGGAGTCATCTGCTGCATCTGTTGACCATTCTGTTACAACAATTTCTTGTATGTTGTTCCTCCAAGCATCTCAGTGGTCTGAAATCAATCCGGCAGGCACTGTGTTTCCATGTGTAGGTGGGTTCCAGACGTTCCTTCCTGATTTGGCCCACTTTGACAAGGACTCTTTTAGTTCACAACACCTGTTTCACTAATGGGAATGTTAACATTAAATAAATGAGAGCAAGATCCGGTCCCTATGATATTGACATTCTCATGCCTTTGGATAGCTATCTTACCAGAATAAAAGGTCACTGTGTAACTTCCCACACCAAAAGGAATGATTAGTGTACGCAACACAAATCCTGCTTGTTTTTTTCATGAAAAGAAGGGGGGTGGCTAGTGTGAGAACTGGGAGTCAGAAAACAAGTTCTATTCAATTATCAAAAAAGTCTACAAGTTTTGGAACAGAGTTAAGGCTTGCTCATGTTGGCTCCAGCTTGACTAAGGAAGAAAACTGGATGCCAAAGCTGAGGCCTTAACTGCCATGTCCTGTGATCAGTGATGACATCTAAAACACAGAACATACACACATAAAGCATTAAAAACCATTAAAAAAAAACCTAAACATGTGGGTGATTAAGATGTGCCGCCATATGCCTGGGCAAAGAGGAAAGTCTTAACCTGGCGCCGGAAAGATAGCAGCGTTGGTGCCAGGCGAGCCTCGTCAGGGAGATCATTCCATAGTCTGGAGGCCACCACTGAAAAGGCCCTGTCCCTCGTTGCCACACTCCGAGCCTCTCTCGGATAGGCACCCAGAGGAGGACCTTAGATGTTGAACGTAGTGACCGGGTATATTCACGTCGGGAGAGGCGTTCCATCAGGTATTGTGGTCCCGAGCTGTGTAAGGCTTTATAGGTCAAAACCAGCACCTTGAATTGGGCTCGGAAACATAAACTTGCTGTACCTGTGACAATTTTTATTGGATCAGTATGAAATTTGGCACCATTGTAAACGTCATGAAATAGATCATGGTTGCTAGGCTTCAATTTAGTAGCTCAGCAGGTCTCATGTTTATAAGCAAAATAATGCTGAGGCTTATAATGGAAGACCTTTTGCGGGGGGGGAGATGGGGGTATTCTCCTTATCTAGGGGGGCATTCCAATGCAATTATTGACTAACTCTGCATTTCTGATGGTGAACTGTGGGTTATCTAAGGTTAGTCTTGCTCAGAGACTCATTGAAAAGAATGGAACTTGTTAGACTAACACTCAATACAACCATATAGGTTTATCTGACAATTTCTGACAAGTTTTTCTTCCTCTTTCATAACTCAAGGTCATCCCATGACACTGAATGGTGGGAAATTCAGGACATTACTTCTTCGCCCAGCACATAGTCACATTGTTGCAGGCGCTAGTAAACTTAAGACTGGATTACAGCAATGTGGGGCTGCCCTTAAGGTTTGTCCAGAAGCTGGAGGTAGTGCAGAACACAGCAGCTGGGCTGTTGTCAGGAGCTGCCCCTTTTCAGCTACCTCCAGCATTCGAGGCAGTAAGCCTGTGTGCACCAGTTGCTGGAGAACATGGGTGGGAGGGTGCTGTTGCACCATGTGTTGCTTTGTTGATCCCTGGTTGTCAGCTGGTTAATACTGTGTGAACAGAGTGTTGGTCTGCGTGGTGCTTCTTATGTGGGAGAGCATTCCAGCGGGTGTGTGCCACTACTGAGAAGACCTGCTTACATCTGTTACTTGACAACACAATGGCCTGGTTCAGACAACATGCTAAACCATGCTGCTTAACCACAAAATGGTTAAGGGGATGCATTAACTTGAATGCATTCCCTTAACCATTTTGTGGTTAAGCAGCAAGGTTTAGCGTGTTGTCTGAACCAGGCCATTGTTGGTCATGAGATGAACAATAAAAGTATCCAGGTCCCGCATTGATTAGGCTTTGAATGTCAGCAACTAAACCTTGAACACGGCTTGGTACCAGTCCTACCATGTAGCAGGGTGAAGTAGGCTGTTTCTTGTGGTGAAATTTAGGGGGATAGATAAAGCGCCTGAATTGTGCAGTGAGATTTATTTATTTATTTTAGAGTTGGTCCTAACATGGAGGTCAGTTGGGTAGTTGCAAGTGCCACTTCAGGCTGCAAAAAGCCTCAGGCTGGCACTGATCTCAATCCACCATCTCTTGTTGCCACTTCCTGTGGGTCTGAAGCACCGTCCAGTTTTAGGCTTTCTTGTTAAAATACATTGTTGTTGAAAAAGCAGGGCATGATTTTGCAAAGCAAATTGGAGACTTTCCATGTTTAGCTACTATGATTTTATGACAGATGTCAGAGCTATGACAGATGCCAGGAATATGATGGATGACTTAGGGTAGATAACCTAAAATGCTGGCATTCCATGACCAGTGACCTTCCTTTAGTAGCCTTTCACTCTGGGTTAGCTGCTAAAATAGCACAAAAGGAGGCCCTGTTCTAGAGAGACCCGTCCAATTTGTTTACAAAATGTGCTAGTGAGTTTGTGAGCTGCATTGAACTGGACTGGACTAGGCTAAATCCAGCTGAAGTCTGCAAAGTAGTGTTGAATGAGATGCATGATTTAGATCCATTGCAATCCAGTTTCAGGTCTGCTCTTGGGACAGAAACAGTGGTTACCTAGTGGGTGATTTACACCAGGGAATGGATGGGAGGACTGCAACCCTATTGGTTACCCTAGACCTATTATCAGCTTTTGATCCCATTGAACATGATGTCCTTCTGGGATGTTTATTTAGATTTTTATTTTTATTTTTTATTTATTACATTTATATACCACCCCATAGCCGAAGCTTTCTGGATAGTTTACAAAGATTAAAAATATTAGATTAAAAAGACTGAACATTAAAAATCAATATACAAAATTTAAAAAACAAAAACATAAGAATAGCTAATGTTTAAAACAATTTTAAAACACTCAGCCAGGCCATAGCTCATTTTGGAGTCAGTTAAAACTCAACATATGCTGTTAAACGCCTGGGAGAAAAGGAAAGTCTTAACCTGGTGCTGAAACGATAACCATGTTGGCACCAGGCGGGCCCTCATTGGGGAGATCATTCCATAATTGGGGGGCCACCACAGAAAAGGCCCCTCCCTTGTTCCCATCCTCCGAGCTTCCCTTGGAAAAGGCACCCGGAGGAGGACCTTAGATGTTGAGCATAGTGTATGGGTAGGTTCATGTCGGAAGAGGCATTCCATCAGGTATTGTGGTCCCAAGCCATGTAAGGCTTTATAGGTTAAAATCATCAGGCTCAGGAATTACAGGCAGCCAATGCAAGCAGGCCAGAGTCTGTTCTTTATGTCTGAACCTTCTAGTCCCTGTTACCAATCTGGCCACTGCATTTTGCACAAGCTGCAGCTTCTGAACCATCTTCAAAGGCAGCCCCATGTAGAGTATATTGCAGAACTCTAACTTGGAAATTACCATAGCGTAGACAACTGAAGACAGATTATTCCTGTCCAGATTGGGGCATAGCTGGGCCACCAACGGAAGTTGGTAGAAGGCACTCTGTGCCACCGAGGCCACCTGGACCTCAAGTGACGGAGGTGGTTCTAGGATAATAATAATAATAATAATAATAATAATAATAATAATAATAATAATAATTTTATTTCTAACCTGCCTCTCCGTTCTGATTGAGGCAGGGAACAACAGCAAGTATAATATACATAAAATATTAATCAAAACACAGTATACATGGTTAAAACTTCATAAAAACATACTAAAAGCATCCTAAAATTCCACATGATAGGCCTGCCAGAAGAGATCAGTCTTTCTAGCTTTCTTAAATATTAAAAGACTGTTAAGTTGACGAAGCTACGAATCACCAAGCTATGAACCTGCTCCTTCAGAGGGAGTGCAACCTCATCCAGAACAGGTTGAACACCATGTATCTGATCAGAAGAACCACCCACTAACAGCATCTCAGTCTGGATTGAGTTTCAGTTTATTAGCCCTCATCCAGTCCATTGTCACAGCCAAGCACCAGTTCAGCACATCCACAGCCTCACCTGATGAAGATGAGAAGGAGAAGGAGAGCTGCGTGATGACAATGCACTCCAAAATCCAGGATGACCGCACCCAACGGTTTCATTATCGTTAGATTGTCATTAGATAAATCATGGTGTTATGGTGCTTCTGGTTCTTCCTGGAGGAGCAGTCTCAGAAAATGGTGCTGGGTGTGTGTGTGGCTTCTGTGGGCTGCAATTGCTTTTAACTGTACTTATTTATTATTTTAGTATCTTTCTGGACTAGATGCTATTGTTATTGCTGTTTCTTACTAATGTTTTAAGTTGAATGTTGTTTTCTTTCGGAAGCTGCCTTAAAAGGCTTCTCCCCCTTTAAAGGTGGCTGTTAAATCTTTAAATAAATAAATACATGTTGCAGAATATTGTTGCCATCTTGTAGGATGCCTATGTGCATGAGCATCATGCGCTGATATGGCATATTGATGTCATCTTAAGCCACATCAGCATGAGATGCCTCTGCACATGCATGTTCTTGCAGCTTCTGGGATCACTAGGACCAACTGGATGCTGCAAGGTTACAACAGTTTTTACAGCGGGAGCAGGATTCTCCTCCTCAGGTTGGGGATTCCTGCTCAAAGAAAGCTGCCCAGTCTACTATGGAGTACATCCCTTTTCCTGGACATTCTTGTGGCCCTATATGATGCTTCATTGGAAGAGAATCAGCTCAAAAGCTCCTAGCATTGCTGCTGCGAAGCTAAATTGCTAAAGATAGATGGGGCCAGAGGGAGTGTGGGCTATCCGGATGGAAAACCCACAGCACTGGCAGCCATTCCATTGTCAAGCCTGCCTCCTGCCCCCTACTCTGCGTTCCCACACTTACACAGGCTACACCCACTGGATAACCCAGAACAAAGGTAAATGTCACGGTAAGGCACAGTTTCGAGGCAGGATCATGATATGGCTGTGAGTTGGCAGCTGCATCATTTAAACAACGCAGTGCCACTGCACAGCCACTACGGGGTTAATAGAGTGTATTGACAGCTCTCTTGCCTACTGTTACAAAAGTGTTTGTCTTCTCTTCCTGTTTCCTGTGCAAGTTTGACAGGCGTAGAGCAATGGCGTGACTTGCCTAGTTTCTCCCCTGGCTCTTGACCTTGCTTCTAAATTTGTCCTTATCCCATAAGAATTCTTCTTGTGTTGTACTTTTGCATTCCTGTATCAGACAAACAGTTTGAAGAACCAATTTCACCTGGAAGCTGTCACTGAGCTGTCTTTTTCCTGCTCACCAAATACAGTTTCATATGGAATGCTGGTAGCTGGATGTATAAATTACATATATACATACAGTTCTACAATTTGGGGCTGATTTATATTTGTATCCTAAAGAATATCATTTGTATAATTAGGTTTGAAAGAGAAGTTAAAATGTGACTGAGGTAATGACTATGTATATATTCAGCCTACTTTTCTACGTAAGGTATTTATTAGTATTTCTCATAACCGCCACAGCGCCTTGATTGCAATATTATTTAAATATATCAGTATATTTATTCAGATTATATATAATTCCATTTTCAAACAACCTCATCAGTGTCATCTACATCTAAATCATCCCTTTTAGCTTTTCTGCTTTCGGCAGAATTTATTTTTTTTGGCCTCTGTTTGAATAAACTTTTTAAAGATCCAAAAGCCAGAGAAGATGCCAGAGTCAAGTATAAATCATATTTGTAGTTTGGTTTAGACTAGCCAATATGTCCTTCTCAACTGTGAAGAGAGTAGATCGTCTCCCATCTTGGTGATCCAATTCTTTCCCAACAGAACTCTGTACTGAGTAGCCCACTGGATAACTCCTTTCCCAGGGCCGGTCCTAGGGAGCCAGTGTGGTGTAGTGGCTAGAGTGTTGGACTGGGAGTCGGGAGATCCGGGTTCTAGTCCCTGCTCAGCCATGGAAACCCACTGGATGACTTTGGGCCAGTCACAGACTCTTAGCCCAACCTACCACACAGGGTTGTTGTTGTGAGAATAGAAATGGAAAGGAGGAGGATTATGTACGCTGCCTTGGGTTCCTTGGAGGAAAAAAAGACGGGATATAAATGCAATAATATTAATAAATAAATAAATAGTGCCCTGGGTGAGGAGTGCCTTTGGTGTCCACCATTCCCCATAGTAAGTTTTGCGGGGCCACACAGAGGATTTATGGGGCCTGGTGCTGGTGTGATGCCCATCGAGAATGACATTGCTCAAAACCTTGTTCTCTCTGTGCTATAGTTTGCATGAGCCAAGAAGCCACATTCTGAGCAGTGGTAGCGCATTACGCAACACAATAGAACTACCACAGGTTTTACTTAGAATACTTTTTGTTTTGTAGCAGTTCCTACCTTTTGGTAAGCATTCTTTATTTTAGAATTTCCATTATTTTTATTTTTATCTTTAAAAATAATAAAGAAAATTATACATAAAAATAGCTATCCAGCCATGCTCTTACAGCTTTATTTTAGTATCATTGACAGAGTGCTTATGGTGTTTACAGTATTTGAAGTGCTAAGTGCTCGGTAACATTGCCTCATAGTAAAGCTGTGTGCCACTGATTTCAACCTAGCGCAAATGACATCGAAGTGGATGTGGGGGGAAATACTTCAAAGCTAATTGAAGGAAGGTCATTTTTATCATCAGCACCCAAAAACCTGTAACTTGCTTTTTGCCATCCGTGCTCATTCGAAAGACAGTACATTCAAAAGACACAGCCACTAAGCTCAGCTTGGCACCCTCCCTGCTCAGTTTGGCTCACCCCTCAGCTCAGTTTGGCATCCCCTCCAATTAATTTGGTGCCCGTCCCCTCAGCTCGGCATCCTGAGTGACCACCTCGCCCGCCCACCTCTAAGGCTAGCCCTGTACTTTCCCTCTCATTGACCAAGAATAATTGTTACTATTGGGCAAGGGATTAAATACAGTGTGCTCCATTGCAGGCACGCATTAGCAAAACATTTTTGTTCACCCAATCAGGATGTAAAACTCGTAATCTTGTTTATATTTTGAAGAGTATTTTTTTAAGAAAACATAAAAATGGTGGATGTCTTACACTGGGGACTGGATGGCCTGATTGCAACAATGTTAGTTCTCCTGGGCCACTCAGTGGTCTTTGATACCATCAACCATGGTATCCCTCTGGGATACCTAGCAGGATAAGGCTGGGAACATGGTGTTACAGTGTCTCTGATCCTATCTGGAGGGATGTGCCCAGAAGGTGGTGCTGGGGGACTGCTGTTTTACATCAAGGCTATTGGCCTTTGGAGTGCATCAGGATTCTGTCTTGTGCCCTATATTTTTAACTTCTACACAGAGCCATGGGGAGAAACCATCCGGAGGGTTAAGCTAAAGTGCTATCAATATGATGATGGCATGCAGCTCTGTCTCCTGTTTCCACCAACTAGTTCCAAGTGTTTGGAGGCAGTTTTGGCATGGATAAGGGCAAACAAGCTGAAGCTTAATCCAGAAAAGATGGAAATTCTATGGATAGGGAAACCTGCAGATCTAAGTGGTGGTGTGAGACCGAGGCTGGACAGTGTTCCACTCCCCTTGAAGGACCAAGTATGCAGTTCATTTTTTTAAAAAAAAAAAATCTTTAGATGCAGCGCTATCTATGAAGGCGCTGGTAATATAAGTTACCTGGGGTGCTGTGCCTATGGGATGTCAATGCGTGCAGCCAAGAAAGCTTTCTTTTCTGCATGCATTGCATCTGCGAATTTGTGTGCAGCAGAACTGTTCAGGGTGGTGAGGGGTCTAATTCAGACACCTTCCCCCCCCCCCCGAACCTGATTCTAAAGCCTTCGGTAGTTCGCTGTGATGCCTTTAACGGTCATTTCACAGATAAAATCACTCGGATAAGAGCCAATTTTGACATTGTCATAATAGCAGAAGCTGACAACGGCGTGTCCAGCAACTCTGTGAGTAGGATTATACTGGATCAGTTTCACTTGGGGAGTACTGATGACATGGACAAGCTGCTTGGACGAGTAAGGAAGACAACTTGCCCTCTCAATCCCTGTCCTCCTTGGCTGGTTGCCCAGGGAGGAGATGCTTAGCTTTGTGGAAGTAACTGCCCTGATTCTCCCGCTGGGTTATCTAGCGTCATCACTCATGGTGAGATCTTTGATTTCAAATTCTCTCTTCTGTAATAGTTGTGAATACCTGGGTATCAGACACGAAAGTATGCTAAATAAACTATCACTAAAGCAATGGTCACAAGTAGGAAAAGGCAAACATGAGGCCAAATTGTTTAGGGAAGGTATTGAATTCAAGATATGACCATAATTTTTGGAATAACCACATTTTCCTTTACCATAATATTTTGAGTGCAAAGAGATAACTGCAAGATTGGATGTTATTGATAAAGTAACATCAAGGAAGCACATGTGGTCGAATAACTGTGACCCCCCCCCCCCGAAAAATAAAACATACAAAAAGCTCAGGGCCAAAACAGATGTAACTGTAAATGTGTAGTTAGCAGTGAAATTAGCAGCTATGTTCCCCTCTGCCCCTTCTAAAATGTCTAGTATAACTTACCTCATTGTGCCTTCACAAGGCCCCATGTTTCTCACCCTCAGCTCACACCATTGTCTAGTGAGGAAGCAGGGAAATGCCAAATGTTATGAGATAAACTCTGCTAGCACTTTAAAGGGCAAGGGAAGAACTAGACTTTGCTGTCCCTAAGGCAAGCTTGATGGTTCAGATGAATTATATGAACGCTGCCACCCTATGTCCACTTACTTGTGAGTAAACCCCACTTAAATTCAATGGGACTTACTTCTGAGCAGGCATATATAAGACTGAATTGTAAGTGATTTATATCACAGAAGTCTGTAACAAGAGTCAGTAACTGATTGAACTCGTATGAGTTGTTCTGTGTTTTATAGAATTGAAAATGTCATGCAGCTGATAGTTGAGAATTTCCCTAGTAAAACATTCTGCATTCCTCACTGATGCTTATTCAGACATAGTTTCTTTGCAATTCATGTTGATAGATGGGACATTCACACTGTTGCTTTTCTCAGACCATATTTTCTTTTCTTCTTCCCTTTTTTGCACCATCCCTGGTCGGATTTGCATAGAACCAGGTTTTGTGAAAGCATTTAGTTTGCATTTCATTTCCTGGTTGCCAAGCAAATGGCAACTCTGTCTTTTGATATTTGCTGTTTTGTGTCAGCACGAATAGGGAACTCCATTTTTAAAAATGGAAACAGAAGCTAAAAATGAGTCGAGGTCATATGTCTTTTGTAGTAACTGAAACAAACTGTGTGTAGTTCTGTTATTTTTGTTTCAACTAATGATTCACAGAATTTTTATTAAGCATGTAGCCTACATACCAAGAAGGGAACCAGAGAAGCGAAAATTTTCATGCCTGCTGAGCAGGCTATATTCACAAGTGGTGTTGGGTTCACACTTGAAATATAGATATTATTACCCACTAGACCACAATCCAATGCATGTTTAGACAGAAAAAAGTCCTATAACTCCCAGCATTCCCCATGCATAGGATTGTGCCTTTAAACATTCAATGCCTGAGAAGATTTACTCCTTATAAAGAACATTATAATAGAATATGAGTGTTTTAAGACCTTGAAAAAAAACTTTTTTTCTTGCTACCAGCAATGTATTTGGATTAAAGTCCTATTTCTACTGTCCTGAAAATCAATTGTAGCATTCCTAATTATTTAAATAGGGATAGGAAATCTATGATTTCAGTTTTAAACTGATGAAAGGGCAAACTCTGCATACATTTGTGAAAATGTTCATTCCAAATGCTGAAATCCATTTTCATATGTAGCTTAATTAAAAGCGGGAGAATCCCTTACCCTTTCCAGGAAATATATTATTACATTTGCTCAGAATGAAGATGAAAACACACATGCATGTGTGCGCGCGCACACCCACCCACCCACGCACCCACCCACACCTTTTTCTTTTTAACCCTCTGGGACTGTAAAGGCATGTTTATAAGGAAAGTGATGACCTGATAAAGCAAAAACTTGAAACAGCTCTGTTTAGTCCTGTGGCTATTAGAAACAGGGAGGCATTTGGACTGGAGCTCTTCCAGCTAACATAAGAAAGGGAATTGCTGGTAGGAGGGATATTTTTTACAATACCCACTTTGGTTTGGACATGAAACTGCCTTTGCAGGTATCATACTGGCATGTGAAGGAAGTGAAGGTGCAGAAGACTGGCTGTTTGATGTTTGTGGAAGTGGGTGGGAGGCCGGGAGGAAGGGAGCTACTGTGATTATCTTTTGTTGTAGCACCTTCTGCTGCTAAAAACAGCTTCAGAGAACTCACTGTTCACCTGCACAATGAAGTTTTGGCATGCTCTGCTATACAGAAATCATAGGAGCATAGCATCTAGTAGCATCATAGGAGCATATACCACCAGGTCCCCAGAACTCCATATAGGCAAATTAAATTTACAAAGCAATTTTATAATCTGTTTGAGGCCTTTAAAATCATTTGGGGTAAAGGAAATTTCTATAGTCAATCTCAGCAGTGATAAACCTCTCTGTAACATTTGGCCATTGTGGAGCAAAGGAACTTCAAAGACAGACTGCAACATGAAACAACTAAAATACAATTCATCAAGCAGTTTAATTCTATCTCTTGTGTCTTGAATAGAGACAAAGTTTTTATTTTTGTTTTTTACTCCATATGTTAATCAGCTCACCTATGCAGGCATGCCTATGTTTTGTGAATGGCCACTATTACTTCATTACCCTCACTGTTTACAATTCCTACTTTCCCCATCCCCAACCATATATATATATATCTCCAGAGGTAACCAGTAAGATAGTATACAATCACCTCTGCATACAGACTCTATTGAAAAACTAGGGAAGGCTGTACTGGGAGTGCTGTCACTCTGTACGTCAAAGTATAATGTCAATTAAACTAGAAACCTCAAAAGGTGTAGACACCTCCATGGAATCACTTCAGGTGACAATACCAGCCCCCTAAAGTAGTTTAGTGTTGGGGGCATGCCATTGGCCAGAATGTCCAGAGTGATCTTGATATGGAGAATGAAATCAGGGGGCATCCAAAGGAAAAAGTGTTGTAATAATGGATGACTTTAATTACCCTCACATAGACAGAATAAATGTGTGTTTGGTCATGACAAAGAAGTGAAAAGTTCTCAGTACCCTAAATGACCATGCCTTACAACAGTTGGTCATGGAACTAACCAGAACAGAGGTGATCCTGAACTTAATTTTAAGTGTTGCCCAGGACCTAGTCTAAGAAGTAAGTGTTGTTGAACCTATTGGAAACAGTGACCACAGTGCTGTCAAATCTAAATTATATGTGAACCGCCCAGGGAGCTTTGGCTACTGGGCAGTATATTATTTATTTATTTATTTATTTATTACATTTCTATACCGCCCAATAGCCGGAGCTCTCTGGGCGGTTCACAAAAATTAAAACCATTCAAAGTATAAAACAACAGTATAAAACCATAATATAAAATACAATATAAAAGCTCAACCAGATAAAAACAGCAGCAATGCATATAAAAATGCAATGAATAAATAAAAAATAAAATAAGTAGAGACTTGTCAAAGATATTCTATGCAGTGACATTTGACTTCAAATGAGGAAATGACTGGGTTGAGACGACACGATAACCAACAGTGGGTTAAATAATCAATAGTGGGTTATTGTGTTTTTCATACCATGGTTATGTGCAGTTGATTATTTGAACAAGCATTGGTTATCGTATCATGTGTCGGGCACCATTGGCTATTTCATCACACACAGTTGGTTATTTTCGGCAACTACAAAGTCCCTTGGCAAGAGTGATCAAAGAGGCAGTTGCCACTATAGTCCAGCCAGCAGAATTCACAATGGTTGATGGGATACCAGTGGGAAGACTGGGGAGGGGGAGAGGGCAGAGGATGTGTCAATCAAACAAACCACTAACTAATAGCCAACTTGATGCATTGTTCTACTAATGTTGTTCCCTGCCTCGATCCAAAAGGAGAGGCGGGCAAGAAATTAATAATAATATTAATAATAGGAACGCCTAGAGAGCTCCGGCTATTGGGCGGTATAGAAATATAATAAATAAATAAATAAATAAATAAATAAATAAATAAATAATAAAATTCACACCACTCTTGATTATAATCATGTCATGTGGGAAGAGCCCCCTCGATAATCAATTGTGGAGTTGACTATTAACCCACCATTGACTATTCTGTTGTCCAAATGCAGCCAATGTCTCTAAAATGAGGGGATTGACAAAATGGAAGTTGAATGGTGAAGTCAAGAGGGTCATAACTCCCCATAATGCTTCATAGTTTCTCCAAATCACATGGAGGGAGCAATCCTGTGTCCCCTGGACAATGTCTAGGGGTACATAGGATTGTTTGGTTTCCTGACTCCGAGCTCATAGACAAGGCTCCAAGCTGGGAGTCAGGAAACCACGCTCTTCTCCCCCTTGTAGTTGGCATGGAGAGACCCAGACCATCTACCTCTCTGTACCCACAAAATGGAGCATGGAGATGGGGAAAATAAAGTGTTCCCAGGGGCATGGAGGAGAGGAGAATGGGGACTTGGGGCTATGAGGAATCCGCAGCCATCCCCAGCCTCCTTCCCTCCCTGAAACCTCTGTTAGAAGAGCAAAGCCACCCATCTATCTTAAATGCAAAGCAAGTGGTGTGAGGCTTATGAGTACCCAGAGTGTATGCCATTGGATTGCGCCCAAATAGAATCTTAGCTAAAATGGGATGTTTTTAGAATGTTTTTAGATGTTTTAACAATGTATATTATGCTCTTAATTCAGTTTTATTTATTTTATATTTACTGTTGTTCCCTGACTCGATCAAAATGGAGAGGCGGGTAAGAAATAATAATAATAATAACAACAACAACAACAACAACAACTTGTATTCTGCAGCTTAGGAAAGGTACTATCAACTCCTAGAGGCCACCAGCATGGTTAAGTAGCAGTGTCAAAGAAGCTATTAGAGGACAGAAGGCTTCCTTTTAAAAATAGAAGTGTTGCCAAAGGAAGAGAACATAAAAAGGAATACAAACTTGCACAAAAGAAATGCAAGCAGACTTTGGCCCAAGCCTATTTTTGTCATTATCTAGTACCTGTTTCTTTTAAATGAAATGGACAGGGACTGTCCTTTTAACTGGAGATAACAGGAGTTGCCATTCCCTCCCCTAGTAGGGCTTCCGTGCCTTTATCAGTAGATGACAGGGAAAAATTCAACAGGTGAAACTTTTCCCAGGATAAGAACATAAGAAGAGCCATACTGAATCAGGCCAGGGTTCCATCTAGCCCAGCATTGTATTCACACAGTGGCTGACCAGCTGACATCAGGAAACTCACAAGAAGGACATGAGTGCAACAGTACTGTCCTGCCCATATACATATACATACATTTGAAGAGCCATGCCGGATCAGGCCAGAGGCCTATCTAGGACTCTGTTCACACAGTGGCCAACCAGATGTCTGTGGGAAACCCACAGGTAAGACCTTCCCACCCATGTTCCTATCCAGGTTTCCCAGAAACTGGTGTATATAGGCATACTGCCCCTGATACTGGAAGTAGCATAGAGGCATCAGGACTAGTAGCCATTGATAGCCTTCTCCTTCAGGAATTGTCTAACCCGCCTTTTAAAGCCATCCAAATTGGTGTCCATCACTACGTCTTGTGGTAGTAAATTCCATAGTTTGACTATGCACTGTATGAAGAAATACTTGGTTTATCTGTCCTGAACCTCCCACCAATTAGCTTCATGGGATGACCCCAGGTTCTAATATCATGAGAGAGGGAGAGAAATGTCTCCCTATGCACATTCTCCACACCATGTATGATTTTGTATACCTCTATCATGTTTCACCTTACTTGCCTTTTTTTCTTTCCTAATCTAACCAATCTCAGCTGTTGTAACCTTTCCTCATAGGGGAGTTGCTCCAGCCCCTTGATAATATTAGTTGCCCTTGTCTCTACTTTTTCCAGATGTACAATACCTTTATTTAGGTGACCAGAACTGTACACAGCATTCCAAGTGTGGTCACACCATAGATTTATATAAAGGCAGTATGATATTGGCAGTATTATTCTCAATTCCTTTCCCAATTATGCTTAACATGGAGTTTGCCTTTTTTTAAAAAGTTTTTTTTTACAGCAGCTGCACACTGAGTCTATATTTTCATCCAGCTGTCTACTACAAGATCTCTTTCTTGGCCAGTCATGCTAGCTTAGATCCCATGAGGATCCCGCCCCCCGCAATGTGCATCACTTTACACTTGCTTACATTGAATTGTATTTGCCATTTGATGCTCATTCTCCAAACTTGGAGAGATCCTTCTGGAGCATCTCACAATCCCTTTTGTTTTCATCACACTAAATAATTTGGTTTCATTGGCAAATATGGCCACTTCACTCCTCACTCCTAATTCCAGATCATTTATGAACAAGTTGAAAAGCACTGGTCCTAATACAGATCCCTGTTGGGCGCCACTATTGAGATAATTCACTGTTTATATCCCCCCATTGCAAGAATTGACCATTTATTCCAACTCTCTGCCTTCTGTTCTTTATCCAGTTACTGATTCATAAGAGGATCTCCACTCTTATTCTATGATGGCTAAGTTTTGCTCAGGAGTCTTTGGTGAGGGAGTTTATCAAAAGTCGTTTGGAAATCCAAGTAAACAACCACCCAGTCTATATGTTTATTAACACTCTCAAAGAACTCTAAAAGTTAGTAAGACAGGACCTACCTTTATGGGAACCATGTTGATTCTTTTTTCAGCAGGGCTTGTCCTTCTATATGCTTACTAATTTTATCTTTAGTAATGCATTCAACCATTTTACCAGGAACAGATGTTAAGCTAACTGGCCTGTAATTTTCTGGTTTCCACCTGGATCCTTTTAAAAACCTGGGCCGGATCTACACTATTGCTTTAAAGTACTTTATAACAGTTTTATAGTGCTTTAAAGCAGTTAAAGCGCTTTATAAATGTTATAAAGTGCTTTAAAGCAGTAGTGTAGATCCGGCTGTTACAGTGGCCATTAGGATAGAAAAGCAGTAAGTGAATTAGCTTCACTTGTGGAATTAGTTCCTGTAGTACAGTGGTCTTCAACTAGTGGTTTGTGACCCAAAAGTGGGTCGTGATATCAGTCCAGATGGGATGCAGCAAAGCCGTTACTGCCATGTTGGGCAACTGTGAAATTATGAAAGTGGGTCCCATGTTGCAGGTTGGGAGTCTGAGGTGGGTCTTGGGTCTGGACCAGTTGAAGTCCACTACTATAGTGCAACTGTTCATTGTGCAAGATTCTTTCAGGATTCCTGGTTGCCTTAGCCAGAACTGAAGAGATGTTCTTATAAGTGAGGCACTTCTTCATTCCTGGGGGAAAAATTCACATTTTAATTCTTGGGTTTCCCCCTCTTATATCTTCTTTATTACCATTAACCTAGCCTTTTTATGTTTAATCGTCCAATTTGATGTAGAACTGCACTTTTCCTTTTCAGTATTTTGTCTTTTAAATCATTATGGCTGAATAAATGTGCATCTTTTTAGAGCGTTGAGAGTCTTGTTGCCTCCCCCCATCCTGCCACATCCACTTCTACAAAACAGAACAGTAAGTAATAGGACCACATTCAGAAGTCGAAATTACAGTGCTTTATACACTACCTTGAATAGAATGGCAGAGAAGGGCAGTTTGTAGCGTGTTGTGGCAATTCAGCAACAGGCACCACATTGTCAAGGCAGCCTACGAAAGTGCTGGTCATTTTTACTATGTATTTTGCTTTGAGTCAAAACAGTGTACTGGGTAGCACGTGATTACTTTTATCAGCTTCTTTTTGTAACCTGGACTTGGCTTTTTTTCTTTCTTTCCCCTCTTTAGATGATCTTTCATATACTAGGCTGTGTTGGCAGGGATGAGATTTGTTGACATGAAAGAGAGAATCATAACTCTGTGCAACAAGTGTAAAACCTGGAGGAAAAAAGGAAAGAAAGATAAGAGTAAACTGAAAATAGGCCTAGTGGTCATAAAATAACATAAATCAAAGGAAATGCAGTTAGTCTCAGAAGACTTTTTCTCCATAGAACTATGGGTATAACCTACAGTAGATTCAACAGAAACTTTCTTTTATGAGAGTCTGGAGAAGGGATGAGTGATTAATTCACAATGAATAATTTATCTAACAAATTTAGCCTCTTTGTCTACTTGAGGTTTGTCTGCAAGCAGATTGAAGTTCCCCCGGTCCAAATGTGCTTGTTATTGGAAGAAATTCAATTATTTTCTTTTTTTATTTTATTTATTTATTTATTTTTAAAAAAACCCCAAATCTATTCCAGGACTTGGTGTTGAACAGATTCCTTCTGGGATCTGTTATTCCGCAGCAGCAGCAATTAGCTCTTTCTCCAACTAAGGTGCATGGCGGCCATTTTTCTAAGAACTGAGAGGCAAAAGCATCCCCAGCCAGAAACATCAGACAGGCACCAGCACCTGGTGTTTGCCACTAAATCTAGCATCGGGAGAGGTAGCAGCTACTCCACATTGTTAAAGGTCAGGGGTACTATCTGATTGCTAAAAAGGAGCCTAGATTTATTTAAGAAAAGGGCTAATAGGGGAAGAAGGTGCCTTACTAGTCACTGGCCAAGCTGCCAGCCACATCTATGGTTTGGGAAAATTATAGATAAACAGCCCAGAATGGTAGGGAAACATTGTGGGGGAACACTTCTGGAAGGTGAAAGTCATTCTAGCAAAGATGACTCATGCTCTCCCCTTTCCTCACAGCTGAGGGAAGGAGCTACTAAGGTTTGTCTGTGTGAGGAAGAGCAATATAAGATTTTGGAACCTTCAAGGAAAAGCATGAACATGGAGGCCCAAAAGGGTGCCAGGCATGTTGTTTGTAGGAGTGTCTGGCGCCACCAGTGGTCAACTTGTATGCTTGTAAATGTGGTTCTGTGTCCTCAGAGGGTTTCCAGCTCCACCAACAAAGCTCAGAAGGAGCCTTTTATCTTTTGTGCTGCTCCTCCATTGATGCCAAGCCAAGGACTAAATTGCCCTTACTCTTGAAGTCCCAAGACACAGGGACATAGAGATGGATGAATCTGTCCATTTCAGTTTCTCTCACTTTCTCATTTTTTCAACCTGAAGCTCATTTTGTCCCATTTCTACTTCTGTTTGTGAATTAAGAAAAAAGAAGCCTGCATAAAAATGCACATCCATTTTCATGCATATATCTAATATATAAAATTTTGCCCAACATTGATTTCCCCCCAAGCAATTTCACCAAATATAATGGATTTCTGTACATTATTTTAAAAAATGTGTGTATTTTTGTGTACACTGTACCCGAATATATGCATTTTTGTACACGTTTTTTGATGGGCAAACTGCGTTGCAAAATACATAAACTGCAAACATAGAAGTAGAACTGAATTAATTTCATAGAATCATAGAATAGCAGAGTTGGAAGGGGCCTACAAGGCCATCGAGTCCAACCCCCTGCTCAATGCAGGAATCCACCCTAAAGCATACTTGACAGATGGTTGTCCAGCTGCCTCTTGAATGCCTCAAGTGTGCCCACCACCTCTCTAGGTAACTGGTTCCATTGTCGTACTGCTCTAATAGTCAGGAAGTTTTTCCTGATGTCCAGTTGGAATCTGACTTCCTTTAACTTGAGCCCGTTATTCCGTGTCCTGCACTCTGGGATGATCGAGAAGAGATCCTGGCCCTCCTCTGTGTGACAACCTTTTAAGTATTTGAAGAGTGCTATCATGTCTCCCCTTAACCTTCTCTTCTCCAGGCTAAACATGCCCAGTTGTTTCAGTCTCTCCTCATAGGGCTTTGTTTCCAGATCCCTGATCATCCTGGTTGCCCTCCTCTGAACACACTCCAGTTTGTCTGCGTCCTTCTTGAAATGTGGTGCCCAGAACTGGACACAATACTCTAGATGAGGCCTAACCAGGGTCTCTCCCATCTTCAGGGACTAGGCCTTGCAACAAACTCAATTTCGAACTCAGTCCTCATGTCTAGTCAGACTGCTACCTTTTAAGGCCAACCACAATACCAAGAGTCCATTCATCTGCTCATCTTCCAAAATTATATATATGTTATCATCTGCCAGTAATGCCCTTCTGCATTCTACACTGGACAAACTGAAGTCTCCATGCAAAATAATGCATGGACACAAATCTGACATCAGACAGGGCAATGTTCAGAAACCAATGGGAGAAGATTTCAACCTCCTGAAACACTCTGTTGCCAACTCAACCTGGCCATTCTTGAACAAAAGTAGTACTTTTGTTCAAGAAAGGAAGACTTCAGTGTGCAACTACTAAATTACTATCAGGAAGTTCAGCTCTATCATCTGCGGCCTAAACAGATGTCAGTCATAATGTAGATGATAATTAATTTGCAGGATGTAAGGATGTTTGTATTATCATCAAACCTATTTTGTGAATGATCACTGTGTTTATTTTACGTATTTACACTTTAACGTAGTTGCAGCAGTCTTGTTGTTGTTGTTGTTGTTTGCATCTTATTTCCCTCTGAGTTCACCACTTACATCCCCCCTTATGCTCATGTGTATTTATATTTCCCAACTTAGAATAACACCTCATGATCTGATAAAGTGGACTGAAGTTCACAGAAGCTTATGCCATAATAAATGTGTTGTTCTATAAGGTTACACAAGATTTTTGGTTGTTTTCCTTTTGCTTATAGTCTCTTTCCTTTTAAGTTTCCAATCTCTGGACAGCATGTTTTAGAAAAGGAACTCCTGGCTGTACAGCATTCCTTCATGTTACAGGAAATTCTCTTCATGTTTGTCAATGCATTACTTATGCATCAGCTACTAATAAATTTACTTTCATTTACAAAAGAAAATATATTTCCTAAGCTCCAGAAATAAATAAAAACATAAATAAAATAGAATGTCAGCAGTTCTCTGAAAAACCATATACCGCTCCCAAAAGGCACATGAAATTAGCTCTGGAGACTTTCATCTGTTATTGCCACTAGATGGTGCTAAGTATTGTTTGGAGGAAGGAACTTTCTTCCTGTTGCCACTCCTCTTTCACTGCCCTTTTGTTTTCGATGGGATGGTTAAGGCAAATAAGGTTACTATTGTGTAATTTCAGCAACCTGTAGAATCAAAGCACTGGCTAGTCATCCTTTCTGGATTGATGCCAGTAAAAAACAAAACAAAAACTTCAGTTGCACACTTTTACCAGTTGAACCACAGCACCAATGTTCAAGAAATCTTGCTTTTAGAATGTATGAGATCCTTCAGATTTTACTCTACTCTAGTCCAGGAGGGGAATACCTTTCAGAGAGTAACGAAGGACAACAATTGGTGAGAAGCAAACCAGCTCTCTGCCTCTTAAAACAATGTCTTGCTATCGAGAAAAGAATTGGAGGTGATGGCAGAGCAGGCCCAGTATCCCTACAATCAACCTCCCTTCTAAGCCAGGCTTCCCTTTTTAAGATCTGTGTAACTTGTATGAAATAAAATAGATGGCTAGGTATATTATGGCCAACAACTTCTTGGCCAACAACTTCTACTTGACTTGACTTTTATATAGGGATCTGGAAACAAAGCCCTATGAGGAGAGACTGAAAGAACTGGGCATGTTTAGCTTTGAAAAGAGAAGACTTAGGGGAGACATGATAGCACTCTTCAAATATTTGAAAGGTTGTCACACACAGGAGGGCCAGGATTTCTTCTCGATCATTCCAGAGTGCAGGACACAGAATAATGGGCTCAAGTTATAGGAAGCCAGATTCCGGCTGGACATCAGGAAAAACTTCCTGACTGTTAGAGCAGTACGACAATGGAACCATTTACCTAGGGAGGTTGTGGGCTCTCCCACACTAGAGGCATTGAAGATACAGCTGGACAGCCATCTGACAGGGATGCTTTAAGGTGGATTCCTGCATTGAACAGGGGGTTGGACTTGATGGTCTTATAGGCCCCTTCCATCTCTACTATTCTTTGATTCTATGACTTCTGGAAAGCAAGTTGAAACATCCTACAAATATCTACTAGACACATAATATGCTAGCATTATCGTGCTTGTGAGCAGTGGCTGTTTGGAATACCTTCCATGGGCTTTGTTTGAATATTTGGACTCATACCGTATATTGTGGGGAGTGACATCTGATTTCGTTTAATTTTGGGAACTTTTAAATCAGCCCCGGGAGAAAATAGCCCACGGTACTAATCAGCTTGGCAAACTGGCCATTGAGGAAGACCAAGGGTCGAAACGCGTCTGGCCAAATGGATCAAGTTTACTAAGCATTTTCTGTCTAGCATTCTGATTGTCTTGTTGTATTATTGTACTTGTGAAATGCTCTGTGTATGTAATTTTTAACGTATTTTAGTATATAAAATTGCATTTTTTAACCTGTTTCCTTAACTTCCTTGTTTTTAAAATGGTTTATAACAATAGAGACAACTATTGGGGCCCAGGACACACTTCATGTACAGTTTTCAAACCACTTTCAAAGTTTCATAGCCTGCTTGATGTAGATCTGGACTGTGACTAGTCCAAAGTCACGCAGTGAGCTTCTATGGCCAAGTGAGGACTAGAATCTCTTGACTTCCAGTCCAACACTCTAATCACTACACCACACTGGATCTCTAATATATATGTTAAATGTGGATACATTATGCTACTGTAACCCACCAAAAAAGTATGTGCACCCATGCTTCCAGTAAGCAAAGGTGTGCCTGGGTCCACACCTCTAAACAGATGCTTGGTGCTATGGTAGCACTCCCTCCTTGGCTGTAGTCAAACTCTGCAATCTAGGAACCACAATGCAATTTGTTGTGGGAGAGGAGGGCGGACTTGGACCTGAATCTTGTCAGGTATATCCCTCACCCCTTTCCAGCCATTTTGCCTGTGCAAGAGTATCATGATACTCTAAAGCTAAGATGTTATTCCCACCCCCCCTCTTCGGGGCCAGAGGAAATGTCTAACCTTTGAAAGACTTCTTGCTTTCAGAATAATGGTCCTGCAAAACTGTAGGATGCCAATTCTGTTTCAATGACTCACTGAACTGCCTGTGGCCTTATTACATACATTCCAACACACACACACACACACACACACACACACACACACACACACACACACACACTTTCCTTTCACATGGTAAAACAATAGTGTTGAATAAAATATCAAATCTACCTGGATTTTCGAAGTGAGCTTAATTAACTTTTGTAAACTGCCCAGAGAGCTTCGGCTATGGGGCGGTATATAAATGTAATAAAATAAATAAATAAATAAATAAATTGCTATGAAATATTCTGCTTGTCTTACATTATTAATTATTCAGATGGAATCCATCCATCCAATCATCTAACTATTCTATCTATCTCAATATTTTTTGGTTGGTTTTTTTTTTAATGTATTTCTCTATTACTAAATTTGCATAAAATTCCAGAAAGTAAAAAACACCAGTCCTCAAGTCCACAGAATCCACGCGACTCAAGAAAAGCCAGTCCTCTGAGGAATCTGCAGGTTGGGTTCATAGAAATCCATTATCATTTGACTCTGTTGCAGATTTTTCTGACATCATTAAGTCCAAACCACTGCAGTATGCAACAAGAGCATCCCTGTCAGATCCCTACTCAGCCTCTACGTAAATACTTGCAATGAAGGAGAGACCAGCACCTCCTGAGGCAGACTTTCCATTAGGACACTGCTCCTAATGTTTTGTCTCAGAGCTTCTTTACACGAGCAATTTAATTGCACTCTAATGGTTGGCCACTCAATTTATTGAATGCTCATGATTGGTCAGTTTGTGGGTCATTTACATGACATTGTGAATGAGCAGGACATCTCCTGTGGTATCCTTTAGAAATTCCGCAATGGAAAGAACCACTTTTAAAGTGGTGATAGCTGTGAAAAACCGGGATCTTCTGCCACTAGAAGGTGCTGTCTCTATGGAAGTAAACGAAGGGGATGTATTCAATTCAAATCATGTGGTCACTTCTCTCCATCCATGTAATATAGCCCATAATAATCCCACTAAAAAGCAGGAAGCACAAATGCCCCAGGTAAGCAACATGATTTCCCCTTAATGTAAAGACACCTACAATCTGCTTCCCTGCAACATGATTTCCCCTTAATGTAAAGACACCTACAATCTGCTTCCCTGCAACTTCTACCCATTGGTTCTTATCATTTACTTGGGAGAAAGAGAGAACAAGTCTGCTCCATCTTTTGCGTCACAACACTATCTGTTGTTTACTCCCATTCTATTCTTTTCCAACAGAGGAGTGCTACTGCGAGTTACTTTCAAGTCTAAAAATGTCGTGTTGCTGTGTTACTAGCTTTGAGAAAGTACATCTTCTGTGAAATGCCAATAGTGAGTTCTCACACAGGGCATAGCGAGGATGAATAAAAGGAAGACTGTACAGCATTTTGCACATACAAGACCTTTATAAATAACTATTACTAAAGTGTCTTCAATTCTCCTCCCCCTCTGTGCCAGAGATTGTAGATTTACCTTGACTCACTTCTGAGTAGGCAGAAAGATCCTACAACATTGGCACATGATCCATAGCCTTGTGGCAGAAAGTGCAACTCTAACAAATCTTTTTTTATATGTATCCAGGGGAGAAGCACGGAGAAATAATTTAAGAGATATATTTGCGGCTGCAGAATATTATAAACACGTTGATCATTGGTGCCAGAATTTTTGAGCCACCCAACATCCAAATAGTGTACATGCCAAAAGTCACTCAGCTCAGATTTACACTTTAATACATTTATCATTAGATTTTGGTATTCATCTAATGTAACCTTCCCAATATCCTGGAGACTGTATCAGTAGAGTCAAATTGTTTTGATACTATTACTACTACTACTACTACTACTACACAGACACACACACACATGTATTTGCAAGCAACACATTAAAGGCTATCAAATTATCAAAATATTTTTCTTGCAAACTAACGAAGTCTAAACAAAATGAGAAAGATCCTTTATTTTAATGCACCTTTGGATCCCCCACCCCTAATTTCAGGCCTAGTGCAGATGCTGTATAATATATTCCAGGTATCTTTGTGGATAGGATAGAGGATGTTACAGTATGTGAATTAGGCCTCCATCCTATGAATTAGCAAAAGGGGTGAGACATAATGAATTCTAAATAATAATTTAAAAAGTAATAATTCAGTCACAGGAGTGAACAGGGTTTAACTTAAACTCTAGTTATAGACAGTAAATATAATAATGTTGCTACCAAAGAAATTTATTATTTAGATATATATGCTCTCGGCAACAAGTATTTTTAATGTTGCAAATGTTGATAATTGAAGGGACCCTAAGTACTAAAAAAAAAAAAACTCTCTCAGATTTAAATTAATCAAAGTGTTTGAATTTAGGGAAGGGCATTACTTTCTCATAAGCTGCACTCCTAGAACCAATCACCTGGAAGTACACCCCATTGAACTCAATGGAATTTACTTCTGAGTAGACATGTATAAGATTGTGCTGAAAATTATGTATGTTGGGTTGCATCCAGAGTTAGTATTGCTTAGACTAGACCCACACTGAAATCAATGAGCCTTAAGTTAATCATGATTTACTTGCCCCATTGATTTCACTGGGTCTCATTTAAGCACGACAAAGTCTGGATCCAAACTTTTGGCTATTCAGGCTTTCCCCATTACTACCTATAGATGAAGTCTGAATGTGCCTTTTTCATCTTTCTAGATTGTCTGGAAAGTCATTAGGATTTTAGTGTATCTCTGTAGCCATCATATGTAAGTTAGAAGCAGCTATTTATGTATTAAGTAGGGCTTCTACCTTCCTGGAAAATGGCTACCTTTAGACTCCTCTTCATTTAAATCCTTTACTGATTCAGTCTTTGTCTATTCCGGCTTCTCTTTATGGACTTTGAAAGTGAGTAATCAATGTTAAAAAAATGCAGTTGCAAATCCTAAATTTGTGTACTTGTGGATCTAAATTTGTGTACTTGAAAGCCATTTTTATCACCACATCACATAATATACTGTAATACTAGGTTGTGGTATTATGATGCAAAACATTTCCTATAGTTTAAAGAGGTTGCCTCCAAGAGCCTCTAGCATATGTGTTTTAATGTATTAGCATTCATAAAAGAAATTCCACTTGGGAAGATTTACAGTGTTTAGGGATTGTGTGCCAGATGGTAAAAGCCATATGTATTGCACAGGGAGGGGGGAGTCCTCCCCTTTTGCATTTGTTTTTGTTTACCAAAAGGAATATGTTTCTGAGTTCATAAAGTTTCCACATGGCGGGCGTCCTGCGTCATGGAGGAACACACTAAATCTGTCCTCCTAAATCTGAACTATTGGGAATTGTAAAAATAGTAGTTGAAAGAGGAGATGGGCAGACTGAGGCTACAGGGGAAGAGTAATTGTTTTTAAACACATGCACGGGATTTAATTGCTCAAATTAATTGGTTAACAATATTGCTGATCCTCTGGAATGTTTAATTCAAGACTGGTATCCACAGCTGGTGGAGCAGTTAAAAACTAAGAGACAAAAGTGGCCTTCAGAAAAACAAATTAACAACCAATAGTGCTCCTTCCACTCTGCTTAATGGGAATGAATTAAGCAGCAGTATGGTGAAAGTGAAAATTCTAGATCTAGACAGAAGAAAATCTCGCCCAAGAATGGGGAAAAAGTTTAGAAGTCCACAAGGGGGAAAAAGTACATTGCACCACCTTTAGAATTCATTGCCACAGGCTATGGTGATAGCTTCATTAATTCATTTTAGAATTTTTTACCCCAAGTTTCCCCCCTCAAGGGCCCCCAAGGAGGCTATTGCAGCTGAGTTCACAAAAAGAATAGAGTTAGCAATACTGAAAAAAATGTATGTGAGGTCTACATTTATACAATATCTACTTTTTACCACCACCACCCGGCTTCCAAGATGGCCTTGATTTACATCCAAATACTGAGAAATGCCCTAACATTAGACTGCCTCAAGCTAGAATAAGTTCAAAAAAATTGATCTTCTCTTCAAATGTCCTGCTTTTATTTCCAGTAATGACTGTTCTTAGAGACAGAAAACTGGGCTAGATACACTGTCACTCTCACTCTGTACAGCTGTTCTTACATTCTTTTTCTCTCCAAGGCATTTACATGAATAGAAGAACTTACATATGGATCTAAACAAGACAAGAGCATGAAATCATGCACAGATTTTTCTTTTCTACATCTGTAGATCTGAGAGGTCAAAATACTTCATCATGCATTCCGGCGGCTGCTGTTTTAGACATTTCCCCTGTTTTATCGTTATGCATTTTATCAGTTTTGTTTTAAATGGCTGTATTTTATTGCATTTATGACTTTATTGTAAATTACCTTGAGCACTCAACGAGTGGTGGGGTGATTCAGAAATGTTTTAAATAAGCAAGCAAGCAAACAAACTCTGTGTGTGTGTGTGTGTGTGTGTATGTGCGCGCTTTATGTAATAAATGCATTCTGGAACTCTTGCAACAGGAGGGCACACTTTTACAGGATGCATGGCATCTTCCATTGACTTATTGCAGAAAATGGGCAAGAATGAGACATAACTGGGACTCCATTGTATATCCCATTGTCTCCTGGATACCATAGAATGGGCTAACGTTGACTTATGGGGCATATCTACACCATGCATCTATCCTGGAGTTGTCTCTAGGTCATCCCTGTGTGTCCAAATGATGCACAGGGGATCCCGGGGTCAAGCAAGGACAACCAGAGACTTTCCCCAGGATAACTGGGACTGTGAATTTCCCATTTTCTCTGCGGCCCTGGGACACCCCCGAGGACCATGGACAGTATAGTGACTGCTCCCGGGTTTGTCCCTTCTTCCCCGCAGGTAGTGGAGCTCCTCAAATGGCACGGAGCTGTGGGGGTTGACCTTCATGCCCATTGGGGGTAGGGGGTGGAGCATTTTCGCCATCTTTGGGATGGCTCTCAGTGGTTTTCAGATTTTTTTTTTTAAAAAACTTACTTTTGGCACAGGATTGCACCCACGCTATTGTGCAATTGTGCAAAGGTCCCATTTTTTTGTTTTTGTTTTTTAAAAAAGAACACTGTGCCGGACAACTCGCTTCCATTTAGACCCTGGGGGATGAACCCGGAAGTGGAAAAGCCTGTGATCATCCCTCCCCACCCCCGGAAGGCCTGCAAGTGTAGACATGCTCATGGATTCCTAAATGCCCCAAGTTTTGCCTGGGCAGGATCTACATTACTGCTTTATAACAGTTTATAATGGTATTGACAACTGTTGGGGCCCAGGACACATTCCATATACCATTTTCAAAGTGGCATATCCTGCTGGTGTGGATCTGGCAAGGATCCTCCCTCCTTTTGGATCACTTGGATTATCTACGAAGCCAGAGAGCTTTGGCTATTGGGTGGTATAGAAATGCAATAAATAAATAAATAAATAAATAAAAAATACGAAGTCACTCTGGATAGCTCCTACAGTGTTTGTTTGTTTATTTATTTATTTATTGCATTTTTATACCGCCCAATAGCCGAAGTTCCCTGGGCGGTTCACAAAAGTTAAAACCATTCAAAGTATAAAACAAACAGTATAAAAACATGATATAAAATACAATATAAAAGCACAACCAGGGTTTAATGAATAAGCGTAATATTTGATTGCTTACTACAAACATTGTATGTGTTTGTTGTCCCACATCCAGTTTTAAAACCCTCTTTTTTCACCTGTGTTTGTCTACAATGGTAGGGCAGTTAGACATTTTAAAATGCAAACCTCAAAGGCACATAAGGAGACATTGCTAGAGACTGCTCTCTGTCTTTCAAATTCCTTCCTGGGGCAAGGCCAACTGAAGGCCAAGCCAGGACATCTGCTAGAAGAAGCCCTGCACATTGTTAACACACACACACACACACACACCCACACACACCCACACCCCTACCTCAAACAAATATGAACGCAGAAAGCAGCTATGAGTTGCCATCAATCCTGGGTTTGTATGACAATAACATTTAATCCTTTCCTATAATGCCTTTGTTATCTTCCCAAAGTTTATTCCAATTTGATCTCGTCCTACTTAAATGTAATAGTTGGAACTGCAGCGAAGCCACCAGGCCTAACAGAGCAGAAATATGATTTCTTTTAGCATCCACCATTTTAAGGACGTGGATATCCTGTGAAAATATGCATTCATTTCTGGCACTTATTTCCTTGGTTTTGAAATGCTTTTTGCAGACACAGGCAGGATGCCTTATTGGGAACAAATGATGAAGTTATTGATACAATCAGTTCAGTGGTTAAATCAGTGATATTGTCAATCTGTATATATTGATTAGCATGGTATCATTAAAATCTTAATGGGCCGGTTCGCACAATCAAAATCAGCCATGGTGGCTGATTTAGATTGTGGTGTGTGCCAGGTGCAATCTGAATATTGAACGCCTGCGTGAGCTTGTCGGATCATCAAAACCAAGGCAGGACAGTTTGTTGGAAGAGGAAACAACCCTCCAATTACTCTACAACAATCCATGGGTTGTTGTAGGTTTGTTTCCCCCTCCAATAAGCATGACATATACCGTGATTTACATAAGCCACTCTGACTTACTTTGATCATGTGAAACAGGCTGAGATTTATTATTATTATTATTATTATTATTATTATTATTATTATTATTATTATTATTATTGATGCCATGCACATGAAAATCAGATTTAGAAATATCTTTGTGGGTGTCATTTCTGGGGATAGCACATTTAAAGAGCAATCCTGTTGGTGGCGGAGGGACATCCAAAGTCAGAGGACCTGCCTCATCCAAAGCCCTGGTGGGCTTATGCTGGCAGGACAAAAGGGAGGGATGAGCACCACTTATGTAAAAAAAAAAAACCCCATTTCAAGTTGTTTTTTCTTTGATCATTTCCCTCCCATTAGCTTAAATCCAACATTCTGCTAGTGGAAGTCTGTTTGTGCAATGTGACTTTCTCCCTTTCTCTTCCTCCTTGAACCCCTCTTCATTGCCAGGGGGATTTCCAACCCCAAGTAGCAGTTTTAGGGTGTTCAGGGGCTATGGGGTGAAGGGAGAGTTGCCCCCTCCCAGCAGAATGACATCATGGGATTCAACTCTTTGGAACCAATGGGTGGGAAATGGTGCACACCAGCTCCAAGACTGGCAGACATTTCTCCCTATGTTGGGCATGTACCTAGGGACTGATGGGTTTTTATCTCCCAGTCCAACACGTTTTTGCCTCTACCAGTGTTGGTGTTCCAACATCGGAGAGACAAGGGTTTTGGGAGGGGGCAGCTGAGGCTGACTCTCTTCCTCCAATGGTGGACTTTTCCCTCTGCCCTCAGAGGTGGAGATCCACTCTATCCTACAAGCCCTGGGACACCCTCGTAGGGACCATAGGGTTGTTGCCTTATTATTTCCATAGCAGACCTTTTGTCTGAAATTGCCATCATTTGTTGAGTCACTTTTGTGGAGAACCCAGGCAACATCATTGCATGCCAACTTTTTCTATATTGTTTCCAGTGTTTCCTTCCATGGTTTCAATAGATCTCATGTATGCCCATTTTTAAAACAAAACACAATTGCAGTACCAGCTTGTTCAGCATCAATAGGCCAAGCATTGTTGAGCCCTTTTAAGGCTCTTGTGCTTTAACTTGAGAGAGGCAAGAGGATTAGTGACAAGTAAGTAGAGGCCTAAGTGGCCATGGCAGCTCAGAGTGCCCTTTGTCTGCTTCGGCTTGTTAACCAGCCAAGGCCTCTTCTGGACAGGGATAGCTTGGCCACAGTAACCTCGAGACTGGATTGCTGCAATGCACTCTACGTGGGGCTGCTTTTAAGGCTTCTCTGGAAGCTGGAGCTAGTGCAGAATGCAGCAGCTTGGCAGTTGTCACGAGCTGCCCCTTTTTAGTATGCAACTCCTTTGTTGAGGGAACTGCACTGACTGCTTATTCACTACTGGACCAGGTTTAAGGTTCTGGTACTAGCGTACAAAGCCCTAAACAATTTGGGCCCAGGATACTCGAGAAGGTGCTTCTCCCTTATTAACCTGCCCAGTCACTGAGGTCATCTGAGGGCATGCTCTTGGTGGTTCCGCATGGACCTACAGCCCAACTGGTGTCCACCTGGCAAAGAGTCTTCAAAGTGGTTGCTCCCTTCTTATGGAACTCTTTGCCTTCTAACTTCAGGCAGCCATCAATGCTATATTGTTTTCAGGGCCTCCTGAAAACAGCTTTTCCCCAGGAAACCTTCCTTGGTTGACCAACCTTGGTTTTATTGGCACTCTGTTTTTTTAAGAATATATTCATGTTTAATTCATTTTAACCTTTTGTTAATTTTTATCTCTTGTTGTTCACTGCTCTGGAATCTGTCTAGATGTGGAGAGGTACACAAATGTAAATAAATAAATAGCCTATTAATTGCTCCTTAGATAGGCCCTCTTAATTGGGCCTTATTATCAGTTCCCATTCCCACTGGAAGAGGGTGTTACTTATATCTTCACTTATTTTTTTGTAGTTGTTTACAATGGTAAAGGCAAAATCATGCCAAAAACAAAAAAGAGGCAATCAGTAATTAAAGACCTCCTCCTGCCTCCCCATAAGACCAGAACTGAGATTAAGGGTCAACTAGGAAAGACTATTCAAGGGACAATGAGCAGGCTATTCATCGGTAATTCCCCAGCCACACTAAACAGGAAGCAATAAAATGGGCAAGCCCTGCAGAGAGAAAATGTTAAATTAAAATGAGAAAAGATTTTTTACTAAATGGGATTTAATTGTGAATAAACATTAAAAAGGATTTTCGCTACGAACATTGGTGGATAATAGTCATACTATTATTTTAAGTCTTGTATGGAATCTCCACTTTAAACTATTATGTTTCTGCTAAAGTACTTTATTTTTTTTATTTATTTTTTATTTTCTACAATACTTAAACATACACCATTACAATTAAAGAAACAACATACTACATAAATGTTGAATAACATCAATATCATATCTATATAACATAATCAAACTTAACATGTAAGTGCACCCCCCCCCCCTCGGGATCTCATTCCTGATTCCAAAATCTCATACTTTCTTCTGCTGGTGGTTCCCCACTACCCTTAGAAAACACGAATATTAGGAACTGTTTCCAGATTCCTTCAAAATCATTTGTTTTAGCTGCACCTCTTCTGAATTTAATATTACAAGTAAATTTATCATTAATAACTATATCCCATACTTCTTTATACCATTCTTCAATACAATAATCCCCTTGAATCTTCCAGTTCCTAGCTACAATCAATCTTGCTGCAGTCAGTAAATTCATTATCAATTCCTTAATTTCTTTTTTACATTTTAAATCTTCAAATAGTGACAGTAATGCAACTTTTGGTGTTCGTTCTATCTTCATTCCCACAATTTCTTCAATCTCCAAAAACACCATCTTCCACAATTTTTGAACATATTTGCATTCCCACCACATATGTAAATACGTTCCTTTCCCCCCACATCCTCTCCAACAATTTGCTGAGTGCTGATTATTTATCTTATTTAATCTAACCGGGGTTAGGTACCACCTCCATATAATTTTAAAGTAATTCTCTTTTATTCTTACTGACATATTTCTCAACGCTCTTTGTTTCCATAGTCCCTCCCAGCTCTGTTGTCCTATTTGTACATTCAAATCTGTCTCCCAAACCATTTTACTTGAACTATCCATCGACCCTTTCTCCAACAATATTCTATATATTTCACTCATTAACCCTTTTGACACTGTTCTTTTTCCCTTATCATTTTCTTTTTTAACTATTAATTCCTCAAACTTCATCAATTCTCTACTATCTCCATTTTCTCTTACCCACTTTTTGGTCCACTGTTCTAATTGCCAATAATTTAACCAAGTTAATTTTTTATCTTTTAAAACCTCTTCCAAATCCTCTCTTGTATTCATTTCTCTTAACCATTCCCTTAATTTCATTTTATTTTTTTCTATTAAAACTTTACTTAATCTACTCTTTAATTCCTCTGGGAAATTCTTAAGCATTATTACCGGTGATAAAGGTAGTTGCTCGGGAGCAACTCCCCTTTATATTTACTCCAAACTTCCTAGTGAAACCTCAAGAGTGGATTACCTATACTTTCAACCCATTTTTTCCCTCTGTCCCTAAAAAATACATTTTCCAACTTCATCTCTATGTTACTTGTAGTTTTATCCTCCATCCAGTCTAAATCTCCTACTCCTATAATTGCTTCCACAATATGTCTTAACCTATTAGCTACGTAATATAGGTTAATATTTGGGAGACCCAATCCTCCCTTTTTTTGACTTAAATACCATTTATTCTTATTTACCCTCGCTTTCTTATCCCCATTACAATAATTGTTTATGATATTTTGCCAACTTTTTATCTCTGATTCTGAAATTTTTATTGGTAACATCCTGAACACAAAATTAATCTTTGCTAAAATCTTCATTTTTATTAATGCTATTCTTCCAAACCAGGATAAATTTAATCTTTTATATTTTTCCAATTTTGGAAAAATCTCTTTTTTAAAACTATTTAAATTCTCCTTCTCTAAACTCTCCAAATTTGTGTAATTTTAATTCCCAAATATCTAATCTGTTCCTTAACTCTCATTTCTCTTCCCTTTCCTTCCCATTCCTTCTCTTCCTTTTTAGTATAATTAAATAACATCATCTCTGATTTGGACCAATTTATTCTTAACCCAGTAATTTCCTCAAATTCTCTCAATTGCTGTTTAATTCTTTCCATCTTTCTTATTGGATTTTTAATAGTTAGCAAAGTATCATCCGCAAACATATTCAATTTTATTTTTTTAATACCACCTATTCCTTCTATCTCCCCATCATCTCTTATTGCATTCGCCAATAATTCCATAACTATTACAAACAGGACCGGTGAGAGTGGACATCCTTGTCTTGTCCCTCTGGCTAGTCGTATCTTATCCATGACTCCGTCGTTCACTACCACTATGGCTGTATTTTGAGAGTACAACTGTTCTATTATAGCTTTAAATTTGTTTCCAAATCCCATTTTATTTAAAACCATCTTTAAAGCCTGCCAGCTCACACAATCGAAAGCCTTAAAAATATCCAATGCCAAAATTCCCGCTTTAATCTTAGACTTTTTTATCACCTGTATTGCATTTAAAACCCTTCCCACTAAATTATACATTTGTCTACCTGCTATAAATCCACATTGGTCTTCCCCTATATATTCAGCTATAAATTTATTTAACCGTTTTGCTAAAATAGTTGAATTTTTTTTAGCATCTTGATTTATTAATGAAACAGGTCTATATGAATCAGGGACAGTCAGGTCTTTATCTGGTTTTGGAATTAAAATTATCAATGAATGTTCCCATGATTCTGGTGTCTTCTCTCCTTCCAATATGGCATTGTACAACTTCAATAATTTCGGTACCAAAAACGTTTTAAAAACTTTATAACATTCCGGTCCTAAGCCGTCTTTACCCACTTTCAAATTCTCAATTACCTCTTCAACTTCTCTTTGAGTTATTACCTTCTCCATTAACTCTTTATGTTCTGTTTTTATTCCCTTCTTTATATACTTTTCTATATAGGCTTCCAACTTCTTTTTTTGGATATCCTTTCCCTTATATAATTCTTGATAAAATTCTTGAAAGATTTTTATTTTACCCTTCATTATATGACAATAATTCCCTTGTTTATCTTTCAATATTCCTATCCCTTTCCTAGCTTTCTCCTTTTGTGTGAGTCTGGCAAGCAATCTAGAGTTTTTATTACTATTTTCAAAATACTCACTTTTCATATAAATTAGATTTTTCTGAACTTGCTCTAAATTTATATTCTCTAATTCTTTTTTCTTTGCTTGTATTTCTATTAATTTATGTTTATTTTTACACTGCCAATAATCTTTCTCCAAATTCCTAATCTCTACCTCCAACTTTTCCTGCACTGCAAGCTGTTGCCTCCTTATGTTACACATTTCTCTAATACAAATCCCTCTTGCTATCGCCTTCATGGTATCCCAAACAACTGCCCTTACCGTTCCACCCTTTTCATTAATTTCCCAAGTCTCTGACAGTTCCCTCTGCATTTTTCTACCACTTTATTATATTTCAATATTTCTGTATTCATTTTCCACCTATATGCTTCTTTATAGTTCTTCCTAACTGTAAACTCTAAACTTAGCAATGCGTGATCTGTTACCTTTATTACCCCCGTTTCCATTTTACAAACCTTAGTTGCAAACTCTTTTGAAACAAATATATAATCTATCCTAGAGTATGTATGATGAACTGGGGAGTAATAAGAAAAGCCAGGATTCGCCCCGCTAAGTAAACGCCAACAATCCACATAATCTTTTTCTTTTACCAATTTATTCAATATAGTAATATTATTTCTCTTTTCAACATTAGTGGGGTTTGACCTGTCCAATCTATTATCTAAAACCATATTAAAATCCCCAGCTAAGATAACATACCCCTCCTTAAACTCTTCTATTTTGTTAAATAATTCTGTATAAAACTCTCTATGTCTCTCATTAGGGGCATAAACATTGACTATTGTATATGCTTTACCTTCAATTTGACCCTTTATCATTAGATACCATTATCATCCTTTTTTATAGTTTCTAATATAAATCCACTTTTTTTTTAAATTAAAATAGCCACTCCATTTTTTTTGAAGTCCCCAATGACTTTTCATAATAAACTGACCATTTTAATCATATTTCGTTTACCCCATCGAACCCCTGGTGTGTTTCTTGCAGCAGGATAATGTCAGATCCTTCTCAATTTAACATTTGTTCAATTCTCCTCCTTTTCACGACTGCCCCCAGACCTTTTACATTAAGCGTTGATACTTTTATTTTCTTATCCATATTCAACCTTTTGATACTCCTTCCGATCCCATGTGTTCTTCAACTCAAATTCACATACATAAAAACACAAAAACCATAAAACCCCTTCAAATCCCTCCCTCCCACCCAATCAACCCCCCCACCCCACCTCCCACCTCTTTCCCCCCCCAAATCCCCGTAAGTCTATCACTCCGGCCATTATCTACCCTTAGGGGAGGGGGGAGAGGCAGTGCTCCGCCTGACCGGCAAGACCTCTATGTTTTAACAAAATTTATATACTATTATCTCATAGTCAATTTATCAAGTTTATTACATCCCAGACGCCCCAGCTTCACTTCCGTTCCCACCTGCTTCATTCAAACTTGCACCATTATACAAACCCAAACACTTTAGCAACTCCTTGCCCTGATCCAAGGAGGTTTCTCTGTGTTGCCTCCCACCATGTGTAAACCTTAAAAAAAAAGGGTAACCCCAGGCATACTTTATTGTATTCTTTGTTAATATTTCAGTTATTGGCTTGACACTGCGTCTCCATTTGAGTGTTTGCTGACAAAGGTCGTTATAAATTTGCACTGATTTGCCTTTGTATTGTATCAGAACCATAGACCTCAGTTTCTTCATAACTTGCTCTTTTTTGTAGTAGCTGCCAAATTTCACCAGGATGTCTTTAATTGCTCCTCTGTAATTTGGTCCTCCCATTCTATGAATCCTGTTCACCTCACAGTCCTTTATTTCCAGATCAGGCATCATGTCTTTAAACCACTGCAGAATTACTTTTCTCAAATCCTCTCCTGATACTTCGATAAAATTCTTAATTCGAAGTGTAGATCGTCGATTCTTGTCTTCTAATTGGATCAGCCTTATCTCTTGGTCCTGAAACTGTACATTACAACTTTTTTCAAAAACATCTTGCCTTTTCTCCAATAGGTTTACTCCTGCTTCTAAAATCTTTATACTCCTGTCATTCTGAGCAATCTTGTCAGCTAGCACATCCATTCGCTTGTCTGCCTTTTCAGCATGTTCATCCATCTTTTTAATGAGAATTGCGTTGTTTTCTAATATGAAGCTCTTAATTTCAGCCATGGTAGCTGGCCCCTTGCCAGCTTTCCCCGCCATCTTGTCACTCTCACTCCCCCTCTCCCTCTCGCTCTCACTGCTATTTACCTCCTCTTCCGAGGACAGCTTTTCAAGGCGGGGGAGATTATGATTAGAGGGGCGTATACAGCGTCGCCAAATTACATTTTCAGCTTTTTTTTTTTATTTTCTAATGTTCGGCATAGGGCATAAATCAATTGCTTAATGTCCCGAATAACAATCAAAACAGTCTCTCATTCCATGCACGTAAACAGCTTTTCTCTCTCAGTACTTTCCGTTAGTTAAATTTATTGCCAATTCTCGCTCTACCCAGATAAGGAGTGATATATCACAGTAATTCAATTCAGCAGTTGCTGGAAGAGATCCAACAATAACAAAGTCTTTGTTTTCGGTTTTAAACTCTCCACTCCGAACTGACTGATTTGCAAGCCCAGAAACCGGGCTGATTTCCCCACTCCTTATACTGATTATACTTTCAAAAAAGTCATCATCAGCATCAGTTAAAGGTCATAAGCATTTTCAGTTAATGTTCATTAGAGATTCATGCCTTTTTAAATGAGATAATTGGATTTTCGGCTGTCCCGTCCGGGAGCCTCACAAGAAATCTTACCAGTTCATGGTCGTCAAGCTCCGCCCCCCCTGCTAAAGTACTTTAGTGTGCAAGTGACCCTAACCTTATTTCAGAAAACAAACTCCCTGTTTTGTCCAGAGTAAGAACATAAGAACATAAGAAGTGCCCTGATGCTGGATCAGACGAAGGGGCCATCTAGTCCAGCACTCTGTTCACACCGTGGCCAACCAGCACAGACAAAATCTGCTGCAAATCCCCCTGCCTATGTTTTTGGCAGATCCACCCCCACCAGCTGGGCTCTGGGGGTGTAATTTACAGGGGGAAACCAGTGGGTCTAGGAGCCAATTCTTCCCTTCAAACCACACCCGTTTTCATATTTCTTTAGCAAATGCATGTTAGGACTACCGTGAATTAGGACTTATCTAGGCTATAACAACTATTTCTTTTACATTTGAAGATAGTCCTGCAAGTTCTGATTCAAAGGTGAGAGCAGAGTCCACACATGCTTTGCAATTTTCTTTTCTTTTGCAAGACTGGCAATTGTGTGTCAAATTTCCAGCACACTAAGGTGGAGCTGAAATTGACTAATCTCAAGAAGAAGAAGAAGAAGAAGAAGAAGAAGAAGAAGAAGAAGAAGAAGAAGATTTCATCCATTTCAGACTTCAAGGAAAGCCTGAAGGGAAAGTCTGGACTAGCTGCTTAGAGGTGAAATTGAAAAGTGGCTTATCCATACACTGCTTTGAGACTAGTAAATTTCAGCTCCTATACTAACCCTCTCTTTGGACTGTTAATGAGGTACTCAATCTAGCGGGGTAACTGAAAGCACTAATAGGAAAGATAGTAAAAAGCATATTGACCAGCTAGTAATAGATCCAGGCTCAGGAAGTGAAAAATGTTCTGAACGGAAAAGTGATGATAATATAGTTACTAGAGAGGAAAATGGTTATATTTTTTATTGCCCTAAAGGGGACATAAATGAAAATGTTAAAGTAGAATCACGTAATACAAATGAGGAAGTAATGATAAAGTGACTGCCAAATTTCTTTCCTGTCAAGAACTGTAAGCTCCAGCATGAATCCAAAATTAAATTTATTTTTTTAAACAATTTAGAAGGAGGTCTGGCTAGTATATAACATATGAAGCGTTCCAGTGCAGGTGCTGGGTCCTGATTTGAGAAAGAATTGAGCCGATAGGACATGATGGCATGCTTAAAATTAAACAATTTGTGTTGCAATTTCTTCTTGAATTAGAATCTTAGTTGGGTAAGGTTAACTCTTGGGTGCTCTAAAATCACAGTACTGGGAATGTGTTGTCTTTAGAGGCAGATGCCATTCTGGAAGGTACGCACACTGCCTGATCTCACAGGAGAGACGTAGGGCACCCTCATCTGGGAGTTTCAGTTTTGCATTCCTATTTTATTTCCCAGCATACATTGTAATAATATACCGAAGGAGTGCTTTTTATGTATTATACCCAAAACAAGATCCATCTGCTTATCATAAAATGATATCTCTGGTTTACCACAAGTACTGAAAAATAAAAACCAAATGCCACTTTGCATGATTTTTGTAACAGCAAGGTTTTAGGGCTGTATAATAATTGATTTTATTGTATCCAGAATCTCTCCTCTTTTCTTTTTATGGTAACATTTTAGCTGTTAAGTCCTGAAAGTGACTTTTTAAAAAGACATTTAAAAGAATTTTCTTTTTTAGTGTCGGTTTTAAACTATATACTTCTTTCATTACGGGAAGAGGGATTTAACCTTGGGGGAGAGGGGGCCGGGTGTGCTGGTGCAATGCGGCATAATGTGTACCATATCCTGTACATTCCCAGCACAGAAATGGAGGCGGGAAATGTCATGGCGGAAAGACACAGAACAGAGTAAGATTGCTAACCATGCTTCCAGTATTCATGGCAAAAACATCAGGCACCACTAATCATAGACTGTGATAATGGCACCACCGCCATGTTCCTCAGCCAAGAAAGAAGCCAGCCCACTCACAGCGGCAAACAAATCCATGAGACACCTTCCCACCCACCCCACAACATACAATACACCTGATAATGACAACAGAGCACCCTCTGCTGCTGGAGTGTCTGAGGCTCATGAAGCAATGACCCAGCTACCCAGCGTTTCTTGAGGGTGGACACATGCACGTTCTGATTAGAGTGTACAGAAGGAATCTGGTAGCAATGCCAAATATATAAACCAGCCCATAGCTAGGTTAACATCCAAGTTGCACACATAGAAACATGTTCAGGAAGGTTTGAATAGGCACAATCTGTACGGAAGGAGTTTTGATTCCAGGAGCTCTGCTCTAGCTGGACCCATCTCAGCAGGGGGTTGCCTTTACGAGAAACTCATGTGGTTTCATTGCTGCAGGGTAGTGGTGGGAAATCCCCACAGCAGAGGGAGCATGGGGTAAGTCCCTTTGCAGCAAAGCCAGGCAGTTGCTTTGAGTTGGCAGCTGTGTTGTATAACTGATGCAGCGCCACTGGGTAGCCACTGTGGGGAAAATAACATGTATAGACAGCCCCCAGGACTTGTGGAATGATGTTGTGAACAAGAATTGGCAATGGGGTACATTTCCTGGAATGGGCCAGGAGGGGAAAAAGAAGGGGGAGGGGAAATTCTTTTTCAGATACTCCTACATCCAATTAGATGCAAGCCTCTCTATTTCCCCCCCCCCCTGCCCCACCTTAATTTGCTTTGATTTTTGCCAGTCAAGCAAATTGCCGGAATTTCTCTCTCCCACTTTTTGCCTCTCCCCAAGCCCCCATGAAATTGTGCGTGGAACCTCCCAGAGCAGATTTGCAGGGTGCCTGGGGGGTCGTGCGATAAAAGGACAGGGAAGTCCCATTGTGCAGATAGAAGTCCCACACTTCTGCTCACATAATGCTGGATCCGAGCCATGATTGCTTTCTGCTGGTATCAAGTTCCAATATCTAAACATTTTGGAGGTTGTAGGGCATGCGTGGGCAACCCACACCCCTCCAGATGTTGGACTCCAACTTCCATCTGCCCCAGGCAGCATGGGCAAGGGTCAGGAATGATAGGCATTGTAGTTCAACAACATCTGGAGAGCCACCAATTGTCTGCCCCTGTTGTAGAGAGCAGAGGGATGAATGCTGCTTCTTGTAATAAATTTTTACTTTTTTAATTCCCTGGAGAAATCATTCTAGGTTTATACGTATTAAGATCCCTCAGTCTTCCTTAAGAGGAATTTTATGGAAGACTTCACTGAGATTTCCATGCAAGAGAAACACTTTCAGTAGTTGACAGGATAAATGACCCAGAGCTGAACCCGTGCTTCACCACAAAAATGTCTGATGCATCAAACCTCTGTACTTCATTTTCACATTACTTCAGCTATCCCTCCCAATACACATGGATGAAAGCAAGAATTCAGATTTAGAAAATTCCAGCATCTCACGGAACATGATTAGCTTGTACCATGAATAAACTCTGTTATTAGGATTGTGCCAAATCGTTGATTGTTTTTAATCCTTCCTTGTTTTGCAGGTGTTTTGATTATTGATATTGACTACTGATATTGGTTGTAACCAAATATTATCATTTTCTGTTCTGAATTCTCTGAACTTACAACAGTTTCAGTGTACCCTAGGAGCTGATTATCTGCCTGAAGTTATGCCAGCCGAGGAAAGCCTTTATCTGATGTGAGAGCTGTCTCTTCTTGAGATTCTCATCATTCAAGACTCAAATGGTTGAGTCTTACCCATTTGGCAGATAAAAGCATGGCTAGCTGAAGCTACCAGGGAAAACAATCAGCACCAGTTCCTGGCATTTTATCTGCCTTCAGATTGCTTCCTTAAGCAGTTCTGTGGTAGCCCAAAGTGTCAACACCTAGAATAATTGGCAGACTCCACCCAATAGCAAGTCCAAAGGACAGAATTTTCTAGAGCTGTCAAGCAGTAATGAGAGATAGATAGATAGAGAGATAGAGAGAGAGGGGGGGGACACAGAGACTGCCCTACAACTTGTAGAACCAGCTACCAGTGCTAATTGGCTTGGACATTTTGGGTTGCATCCAGTTGTGTCCCAGTACACTGTGCCAGCATAAACCAATGTTTGCACGGTGCAACTAGCACAATGGGGAAAAGTGTCAATTAGCTACTGACATTAGATGGCAAATCATGCTTCCCCTTTGTCCTTGTTACGTTGCACAAGTGTTTGTTTACAGTATTGGGCAAAAGGTGGGATGATAATAATAATAATAATAATAATAATAATAATAATAATACACTAGCATGACATCATTAACACTAGCATTGGGACACCATTGGATACCACTTTGCTACTCCACAACTTCAGTTGTTGCTCGAGAAAATGAATGGTAAAGTCACTAAGGAAACTAGCTGAGCAGCTTGTTCAGGGACAGCTTAAACTCTTTCCCTCACTCTAGGAGACACTACAGCAATTTGCCCTGGTGTTCATGGGAAGGGCAGGACACTTTGCTGATAAAGAGAACCAGCATCCTTGGTATAGGGAACACATGCCAGCATTGCATAAGCTCTTCAATGATGGTTGGAGGTGCCTGTCTTTGTGCTTAGTAAAAGGCCCTCAATGGTGTGTGTTTCCAAGGGGAGGCTTCATGGAAAGAGGTGTTGAGGAACTAAATAAATGCAATTCCCAACTTTCAGAAGCCAGCAGTTCCTCAGGAGAGTACTATGGAAAAGCACTTTAGATTACTGCAGACACTGACTGCAGCCAGGAAATCAGAAGACGTTTACTTCTTGGGAGGAGAGCAATGACAAATCTCGATAAAATAGTTAAGAGCAGAGACACCACACTGACAACAAAGGTCCGCATAGTTAAAGCAACGGTATTCCCCGTAGTAACCTATGGCTGCGAGAGCTGGACCATAAGGAAAGCTGAGTGAAGGAAGATAGATGCTTTTGAACTGTGGTGTTGGAGGAAAATTCTGAGAGTGCCGTGGACTGCAAGAAGATCAAACCAGTCCATACTCCAGGAAATAAAGCCAGACTGCTCATTTGAGGGAATGGTATTAAAGGCAAAACTGAAGTACTTTGGCCACATAATGAGAAGACAGGATACCCTGGAGAAGATGCTGATGCTAGGGAAAGTGGAAGGCAAAAGGAAGAGGGGCTGACCAAGGGCAAGATGGATGGATGATATTCTGGAGGTGACAGACTTGACCTTGGGGGAGCTGGGGGTGGCGACAGCTGACAGAAAGCTCTGGCGTGGGCTGGTCCATGAAGTCACGAAGAGTCGGAAACAACTGAACGAATAACAACAAAAAGTCTTCTTCAGGACCTTCTCCAGTCCATGTTTTTATGTCAATAGACTGCCTGTTATCCATCCTTACCTCTCCCCAAATTATTGGCATATGCTGCCAACAGAGAAGCACTTACCTGAGCTTAATAAAATGTGCTGTGTGCCAGCTATGTGAGATTCTTTCATGTATGCAAGGAATATAAACACACACAAATACATAGATATGAAAAGCCGTGCTGGATCAGACTAATAGCATATCTAGTCCACACAGGTTTCTGTTCACACAGTGGCCAACCAGATGTCTCTGGGAAGCTCACAAGTAGGATCCTCCCACTCATGTCCCCGGCCCAGCAACTGGTGTACTTAGGCATACTGCCTCTGATACTAGAAGTAGCATAGAGGAATCAGGACTAGTAGCAATTGATAGGGTTCTCCTCTAGGAACATTTTAAAGCTATCCAAATAAGTGGCTATTATAGTTTGGCTATACCCTGGGTAAAGAAGGACTTCCATTTATTTCTCCAGAATCTCCCACCAATCAGCTTCATAGGATGAGCCCAGGTTCTAGAATTATGAGAGAGGGAGTAAAATGTCTCCCCATCCACTTTCTCCACACCATGCATAGTTTTGTACACCTCTGCCATGTCTCCCCTTACTTGTTATTCACCCTTTTGCTAAGCTAAATAGTCCCAGCTGTTTTAATATTTCCTCATAGGGAAGTTGCTCCATCCCCTTGAACATTTGCGTTGCCCTTTTCTTCACCTTTTCCAACTCTACAATATTCTTTGGTCGTTCAGTGACCAGAACTGCACACGGTATTCTAAGTGTGGATGCAATACTAAGCAATAGCCGTGGACCACTCAATTTGCTACCAATTTGCAACAGGTAGCATTATATCTTTTTAATGGACAAGGTAAAAATTCAGCAGAGCAACTTAAAAAAAATCAAATTAAAACATATAAATCTAAAAGACCAGATTAAAAAAAAAAGGTATTCAACCTGAGGCAGAGAAGAAACCAGGATTTTGCTTGGCAGACTTCGTTGTGGAGGAAGTTGCAGATGTGGGCATCACAACTGAAAAGCCCTGTTCCCAGTGGAGGGATTTTGAGAAAGGCCTGAGAAGAAGATCTTTATATGCAGGAAGGCCCATGCCAGATGACGCTATCCTTAGGTACCCAGGCCCCAAGTTGTTTACAACTGTAAAGGTCTTAAACAGCACTTTGAAATGTGTTTGGAAACGCATCAGGAATCAGTGAAGCAGCTTTAAAATTGGCAACATATGGTCTGTACACCTGGTCCCATACATCGTGCACTGAATCACTCAGAAGACAAACTTTTTTGGTGTCTTGATTTCTGTCCAGTATTTGTGGGGGGAAATTGAGCAAGCTGAAATCTTTTGACTTTCATCCTTTCTATTTAGAAATGTGTTTTTACATCAATTGATACTGTAAATTAAAACGTGCAGGGAGGAGTGGCTCCCCAGAGCAGCTTCTAAAGATGTTCTGGTGCAGCTGAATTCTTGCTGTTCAGTAGCTTCCTTGAGGATATCGGCTTTCCCATGAGAAATGATACAAAGTGAGATGGCTTCATCCTGTATCTTTGCAAGCAAGTTTATTGTTCCTGGGAAGAACCGCCTTTTAGTTTGGCTCAAGTGTCATGCATTGTGAACAACACTATAACATTTCTTTTGTTGCAAGTTCCTGGGTTAGAGAAAAGTTGCTAATCTAAAGTATATTATATACAAACACACATCAGTCCTGCTCTTAGACTTATCAGAACACACCCCATATATGGACAATGTGAATGCTCATACATGACCGCCACAGATGCAATTATTACAGTAGACCTGTAATGACTCACTTAAGTCCCATTGATTTCAATCAGTCTGTTCCAATATGACTAAATATTGTTCCACATGTATACATTAGTCATGTGATCCATTCCTTCAGATAAGAACTTGAAGGTGAGGTGAATAATGTGCTATTGCAAATGATGTATTGTTATACATTCTTTTGTTGGGCACATTTTGTGAAAAGGTGGCATACAAAAGAAATGAAATGAAATATGAAAATGAAATGAATTATATACACATGTGCATATTGCCTGGGTGTATTTTAGGGTTTTTTCCCCTGCTGCTGCAGCAATCAGGGGTGATTTTACAGAAGTAAAACTGCAACCTTCTTCTCTCTGGCCTTCCTTCTTCTCACATCAGTCCGTTGGTTTCTGTTCACCACTCTGCCGCAAAGATCATCTTCTTGGCTCGCCGCTCTGACCATGTTACTCCGCTTCTGAAATCTCTTCATTGGCTTCCAATTCACTTCAGAATCCAATATAAACTTCTCCTGTTAACCTTCAAAGCTTTTCACGGTCTAGCTCCTTCCTATCTCTCCTCTCTCATCTCACACTATTGCCCCGCTCGTGCTCTTCGCTCCTCTGATGCCATGTTTCTCGCCTGCCCAAGGGCCTCTACTTCCCTTGCTCGGCTCCGTCCATTTTCTTCTGCTGCCCCTTACGCCTGGAACGCTCTTCCAGAACATTTGAGAACTACAAGTTCAATCGCAGCTTTTAAAGCTCAGCTAAAAACTTTTCTTTTTCCTAAAGCTTTTAAAACTTGATGTTGCGCAGACTTTATACTGTTAGTTTTACCCTACCCTGTGCCTGCTTACCCTACCCTGTGCCTGTTTGCATTCTCTTCCCCTCCTTATTGTTTTACTAGGATTTTATTAGATTGTAAGCCTATGCGGCAGAGTCTTGCTATTTACTGTTTTACTCTGTACAGCACCATGTACATTGATGGTGCTATATAAATAAATAATAATAATAATAATAATAATAATAATAATAATAATAATGTGTTTTAAATACAATGCAGGTTTAACCAAGGTTATTGTTGTGATTTTTTTTAAAGTGGCCTTTTCATATGTTATATACCATTTGCGGAGCTTGTTTGGCAGAAGAAAATAGAGTATTAAAATAAAAATGCTAGAAATAAATAATTTTATAAAAGAGTTATCACACTGTACAAAGAGCCAATTCTGGCCTATACGTGGAATGGCTAGTTGATTAGCATTTTGTTTCTGTTTTCATTTTAGATGGCATTAGATAATTCATGAAAGAAGGCATTAGATAATGCACAAAGAAACGGGAGTACTGATTGACATCTGTGGAGCTGCACACTTTAACTAACTGGTGTAATTAATCTGTTAATATATTGATTACAGATCAAAATGGAGCAATAAAACACTTAAAATAGCAGATTTAAATGTACACAAACATAGCAGCAAAGGAAAAAGAATTAATGAGTGGCATAGAATAACACTGTGCTTGAGCTTTCATTGTGTTTTAATTAATGTATTTCATTAATTGGTTAATTAATTGAAAGCAACCCACTTGCATAATTGAATATTTTAATCACTTGACAGTCCTAAGTGAAGGCGGACATACTAAGGAAATCTGATATCATTTTAAATGTTAACAAAAAGGAGGAATTTCGATGTTTTTGTAGATTAATAGAGGAATAGAAGAAAAACCTAAAGGAAATGCAGGGCAGATAAATGTAAATATAAATCTGTGGCTATTGATATGTGTCTTAAGGTAAAAATGTTATGTAAAATTCAGGATCACATTAGACACACTTTACTTCATAGTTTCCCTTCCCCCCTCCCTCTACTCCTCTGCATTCCACTTTGCGTCAGAGAGTATTCATTTTAAGGCCAATAGTATGGATTTGCAATTTATGGTATGTGTTAAGAATTAATAATTTTCTTGCAGTTTCAGATTAGAATGTGGAAGAGCCTGATAGTCTAAAGTAGCTATATTACTTCATTTAAGACAAATAGAAGGATTTAACACAAGAAGAATGAAGGCACATACGTATTGACTGCCACACTAACACAATATCACAACACTAAAGTAATGGCTAGATTTGGCCCATGATCCACCAGTTGCCAATCTCTGAAGTTTAGTTTTCCGATTATAGTAACATTATTAGCTTTTATTCCTGCAGGGAAAATGCTGGGCCACTAGAGGTAGATGAATGTAATTATGCATAGTTTGTTGTCGTTGTTGTTGTTGTTGTTAATGGGTGAACATTTCAGATTTAAAGAACAACTCAATAATAGTCAATTTGCTCATGTATACTCTCATTCATCCCACCATAACTAATAGATGGTGAGGTTTTTTTGTGGGAGGGAAGAGGGGAACCGTTGTGCGAGGAAGTTGCCGAGTAAAATCGACGTTGATATTTGTGTATTATCAATCCATCCACACACACCTCTATCTGTGTTAGAAGAAAAAAAAGGCTGAGTTGCTGGTGCCTGAGCCAAGAAAAACATTTATTTTGGATGCTGCCTTTTTAGAACTGATGGCTTTGCTGAATTTCAGAAATGTGTTTGAAATCAGAGAACTCTGTTTATTGGGAGGTTATAAAAAATAGATTAGAGGAAAAATGACTTAGACGATTTCAAGTCTCTCCTTCTACCAGCTGCCCTTTGCTATGGCCCTGACCTTTAGTTCCAACACGCCCAAAGTTCCTTAAATATTTGTTCAGATATTTTGGGAATAGGCAGGTAACAGCTATGCTGTCCGCTGTGATTAGTTTCCAGGCTGAAGAATATGACATTGAGGAAAATATATTGTAACCATTGCTAGGTGCGTGCGCACACGCACGCACACACACACACACACACACACACACACATATATGAGAGTCAACCACTCATATGTAAAATGCTTATCAAACTGCATAGGATTTTTTATTTTATTTTTTAAAAAATAAATTTTACTAACCAAGCTATTAGGTGCCAGAAAAACAGAAAATGATCCTGACATTGTCCTAAGCTGTCCTTCCATCTTTCTTTTCTAGTGATGTGTGCCCTTAGCTCTGAATGCTATAATTAGCAAAATGGATAGATAGTGTTCACACTTGGGCAAATATTTGTTGTATTAGGAATTCATGATCTTAACAGTGGATGCCTTGTTTGTCCACATGGAAAGTAATGGGTTTCACACATGTAGCTTGGAGACAGGCAGCTATGACAGCAACTTCTGATTCTATTAATACCCATGTTGCCATACGCCCTGCTTCCAAATGCTATTTATCATTTATACTAAGGTATTTAATATAGTGACCAGTGGGAAATAAGCATACCCAATTTCTCTCTCAGGAGTCTGGGGAAAACTAGCAGCTGTTTTAGCGATATAAACATATACACAGCTGGCTTTGAAGCTGACACTGTTGTCCTCTAAACTACTAATTTGATGTCAGCATACCAAGGTAATGGATATCCCCAGACTGTTATCATACACTCTGAAATTATGTTGATAGAAACTGGCTCACAATAAATCTCAGAGGTTTGCATGACAGTTACCAATGAAAGGGCTCCTTCTACCCATGCTCTGTCATATTGTCTAAGCTTAACGGTGAACACTCCCTTGACGCTGCATGAGATAATAAGATTTCTTTTGATGAATTAGACGAAAGATTCTCTATCCCTGCATTCTTTCCTCCAGCAATGGCCAAAACTCAGGCATTCATTTTAACACCACTTTAATGGGATATTTTCTGTATTCTCACTTCATTTTTATTCATTCCAGTCCTTTGAAATGGAGGTTATGAACTGAAACACAGTTCTAGGTCATAGACCTGATCAGTTTGTGAAAAATATTACTAGAGTTGGGCTCCTTGTTTTACAGAACATCAGCATTTTTAAAAAGTGAGGCACCTGTAGTGTGTGTGTGTGTGTGTGTGTGTGTGTGTGTGTGTAATTTGTTCATCAACACACGGGCACATCATCAATATTCCATGTGCTTATTTCTACTCCAAAAATATCATTTCAAGTGAGAACCTTGAAAAGGGGCTGGTTCAGATATTACTTCTCCTTTCCCACCAAAACTTGCACAGTAAATGGAATGAACACATGCAAGTCCTCCCGGCTCAGGCACCACTGCTGTCCCTGTAAACTTTCTACCTACTAATGGGTCTAGCATTCCTGACATCCCTACCAATGGGTCTAGCATTCTCATGGCATCCTGTGGACCCACTTAGCCCACAGATGACATGGAATTATTCAAATGTAAAAGTACAAGTGTAAGTGCTAGTTGGCAAGCAGGGCAAGGCTGCCTTCTCTTGTCCAGGCCACTGGTTTCACCTTTGCATCTATAGTTAGCTCTTAAGGCTATTGAAGTCAATGAGACACATTGGCTGAAATTGTAGATCATTTGTGCAATCCTGTTGTGGACTGCAGTCATTTCAAACAAACAAAATTGGTTGAGGGTGACAACTACATGAGAAAGATGTAACATGTACTTCAGATTTAATTAATTGATTGATTTTATTTTATGCTACCTTTCCTCAAATGTCACCAAGGCAGTATACAACAATTACCCCACCCAATAATATCTAACCACCACCACCACCACCACCACCACCCATAAAAGCATTTAATGCATGTTAAAACATTGAAACAGCATTAAAACTATCACTTGCCATTTAAAATGAAAGAGATGTGGCTTAACTCCTTTCTAAACAGCAGAGAGAATGGAGACCAATCTCAGTTCTGAAGGGGAGAGTCTTCCACAATTTGAGGGAGATACAGAAGAAAGCCCTTTCAGGCATGTCCAACAAATGGACCTCTGAGGACAAAGGGCTGACAGAAAGGGTCAGAATTGCTGCGATGCAGGGTCCCCAAGGCCCAACCTGTGAGGTGGTCTAGAAGGACATCATGGTTGATAGTATCAAAAGTCTCCAAGTGTCATGATCTGAGTCCTCCTGACCAGCTAAGCAATCAGTCCATCAGCAACTCACTTTACTAACTTGTCCATCTTTCCAAAAATCCTTGATTACACTGACACAATTCTAATAGCTTATTTAAAGAACTCCTCAGAGATGAATTACAATGGGATAAGCAGTTGTTGCAAGTCTGACAGTAATCTGCAACAGCGACCATGAAAGACTTTTTCAGATCCACCTTCAGTGATGGGCTGATCGGGTGGAACACCTGACATCCTTGCACCTCTCCTCTTTACTGTGCATCTCACACATGCATCTGCCATGCTCAACTCCTCCCTCTCTAAGGGTTGCTGAGTTCCCAGGCAGGAGAAGTTATGAATGGGCTTTGAACCAACTGATTAGATTGCCCTTGGGAAGATACTTCCCTGCCTCTGTCTCCTGGAGCTCTCTGAAGTTTGGGTTCCTCCCCCTCTGACTCTATTTCCACCCTCTCTGAAGGGAATCTGGGCCCAATCCTGACACCAAGAGGTTCAAGAGAACCAACAGATGCCCCCCATTCCATTCTTGCCATACGTCATCCACCAAGGTGATCAAAGCAATCTCAGTCTCATATCCTAGCCAGTTGAACTATGGTGAAGTGGTACATTTGAAGTGCAGGCACTCATCTTGATGGTCCCAAAGCCATACCTCAAAGGAGAGTCCTAAAATCCAGGCAGCTGTGTTGATCCATATCAACAAATTCCTGCCATGAGGAGCAAGTCTTTTGTATGGCTAATTGAACTTAATTGTCCATTCAAGACCACCCGCCCCAACAGACTTTGCATTACAGCAGGGAACAACATGATGTTGCTGGGAAAATTCATTTACTCCCAGCTATTGTGAGGATTGCAGCTAAGCTCAGAGGGAGCAGGGCATTTCGAGGTGTGAGGGTATGTGGTAAATGATGTCAGCACCCCTGCTAATAAACAAATGCCAGTGCTGCATTCCCGTGAGCCTGGGCGCCATGACACCACTGCAGCTGAAATGGATCCAAATAATCTGTACCATCCAGATGGGTCAGGAGTTGCAACACCACCAGTGTTTGAATCATTGTGAATTTTTCTGGTAAGTACCCAGGCTGTGAAGCTGTTTAGAAACACATCGTAAAGCTGAAGAATGATATCTCAAACATGAATCACCTATGGAAATGCTCGTCTTTTTACTAATTAATATTTCTTCTTTCTGAAAATTGTTGTAGCAGAGATAATATGACAGTATCATTCAAACCCAGCATTGCATCTCAAGAAAAATGCAGTTGTTCCTTTCCTCCATTCATAGATGCAAGTCATTCATTCATTCCCCAGTCATGATGCGTCACCCCCTCACAGTTTCATCCTCCATTCATGGATATAAGCCTTTGATTCATTCATTCCCCAGTTTGAGTGTACGGTTTTCCTGTATGTGTGTGTGGGAAGGAGGAGGAGGAGGCTTAGTTCAGGGTCAGGGAAGCAGAGGCAGCACAGCTGCTGCTGCTGGCTCCAAAATATGTAGGGTAAACTACTACATTACTCACCTTCTCCATACAATTTCCCTGAGCAGAGGAGCATGGCGAGGAACAGGAAGCAAGCCTCCCTCATTGGCTGAGCAGCATCTATGGGCTTAATGAACTTTACTTCTACTAGTGGGACTCCGCCCACCCAACCCCAAAGTAGGGTGATTTCAAATACAGGTTGACCTGTGAAAGGCAGGTTGGTTTGCTCCACATTTTTTGCTTCATGTGCCACTGATGGAAAAGCTGATTCCATGAAAAACCAGATAAAATCAAGAAACGCTTCTGAATGCATTTCCTGACTGAGAAGCAGAAAACTTTTACCCTGTGAAATTTTCAAGAGTTTTCTTTGCGTTTTTCTCAACTCTTCTCGGAAACATTCTTGTTCATAGATCAGGAACTTGAGCTTTCTCTTCCAGGCTCTGTAACACCTCTTGTAGCCCCCATCGCCTGGATTGGGCTCACCTGCCCTGTTCATGCCCAGCAGTGGGAGTAAGTTAGGGCATGAACAACCCTGACTGAGTAGGGTTCTCAATCACAGGGCAACCCATGCATGTAAAGTAGGATCCCCTCTTATGCTCATCTTCAGACCTTCCCCCTGAATGAAGGGGATGTTTATGATTTTAATCACCAAATTAGAGCTATAGAGCAGCCAACTTCTGCTTCTCTTCTTCAATCATTTTTAATGGTTTATCCCAATACCATTAAAAACTATTTCCATCTAAAATGATCCTAAAAAGAAAGGCATATGTCTACTGGGAAGAAGATATGGCTATGCCAAGTGGCTTCTCATACTCATGTCAGAATAGTCAATGAGGAAAAAAAAGTGATAAGAAAGAATGAGGAAAGAAAATACAGGGAGAAGTATTAGTAAATTCAGGAATGTATTGTAAATGGAGATGGAAAAGCTGAATGGGACAGGGATGGATGCATAAGACTTTGGTATGGAAGGCTAGGGTTGTGAATTTCCTGTAAAAGAGAAGGCAGCCCTCTGAAGGAAGTGGGCGGTTACTTTTTTTTGACACAAAGGAAGTGGTAGATTTATTTTAGGGACACTTGAGGAGGTGGAAGAAATAAGAGACAAGGTAATCAGAAAACAAAAGCCATGACATTCTGTCACATATAGCTCTGTTTATTTCAGAGTTGAGCAATGGAAAGAGCTTCTTCTGAATAGCACTTCAATTAGAAGTTATTCTAGGTGCAGCTTGAATATATTGGTTGGATAAACCATGAAAATCAGGAAGATGAATTAATGATAAATTATTATCATACGACAGTTGGATGGGGCATAAGGTGAGTACATGGAGAAGGACAGGAGGAAAAAGGAAATTAGATAGGATGTTCGGCATTGGAAGGACTGAGTTTCATCTTGTAGGCGGACATCCATGAATTCATGCCAGAGGAACAGCTGGCAATGTGAGATTAAGCAGAGAGCAAATGTCTTCAATTCCTAGCTTCCCTCTCACCACTAATTGAAATCACATCTTGAATTTTGAGTAAAAGACGCAATGCTTTAGAACATATTTTGATAAATGTTCTACTACATGATCCAATGTACTGTAGGCTAAGTTGCAAATCAGGAACCATGATAACATTTTCTAGGTGTCGCTCTGTTTCCACCTTAGTCCCCCATACATATGGGGGTTAATGACACAATATGAGGGGGTAAGTATTGAATTGAGAAGGAGGAAAAATTCTCAGCTGTTTCACATCTGTTTTATTTTGGTTACATTTCATGGATGAGGCAAAATTCTTCTGAGGAGAAGAGAATAGGAGAAGTTGCCATTTCCTTTTCCTCAGTAGCACCTATAAGGTGCTAAATTATGGAAATACGTTACCAATGCTGTAGCATACCAACTCAACGGCCTGTAGAGAAAACTAATATGGTCTGTGTCTAATCATGCAAGTGAAGTGAACTGAAAATATGATACCAATGTTTGCTATTATTGGCTAAGCTGTAACCCTATAATATTACAAAATATGTTTCTTCTTTGGTAATTCAGCCAAGAGACCATTTTAATGCTTAGACTCACTTAATTCACAGCTAATTTTTGTGTATAAGATAATCCCTTTATTGTGATTGACATCACCTCATTTTGAGTAGGGATGGAGGAAAAGTTCATTTGGTTCACAAGTTAACAAAGCATACCTATTTGCTACTTTCTGACCAATACACAAACTAAAACTCAGTTGAGCTTTAAAATATGCCCTTTTCAGAATTTTGCCAGGGAATTCTCCAATAAAAAATGCATAGAAAAATATTTATATAAAAGAAATGATACACACAAAACTGTGAAAAATAACACAAAAATAGTGCAAAAATGTTTATATTAAGCAAAAATACATACACAAATGTATTAGGAGAAAGGTAAACAAAAATGCACGCAAATTTTCATTCAAACTTAAAAATCAAACAAACTGAAAGTTTGGGATAAACAGAACTTAAGAATGAAAGAGTGCTTTTAACCTGTTGGTTGTTTTATTGTGGTTTTAATTTTTGTGAACCGCCCAGAGAGCTTTGGCTATTGGGCGGTATAAAAATGTAATAAATAAATAAATAAATAAATAAATATGAGAAACTGAGAGATACCAAAATTGGCAGATTCATCCATGCCTAATTTGGCACACCGCCAGCAATACTGATGATTCTCACCTTGAACGCCTATGCGAAACAGTTTCTGAAAATACCCTTGGTCCTTTTTCTTCAGATGTGGGATATTTGCTCTTTGAATTATTCACTAGTTCCCAACTCTTTTGTTTTGGAAAGGTATTGTTAAGCAGATTTTTATTATGTACTGGCAAAATGCCTGTCATTACAATGGATGGATGGAGTATGGAACCAGGGCTTGAGTATTGCAGGGGTTTCATGGGAAGACTATGGCCATGGCTAGACCAGGCCTATATCCTGGGATCATCCCTGCACATCCAAATTACACACAGGGGATACCGGGAGCAGACAGGGACAACCCCTCCATTTGCTTGGGATAATCCTTAGGTCTAGCTAAGGCCTATGTGCACAGACCACCTAGCACTATTTGGTTCCATAGTACTCTGTGGGAGACATTTAAAATTGTGTCCTCCTACCCTACCTGCACAGCCCCCATCTCTTCCACTGCATAGCCCCATTCTGGATTCTGTTTCTTAACCATGCGATGGTGTGACAGAATCTTGGGGACTGTCAGACATTGGTAGGTGGAACAAGCAGAGCTTGCAACAAAATTTTGCAGTGTGGAGTGGTCCTGTTCAGCCAGTCGAGCCTTCTTCCAGGAATGTTGGTCAGCATTCCATAGCCACTTAGCATGTTCAGTCCTGATAGACTGCTTTTAGATCCACCTGTAACATTTTTTTCTAAAGTTTCCCCCACTACTTCTGCAAATTTTGTGGTTCCTCTGATCCTGTGGTTAGTTCTCTTCCCTGCATGGTTGATGCTGTTTTTTATTTTATTTATTTATTTATTTATTAGGTTTTTATACCGCCCAATAGCCGAAGCTCTCTGGGCGGTTCACAAAAATTAAAACCACAATAAAACATCCAACAGGTGTTTTGACACTGAGTTTTGGCACTCAGAGAATAAGCTTGCTGTTAGCGTATCGGAAGTGGCTATCTATGATTCTGTTGCCTTCTGCAGCATTAGCCAATCTGTTGGGATATCAAGAACTGTCAACTTTCCACTTCCAGGATGTTTAATTACAGAGTTAATACATGTTTCTATTACATTTACTTCTCTGGAAAGATTGATGACTTTCTCCTCAGGCAACCTTGCCAAGTTGTCCATTCACAGTCCACTTTTACTTCCCAGTAGATTGCACTTTTACATGCATCCTTTGCAAAACATAGCAGACTGGGCCAAACTAAACCACACTATACTAGAAGTATGTTGAAGTTAGTCCCATAAATTTTTAATAATGAATTACTCTGAGTTACTCCTTAGAAAATAATGAATTGAGAACATAAGAAGCACATCTTGCAAATCTATTATCACTACAGGTGCAATGATTATTATTTAAACATTTTTATCCTATTCTCTGAAGAATTCTAGGTGGCTCACAACAAATAAATATTGAACAGTTGAAAACATCTTTCCATAATATTATAATTATGATTATTACCTCCATGCTTCATGGTAGATATCTCCTCCATGCACAATTATATTATAACTCGCCTTGCTCCAAATGAGACGTAGAGCCTCTTTACATGAGGCTTTTATCCTGCGATTGAGAGTGGTTATTCACAGAAGTTTACAGGTCCTTTACATGATGTCTTCAAGCTCCAGAGTCTGTCCTGTGCTTTCTGATCTTTATCCCAGATTTTTTAAGATCGCTGATAATAAGCTATTTAAATAACCCAAATTGAATTTTTCCATGAAAAGAGGAGTGGCACTATAACACAGTGTCATTTAGTGTTTGTATAATGAAGCATTGTAGCTTGCCCATAAAGGAACTTGGGTTGGGGGAGTGGAAGTGCATGAAAAGGGCTGATTTTAATCCCTTAAAAATACATAAGCAGAAGCCCCAGTAAAGTTGTGGGATAAAAACCTGGTGTGGAGAAGCCCCTAGAATCAAGCAGCGAAGTGTTCTCTGTGATGTGTCTAGATGCACACAAGAACTAACCCCCATGCTGGCTAAAGAGAGCAGGTGAAGATTTAGCAAAAATGAATGGGACTGCTGATTAAAAAAGCATGCTCAGACGTACATCTGTGTCTGTATGCCTTCTTCGTGGAGAAACATAATTGGAACCCAGGTGGTTATACATAGAAACACCAGCAGTAATTTCTGAGACTGGAGAGGCATTTCTCCCAGCAATCACCTGACGACATCTACATGCATCTCAATGCTGTGCTGATCTTGTCATCATACCACTGAAGATGCTTTGAAATGGAACTGAAAAAGAAATGCCTGCACATGGTACAAACTCCTGGCTCACATACATAGACAGGCACAATGATACTGGTTCTCCCCCGCCCACAAGACTGTTCTTTATTTCTCCTGATACTTTTAACTTCAAATGATGTTTCTTCACTCAGTGGCACCTGTAGCCTTCAAGCCACTGTCACAAAATGTGGACAGGAACAACGTTGCCTGCTGCTGAATAGGAGATGCTGCGTTATCCCTTTAGTACTGCGTTATCCCTTTAGTACTGTATTGAGCATTGCCCCCCTCATTATAAGCAATGACTCAGATCTCCAGCTCCCTACCCAGCCTCCAGCAGTACTTTAACAAGAGGTGAAAAAGAGAATGAGGTGAAAACATCAAAAGTGCAATGTACTACCAACCAGCTTCACATTTTAAATACAATACTCATAGCTACTTCAATAAGCTCATAGAAATTACTTCCTCTTAAGCTTTACCGCTACAAAAACCAGGAGTCTTGTGCAGCAGAAACATTTTCATTTCAATGAAAATAAGGAGACAAATGAGGGCATTTCATGTGCTCTGAAATTAAGGGGTTTACCCATGTGCCTGCAGTGATGTGTGAGAAGGCTGCTCTTCTTCTTCTTCTTCTTCTTCTTCTTCTTCTTCTTCTTCTTCTTCTTCTTCTTCTTCTTCTTCTTCTTCTTCCTCTTCCTCTTCCTCTTCCTCTTCCTCTTCCTCTTTCTCTTCTTCTTCTTCTTCTTCTCCTCCTCCTCCTCCTCCTCCTCCTCCTCCTCCTCCTCTCTCTCTCTCTCTCTCAGGTACAATGCCAATATTTAAACACCAGCTGTACAGCAGTATCTAAATCTGTAATGAGGGGGCCTTGCTAGACCAGGCCTTAGCGCGCCTTCCAACCCGGTTCCCTGCTGTGCGTCCAGATGACGCACCGGGGAATCCGGCGGCAGGCCGCAGTGAGGCCTGGTCTAGCGCGCCATAAGCTAAGTCGCTTATGGCTGGGGGAAGTGTGGAGACTTCCGCGGCTTTTCGCGGCTCCTCGCTTACTCACAAGGATCCGTGAAAAGCCGCAGACCTGGCACAGCGCTCATAGGAGCGCTGTGCCCATCGGCGGGGGGGGGGGAAGAGAGGGGAGGGCGAAGGATGGGAGGGTGGGTGGCACGGGGGGAGGGCGGGTGCCATCACGCCGCTCGCCGCCTGAGCAAGCAGCAGAGCGGCGCTTGCCCGGGCAATGCCACCCCATCCCGGGCATTGCCCGGGCAAGCGCTGCTCGGCTGCTTGCTCGGGCGGCGGCAGCGCGATCACACCCGCCCTCCCCCATGCCACCCACCCTCCCATCCTTCGCCCCCCCCTGTTTTAAAAATAAAAATAAAAAAGCCACTTACCTTCCCGGAGTCTTCGGGCCACCTGCGGCCCCTTTAAAAAAAAAAATAAAATGGCGGACGCTGTAGGGCTTGCGTCCTCCTTGCGGCTCCGCCGTCTGGAAGCGTGGGGGACGCGCGCTAATGTTAGCGTGCCTCGGCCCTGCCTCCCTGCCGGCGTAAGCCGGCAGGTCTAGGAAGGCCCAGGTTTACCTTAAAAGAACTGGGCATTTTAACCACCTGTGCTTTGTCAGCTGTACTGGCTCCCAGTCCATTTCTGGGCCCAATTTAAAAGTCTGGTTTAAATATTTAAAGCCTAAACAGACCAGGCTTCCTCCTCCCAAATGTACCTATCTGAAACTTAAGATCTTCTCAAATGCCCTTATCCATAGGAGTTGCCACACCCTGCCCTCCTATATGGATTTTTACAAAGGGTCCAGGCTTTGTTTTCTTCCTCTCATATAACCAACCATGGTGCGAAAAAGTCCCAACAGATGGCATGATAACTAATGGTGGGTTAAATAGTCAATGGAAAGTTATTGTCTCATCTGTTGAGACTTTTTCGCACCATGGTTGGTTATCTGGCAGAAATAACCAACGCAAATAACCAATACTTACCATTGGTTATCGTGTCGAGCACCGTTGACTATTTCGTCGCACACAGTTGTTATTTTCAGCGACTACAGAGTCCCCTGCCATGAGTGACCAAACCAGCGGATGTCACTCTAGTCCAGCCAGCAGAACTCACAATGGTTGATGGGATACCAGCAAGAGGACTGGGGGGGGGGGGAGGAGAGGGATGTGTCAAGTGTAACAATCTGTCCAATGAACCATTTTGGATTTTGCTCTAGATATTTTGATAAACCAATACATAGGTGATATGATGCATATGACACAGCACTCCAAAACAAAGCAAACGACCAAAAGTTTATAGATTTTATAAAAAATTATAGATTTTTTAATCCCAGATCTTTCATTTCTCTGATTAGACAATAATTATACTGTCTTTCGATTAAAAATAACTAGTTGGAGATATAGAATATTTGTTTCTCTCTTTTATTAGGGACGTGTATGTCATCAAAGAGACATTCTGATATGCTGTACTAAATGTTGCTTTCTTTCACGAGGACTATGTCTATCAAATCTCAAATCTAGCTTTAGCAAAATGATTATATTTGCTCATCTAAAAACTTTACTCATGCCCATCAGACTAAAGTCTAAGTATGTCCTCTAACACTGAGCTGTACTAAGGCTAGTGCTGGTTTCATATTATTTAGGGTCCCTTGGAGAAGATGGCTTCCACGAGTCTCTCTTCCCTAAGTGCGCCCACATCCTCCTTGCCACTGTCAACACTCTCCTCTTCCTCTGCACCCAATCGATTTACAGAAAGAGGGCAGAGTAAATGAAGCCTAGTTCACCTCACTCCTGTCATTTCAGGTCAACAGGGAATGACAGCGAGGAGGAGGAAGAGCAGAGCTAGGGGACTCTGTGGGCTGTCAGTGAGCCCCTGCAAAGTCATGGGCATTGGTAATGGCCAAATGATATGGATCCCTGGTGCCAACTCTGACCAAGGCAAATCTAGAAACACCCAGCGTATTTGGAATGTTTTTATGATTGACTGGGAAAAATGCTTTTCTCCCCTCCTTCCTTGCCTGTTTTTTTATTTCATTTTCATTGTTTGATTTTATACTTATTTCTAAAGCCATTCACAATATTATTCCAAATCAACTGATCATTATTTGCTTTTCTTAAAGCCTTTCCACCTTTCCACCTAATCAATCCAAAGATTGCACCTTGTCATGCACTTTATTATTCTGAATCCAAAACATAACAAAAACAACCCCCCTCTCTCTTATTTTCCTGTCTGTCCTTTCTAATTCCAATTAGAGTTATGTGTTTTGTCATAAATACCAGTTTCCAGACCCTCATCATTCATTTTCTTATTGATGGGATATCTTTTCGCTATAATTTATAATGGATTGCAATTCAAATTCACTTCCTCATCTTTTTGTGGTACCTTCTTCATATATCCAAAAAGAACAGGGAGTGGATCTTATGAGCATCATCAGACAAGCATTTTATAGCAAACTTGTTACTGGCCACTCATTTTTTTTGTAGGTCCTTTTGATGGTCCGTTTTTTGTAGGTCCGTCTGCCTCCCATGCATCTCCCACTTCTTCTCCTTTCTTTTCTGCAACAAAATAAGTCCTGGTAAATCCAATTTTTTTTTTGAGGTGAAACTTACAGGAAAAGCAGCGTGATAAAAATGCCCACTGAATGGGCCACATGGTCATTGCTGCTTCCTCTTTCTTCCCTGTATGAAGAAAGAGGAAGCTGTTCCTAATGTGAGACAGAAAAGCAACGGTAGGGAAACACGATCCCCACCCCCTTCTGATGACTCTCTAAGGCCTTAGCTAGACCTACCTCTTAGTCTGTGACAGAGGGGTGAAGATCTTGAGATGGTTTTATTGTGAGATCCCCCCTCTGTTTACATGCGGCGCACGACGACTTCAGACGGAGAGGTGTTGCGCCTGCCATTTTTTTTACAGTTAAAGGGCCAGCAGCGCATGAACGCTTGTGCACAAAAGGTAAGTTATTTTTAAAAAACTAATTACTTCCTGCCCTCCCCCACCCCAGCCCTTATGGATGCAGTGCTCCTGGGGAGCTTGGCGCCCTGTGTGCGGGTCCCAGCTCCTCGCAAGGAATCGCGAGGAGCCAGAAAAAAACACGGCACCAGGCCACACGTTCCGCAGTCTCGAGCTCAGCCTGAGACTGTGGAAAAACCGGGCCTAAAGGGGAGGGCGAGATCCCGGGGCAAGGGAGAGATCATCCCTCCCCAATCCCAGGATCCCCTGTGCGTCATCTGAATGCACAGGGATGATCTTGGGGATCATCCCGGGATTTCGCCCCATCTAGTCAGATTATATCCCATCATTTCATTGATTATTTTCTAATAGCCTTTCCCAAAAGATCTTAATATTTGGACAATACAAGAAGATATGCGATATATCAGCATTTCTCGATTAGTACAGGGCAACTGACATATCAGATTCAGTTAGTAATTTGCCATAACAGTTTTTCTATGCCTATTTGTTTTTGCCTGTGCATATGAACATGTGGCCAAGATTCTTCTGTAACTTGCAGGCTGTGTGCTTCAGTGACCAAATAGAAACCAATTTTCAGTATCAGCAGAGGTCAGTCACCAAAGTACATAAGGAAATGAGATTGTAGAAGCAAAGTATTTCCTATGGAATTTATTAAATTGTTTGGCCTTTTAAATAATTAAAAAAGCCTCATTACCAGACAAACAAGAACAGGTTGGCTGTTCACCTTAGAAATATAGATAGCCGTTTGTATTGCCACAATAATAAGAGCAGAAATTGCGAAACTAATGAAGAAGCATAAAAATGCAAAGTATTGCAGCTAATTGGCTCTATCTCCTTATACTTTCTGAATTATTAATTTATGATGGTAGAAATCTGCTTCTTCAAAAAGAAAAAAAAACACAGTAAAGAACAGCAAACAGTGTTCAGCTTTGTCCTATGCAAGTATTTGTTCATTAACTGAGGACCAACATTACATAGTAATTTTATTTTATTTTTTAGGAAAGAAATATGAGAGAGATAAGAGCCTGTTGTGATAATTATGGATTGTGCACTGGCAACTTATATTTTTATATGGAAACCTTGACATTATAAGCAATTGTAAATTATCCACGCTTCCAATTTGGTTATAGGTCATTTGCAGCTTACAAAACACTCCTGGAGCGTGGGCACATTTAAAGCTCCATCAGACGAGTGTTTTATTGCACGCTCATTACTGGGTACTCACAGATTTCCACAGGTCCCTCTCATGATGTCGCCTCCCTCCCTTGTGCCTCCTTCCCCTTTTAGCCTTCTTTGTGCAACAACAACAATAAAAATACCCCGGTAAGTCTGACTTATTTTTAAAGGCGGAAGTTGCCTCTATCTCCTGCTGTGTGCAGGAGAAGCAGCACGACCAAAACAGCCCACTGAATGGGCCATGTGCATGTTGTTTCTTTCCTCTTTCAAAAGAGGAAGTAATGAGGGACAAACGCACGGGCGGAGAAGTGACGGTAAGCAATCGTGATTTCCCCCTGTATGATGACGCTCTTAGTTGCGAAGAATCTAGAAGAATCACACAGCATCTTTGAGCATTTTTTCATGCATTATCCTTGGAAATGATGACATAACTGATGCTAGGTAAGGGTGAGGAAGATGATATTCCTCTTCCCAATCTGGCCCAACACAAGGAGAGGAGTCAGTGCATGCAACTCCTCCCAGCCCTCCTAGTAGTATAAGATCACCACCTCTGCTGTCCCTGCTGTACAAGTGGGGAAAAACTGCCTAATGGCTGCATACACCCACACAAATTAGTCTGATTAGATGTCTATGTGTGTTGATTGTAGGTGGACTTATGACAATCCATCCCCATATCTATAGGTGGGAGTAGCTGCAATGGAGATGAATGTTGGCTGGGCAAAGGAGAGTGGTAAGAACTCACTGCCCACTATGTGTTGGGCTGGTTTGGGGGGAGCAGTATAACCAGCATCAACCATATGTCTTATCAAATCTAAGACTATACCATAGCAAACATTCCCCCATCACATATATGTATGTGTCCAAGATTCAAGATTCTATGCGTGGTGAGCACAGGAAAGTACACTGTTGTGGTCTCCTACCTGCCTGCCCTGCTGGGGTCATAATAGCAGGCATTGTTTGGGTGGTGATGTGACTTACATTGGAAGATTACCATCTCAAACTGCAGTTCCTAGTATTATGGGAATAATTTCTGGGGTTTGGCTTTTTTCATGTTCTGCCACAATGAAGCAGCAGGGAATGAGCCAGAGGTTCTGAGGAACTCTTATCTTATTAAAATGACCCACAGGCATCAGTGCTGCAAAGTATGTCTCCTCCAAAATACTTATTGGCACCAAAAATAAGAACATCCTTAATTGGGATCCTATATCTCGGATAACAAAGAGTATTAGATTAAGAAGGACTCTATTCTAAAAGTATATCTACATGCACCAGCCATAGAGATGGAAGGCATTGGACGTCTTCTTGGATTAAGGAAAGTCCCTTCATACTCAAACCAATAAACAAATATCATATATCATAATATTGTGAATCACCCAGAGAGCTTCGGTTATGGGGAAGTATAGTAAATGAATAAATGAAATGAATGATTAGAAAGACTATGTGGCCACAAGTCTTAGGGGAAAGAACATAAGAACTTCTTTGTTAGTTCACCTATGCCAGGATTCTGTCCCCAAAAGCAACCAGTCAATTTCCTTTGAAAAGTCATGAACAGGCATGAAGGTGAAGGCCTGCCATTGTCATTTATCTCCATTCCCACCATCCAGTCTTTACAGGTACAATGGCTCTGTGTATGGTTGTTCTATTGTGCTATCATGGCATAGGGACATCAAGTCTTTAATGAGTGGGTCTAATCTTTTAAAAAGCCATTTCTGCTACTGGATACCACACCACAGCCCCATCTACACAGGGAATTCACTCTGGTTCTACTGTGCCTCACAGACAACCCCGACTCTGCATCAAGGGCATGGTTTTCTGCCCCCAAAACTGTTTCTTTGCAAAGTCCTTTTCTGCTGGATTTCCCCCTCAGTGCAGTTTGGGAGTCTGTGTGACCTCAGTTGGCTTCAGCACAGGTGGGCCGGCCAGTCGGCCGGGACTGGGGAAGAAGCATTACCAACCAGAAGGGAAAGTTAGGAGAGGTGTTGGCTAAGCTTGTGTACTTGGAAGTAACTCATTCTTTTCCATTGCACTTCATTGAGCACATGGGTGGGGAGAGGGGAGGGGAGAAAGCCTGTTGTTTTAAATCTCTGCTCTTATGGAAGAGCAAAGGTATGAAGGACTGTAATGATGTTAAAAGTCTCTGCTCATTCACTGCCCCATACCTATGACGTTGATGACATTTAGTTCTACTTGCGGGACTCCACCCACCCAACCCAACAGATGTGGTTTCAGGTACCATTTGTCCTGTGAAAGCTGTTTTTAAGAAATGTACACACCACTTTTCTGGCTATGTTTTCCATAGAAGGAACAAACTTGCTTTCCTGAAATTCTAGATTTAAACAGAATCGCCTCAGAAAGTGTCCCTGTGTAGATGGGGCCTTGCTGTAGGGAGTTCAAAAAGTTCATTCTTATGTGTTGTGTGAAGAAGAACTTTCCTTTGCCGGTTCTGGATCTAATGCCAAAAAGCTTCACTGTGTGACTCTGAGTTACCTCCTAAAAGCAGATCCCTAAACAGTTTAAATGGTTGCAGAGTTAGTCACTTATTGTAGTGTGATGTGGCTGCAAAAAAAGTAAATGCTATTTTGGGGTGCACTAATAGAAGTATAGCTTCCAAATCACACGAGGTACTGATTCCCTCTATTTGGCACTGGTAAGGCCTCTGCTTGAGTATTGTGTCCATTTCTGGGCACCACACTTCAAGAAGGATGCAGACAAACTGGAGGGGGTTCAGAGGAGGGCAATGAGGATGATCAGGGGTCTGTAAACAAAGCCCTATGAGGAGAGACTGAAAGAACTGGGCATGTTTAGCCTTGAGAAAAGAAGACTGAGGGGAGACATGATAGCACTCTAATACTGGTTGTCACACAGAGGAGGGCCAGGATCTCTTCTCCATCATCCCAGAGTGCAGGACATGGAATAATGGGCTCAAGTTACAGGAAGTCAGATTCCGGCTGGACATCAGGAAAAATCTCCTGACTGTTAGAGCAGTAAGACAATGGAACCAATTACCTAGGGATGTCGTTGTGAGCTCTCCCACACTAGAGGCATTCAAGAGGCAGCTGGACAACCATCTGTCAGGTATGCTTTAAGGTGGATTCCTGCATTGAGCAGGGGTTTGGATTTGATAGCCTTATAGGCTCCTTCCAACTCTACTATTCTGTGATTCTACATTTCTGTGTAGTGGCAGCGGAAGAATATAGCAACACCTATACCAACTGTGGAAGTATGATGTTTAATTTCAGACATCATTTTAGTCAAATAGATAAATAGCTCTGTGGAACTGAGCAAGCTAGGGGCTGGCAGGACTGAAGAGCAAGGAGAGGTCAGTCAGTCAGTCAGTATCAGAGAGCAAGGCAGGAGCAAACGAAGGTGGATAGATTTATTAGGTGGAGCACACAGGTTGTGCCCAGACAAGAACTGCAAGAAACATCAGATCATGACAAAACTGGGCAGTTATTGACCATGAAAAAAGATGGTGGAGCAAGGGAAAGATAGATTTGGGCCCAAGAGGCTCATACTCCGCAAGGGAGAAGTGGTTCCCTAGATAAAAAGGCTCTTCCAGCTCAGCTGTCAATAGGATCATGCCAAGGTTGACCTCCTGTAGCTGTAGGCCCTGACAAGAAACTGAAACAGGGTGGTTAGTGAGCTGGCTTGAGAGAAGGAAAAAACTCTTGACTGGCCTCAGTGCAGTTAATAGCTACTTACTGTGAAGCTTTCAGAAATGTGGGCAACTGATGGTGTAAACTCCTCTATAGTGTGACTCAGGATGTTGCCTTTGATTGGATCTGGAGCTCATGGATCTGCTTGCAGGTGATATCTGGGAGACTGCTTTTCGGTTGATCAACAAGATCAGAAACTAGAAATGCACACCACTTGCACTTTGATCATTCCTGAAAGTAATGGGAGTGCAAATTGGTTTTTAATCTCCACCAGGGCAAGTATTTCAATATAAACTGGTTTTCTGAAATGGGTAGATATTCCTAGGGAGGAACGAAAAATCTTTTCTAAGCTAAGCAGACCACTTCTAAGATGTTAGAATAAGACTAATTATGCAACACCTTGCATACATTTACACAGCACAGTTTTAAATGAATACAATTTCATTTCAGTCTCATGATAATACCTGGGAGGATACTGCAGAATTTAATTCCTTTAGTGGTTAGAAACTGTCTTAACTACATTTATTGATAGGGAACTTGATGATATCTCCTTTCAGTGTGGTGCCAGTATGGTGTAGTGGCTAAAGTGTTGGACTGGGAGTTGGGAGATCAGGGTTCTAGTCCTCAGTCAGCCGTGGAAACCCACTGTGTGACTTTGGGCCATTCACAGACTCTCAGCCCAACCTACCTCACAAGGTTGTTGTTGTGAGGATAAAATGGAGAGGTGGAGGATTATGTATGCCACCTTGGGTTCCCTGGAGGAAAAAAAGGTGGGATATAAATGCAATAATAAATAAATAAAAATTAATTCAAAATATTATATTTAAAAAAGAAACAAAGCCATTGGTATTGGATTCAGGGCACAAGGGTGGATGTGGGGGAAGGCAGAATGTAAGAAGAGCCCTGCTGGATGAGACCAATGATCCAACTAGTCCAGGACTCTGTTCACACAGGGGCCAACCAACTTTCAACCAGGGACCCACCAGCAGGACACGATTGCAACAGCATTGTCTCGCCCATGTTCCCCAGCAACTGGTGTATATAGGCTTATTGCCTCTCATACTGGAAAGGATTCACCAATATGACAAAGGATACACATATATACATCAGAACCAGATGCGACGACAACAATGGGAGGAAGTGTCAATAAAGACTTTTATGGGTAAGAATACACAATGTATATACAAGATGAACACAATGAAATCATATGGTTAAGATTATATATTAGGCTTGGCTCTGATGACTCATGAACAACTTTGATGGATTTCATAGGGCTCTCCTCACAATTTGAAAAGAATTCTACCTTCCTTTCTTTCTTCCCTCCACACCTCACTCCAGTGTGAAAATATGTGTTTCATACCTACCATCTGTTTCCTGTTTTTGTAAACATTATTCATCCATCAGGGGACAACGCTCCTTTTGCATCAGCTGCTTAGAAGCATATGGAGGTGGTGCTGGTGGCGGAGGCCTTGTCAAAGGTTTTCTGAAAAACTGGGTGTGCAGATTGACTTGACCACCCTTGAGAATTCCAGAGAGGTTTGTCACCCAGATGTTTAAATCAAAGTTAAACAATTTATTAAATATTTTATTAATTATTTTGAGAGGGAGGAGGCAGGAGTACCAAGAACATGCCAATCAACTCAGTACTTATGCACTCACATAAGGCAGGAGCGGGAGCAATATCTTATTGTGCAATTGGTAGAATTACATATTTTTCTTGCTACCATGATACACATATTTGACTTCTTAATTTTAGAGCAGATGTGATTCCCAGAGAGAAATATGAGGTAGTACTAAATGCACCAGTGGTTGCTAGACTTGTTTGATGCTTGCTACTAGAAATGTAGAGAGATACGTTTTTGTGAACCGCCCAGGGAGCTTTGGCTGTTGGGCGGTATAAAAATGCAACAAATAATAATAAATAATAAATAATAATAATACAAGAATAGCTGTGAAAATTGACTTTTTTATTAGTCAAATTGACAGCATTCTGACAAAATCCCGCCCTGAGATCTTAATGATATAGGGCGGGATATAAATGTTTTAAATAAAGAAATAAATAAAAATCTTCAGATGCATTTGAACATGTTAATGAAATATGGAGCCCAGTAGTTAGTTTTATAAAGAACTCCTTTTCAAGAGTTATGACCAATTTGAATAGTTAGAGGGTTGTCTTTTATAAATGTACTTCACCAAGGTAGGTGTTTTTTGTTTTGTTTTTTACACGGAGTGTGTATATTAATTTCCGTGTATAATTTATTTAAAAATGAACATTCAGGAAAGAAGCCTCCAGGGTTATGGTTCTAAATTTGGCTATGCAAAGCCCATAGATTTATTGAGTGTGTTAAATTATGGAAATATTACCAGTACCCTAACATACCAACCTAGAGGCTGATAAATCTGAGGAATATGGTCTGTAATTATTTATTCAGGTTTCTGGTTTGGCAAGTATTTATTCAGCTCTGACAATTATTTATTCAGGTTTCTTCCATGTCTTTTCCTAACTGCATGATTAAATAAATTAGGGCTGTACTAAATTGACAAGGAACATTTCTCAGCCATTTCGCCCACAATGAAATCAGCTGTTTTGTTTTGGCTATATTTTTTGGTGAGGTGAAATTATTGGGGTGGGGGTTGTTCTTGGGAGAACATTAAAGCATTGAATGCCTGCTTCTGAATAGATATAGTAGGCTGACCATATGAAAAGAAGGACAGGGCTCCTGTATCTTTAACAGTTATATTGAAAAGGGAATTTCAGCAGGTGTCATTTGTATATATGGAGAACCTGGTGAAATTTCCTGTTCATCACAACAGTTAAAGCTGCAGGTGCCCTGCCCTCTGCCCTCTAGTGCAGCTCCTGCAGCTTTAACTGGTGTGATGAACAGGACATTTCACCAGGTTCTCCATATATACAAATGACACCTGCTGAAATTCCCTTTTCTATGCAACTGTTAAAGATACAGGAGCCCTGTCCTTCTTTTCATATGGTCACCCTAGATATAGGAATTTACAGAATTCTTAAACAGAAATAACAGTGGAGAGGAATGAGGGTACAATTGTTTGGTGGTGAGAAAAACAGCACCCTGCATATACTTGGAGGAAAAAAATTAGTTGTTACTTAATGTTTATTTCTGCCTAAAAGATTCTGACTGTGAATTCATGGACTGACTGATCATGGGCTCATCCCTGATTACTCTGTGTTTCAGTGCTTCTCAGCTGTAAAATGTGAACAGTGTCCTCTATATGGTATAAAAAACAATATTGTGCTTATCTGTGTATTTTATGTTTTGGCTTTCTGTTGTGGTGTGTAATTTTTTGCTTTTCAAATAATAGAGATTGGATGAAGTTGTTCAAAGCTGAACAGGAGGTGGAAGAATATAGCAGAGATGCCAGAGAGGAGACACATCAGAGATGATACACAAGTTGCAGCAATGACAGGCACCTGTTATTTCGGGAACCTTGCCAAGGTAGTTGCGGTTACATATTGTGTTAAAAGTACTAAACTTGGTTATCTGAAGATCTTTTGTGGTTTCCCTTGTTCTAAGTGATTTTGCTATGCAAGATCACCCATTTCAAAACAAAATGCTTGAGAAGTCTTTTGACTACTGCTAAACTAGACCAAGGCTTTCTCCTCTCTGTAGGAAGAACAAAATAATACTTTCGCTTCATCCTGACCAGCCAAATTTATCAAGGAGCTGTTGTTTTTGCTTTTTATTTATATTTTATTTATTTACGTAAAAACATTCTGTCCCACCTTTCTAGCCTATGCACTACTCAGAGCAGAATACAATGCTTTAAAATCACAGTATCATAAAGTACAATTAAATACACTAAAATAAAAAATACAATAAAATACATTTCAAATAAAACAAAAGCAGAGACCGCAGATAAAACATATATGTTATATAAAATAGCAGATACTTAGTTGGTCAAAGCCAGTCTGCTGGAATAAAAATGTCTTTACCAAATGATAAAAAAACAGCCAGAGAGGGCTACCTGTGCATCATGAAAAAAGGTGTGCCATATGATGAGAAGGCCCTATCTTGTGTCCCCATCAACTATGCCTTCATCCTAGGTGGAACACAGAGAATGGCTTCTCCTCCTGATCTTAAGGAGCGGGCAGGATGGTATGTTGGGTGGTGATCCCTCAGATAGCCTGGACCCAAACCATTTAGGGATTTAAAGTTAATCAACAACACTTTGTCCCAAGCCAATGGCCAAGGGCCGATCTACACCAAGCAGGATATAACACTTTTAAAACGGTATGAAAACTGTATATGTAATGTGTCCTGGGCCTGAACAGTTGTCATAACCATTATAAACCGTTATAAGCAGTTGTGTAGATCCTGCCCAAGGTGCCGAATAGGAGTCCCACAAGTGTTCATTCATAAAATGGTTATTCAACATGGCTGAGATGTTCAGCAAAGACAACTCCATCTATCCAGTTCTTTGTATAGGTAATCTACCAAGGCGACCAAAGTTGTTTCAGTTCCAAAACTCAGTCCCTCAAGCCGGAATTAAATGAGTCTAGATAACCCCTTTCATCTAAGAACTCCTTCAGCTGATAAGCTAACAGCTGAAAAACAACAACACTGGGCATGGCTAGATGAGAGGGATGGAGAAGGATGATCTTGAGATATGATGATTGTGAGATCCTCCCCCTCAGTCTACACATAGCGTGTGACATCCCAGGAGGAAGAGGATGTCGCGATTGCCATTTTGTTTTTTTTGGAAAAGAGCGCACGAGTTCTTGATTGCAAAAGTGGATTTGTTAAAAAAAAAAATCATTCCTACTCTCTCACCCCACCCCCGATGGGCACAGAGCTCCTGAAGAGCTCCGGCCCCATGCCCAGCTCCTTGTGGTTACTCGCGACAAACCGGGATGGTCAGCCTCATGTCCCGCGGTCTCGGGATGGGCCCGAGACCATGGGAAAAGTTGAGATAAAAGGGTATGCCAATATCCTGGGGAAAGGGAGGAATCATCCCTCCCTGCTCCTGGGATCGCCTATGCATCATGTGGATGTACAGGGATGATCCCGGGGCAATCCCCGGGATATCGGCAGGTCTAGACATGCCCACTAATATCTATCTGTGTAAGATTTCTTGTGAGTTTTTCCATTTTGTTTTTTATATATATTGTTATAATATAGTTCTATAGTATCTATGATTACTCTGTTGAATTGTTGTTCTTTAACCACAATACAACAGACTAATTCTGAATATATGAGAGAAGAGAGATAAAGGTCTCTGTACTAATTTTAGAATCCCATAGTCCCATTCCAAAGTATGTTTGCCAAATGCTCATAATTTCTACAGGTTACTCAGGAGCCTGATCCATAAAAACTAGGAAATGTTACTAATGATCAAAGTTGCTAATTTATTTATTTGTTTTTTAAGTGGAGGTAGGGATGTATGTTTATTTGAACCACACACACCATCCTGCTTTCTTTTAAAAGCAGATGTTTCAGAAAAAGGACCATCTAAAGGCAGAAAACATCAATAGCAAAATATGCTTTCTAAAAAAAATTGCCCAGCCTAATAAAGTGAAAGTTGCTTTGACGAAATGTCATCCTTACTGTCATTTTGTTTGTCATTCCCTCTCTGAAAATCCAAGTTGCTATGTAGTAAAATAATTGGGTATAATGGCTATTAGGCCGTTAGTGCACAGTTTTGCAACTCCATATTCATTAATTAAAGATGCCATGGCTAGATGCCCACAATTGCATTGTCACAATAGGTCCTGGGGTGTCGTACTTGGTTTGCCTCAATGATGCAGCAGAGGAGCAGACTGTCCATCGTTTGTCTGGTTAAAATAAGGAAACATACAGAAATGTAAATTAGGAGATTTTCAACTCACAGCAGTGAACAATCTCCCTGAACTATAAAGCACTGGATTGAATACAGAGAAGTATATTTCTCCCACCATCCACCCAAGGATATTTTGGGTTGGATCCAGAGTTCCAGACTATAGCCTAATCTACACTAAGCAGGATATTTCACTATGAAAGCGGTATATGGTATGTGTCTTATGGTCCCCAACAGTTGTCAGTACACTATAAAACTGGAGTGTGGCTCCTGACTTTTATGTACCGCTTTCATAGTGCAATGTCCTGCTTGGTGTAGCTTAGGCCTAAGCTGTCACACATTCATCCTATTAAAATCAATAGAGTTTTAGTAAGTCATTACTAACTTGTCCCATCGATTTGAATGGGACTAAAGCATGTCTAACGTGATCTGGATCCAGTACTTTAAATTTGCCTGTTCCAGGCCTTCAGTTTGTCACCAGTCACTACAGTTTAAACTCTCAAGTTCTTCCTATTCCATTTATCAAGACATTTGTGAATTTTAGTAAGTTCTTATTAAAGAACCAAACTGAACAATATTACTGGCCATCTGCATCAAGCAAATTTAGTAGCTGCAGCTATTCCCAGCACATAGAGGACCATGGGCAGCTTCTAAGAAAAAAAGAACCCTGAAGGAGCAGGTTCGTAGCTTGGGGGTTCTTTTAGATCCATCATTGTCACTTGAGGCTCAGGTGACCTCAGTGGCACGGAGTGCCTTCTACAAACTCCGGTTGGTGGCCCAGCTACACCCCTATCTAGACAGGGATAACCTGGCTTCAGTTGTCCATGCTCTGGTAACCTCCAAGTTAGATTACTGCAATGCGCTCTACGTAGGGCTGCCTCTGAAGACGGTTCAGAAGCTGCAGCTCGTGCAAAATGCAGCGACCAAATTGATTTTGGGAACCAGAAGGTTCGACCATATAACATCTGCTCTGGTCTGCTTGCACTGGCTGCCTGTATGTTTCCGAGCCCAATTCAAGGCGCTGGTTTTGACCTATAAAGCCTTACACGGCTTGGGACCACAATACCTGATGGAACGCCTCTCCCGACGTGAATATACCCAGTCACTACGTTCAACATCTAAGGTCCTCCTCCGGGTGCCTACTCTGAGAGAGGCTCGGAATGTGGCAATGAGAGATAGGGCCTTTTCAGTGATGGCCCCCAGACTGTGGAATGATCTCCCTGACGAGGCTCGCCTGGCACCAACGCTGACATCTTTCTGGTGCCAGGTTAAGTCTTTCCTCTTTGCCCAGGCATATGGCGGCACATCTTAATCACCCACATGTTTAGTGTTTTTTTTAAACGGTTTTTAATGCTTTATGTGTGTATGTTCTGTGTTTTAGAATTTTAAATTTTGTATACTCGTTTTTATCTTAATTTTAGAATTTCTGTAAACTGCCCAGAGAGCCCTGGCTATGGGAGCAGTATATAAGTGCAATAAATAAATAAATAAATAAATAAATAAATAAGCAGTAGCCAGCAACCCTATTTCAGCCCCTTAAACATGGATTCAAATTCAGACATTTAAGAACCAGGAACTCAAAGCCTTCTGCCTGGATGGATGAATATATCAGTTTTGCATTCTGCCACATCCACATTTTTAAAAGCTCAAGTTCTTTCCATCCTGTTTATGAAGAAATTTGTGGATTTTGTTAAATTCTGATAACCCAACAAAATTCTTGCCTATCCCATCCCTATCCTTATTTGTGACAGGAAAAATATTTTTCTTACACAATCTTGTTCTTTTATCTGACCTCCTGTGGAGCATGACTTAGAGACAGGATATTAGGCAGCATGGTGGTATTGTACCACTGTCTCGATTTTGTATTGGACGACTTAGGGGTGATCTTTCATGGTCTGGCTGATTGACATGTCTAATGTCAGGAATGAGGTTTCTTCCAGGTAAAATTGGCGAGTTGCTCTGTTTTATATGTTTTGTTCAGCAGTGTGGAGCTGAACTTGCTTCTTTAAGGCACCCAGAGCCATTGTTTTGTGGGAACCTTCTGTGTTAGTGATTCTGACATACTGTGGTCTAGTTGGGTCAGTTAATTGGGATGGTCCTTTCTTGTGAAATGGGAGAACCGTGCAATGTGCCAGTGATAGAGACAGTAGGAGGGGGTACTCATTCCTTCTTCCACCAGCTGTAGTCCGAGATGTGGGTTGTCATATGATAAAGCAAGGGCTGTGCAACTTGTGGCCCTCCAGATGCTCAATCATCTATCACTATTGGCTATGCTGGTTAGGTCTGATGGGTGTTGTAGGCCAAAACATCTGGATAAGTTACCTCCCTTGATTACAGAGAAAAGTGGATGGAGGGAGAGAGAAGTAAAGCAATGGCAGGGGAAGGGTTAAGCACCCTCTGATTCACATTATGCTTCCCACCATCACTTTGTAGTTGTTGTAGCAGGCTCACGGAACAGAGTCTCTGCTGAATGGGCAATTCCAGCCATTGTCTCTTAGCTCTAGTTCCCCATTGTAGGAATGTGTGTGACCTACCTTGCAAGACTGTTGTCAGAGTAACCAAAAATCTCTACAGAAGCTAGAGTTTCAGATTGAAATCACATAAAAATATATGGGATTGCTTGTAGATGAAAAAAACATATAGGTCAAAGACACTGCATTTTAGAAGAGAGACTAATAGTTCCTTTTGATCAGTTGGGAAACTAATTAGCAACATAACTCCATATTTCTGCCTAGAATGTAGTAATGAGCTTCCAGTTTCACTTGGTAACAGTAGTGCTGGGCAGAAAAGCAGTGTAGCAAGACTCCTGCTTCACTGGACACGCCATTCATGATGATCTGGTTTAATAGACCTTTGGCCTCACCAGCTGTGACAAAGCTGCCCCGTTTTTATTTATGCTAATAAATCTATTTGGGTTGTCATATTTTATCTGAATGGCCTTGTGGCTAGTTATTCAAAAGGTTCAGCCAAGAAAAGAGCCAGTATTAAAATTGGTATCAATTTAGATAACAAGATCACTATTTACTCATTTGCTGAGGTATAAACGAATTCAGGTGTGTATGAACAGGATGGTGCCTGCTGGCCACACCCTCCATGCACCCAAGTGTGCCATTTTGCTCCCCAATGCCTGTAGCTTCCATTTTCCATAGCACTAGACTGAGTACAGGAGTACACACACACACACACACAATTTGTACAAAAGGACCTGTGGAGGTTGAAGGCAGGGACTATCATCCCCCTCCATGGCAGACATTTTGATACTTGAGGTAAAAGACAAGATGGCACCCCTTCTCCATTCCATACACAGAAGCCAGCTGGACTGACACGGGAATTGTCAGTGCACTTCAATACCACTTTAAAGCAGTAGTGTGGCTCCTACCTCTTATACAAGGCTTTCATACCACTTTCAGAGTGCTATATCCTGCTTGGTGTAGATCTTGACCAGAGAGAAACAGCTGGAGTGTTCAGGAGCAAGAGACAGGAGGCTCTCCCAACATCTGCTGGCTGAGACAATTGTCTTACTCTGCCTAATGAAAAGGGTTGACTGTGCCTCCATGCATTCATTTGTATCCAAGCGAATGTATGAATAGGACTAAAGACTTTTCACATATCTCAGTTAATATGGATTCTACAGATAATTTCCTCTGTGTGTGTGTGTGTGTGTGTGTGTGTGATATTCTTCCTTGCCACACTGAATGTACAAAGGAAAAGCCTATCACAAACTAGGGGGCCTTGCTCTCTACAGATAGTGTTTTGCTACAGTTATTAGATTGATCTTTAAATACCATACAACATTGTTCTAATAAGTTAGTATAAGAGTGCCCTCTAGTGATGACAATTTTATGGGAGTCAAATACAGCATAATATATAATAACTCAACATGGCTGCCTCTTAAAACTAAAACGAACCAAGAGTGACATCCAGGAATGGGGTGACAAGTCTATTTTAATGAAAAAGACTATTTAGGTGCTGACATTCTGCCATCTTGTACATGTTTCAGAATTTGCCCATATATGTGCTGAAAATTCCTAGCATGCAGCATTACGTTTTTCAGAAGAGGTCCGTTTTCAAGAATAAATAAAATTAGACTTTAAGGAGCTTTTTAACTTAGAGCAAGAGACAAATTTATGACAAAGTTCATATTTTTTTAAAAGAACATTAAATAATACGTAACATATATTACAGAAAGCTGCAGGAGCCCTGGTCTCTTTTGTATCTGGTCAAGAGGGAAGGTCTCCTGCAACTTTAACTGTTGTGATGAAGATGGCATTTCATCAGCTGAGCTGTATGTGTGATTTGCATTGGGGATTTGGTGAGAGGGGGAAGGATTAAATCCCCCCCACCCCCATGCTGTGGCTTCAGTTAACATTTCCTTCTCTTTGGATGCTTTTAACAACAGCAACAAAAATGATGTTGTATCATGTAATGGAGTTGATGTATTGTACTGTATGTGTGCTGCTGTCTTACCTACCATGAGTAGACGGGTACAAAGACTAGGAAGACCCATTTCTTCCGTTGTTGGCATAGCTTTGCATCCACATCACTTTTAACGATGGGGAAGCTTCCATCATCTTGATTGTGAATTGGCTTGTTATTTAGGTGAGCATTTGGGGGAACAAAGGATGCCTCTGTGACTATGTGTATATTTAAATATTTGGTTCAGAGTTGGATTTGCTGGGGCCAATTCTTTTCTCTTTCAGGAAATGGTAAGTAAGTGGGAGTGGGGTTAGAATGGTGAGCAGTGGGAATGGTGTTGTCTGATTGGTTGGTTGATTTGAAAGAGAGAGAAAGAGTGTAAGGGGGGGAGTGAAGTGACAGTTTGAGAGTTAGTTAGAGAGTAAGGCCGTTTCTACACTGGCCCGAAAATCCAGGCTGGTCACAGCCAAGTTCCTGTGTGTCCAAATGATGCACAGGGACTCCTGGGGGCAAGGAGGGGGACAAGCATGGGTTTCCCCAGGGATAAATAATCCCTGGAAAAACCCGATTCTTCCCATGATCTCAGGATCATCCCGAGGCTGTGGGACGTGTGGGCGCCCATCCCGGCTTTTTCCCTCCTCCCTGTGAGTAGCGGGGATCAGTAGAGGGAAGGAGCTGAGCTGGGAGGAATTGGGGGTGGTGGGGAGCACTGTCGGAGATGTTTTTAATTTTCCCTGCTTACCTTTGCTGGAGCGTGAGCATGCTCCAGCTCCTTGCCGCTTTTAAGAAAATGGCCACCGTGACTTGCACGACGTCCCTCCTCCCATCCTGGAAGTTGCGCTTCCATTTGGACGTGTTGGACAATCCTGGAACAAGGTAAGTCCGGGATTGCCCCCTGCTCCCTCCCCCTACACCCGTATGTTGTAGAAAGGCCCTTAGTTAGGTGTTAGTGAGGGTAGGAGTGAGTTGGGTTTAGTAGAGGATAGGATTAGGAAAGTGGGGTTATAGCAGAGGTGGTTAGTCTTCCTGGGAGGTAGATTTATGTGTACAATTTAGAACAACTTTAAAGTGTCTTTTAAAATCTTTTACTTATGAATAAACTTCATTTTTATTTTGTTACTTCAACCACGTCTGCTCAGTCATATGAGTTACTTCAGTTGGCAATACACAAGTACACTCACACACAAATAATTATTTAAAAGAAGGTTTATTGTTCCCACATTCTTTCTTTCTGGAAGATAAAGAATAGGGTGGTGCGGCGCAGGAGGCTTAAGTAGACGTCACTGAGGCTGGTGACACAACAGCCTCCTTTCTAGGATTTTATCCCAGCTCAATGTTGGCACAAACTCACTGACGATACATGTGCATAACCATGCTGGGAATTTTAGTTAGGTTTACCTTTCTTGCACCCACACCCACCGTGACAGCACCAATGGACAGCCCCTTGGAAATCCCGCTGCTCATTCCTGAGCAAAACAAAGGAAAGAACAGATTTTTTATTTGAGGGGTAAGTGATGACAACTGTCATATAAAGCGTTTGCAAGAAATCATGGAGAGAACAAAGAAGATCCTCATCAGAACAAAAGGCTGCTGAGTTGGGTGGTCTGGTCACATCAGCTTGGATCCTGAAAAATGTATGCTGGAGGAAGTTTGTGGAAAGGGACATTTCTATCCCTTCCTTCTTGAAGCCCCCTATGCCTTTTAGAAAACTCCTCTGGAGGGTTGGACGATACTCCTGAATGGTGTGGAGGGGGTACATGGAGGATGCTGGTGGAGAAGGAAATTCCTTCCATTCGTGTTCTCAAGATCCAGGCCACTGATCACAGCAATTGAAAGTTACTTAGAGTAATGGGTTGAGTTCAAAGTACATCTGTGCTTGCATTTCTGAGGAATAGGAATTTCACAGAAATCAACAGTTGCACCAACAAAGTAGCTGCCTATGGGCACCTGGTTGGCTGAATGCTTGATCACATATGTGTGGAATGTAATTTCACTTTCCAAGCCAGAGAAGATCTTTTTTCTGTTTGTAATACAGCGATAGAGGTTGGACAAATTCACAGAGCGAACCAGCTAGTTGCGGACTTTGACAACATTAAAAATCACTTTGACATAAGGAGATGATGCCCTGAATTCTGCATATTTACTCAGCGTCTGAACTGGGCACACAGGGAGCACCAAACAGTAGTCAAGTATAGTCTAGGTTACAAGCTTGTTAGTGGTAATCGTCACTGGGGGTTGCTGTTGTGTTTAACACTCCCCCTGCGCTTTCTCAGCTGCGGGGTGGCGGTGGCGGCAAATCCCCACACTGAAGGAGGCTGTGGAATTTCTGGTGGCTATTTGGCACACTAGGCCTGCCCTCTGCCCAGTGGATGGCAACTAATCTGCCCTGGAAACCTCTGCCCCAACGCCAGAGGAAGGTTAGAGGTTATAACAATGTATACTATGTTTTTAATCAGTATTTTATGTATTTTATACTTACTGTTGTTCCCCGCCTCGATCCAAATGGAGAGGCGGGTAAGAAATAAATTTATTATTATTATTATTATTATTATTATTATTATTATTATTATTATTATTATATGGCAGATGTGCTATATTCACCTCGCTCTGGTGAAGAAGTCAGGGGAAGTGCCTGACTTTTTTAGCTTGCAGCTTATCAGGAAAGGCCTGCAATGGATGTGAGGTGGCTGCTGCATCGTATAACCAACGCAGCAGCACCACACACCCACCACGGGGCTTTCAGAGAGTCTAGGTAGCCCCTGGGATTACATCTTGGCTTCAAATCATATGTCATTGCTTACCTAGTCTGTGGATCAGTAGGCAACAAAACTGATGACAGCTAACAAATTTCTGTAATGATAGAAAATGCATCATAAACTCTGAAACCATGCAATTACCTGTAGATATCTCATTTTTTTGAAGAACTATGAAAATACTGTATAAGCCACAAAAACCTTTTATTAAAGTTCAAAAATAGATAACATAATGAAAGGGAATGCCAGCTTTTCATTTAAAGAGAATGACAGATTAATGAATCTAGCCAAACATCTCAATATATTTGTAATACATTTTCATGGAGAACATGTGTCTTGTGTGACACATTTGTGTAGGATGTATATAAAAATAGATCGCTTGCAAGGAGTTTAGCCCACTGGTGCAGTGCCACAGACATGTGAGACCCGACTAATGGTTCAACTCATTCAACATATTTGAATATATAATAAATACCAAAATCATAAATAAGTTACAGATTAGGCATTAGGACTGTGGTTTAGCTGAAGGTTGTGTGCTTTACTTAAGCATTTGAGTCCTGATCAACTCACCTCTAGAAATAAGAACCTAAGTATTTTATTTGAACAGGGCAAGGGTCAGCCAGGGCAGCCATATCACATTGGTCAGGGGCAGGGTGTCATTTGTCATTTGAGTGGGACAGCACCAAGGGAGACACAATTTTTATTTGTAGCTTTACAAACAACACTGCCTTTGGGAAATAACCTGAAGGGAGTAACCACTATTCAAGTTGTAGTTTCTTTATTTTATTGCATTTATATACCGCCCCATAGTTGAAGCTTTCTGGGTAGTCCACATAAAATTAGAATAAAAGTCAACATTATAATTTCAGCATAAAGCCTCCCTGCTGTATAGGGTGACCATATGACCGGATTTGCCCAAATTTGCCTGGCTTTTTGGTGACAAATCCGGGAGGGGGGAGGGGAAATCCGGATTTTTCCAATCTTCCCCAGCCAAAGAGCAGCTCTAATGGGAATTAACAAAAATGCTTATAACTCTGTCACTTTTAAAGATAAAGACATGAAACTTTGCACCATGATAGGCTTTAGGTAGAGCTTTAGCCACACCAAATTTGAAACAGATCCGTTCATCCATTGATTTTTTAGGAATTTTTTTAAAAATTGAGGTTTTAAAATTATTATTTTTAAAACTGTCATTTTTAAAGATAAAGAGCTGAAAGTTGGCACCATGATAGCTTTTAGGTAGAGCTTTAGCCATACCAAATTTGAAACAGATCTGTTCATCCATTGATTTTTAGGAATTTTTAAAATTTTGAGGATTTAAAATCATTATTTTTTAAATGTCATTTTTAAAGATAAAGAGATGAAACTTGGCACCATGATTGCTCTTAACAAGGACTTTAGCTATGCCAAGTTTGAAACAGATTTGTTCATCCATTGAGTTTTAGGATTTTTTAAAAAGTTTGAGGTTTTAAAATTGTTTTTTTTAAATGACATTTTTAAAGATAAAGGCCTGAAAGTTGGCACCATGATAGCTCTTAAGGAGAGATTTAGCCATGCCAATTTTGAATCAGATCTGTTCATCCATTTTTTTAAAGGATTTTTTTAAAAGTTCAAAGTTTTAAAATTATTGTTTTTTTAAAACTGCTGGAGCCATATCCTTTAAACTCAGGTTGTCAAACCTCCTCTTTGGGGTGTTGCACATTGAGCAGTTTCAGCCCTTGGCATTAAGGGGATCTCCAGTCTTTAGGTAAGAAGGCCTGGGCAAGCAGGGCACCTTTCCTGTTGCAGATTTGGTGTGCAGTCGGGTACCTGGAGCTCAGCAGAGGCAAGACGTCCACAAATCAAAATGTGGAAAAGGAGAGGTCAGTCAAAGCAGCCCACAGGGCAAAACAGAATGGGCCAGAGGCCTTTTTCTCAAATTTCCACATCATGGGCGATGAAGGGTCATCTTTAGAGAAAAACTCTCATGACCAACAGTAAGGTGCCACTCAAGAGAGAGGTTCTCTTCTTTGCGGATGCCCTGTTGCTGCAAATGTTGGAACCTGGCATATCTTGCTTTGCTTCAATACCACTTCCCTTCCACTTCCCTTTGTATACTTGTGAGCTAGGCTCTGACTGCACTGCTGGGATGCAATGCAGAACATTTGAAGTGCATACCAGAGAAAAATAGATAGATTTGTGGCTTTGGCTGGCTGAGTGTCTCAGAGTACAGTTTTGGTGCAGGCAGAGGTGGCTGGTGGTGGAGTTTTTTTTTTTAAAAAAAAAACAAGAGTCACCGGCTGCAACCAAGCTATAAGCTGTTGCCCTACCCCCAGACACAGGTACAAGTGCACAGCCTGGCTGGACCGTTGGGAGACTTTGGCAGAGAGAGAGGAGGGTGGGGGATTATTTGAGGCTGGAAATGTTGGCAGACTGGCATAAGGCAGAGAGAGGCTGAAGGCAACCCAGATGTACCTGTAGCTTGGCCCTGAGGCTGGCTTGCCACGCAGAGTGTTTAAGAGTGCATCAAAGTTGTGTAGAAGGAGAGGAGGTGGAGGCGGCTGGTGGCAGAGATTTTTAAAGTATTGTGCAAAAGGCAGGAAATAATAATAATAATAATAATAATAATAATAATAATAATAATGATGTCACCAGACATGACCAAGCAATAACCTGCAATAATCAATATCCCAAGCTACAAGTGTACAGTCTAGCTGGACTATTGGGAGACTTTGAGGGAGAGAGAGAGAGAGAGAGAGAGAGAGAGAGAGAGAGATTGTTTGAGGCTGGAGGCTTTGGTTTGTCTGCAATGACTTAGAGTGGGAGACAACAGAGGCTGCACAGACAACCCAGAGACATATATTGTAACTTAGCCCCATGGTGCTGGCATGAAACGCAGGGCATTAGGAAGAGGGTCTCAGAGTCGCATGTTTGTGCAGGAAGTAGACAGGAGTTCAAAGTCTGGATGTGCGAAGTGGTGCCAACACACAAGCCTTGAGAAGCTAATGTATATAAGTGAGAAGTGTGAATGGGCAAAGTAGTGTTCACTGCCACAACACCCACCCTAATGTTAGAGTAGAGAAACTTGTGACAATTATACACAAGCTTTTTTAAAAAATTGAAATTAAAAAAAGCCAGCCGTCTGGCCAGCCAGTAACAAACCCTGTTAACAACAACAGCAGCTTGCAATGAGTGAAGATACAGTCAGAAAAGATATTTGAGTATAGCAAAAGCTTCAAAGTACAGCAACACCTACAAAAGTAGGAGTGAGTGAAGTTAATTTCAGATACATTGAATCTCTCACTTGTTCTTTATTTCAGTGATTTTAACATTAAGATGTTATGTAGAACAGATTTGTCTTAAATGTGTGCTGTAAAATCAGACATGTGAACAAGGCTATATTCGGGTGGGCACGCCCCCTTGGTGCTGGACACGCCCCCTTGGGGGCCGACCATGGTGTCCTCCTTTTTAGTTTCCAAAATATGGTCACCCTGTAAGGATGCCATGATCTCAAAAAACAATGGTAGCAGCATTTACTCTGGCTGAGAGGAAAACATCTCTTTTCTGGATTTTCTTCAGCTTGTCATGAAAATAAGAAAATGTTATTATTAAAACCATTAAAACATACAGCTGATACAAACAATTCCAACTACATGTGAATGCAGCAAATCCTCCAGCAGGGAGTTCCACTTAAGGCCACCACTAAAAAGCCCCTGCTTCATTCAATAATCTTCCATCCCAAGTGATGGCTAGCTTCACGGGGAACCCATTTTAAAAATGAAATCCTTGTGTGGTGGTTATCTGGCCACCTTACACTCCCACCCCCACCCACTCGGACTCTTCTGCTTGAGGCCTGGGCTTAGGCCTAGTCTTTGTAACAAGTCCTTTAGTTTACCATAATCCAACCAGCCCAGTCTCCCTCAGACCTGACATGGAACATATGCATCCCTAACCTACCACAAATACATGTTAGAAAGTGGCCAATGTGGTAGACCCTGCTTCCTTTCATCCCTTGCTTGCTGTGTGCATATCTTTCCCCCCTCGTCTAAGGAGTGGTATGGGAGTTTATGCCTCTGAGGCTTCTTAAGAAGCAATCCCTAAGGATCATAAATGTGCAGTCCATTTATTTCTTAAGAGCACAAGTCCCTGTATAGACAGTGACAAAGCATATCGTATAACATACTATGGGAAGGCAAAGAACAGGAAAAATAAACTCTGCAACTGCACATGCCAACCTGTAGCTGTGACAAAAAAAAAACACCTTGACTGGATGGGCAGATAAATCCATTTTCAACGCTGATGATGGGACAACATCATCCACTGCACCTGATGGCAGTATGTTAACCTAGGGACAAACTGCATGGCAATACCTCCAGTAACTCGCTGCCACTTCCTAGCATCTGTAGCCTGAGGAAACTGCCTTACTATGCCTAAGGGTAGGGCCTTACAAACACTTCTGATAGTGTTAATAGGCTATGAGATGTAAAAATGTAAAATGGCATCTGGAGCAACTACGGCAGCCTTCTCCAGCCTGGCTTCCCCAGATGTGTTGGACCACAACTGCCATAACCCCCCTAGCCAAGGTAGCTGGCTATCCTGGCTGGGATATTATGGAAGTTGTGGTCGAACACGTTTAGGGTGTGCCAGGTTGGGGAAGCTAGGCTACCAAACACCAAAAGGGTCAATGCAAGCTTGTTTTCAATTTTCAGTTTGGAAGCCCTTTTGACTGTTTTCAGTGCTCTGAACTAAAAGAGTCAAAAAGGTTTCAAAATGGCTGATCTGAATACCTTTATTTTTAAAAAAAATCTTTTACAATTTTGGGGTGTGTGAGCTGCATGTTGCCCAACTCTGCACTAGGAAGTTAAAAACTAAACAAAATACACAATACTTTTTAAAACTACAACTAATGTTCTCATCACTACAAATATCTGATCACTCTTTGATTTCTATTCAGACTAATTATGTAAGTCTTGCTTATTTTAGCTAAAACATTTTTTAAAATCATGTCAGCTTAAAGGTGACACTTTTCATTTTTACTGTATCTCTAAGGGATTTTGTTTTGGAAACACCTAATATTTTCTGTATTATAGTCTTCAGTACAGCTGCAGTACTTTTCTGGTTTTGTCTATAGTGATTTTAAAATATTTAACTTTTTTTTTAAAAAAAAATCTGTCTTCTTGTTGTACTCTCCATAAAGATTTAATGATCTCTGAAATGATCTTTGTTTCTGATGCAGCCTTTTAAAAGCCATCCCCTCCATCCCCCTCCCAGATTGTACTCTAATGGCATTGCAGGGTTATATTCCTTATGCTCATGTATTATTTGCATTTGAGACAGCCGCACTGCACAAAATCTTATCATTTCTCTGCTCACAATGACAGTCAGCCTGAATCTTCATAGTTAATAGACTATAATCATATTAATATAATATGCTATTACCTTTGTGATAATGCATAATGTAAAAAAAATTAAAAAATTCTAATCCAACTTTCTTTCATTGTACATTCCATTATGTCAGCCCTAAATCTTGACTATTGCTTTGACCACTCATCCTTCAGGTTTAGATTTCATCGATGGTCTTCACAAGTTGTGGTTTTTTTTGTAGATCTGAGTAAATTAAAAATCACTTTGGAACATTTTGCCACTTCACTGCTTGCTGTCTTTGCCAGATCATTAATAAGCATATTAGACCTTTGGCCATTGTGAAACTGACTATTTAATCATATGCTGGGAGGGCGGCGGGGCAGGGAGAAAGGGGGTTGCGCTTAGACATTATTTAGTAGAACTATCCTTCTCATCCCTGTGCACTGATCCAGCAATGTCTTGAAATTTCAAGAGTGCTCTGAAGCAAACCCACGGAATTGACACTGCCCACAAGAGATGCCCTTTTCATCCAGATCTATTGGCTAAAGACACACACACACACTCAACTGTGTAGAAGGTGTCCCTGCCTTCACGATTGGTCTCATGCTGGTCTGGGCATGTATCAGATTTCTAGTGTTTTAAGGAGTTCAAAAGCACATAAGCAGTCAGGAACGGCTGGGATCTGTGGACAGCTGCTCCATGTGATGATCCACTAAACTGCAAGTGGTAGTGTCTCAGTGATGTTCCCTTAAGCCCTGGCCTGGCCATTGGAACCTCCTGGACAGGAAGGAGTATACGATGACTTCCTGCTCCAGTTGAGCCATGCTTCAAAAACAAGGTCTTCCTCAGTGCTGGCATGTTGTTCTTTGGTCGTGATATTTATCTTGTTCCTCAATCTGCTGCTTGTTTGTGCTTTGGTTCTGAGCTTAACCTATATTCCCATTTTAATGTAAAATACTTTCCTTTATCATCATTGGTTGCACTTAATATCTGATAAATATGAGATAATTTCTTAGTTTTGTAGCCTTGACTGATTAGCTTTTCAAATATGGGAAGTTCTTTCTCCACATTTCCATCTATTATTTGTTTGGACAGAAAACTCTTTAACTGATGGCATTGAAACTACAAAGACCTTCTTGTTCCCATTTTACTTACAAGATCAGCCAAAGTTATTAATTTTCCATCCTTAATCTCATCAGCAAATGTCATCATTTTATACCTAAACAACTCTGACATGTCAACAGCTAGCTGGAATTCATTATTTTATAAAAAGGATAGCAGTGAAAGGATTTTACAAGACAACAGATATATTTATCTCAGACTTGCAAAACAACTGATATACTAGACTTGGGTTTCAAGAAATCATGAATTTCCTTAAAATTCCTCTGGTATGCCCAAGGTAAATATTATAGGGGAATCTTAGAACATGTTTGCTCCAGTGTTGCCAATTTGTTTATGGCAGATTTGGACCATACTTCTATATTAAATAACAAACAATATTTCCGATTTTACAGGCATTACATTGATGATATTTTTATCATCTTAATTAAAACCTCAGAAGTTCATTTTTTTAAAAGACGGATTAACACCCTCAATACTGATACCAAATTTACTTGTCATGTACATCATCAACACATTCTGGTTTTGGATTTGTCTGTTTATATCCTTTCTAATCACATTTGTGTACAAGATATATTAAAAAGCCCACTGATAGAAATTCCATGCTTAAATTTTCTAGCCACCATCCAAGACAGCTCAAGAACAATTTACCTTATAGCCAGTTCTTAAGGCTAAAACGTAACAGTACCTTCGTTGATGGTTACCATGTAGATGCTAATTAATTCTCCAAAGATTTAATGGACAGAGATTTCCCTGCACGAGTTATCTCTGCATCCAGAATCAGGGTGGATAGAATAGTGAGACAATCCTTATTTTGGTTGCTGCTGCCAAAGTTTAAGAATAAAGGAATTCATCAATCCTATCAACAGTTACAAGAATATTTTAAGATCCTTCACTAACTGCAATTCAGATCACATGATTTACATCATGAAATGCCTTTGCTTTAAATATCATGCAGGACAAACTTCCAAAACATTAAGAGTCAGAATTTCAGAGCATAAAAGTAAGATTTGCATTCGGAACATGGCAGCTCTTCTCACTTGACATTTTGTCCAACATCAACATACCCCTGAAGAACTTAATTTTTTGGAATGGAATGGGTCTCCCCCTTTCTTTACAACCATGCAGCCACTTTAAATTTACGTTTAAAAAGGGAGGCTTTCTGGATTCACACAATTAGATCAGTAACTACTGAGGGTTTAAACACACATCTGGATTTATCTTTTTTGTGTGAATGTTTTGGACTGCTGTTCTAGTAGTCTTTCTGGATTATACAATTGTAGATCAGCACTGGATATATGCATGTATCAACAGATATCTTGATCAAATATTAACTTTGGGGGTTCTCCCTGAATTTATAACCATTTTAGGTTAATGGATTTATGGTTATAATATACTCATGTCTGTTCCTTTAAAATGAGAATTCCCTTGTCACTTATACCAGCATAAATCACTACTGTTGTGTTTGTTAATGATCTCAGACAGCTGCTCTTGATTCCACTATATAGGTAGCTCATTCCAAACTCGTGTACTGTTTTCTGTCTGACTTTGCTGGGGGAGATTTAGTAAGTTTTCTTAACAAGGTTTGCTTGCCAGTATATATTTTTCATAAGTTGGTGGTACTTCTTATTAGATAAGGAAATGGCAAGAGTTTGCTTGTAGTAGGCAATCCTTTCGAAATCCACTAATGGAAGGCACTTTTAGATTGCAGCCTCGTAAGATAAATATATGGGCACCTTTTTACAAACAGTTACAAGCTTACCTTTAGACCAATTGCCTTTAATTATTAGTAACAATGAAAAACTAGAAATATAAATAAGGAACAGGAATTAAAATTTATAAATTGTTGTATCTTTACAGATGCTCATTAGAGGGAATACACAAAACATGAAAATTGATGGTGCTATATAAATAAATATTAATAATATTGTTTCTCCTAACTGAAGGTATTTATAAATTTTAGTTAAAATTTTAGATAAAACAATTTGTTCAACACATTGATATTACATCACTGAGTTCTTCCCATTTTAAAGAAGTTTATCACCCAATGGGTGTTCAAGATCTGCCTGCAATTAAAGAGTTAAGAGTGATCTAATGAAGAAACGAAACCGCTATAAATATCTGGAGTAACTGTTATGTTACATTGTTGTGTACCTCACTTGGACTGTTTTGCATTCCTTATTGTATCTATATGTTCACAGTAATTGTTCAGTGTGTCATAAATAGTTGTCACTCACCACAACATTTTTTTTTCATGTGTCATGGGCATCTTTCAATTCTTCTGTTCTGGTTAAGTGACCTCTCTCTTTTTCTGCTCCAAAATGCTGGTTCTCTAATGCTCACAGGACCTACCATAGGTGCAACAGAAAATTGTGTTTCCTAAGGGAACTCCAGAAAAGAGTGGAAAGGTTATAGTAGTTTCTGGAATGGGACAGGACAGCGGAACTCCAATCTGCAAGCTTCGCTGATCTATACCATTCCTGAAATGAGCATTCCCACTCATTTCCAATTGTTTGGGGAACTGCTCGGTTACTATTGCACTAGCAGTCCCACTGGCATGTATACCGTACTGTGCACTGCCCATTGTTGGCATTTTTGAGAACTAGGCCATGGCTAGACCAGGCCTATATCCCGGGATTATCTCTGTGCATACAAATGACACATGGGGATCCCAGAAACGGGCAGGGATGACCCCTCCATTTGCCTGGGATAATCCTTAGGTCTAGCTAAGGCCCTAGTCTCTCTTTTTGCATCCTTTCTGGTTATGGTGCCTCTGTTTTGAGTATTGGATATTTTGTTATAAGTTATCCCCTATCTGATGCCACATATATTCCAGAATTACATAAGAATGTTGAGAGCTCCCAGTTAAATGAAGTCGGACATGGGAGTCTCATGGTCTCTAAATATTCACATATCGGGAATCAAAGAGGTTCTTTGTATCTTACCCATGTGCTTGCCCCTGAAACTATATTTTTTGGTATTCAGCAGCCAGGGCCTTTTTGATATCAAAGATACAGAACTACAGCCTCACACTTCTGTGTACAGAGCACACAACCCAAATCCGTCCATTATTTTGTGAGTCCTGCCAAACTTTCTCAGAGAACCCAGAGAATCCCCTACTGCAAATCAACTACACGACATTTGGGCAGGTGAGTTCTCATTGAAGACACTGGACTGATTCCCTAGCTGAAAGGACTGTGGTCCTTTCAGGGATGCTATTTCAGCTTTTAAGGGCTGTGAGGAAAGAGCTTTCAGTAGGGGAACAACATTCAGCAAGGACTAAAGGTTAGCTCTTGGATGCACTAAAAAAGAAGTGTATTTTAAGAGCTTTCATTACAATTATTTCCCTCCCTCCTTTTTTCTATCCATAACAACCTTACTGTCACAGAAGAACCATAGTAATGGATTATGTTAGGCTATGTTCTAAATATATTTTGAATAGCGTGTCCCCCTTTTTATTGTAAAGACTGGTGGTAGTCTCTGCCTAAACAATAAAGACTTGGACATAGGACAAAAAGACACCCATTTTTTTGTCATACAAAAATAATTTGTGCATTTGTTATGCAATCCTGGAGTCTGTCTTGTTATGCACTCCTGCTGCTGCCTCCCTCTTCAACCCTGCGCTTTCCCTCTCCTGGGGGACTCAGGAAATCCCAATGCTGAGGAGGGAGTGTGGGGTTTCTGGGTGGCCATCCAGGTCCCAATGCTCCTCCCTCTTCCTCTTGGAAGGTGACCAATTGCTGGTTGCCTTTCACCAGGCTCCGCCCCAGGTTGAGCCAGATTGGCTGTGGAGTGACATTACACAGAGAAAGCACCGTGTTGACATGGGTCCCTTTGAAAAAGTTGGCCTAAATCCCCGACTTTTTCTAAATGTGGCATCGTGGGAAAGCCCCATGGTGGCTGCAAACCTGCACCGTTTAACTGACAGGGTGAAAATCCACAGCCACCATGGGGCTTTCCCTGCAAATAGAGAGCCCCTTGGTTTATATTCTTACAGTAGCCTGTATGTACATAGAACCAGGGAGCTAGCCAGCGATATAGGTGGTTCAAAAGGAATATTAAATGTGCTCTAACACAGGAAGGCACTGCCTGTTATCCTCTCCCTAAATGCCCCCCTGGGCCTTTTAGAATCCAAATGAGCCCAGAGAAAGAGGTGAAGCTCATGGACAGCTTTCCAGACTACTGCTATTTCATCTGAACTCAAACCATCACTGGTGGTCCAGTGATAGCGCTTTACTGAACCACCAAACAAAATGGCGAGGCTCGCATGATCAGCAGGGGAAACCATGCAGTTTGAGTTGTTTCCCCTGTCCCTGCATGTGCCTGCCATTTGCTTAATTACCCATGCCACATCGTGGGTTGTTATGTCCCCTGAACCTGGTGCGTGGTGCAGCAGGGGTGGCTTCTAACCCAACCCACAGCACATGGCTTATAGTAGGGGTTGAGGGGTGAGTTAAAAGCCACTGCTGCCGTACTGCACGCTGGGTTCAGATGATGTGGTAATAAAGCAAATGGGCTGTTTCCCTCACATGTGGGGGTGGGGGAAACAACCATACTGCGTGGTTTCTGTCTGTGATTGTGTGAACCCAGCCAGTGTTAATGAAAGATGGGTAACCAGGTGATACACTAGATTTGCAGTATAGTGGTGTTACTTCAATACAACACTAAGCCTGATGTATTCTGAGATACTTAAACATCTTCAGATTGGGACCATAGTTTATTGTTATAATATTGGTATACTTCTTTTTTGTAGCAGTCATTTAAATATTTGAATTCTTTTTATACTTCATCTCAGTCATCTTTTCTTTCAACTGAATGTACAATTTGGTAATGCCTTATGAGACTTTTTTGTCTATATATCATCACACCTTTTCTTTACTAGTTTGCTCCGAGAATATAACATGTATCAAGGTGTTTTATACATATAATTATTTTTTATCTCAGCTCAGACATAACATGTATGGATGCATAATTCCTTGGATGACCCTTGCTGACTTTCAAGAAAAAAAAGTGAAATTAACCATTGTCAGTTCTTCTTTAATGTGAGACTGGGGTACTTTAAAAACAAACAAAAACAAACACATTCTACAACTCTATGTGATATGTGGTGGGACATTATTGCTCTCAATGGTCTGATGGCTATTTAAATTACTGATGCTTTTAGATGTTAACGCATCCTTTTTCAATACTTCATCTTCTGGCAGTGTGTTATCTTTACTATTGAAAAATTTAGTATGGAGTAAGTTATTTCTCTAATATTTTCCTCTGGTGAGGACTGATAGTTGAAAACTTTAGATTTGTTAGCTTGCAGCTTTTTTTAACTTTGGATAAAATAAACATTCTTAATTTTACATTCATTCTCTTTTACCCATTCATTGTTTTTTTTTTTAATTTCTAAGATTCTCTTTATTTCCTTTGCATTAAAAAGTCTTGATGTCTCATCCTAGTAATGAATATTATTAAACATTGTAATAGCACATATAACATTCATATCATTTTACAATCCTCATCTTCATAATAATGTTGTGAGATAGACAAATATGATTCTCATCTTGTAGATGGACAGCTAAGACTGAGAGACTGATTTGCCCAGTGATTTCTAAGCAAGTGGTGCTTATGTGCAGGTGGAAATCTCTGCTTGCAAGAGATAGCCATAAATTTAAGTGAAGGTAGCTGATCCATGTATGCTTTTTTTGTACATGTGGAGCTGCTGCCTCCATTTAAATGAATGGGGATAACTTGTATGAGCAAGAGTACCATGCATCGGCACTGCAGAGGTTTTAGGTTGTAATGAGTTTTCTTGGTTCAGTAGAGGAGATCCAGGGCTCCCGGTTTCAAGTCTAATACATGATCCACTTGGCTCTCATCGTACTTTGAATATTTATCATTCTAATGAGTGACCACCGCAACATTCAAAAATGTAATCTACATTTCATTGGAAAATTAAAGCTATTTCTAATCATGCTTAGTTCCTTCACTCTGCAATCCAGAATAATATCCTAACTGGCAAGTAAATTAGCCACAACACCCTGCCCCGCCCCCCCGGCACTGAAATTATTGTAATAAACTAATCAATATTTGTTGCTCTGTGAACATTACACACACACACACACACACACACACACACACACACACACACACGAGAGAGAGAGAGAGAGAGAGAGAGAGAGAGAGAGAGAAATTTCATGTCCTTTCTGGACTCACTCCTTGGCCCCATCCCCCACATGTGAAGAACTACATGAATGTGCATTGTTACATAAGGACTCACATCTCCTCATAGCGCCCGCTCCAGTTCTCATGGATACCTGTGTAATATATCTGGCCCTAACAAAGAAGACTATTTCATAAAAGTATCTGCCTGTGACTCAGTGTATGAACAGTATAATCACAAAGGAGTTCTCAGTAACTCCTAGAATTCATGAAGGGAGGTTGGAGAGCAGGTGGTCTGCTAGAAATGTGGGACCAAGTTCTATTTAACCAACCAAGTCTTATTGGAAGTATGGAGGATTCTTGGTATTGGTGCCCTTGTAAATAAGGAACATACAAATAGAATGGCTTGATCAGATGAAAGATCCATCTAAGCCACTATCCTGTTTCCACAGTGGACAAACAAGTGACTCTGGGAAATCCTATGAAGAATAATTAAACGAGCCAGGTATGTTTAGCATGGGGAAGAGAAGATTAAGAGGAGACATGAGAGTGGCTTGAAGTATCTTCAAAGGCTGTCAGGAAGAAGATGGAGCAAACTCGTTCTCTGCTGCTCCAGAGGGCAGGACTAGGTTGAAATTGCAGGGCAGTAGATTTAAGCTAACCGTATGAGCTGTTTGGCAGTGGATCAGACTGCCTCAGTTGGTTCTCTTTCACTATATGCATTTAAGCAGAAGCTAAATGGCCATCTGTTAGGGATTGTCCATTTCCCTGCTTCAAGAAGACTTTGCACTGGAGCTTCAGACTGAGAGTTTATATAGGAGCTGGAGTGGAGACTCTACCCCTTCCCAGCACACAGCCAGGCCCTGATCCAGGCAGGTGCTTCTCCCTTCTATCTTGGTCCTGGGTTTAGGGGTAACAAGGACGCTGGTCTGAGAGCTGGTCAGTTACCCAGGCAGTTGTTAGGGGTAGGAATGTCTGGATCTGACAGCTTCTTAGTAAGGAAGTGCTCTGCTTCTCTTCAGTTCAGAGAAGCAGGAGCGAGGTGGCCTAATTCACCTCCAGAAAAGGCGAAGGCAAAGAGAGTCAGGGGGGCTGCGGATCGAGGTGAAGAGGATCGCCTCAATCTGGAGCTTCGCCTGCAGGTAAGTGGGGGGAGAGGGACTCATCTTGCACCGCCAGCGCCGCCAGGTAAAGGAGCAGGGAGGAGGGATGCTTACCTGCTTCCGTCGCGGGCTTCAATTGAGGCCCCAGTTGAAGGCGGAAGTGAAGGCCGGGGCCTCTTCTGGCTTCAACCAGGGCCTCAATTGAACCCTGTGACGGATGCAGGTAAAGGGGCGGGAGGGGGTTGGCCTACCTGGCACCGCTGGCGCTGCCATCCATGGGGCAGTGGCGCCGGCGCCGGCAGGTAAGGGAGCAGGGCGGAGGGACGCTTTCCTGCGTCCGTCCTGGGCTTCAACTGAGGCCCTGGTTGAAGATGGAAGTGAAGGCCGAGGCCTCTTCCGGCTTCAACCGGGGCCTCAATTGAAACCTATGATGGATGCAGGTAAGGGGGCGGGGGTGGTGGCTTATCTTGCGCCGCTGTCGCTGCCGCCATCCATGCTGCCATCTCGCTCTGCGGAGCAGAGCGGGAGACAGGCGGAGCGGCGCGAAGAGGATCGGGCCTGATCCAGATTTTCCGGATCGGGCCAAGAAGGGGATTGGGGGGTCCATGCACACCCCTACTTCTTAGGGTCACTGGCTGCGTGTGTGTCCCCCCATCTGTCCGTCCTATATTGGGGGCTGTTCTCCCTGTTCATCTTTCAAGGAGACCCTGGTTGTAGGTACAGGTACAGAGGAACACTGACAGAGATGCCATACTTTAGTTTTCCTCAACCTGATGTTTTGGACTGCAACCCCCACAATCCTGACCATTGAAGCTAGCGCTGATGAGAGTTGAAGTTCAAACCATCTATAGGACGTCAGTTTGAGGAAATATGCTGTAATTGCATCCTGCATTGCAGATATGCATTGAGGCAGTGGCGGGTGGGATGTTGGACTAGATGACCTCCAAGGTTCCATTGAACTCTGACTCTAGAGATGTATTCTCTAGGGCTGTGCTCCACTTCGCTTTGGATCGTAGAAGCAGCATCGGATTGGCCTGATTCGCCTCCGTTAAAGGCGGCAGTGGATCAGGTCGGGGCAGTGGAGCAATGCGGGTCGGGTCATCCATTTGCGGATCAACCCGCTTCCTCATGGAGCTCCGCCCACCACATTGGAAGGTTTTTCCCATAGGATTGCATTGTGAGAACAAAGCGCATATAACTTTTTTTGTTTTAAAAGCTACATTCTTGAAACTTACTGTGCTTAGAGAGTGCTTGTTGGGGGTCATTTGTGTTGATTTTCAGAATTTTTCGTTGTGCGGTTTGCTTGCTATTAATTTTTATAGAATGGGTAAAATGGGGGAGGAAGGTCTTCTTTTCCACCTTGATTGACAGATTGAACTCCCAATCATGATGATAATGTGAAGCATCCTCCAATCCCAATGTTGGAGGGGGGGACTAAGCCAGAGGGAGCCAGAGACAGTTTCCTTTCTCAGAGGGTTAGTTAGTTCTGTACTGCAGCTGTGTTTGTTTGGAGGAGATTGGATTTAGCTTGGGGTGTGTGAGTGTTTGCTGTACACTGCTTGTTAAGTGCAAAAAGCATTCAAATAAAGTTTGAGCATTCAAATAAAGTTTGGGCAAAGCACAATACACACTTGTCCCATTTCCCCAAATAATAAATACATTATTAGTATTAGTCCTTCCTCATGATGAAAAAGGCATTGCTGCCCAGTTGTATCTGTAAAAAATGTTGGAGCTATCTGCATTTTTGAAAATGGGGTGTGGGATTTCGAAATATTCCCCAAAAATCAGTGGATGGTCAGATTTGATCCAAACTGGCCATGAATATGGATACATGGATAAGCTCTCCTGGTGCCGATTTTGAGGTTTCTAACATTAAAAGTGACGGAGATGTAGAAACGTTTGTTAATTGGGGTTAGGGTTGTGGGTTAAAAAGTTTTAAAAATCGCTAAAAATCAGGGCATGCTTGGATTTCCTTGAAACTTGGCATGAATGTGGATCTAGGTGGAAGTTGGGATGGGGCCCATTTTTAAGTTTGTATCTGGTAAAATGACGGAGATATTTGCATTTCTGAAAATGGGGTGGAGGATTTTGACATATTCGCCAAAAATCACCGGATGCTCGGATTTGATCTAAACTAGCCATGACTATGGATATGTGAATAAGCTCTTATAGTGCTGATTTTGAGGTTTCTAACATTAAAAGTAAAAAAGTTATAGGTGTTTGATTTTCAATGCAAGTCTATGGGGGGAAAACATGGAGCTCCGATCTGGATCTGGAGTGGAGCGGAGCGGACCATAGGTGGATCAGTGTGGGGCGGATCAGACCCGATCCAAAAGTTGCAGATTGGGATCCAGAGCGGATCGGGGGGTCCGTGCACAGCCCTAGTATTCTCTATGGATTTGTCTACAGGGAAATCTTTCTTGTAGAACCACAGCATCAATGGGAACATGGAGCTCCTGCTGTTATTCTGCAAAAATAATTGATGCAGGCCTGAAAATAGCATGTTCATTTACCTAGCAACAAAATGTGCAATACCCAGTAGCCGCTTTACACGTATTGATTTACTTCCTTGTCTCAGATTTGCTCTGGTATTAGAAAGACTTACTGTTTTGGCTGCTGTTAAATATATTATCAACACCAGCACCAAAGAACGATGCATTTGTTATGTTTTCTTCTGCAGTAATGGTTTCATGATCATGGTTTGGAAGATTCTCAGCAGAAAAGGGAATTGTATTCTGTGGTATGTAAAAGGCTGTTTTGCTAAGCAATTTGAGAGAGGGAGGGACAGAAAGAGAGAGTGCAAAAGGACCAGCTAATAGGCAACAACTCAAAGGCTGGATATTTTTTTTTAAAAAATGTTGTCAGCAGGAGTCTTCACAACATTGATCTCTGCTATTAAAACTGTATACTACTTAGCCTTTTTCTTATCTGATAGCTAGAAGCAATTTTTGCATCACTGACTGAACTAACAGTTGACTTATTAAGAATGAAGACACACATTTATTAGGCCCTACTGCTGAACAGCAAGATCAGGGCTGGTTGGAAAGAATCCTAAACTTCAGAGCTTAACAAATGATTTTTCCTGTCCCCAACCTTCCTTGTTAATAGTGTATGTACATTTCTGTGAAATTTTGGATGGGAGTGGTACTCCACTGGTATCTGAGGGCCACTAGCTACCAAAATGGTCTTTTGTGTTAAATGCTGAGTAAAAGTTCATTCACACATGACTACAATCACTTGATTGCTCAGTTCCTGATGGGCCTCTGTCAAATGTGTGAATAGTCTCTTCTGAAAAATATTGCATTATTACATTGAAGTTTTCTGATACATTAGAGTTTTCTGATATGAAAATTCTGTCGATGGTGAAAATTCTGTCTAAGGCTCATTGAAATATAGAGCATGACTTGAATGTTAAATTACATAGATGTGTGGAACAACCCTAAATCTACTGACTGTGCAGAGTTGTGGTAGCTGCAATCTCCCCCTACCCCCCAATATGATAGTGGAATCTAGAGCTCAAATAGCACTAAAATGGAACTTAAGGACATAAACAGATGGAAAGATCTGAGGTTCTACAGTAGTATAAAAATTGCTTATTTGTTTATTTATTTATTTTATATCTTGACTTTCCAACAAAAATGGTGCTCAGGAGGGCTAAAATAATAAAATATGGATTAAAAACAACATCTTAATTAAAGCATAAGATAAAAACAGATCCATTAAAATCCAATTAGAAACATACCAATGAAAGGAATAGACATCACCCAAGAGCTGCTTGACAAGAGCTCCCTGGGAACATTCTGGAGCAGATTATAAAGAAGTCAATCTGTAAACACCTTGAAATCAATGCAGTGATTACTAGAAACCAACATGGATTTGTCAGGAACAAATCCTGTCAGACTAATTTGATCTCATTTTTTGATAGGATAACCTCCCTTGTGGACTGTGGGAATGCTGTGGACGTCATATATCTTGACTTCAGCAAAGCTTTTGACAAAGTACCACATGACATTCTGATTAACAAACTAGCTAAAAGTGGGCTAGATGGAACAACTATTAGGTGGATCCACAGTTGGCTACAGAATCGGACTCAAAGAGTACTTATCAATGGAACCTTCTCAAACTGAGGAGAGGCAATGAGTGGGGTGCCGCAGGGCTCAGTCCTGGGCCCAGTGCTCTTCAACATTTTTATTAATGATTTGGACGAGGAGGTGCAGGGAATGCTGATCAAATTTGCAGATGACACAAAATTAGGTGGGATAGCTAATACCCTGGAAGACAGAAACAAACTTCAAAGTGATCTTGATAGGCTGGAGTGCTGGGCTGAAAACAACAGAATGAAATTTAATAGGGATAAATGCTAAGTTCTACATTTAGGGAATAGAAACCAAATGCACAGTTACAAGATGGGGGACACTTGGCTCAGCAATACTACAAACGAGAAAGATCTTGGAATTGTTGTAGATCACAAGCTGAATATGAGCCAACAGTGCGATATGGCTGCAAGAAAGGCAAATGCTATTTTGAGCTGCATTAATAGAAGTACAGCTTCCAAATCACGTGAGGTACTGGTTCTTCTCTATTCGGCCCTGGTTAGGCCTCATCTAGAGTATTGTGTCCAGTTCTGGGCTCCACAATTCAAGAAGGACGCAGACAAGCAGCGTGTTCAGAAGAGGGCAACCAGGATGATCAGAGGTCTAGAAACAAAGCCCTATGAAGAGAGATTGAAAGAACTGGGCATGTTTAGCCTGGAGAAGAGAAGATTGAGGGGAGACATGATAGAACTCTTCAAATACTTAAAAGGTTGTCACACAGAGGAGGGCCAGGATCTCTTCTCGATCCTCCCAGAGTGCAGGACACGGAATAACGGGCTCAAGTTAAAGGAAGCCAGATTCCGGCTGGACATCAGGAAAAAGTTCCTAACTGTTAGAGCAGTGCGACGGTGGAATCAGTTACCTAGGGAGGTTGTGGGCTCTCCCACACTAGAGGCCTTCAAGAGGCAGCTGGACAACCATCTGTCAGGGATGCTTTAGGGTGGATTCCTGCATTGAGCAGGGGGTTGGACTCGATGGCCTTGTAGGCCCCTTCCAACTCTGCTATTCTATGATTCTGTGATTCTAAGAGCTATTATAAGTGCTACATGTGTAACTTATATCACATGTAGGAATTAGGGCCAACGTAGATCATAGCAGGCCAAGACCAATAGTAATAAAATCAGGGAAATAGAAGGCAACTCAAGAGATGGGAATCAAAACTAGTAACTTAGTCCAGGTTGAAACTGTAGACAAAAAATATTGTTCTGAAACAATGTCAAGTCAGAATGTCCAGTCAAGTGTGTTGTCAACACTCAATGGTGATACACCATAGATAAAGGTCTTGATAATTAATCATCCATTGTTATAGCATCTAATGTTGTATGGTGAATTTAAGAACAAATTCAAAATGGGGATGTAATGACCACAGTACGAGCAAGGCTGAAGTTTTTTAATGTTGGTCTGTGGCTAGAAGGAAAAACAACAAGGGTTTTGTAGGGTTTAAGTTTAACTTTTTATTGTAAACCTAGCTGTACATATAGGAATCATTTATTTATTGTAAAACATTTGTACACTGCCTCTGAATCATGGTTTCTGAAATCACTCTCAATAAAAAATAAAACAATGCAAACATAGTAAAAATACAACAAAGCACAAACCATTAAGATAAACATTAGTATGGAGATAAAGACAGCAGGAGAAAGGTAAATGCCACATTACATTAAAGGCTTGGGTGAACAGCCATATCTCCTGCTGGTGTCTGAATGCTATAATGGGGATAGGAACAGGGAAGATGAATGGTCAGGGCAAGAGAGTTCTACGGGTGAGGCACCACAACCCAAAAGACAGGGCCGGTGCCAGGCAATTTTGCACCCAAGGCAAGGTGAGCTGCTTTCACCCCCCCACCCCACCGTACCCCCCCACCCCAGGTAGGCGGAGACAGGCGGGGATGGAGGCCACGTTACCTGAAGTCAGAACATGGGTCCTGGCTTGGCTTAGGCTGGGCAGGACGCTGCGGTGGGGCGGGCGGGTGGCTCCAGATTCTGACATCTGTCGTGCCCAGACGCCAGAACATGGAGCCATCCATTGCCCCCCACCCCATGTCCTGGCTTGGCTTTGGCTGGGTGGGACGCTGGGGTGGGGTGGTGCGTTTGGACGGCTCCACATTCTGACGTCTGGCACGCACCGGATGTCAGAACGTGGGGCCGTCCATTCACCCCTCCCCCGGCATCCCGGCTTGGCTTTGGCTGGGCGGGCGACCAACTGAAGCTAAGCCAGGGACGCTGGGGTGGTGGGCGGAAGGGTGGCTTCAGAACGGCACGCCCGGAAGCTGCCCTCGCTCGGCCAGAGCGGCTCTGGGAGTGGGAGGGCGACTTCCGGGCGCGGTGTTCGGTGCCCCCTTACCTTGTCACTCTAGGCGACTGCCTGACTGGCCTCTATGGCAGCACCGGCCCTGCCGAAAGATCCTGTCTGTAGTTCCTGCACTCCTCAATGCAGCACATGGGAAAATTCTGAACAAGTTCTCTGAGAATGGTCTTAAGAGTCAAGTAGTCTCATATGGGAGCAGATGGTCCTTTATTGGCCAGTTAGATCAAAATGTACCATAGAAAGCCATAGCAAGACAATTTGTCACTTATTCCAGCAGTCAATATTAATGGTGTATACACTGTAGAATGTCAGCTGTTTATTTATTTATTAAATTTATATACCGCCCCATAGCTGAAGTTCTCTGGGCAGTTTACAAAAGCTGTTCATGAAGCTTTGCTGAAGGATGGTATATAAATCTTTTAAACAGATAAAAATAATATCTTTGCTGAAGATTAGGCACAGGAAAAAAAGAAGGACAGAATCAGGGGAACTGGAAACCAAAAAGAGAAACCAGAACCTCCGGAAAATGCTGAGATTGATTGAAAACTACAAGAAGGGCCTTGCTAGACGAGGCGTTAGCGCGGTGTGAGGCCCGACCTGGTCCCTGTGCGTCCAGATGACGCACAACGGATCCCAGGCTCAGGCAGGGCTCAAACTGCCCTGGCCCCGGGCTAACCGGCACCACTTTTGGCCTGAATTTTCCGCAGTTCCGCCCTGAGCCCGGGGCTGCAGAAGGTCCAGCCCATTCTGCTGCTTTTCCCAGCTACCACATTTACTTGCGAGTAGCCGGGAGAAGCTGCGCTGTGCCCATTGGGCCAGGGGAAATTGTGGGGGGAGGGAGATGGGGGCCAGGGGGGAGGAAATCGTGGGGGGGAGAGATGGAGGCCGGGGGGGGGAAAGAGTGGACCCGGTGGGAGAGATGGGGGGGAAAGGGTGGAGCTAGGGGATATCGGGGGGGGGGAATTGCGGCCCAGGGGCGATGGGGGGGATCGGAGATCTTGGGTGGGTGGGCGAGGGGGGCATCAGACATGACTGGTGGGTGGGCGGGCGGGCAGGGGGGGCATTGGACATGGTGGGTTGGCATCAGACATGGCGGGTGGGTGAGGAGGGAATTGGACATGGCAGGTGAGGGGGGCATTGGACATGGCGGGCGGGCATCAGACATGGTGGGTGGGCGAGCGGGCGAGGGGGGCATTGGACATGGCGGGCGGGCATCAGACATGGTGGGTGGGCGAGCGGGCGAGGGGGGCATTGGACATGGCGGGCGGGCGGGCATTGGACATGGCGGGCGGGGCATCGGACATCACGGGGGGGAATCGGGGGCACGGGGAGCGGGGAAACCTTTTAAAACAACAACACACACCCTACCTTATCATTGGTGCGCTCCTGCGCACATGGCCCCTTTAAGCTTAAAAAATGGCTGACGTGACAGGGCTTTCCTTTACCCCGTCGCATGTTACATCTAGCTAGGAGCGACAGCCCGTGCTACTTCTAGCATGGGCTGGCCCCTCTACAGGCCCGGATTCCCAGGTAGGTCTAGCAAAGCCCGAAGACTACAAGAAAACGACACTTCCAAGATTTATTGAAAACTACAGCTGTCCAATGCATTCCAGCATGTCACCTTCATGCGGGGCACTTTTTTTTTTGCTTTGTATTCCACTTGTTATAGTTCTTCACTCAAAACAAGTAGCTTCAAAAAAATGTGGGTGAACATCCCCAATTGACTTCTCAACAAAGACAGGGTTAATTATATCACTACCACGGATCCTACTATTCAGCACAGACAGGTAGCCAGACAACATTTTATGCTAAAAACCAGCAACTATGCCTGGTTTTTTAAATTTAATGCTAGGCACAGAGGGCGGTGATTTTTATCAGGGCTGCAGTTCACAGAGAAGGGATGTTTGATACTCAGACAGAGGATTTTTGTTGGAATCACAGGTGGGATGGGAAAGGTTAAACCAACTTTCTTTACATGCTGCTGTCTTAATGAAAATTGGGGGCCACACTTCCTTGGCTTTTAAAAAGGGAGTGAAGGCACATCTTTTTAAATTTAGTCTTTTAAATTATGTAATTGTTCTAATGCTTTAATGTTTTACCGTTTTTAATGTTCTTATTTTTTTAAAAAAATGTTTTCAAATTTTATTGTTTAAAATTGTTGTGCACCACCTTGATAACTTTTTAGCATATTAGGTAGCATACAAATGTTAATCATAAATAATAATTCTGTGTTTCCCTATCATCATTCCATATCATTGGTTACTGATGGCAGGAGAAATGCAGAACATTACAAATGGGAAAAAGTACATTTCTGAGTGGTGGCAAACATTGACCCATGAATTATTAACTCATTTATTTATATAGGAATTTATTTTCTACCCTTCTAGTGCCTATATAAGAGAACCAGTGTTGAGTAGTGGCTAAAGGGTTGTGTTTGGAGTTGGGAGATCTGGGTTCTAGTCCCCACTCAGCCATGGAAACCCACTTGGTGACTGTGAGGCAGTCACAGGCTCTAAGCCCAACCTACCTCACAGGGTTGTTGTGAGGATAAAATGGAGAGGAGGAGGATTATGTATGCTGCCTTGGGTTCCTTGGAGGAAAAAAGGCAGGATATAAATGTAATAAATAAACATTTAGCAAGCAAATGTTTGATGCAATGGGTTTGTCTTCACTAACAGGCAAAAGACATCCACGGGGGGTGGGGTGGGGGACACTTACATTTCACAGGGGAAAGTGTCCTACAATATTGGTGCAGTCACTGACAAGCCCCTATCTTTTGTCACCATCAGCTGTGCCTCCACTCTAGGTGGCCCACAGAAAAGTGCTTCCCCGTTTGATCTAAGGGAGTAGTCAGATGTTAGTATATTAGATTTCTGGCAGGAAAAAAATGATCTTGGGCTGGGAGACAAGTAATTTGTCTGAGAGGATACTTCCTCTCACTTCCCCTCTGATGTCACCTATGATTGTGACACCTCCAACAAGGCAAGTTCACCTAGACAATATGGCAGCAGCTGGAGGTGATGGTGGAAGACTAGATGAATGGTTTCCATTTTGGCAACTGTGGCACATTTAGTGTTTCATCTCATTTGGCCCTGTGAAGAAGAGGTGACCAATTATGGCAGGGTGTTTTTCTAAGAAATCGACAACTAAATCAAGATACAACTGTAGAAAAATGAGAAGAAAGACATCTACAAGCACATAACTGCTTCAAATAAATACATAAGCACCAGGGGAAGTCCCAGATAAAACTATAAATCTAATTAAAGAAGGAAAAAAAAAGAGTAGAAATATACAATCACCTGAAAAGGCACAAGACAGAGAACAGTGCAGCATTGTTGAAAATGTTGACTTCAATCAAAGCTGGCTTTTACTTCAGGCTCTGCCCCAGAGCCTTTAATGTCTTCACAGCAGAATGCATTTATCATACATCTTTCATTGCTTCCTCTGCAAAAGACAATTAGACAGAAAACCTTGCAGATCTTTTCCCTCACCCCCAATGTGTTTTTCCCTCTGGATTACCACTGGTGTAAGAGATGGACTATTTTTGGCACGGTTCTTGTGACACATTTCAGGTCATTTATCTTTCTCTTCTTAATGGTTTAGGAAAAGGAATCATGCCAATGAAAATGAGATATTATTGAATTTCTGGATGAGCTTCCTAACACTTTTATCCTAGAATATCTCACTAGAAATATTTGAACTTCAAAGTTGTACCATGTTATTGCACAGAAATGCCTGTTTCAAAATGTATTTTAAACATTAGATGAAAAGATATTAGGTAATATTTCTCCTTTATCCATGAATCCCATAGGGTTTACTAGAAATGTGGTGTTTGAGGCAGAAGGATTAAAAATAGTTTTAATAATTTCTTTTTTAAAAGCACACCACGAAACAAAATATAAAGCTGATAGCTATGGTACTACATACAGTAAGACTGAAAAGAACCCAAAGATCCATCTAGCTGAGATCTCTACTGTGAGACATAGCTTTGTTTGGGTATCTTCCATACCCAAATAAAGCTAGAAAAGCAGGCCATACTAAATATTTACCTAGAACATTACCTAAGCATTCAAAGTACTCCAAATACAACATTGTTGTAATCCTTGCATCAACTTTAAGTAGATCAGTGTTATTACAGGTGGGGGTGAGAGTGAAATACAGTGGCTTTTCTAAGGCCAACTACTGAAGTCTACATGTCCCTTTTCATTTTGAACATGGGGATAGATAGTCAATTCCAGGTCCAAAATACATTTGTCCTCCATCAATTGAGAATAGCTCATGCATATTCCAATTGTTATTTTTCTTAGCCAAATAGATCCATGCCATGGCTGGGAAAGGAGTGTATTTCCCATCCTCCCTCTGTGTTGTCTACTGGAATCATTACTTGCAAAGATGGAATTCATGCAAAGCCACTCAGAGCGACCCATGAGACAGTCAAGAAGAACATACCCAAGAACGGCTTGGGATCAGGTTGCCTGACATATCACCTTCCCCAATACGCATCTTTGAGATTGTGGTGTTCACCAGATCTTGTTAAGATCATTGCCTTGTTGTACTATGATCTGCAGATTGCCATCTTGCAGCAACACAGTAGTGAGCTTTTTCTGTGACAAAGTCCACCTTATGGAATGGTCTCCCACTGTAGCATGCTTTAGAGCCAGTTAAAGACCCATCACTTCACCCAGGTCTTCTATGATTGAGGGTGCTGCCTAGTTTGTTAAATTATGGTGTTGTATTTTAATTTTATTTCAAGATAGGACCATAAGGAAAGCTTAGCAAAGGAAGATAGATGCTTTTGAACTGTGGTGTTGGAGGAAAATTCTGAGAGTGCCTTGGACTGCAAGAAGATCAAACCAGTCCATACTCCAGGAAATAAAGCCAGACTGCTCACTTGAGGGAATGGTATTAAAGGCAAAACTGAAGTACTTTGGCCACATAATGAGAAGACAGGATACCCTGGAGAAGAGGCTGATGCTAGGGGAAGTGGAAGGCAAAAGGAAGAGGGGCCGACCAAGGGCAAGATGGATGGATGATATTCTGGAGGTGACAGACTTGACCTTGGGGGAGCTAGGGGTGGCAACGGCCGACAGAAAGCTCTGGCGTGGGCTGGTCCATGAAGTCACGAAGAGTCGGAAGCAACTGAACGAATAAACAACAACAACTTTAATATATTTAAATTCTTTTGTAAACCACTTAGATATACTTAAATATGGTAAATAATAATAATAATAATAATAATAATAATAATAATAATAATAATAATAATACCACCACCCACCATCAAGAGGTTGGGATGGGGCTCTGGAAATAGCAAATTGTTAATTCATCTTTAGGTGTGGTTTTGCCACCAGTTCTGTGAGGCGACCTGAGACCTCTCTCTTACAAGGAAGCATTGATCACCTCCCTGGCCCAGCCAGCTGTTTCCTCCTTACTAGTTTTTATAAGCCAAGAGGGGCAGGGATCCAATATGGAAGTGATAACAAGAACGTGTCCAAGCACCTTGTCAATGTTTTTGAGCTGTATCAATTGAAACTCACCCAACAAAGTGGATAAAGCTGCACACTTCCCATTAGGAAACAAAACTCCAGTCCTCCTAACAACCAGACTTGAAGAGGTTTGTTTGTTTTTAATTAAAAAAAAATCACGATCAATTGAAATGAAAGCTAACAATTCCCATTCATTTCATTAGGGACAGGACTTTGACCTTGTGTCTTACAGTTATTTAGGCATTTTATGGTGTATGTGTATCTAAATATAACAATACTTCATAAAGCACATTTCAAGCATTCAAAGAAAGTCACATACATGTCACAACAGCCCCATTTGGAGACCAGACTAGTTATCTACCTACTGCAGATCTACAGGGAGGTTAGATTGAGAACAAAGTTGCTTACATAAGGCCATCAGTGAGTTTGTGACTAAGGTGAGACCTCCTGACCTTCAGCTAAACAGGTCTCTACAGAGAATTGCCTTGAGAACAAAAAATAACGTCCTTCAAAGTCCGTCTAAAATCAGATTGTTAACATGCATTTTGAAGGCTATATGCAGATCCTTGGACTACATTTTTTTTCAACGATTGACAGCACAAACATATGCATATCTACTTAGTTCAATGTCATTTACTCCCAGTAAATGGGTACAGGATTGCAGGCTGAGTATCTTAATAGTTTTTATCATTTTTAGGTGTGATAAAGCTGATTGTTCTAGCTTGAATCACACATGCCAGTGTATGCTATTGTTAATCTATGAATTGCCTATATTCGTAAAATTACTCGCCCTGACAAACTATTCAATGACACAGCTTAAAGAAAAATTGCTAGGTGAGCAGGTTAATTCTTTTACTGACGTTCCTTTCTCCATCAGCTACCACCCCCCTAGTTTGGGCATGAAAACTGCATGTAACAAGCTTTTGCTCCTTACTGAAGTTGTATAAACTAGCAGGGACAGGCTAATGAAAAATGTACTGCACATAGTACCCCAAACTAATGTCTATATGGGTGCTACTAACTTATATACCTTGCTTTACTCTCTCCCTGAACCCCCCCCCCCAAATCCTGGAGTGACTTACGTATGATTTCTGGGAAGCCTTCCCTCTTAAAGGGCCATATAGCTGCTTAGTTTCAGCAGTAGAAATATGTCATATGACTTCATTCCACCATCTGGGCCACTTTAAAATACCAGGACTCTTTAAGTGTCAAATTCAATGCCTTGTATTAGATTTTACACCTGCACAGTGAGCCATACAGGTAATATATAAAGTCCTGCTACTATCTATGTCAGACTTCTTCAACCTGGTGCCCTTTAGTTGTTTTGGAGTAGAACATCCACCTAATGTTAATATGGGTTGAGGGTTTTAATGGAATTGTTTTATATGTTATTGTAAAGCGCCTCGATGCCAGAAATGGTGAGGCGGTGCTATATAAATGCTTTAAATAAATAATAATAAATAAATAAGATGGTCAATGGCCAGGGATTATGTGAGTTGTAGTACAAAACACCTGGAAGGCATCAGGTGGGGGAAGCTGATCTATGTCATTTCTTCAGAAATATTTTATTTATTTTGATGTTAACACAGTCCAGATTTTGTAGAATGCGCTCCAATGACTGTGCCCACAGCTAGGAGTAGGGTGGAGGGAAGAGTGAAAAGAGACATAGGCCTAATTTATACCTGCAGGCCTTCCGGGACTCAGGGACGGGGAGGATCTAGGGCTTTCCAGCTGCTAGGATCGTCCCCCAGGGTGCACACGCCAGCATGACATCCCGGAAGTTAAGAGGGACGTTCCTGGTGCGGTATTGTTGTGTTTTCTTTTTAAAGAAGGGAGGGGTTTGTAATTGCGCAGGTGTGATCCTGTGCCAAAGGTAAGGTGTTGTTTTTTTAAAACAACAACCTAACAACTTGGCGCCCTGACACACCGAGAGCCCTCTCGGGGATGCCAAAAATGCTGCCTCCCAACCCCAATAGGCACAGAGACCCCTGCACAGCTCCGTGCCTGTTTGAAGAACCCCGCTACTCACAGGGAGGAGGGAGGACTTGGGAACTTGCACCACACCATCCGCGGTACTCGGGGGTTGTCCCGGGACTGTGGTCAAAATTGGGATAAGTGGAGTCCCTGTTATCCTGGGACAACAGAGAGGTCATCCCTGGTTGACGCATCTGGGTTAAACGCATCTGGTGTAGACACAGCCATAGTAATTGGGTAAATCAGATGGACCCAGACAGATGTATCCAAATAACACCAACACCCTGCCTATGTCATTCCCTGGCCAAACTGCTAGGGTGGACCAGAGAATGAGAGGAAGGTGATCTTCAGTCAGCAGAGAGTACATAACTGTTCACTATGACCAACTAGGGGTGTGGAATTCATTTCCTGTGGTTTGAGTAAGGAAACAGACAAAAGTTGTTGTTTTTTACATGTGATAATCAGCTCACCATTGGTATGAAGTCTGTGTTATCATCCGACAACATTTTGTGAATGGCAACTGTTAAGTTAATTATCACTCTCTGCACTTTCTATATTTCCATTCCCTCTGAGAACACACTTTACCTCTCCTCTCCTTCCTTTGTTAGTCTACAAGGTGCCACGCAACTCTTGTTTTTGCTGCAAAATCCCTGTGTGGCCCAGAAGTGCTCCTTTATTTTCAAGGCCCCTTAATGTCCTACATATGGACGCATGCAGGATACCCTCAGCCTACCCTCCCTGCCTGATACCTCAGTGCCAGGCTACCAGCTTTAAGCTAGTTCTGACAGAAGAAATAAATGTGTAGCCATGAGAATGATGAGCAAATGTTTGCTATAAGGAAGGCAAAAACCTTGGAATGAAACCGTCAGTCAGGAACATGGGGAAAATTCCTCCCCAGTCCTGTCAGCCTACTTGTAAGGATGTGAGCAGTCAAAGAAGACAGCTGATAATTAAGGAGGGATGGAGGTAGGCAGGGTGGCCACTTATACATTACCAAAAGAAAGTGCATACTCAAAACTGAATAAAAGAGGACACAGGCATGCATGAAATTTGAAGATGTGAATTTGTATTTGTATTATTTATTTATTTATTTATTTATTTATTCATTCATTCATTTCATTTCTATACTGCACAATAGCCAAAGCACTCTGGGAAGTTCACAAAAATTAAAACCATAAGTACAGCATAAAATATAGTATGAAAGCTTAAAACCACAATACAAAAGTTTAGCCAGAATAAAGTCGAGAAGCAATGCTAGGATTTAAAATATAAAAGAGTTAAAAGACTAGGATAGTAAATTGCTAAAATACTGAGAAAATAAAAAAGATGTTCACCTGGCACTGGAAAGAGTACAATGTAGGTGCCAGGTGAACCCCTCTAATGTACGCATTCTACAACAAGGGTGCCACAGCAGAAAAGGCCCTCCAAATTATCAGAAATACAATACATCTCACCATAGTGGGGAAGACTGTGACCAGGGGATGTGAGTGCCTGCTGTCCAGGTGCTAACTGGTATTCAACAATCAATAACAGGTGCTAACTGTTATTGGCTCCTTTCCAAAATAGTCCATTCCATTCTCCCCACCCCACCCCACTGCTGTAGCTTTTCTCACCAACAACGAGGTAGCATTCTATGTCCACTGAGCATGATTATTTCCCCTTGGAATCAGTTGTCATTCGATTGCCCCCCCCCCCCCGGTTAAGATGTTCTCTCTTTTGTGTGTCTGTGTGTGTGTAAAGCTTGGGTTTCCTATGTCCCTACTGGGTGTGAGTGGTGCCATTTTGGGTACACAAGGATCCACACTTGGAGAATGGCTTCACTATTTGTGTATAGGGTCTTTTTAGTGGAAATTTGGGATAATGGGAATTTTATTGAAGTTTGAGGTATAAATTCCTAAAATAAATAAAATAAAATTAGAGAGAAGACAAGGAAAAACAAAAATTGCCCCAAGGCATGTTTGGGAAAGCATTTGAGCCAACAACCTTGTTGAAGCTATGTGGGTGGGATGGGAAGGATAAGAAGAGCCAGTCCTATAGATGTAGCAGGCAGCAGGTTAAAAAAAAGCAGCATGGAGAGTTTTTAATTTGCAATGAGGTATTTCATCTTCCTTCATCTTTTATCACCATGCAAAGCTTAATTGCAGAGATCCTATCAAAGAGAAGTAATATCTTACACATTTATTATTTCTGGGGCTCAAAGCTGTTCCCAGTTTCTGCTTTTGTTTTTCCCTGGTGGATTTGTACTTGCTACCTGAGAGGCTCTAACCTCGATCGCATTAGTCTTTATCCTGCCAAGTTGGAAACGGGATGTCATAATGGTGTCAAGGAAGACGGAGATGATGCATCCTCAACTTTTCCCAGCATATTCCTCCCCTAGTTCCTTTGTCTTCCCTTCTTGCCCCCTCTAGGCAAACCTGGACTTCCACTTGTTGCAACAGGTTAATAAAAAGGGTTGCTGAAGTTGTTAGGAGAGGAATAGTGTTCTGAACAGGAAAGCCGTAGCTGCATCATCTCTGCTTCTTTTGCACTTTGAAGAGCATATGTAGCATCCCCAGACAGTGAACTCACAGTCTTCTTCCTAGCTCAGATTCTTTGATTCCTGGACCCACAGCACTCTCCTAAATTTTGTGTAATTCCAGTTTAACACGGCAAATAAATAATTATTTATTTGCCGTGTTATTTGCCGTGACCACTCCTTTGGATGACCCCTGACTGGCTATGACACTTGGCTCCACAGCCTCTTGGCAATTGACAACTGAATTGTTCTGACTTCACCTTTGTCTTCCGCAGAACTCCTGGAATTCCCTGAAATGACCTTGACTTGGACTGACTGCTCACAGGGCACTTACCCACCTTAGAAAAGGACAGTCCCAGTCTGGATCACACCCCTTGCACTTGCTATTTACTTCCTTTTTTAAGCCATGCCATTGCTGATGGTGTCACATCTATTTTGGCCCTACTGTAAGTTTAATGTATCCTTTAAAAAATTACTATACAGTGCATAGTCCAAGCCTTGACCCGTATTTAATGAATCAACTTCCAAGGACTAACTTCCATTGCACACTATTACATAATATTTATATATAAAGAATGTCATATTAACATATGTTTGTCAGATGGCATCCTGCCATACATCTCTTAAGGGCATAGGAGACTTCTTTACACTTACAAGTTGGCAAGTTGTAGCTGGAGCAGTTCTTTGTATTCCATCTGAATGCAAGTGAAGCAAAATACATGCACAGCATGGGATGGTACATAGGAATTACGAAATCTGCTCTTTCAAGCTGAAGCAGGTGATAACAAATGCTTAACCATAACCCAATCTTCACTTGGTAAACTTGGACTTTTTATTTATTTATTTATTTATTTATTTATTTATTTATTATATTTCTATACCACCAAGTAGCTGAAGCTCTCTATTGATCCTTTGTCTTGATGCTGCTCATCTTCCTAAGAATAAAGAAGACATTCAGTTCACACAGACATGACTATGATTTTAAAAAGAAAAGTCTTATCCTATCTTTTCCAGGTGCTGACTGTAGATGCTAAAATACTAGGCATGTGCTATTTTCCAGGGTGACATTTTACTGCATCAGACAATGCTGCCAGGTGTGTTGCAAATTTTGTTTGATGTCCTGCTTTTTCTTGTCTTTATTTATAACCATCCCCTTTAGAATAAAAGCACCATTCTTTTATAGTCTACCAATGCTTCTTGTGTGTGTGTGTGTGTGTGTGTGTGTGTGTGTTTGTAAAGTTGCAATCTGGCAGTGATCTCCCAGATGTATTGTCTTAGTGATTGTACTCATATCCTACCTGTCCTCAATTGACCTTACGCTTGTCTTTTGTCTGTGAATATACATTGTAAGTTATATTGTCCTATTTATTTGAACTATTGTACAGTAATTGATGGTGAAAACATGGGAAATGACTGCATGGGCAACCTTTACTCTATCTATTGGGAGTTGGGATGGCCACATGTAATAAATTTAAGAAAGATCAGGACTGTCGTTGTGAAAGGACTGGGATTATTGTCCTCATGCAAATGGCTGAAAGTTTGATCAATGGTGTTTGAGCTGTGATAGCACATTCATATATGTACATTCATTTGTGCTGCCTTGAATATGCATGTTGTTGTAAACTACCTCATCGTTAAGGAATAAAATGTAATGCTCTATTTTAGTTTATACTGTAGATTTCTCAAAATAGGATTTTTTTCCCCCTGTACATTTTCCCATTAACTTTCAATTGTTTCGATGATACGATTTGGTGGCAATACTGCTCTAACGTTGGTTCATGGCAGCTGGGGTGGTTTAAATTGCAGTATTTAAAGAAAACCACTTACATGATTCAAATGCCCTCCAACCAGCGGTGCTTGTCAATTGTAAAAATGCTGATAGTAAGTACAAATGCTATAGCCACCTGAAAGCCTTTCTCACTCATAAGACTTTAAGTGCCAGATCATGCTTTTGTTTGCTTTAATGTGGCTGATTTGCATTTGGTAGACATCTGACTTTGATACACCACCATCATTTTATTCATACTAAATATGAATAAGTATTACTAAGTATGGTCCAGTATTTAATGGGGGGAAAAGATAATTGCAAAAAATGCAGTTCAGCCCTCAGAAAACAGATCCTTAATCTGATTTTAAGTTGATTCGATGGGTTGAACCCCACAAAGGGAATCCCCCACCACTCCTTGCCACTTCACTGCACGCTTTGAAAACCTTCCCCTGAGAGTTGGGGACAGGGGAACTGGAGAATTGGGATAGGGGAACTGGGGGGAACTGGGGTGGAAGCAGCTTGGGCAAGCTGAATATAAATTTGAGCTCTTCAATGTTAAAGTTGAATTATAGCTATTTAAAATATAAAAATCCTACCAAATGTACTAGGGAATTGGATGTAGATTCAGATCATAACAAATGAACATTTCTGATAAATGGGGCCTGTTCAGTTCAACTTAATTCATTATGAATCAAATACTGTGAGTAATGAAAGGGTGCACATGGGTAAATGGCTTAGATTTGGGCAGTTTCTACACTACTGCTTTATAGGGGTATTGAAGTGCACTGACAACTGTTGGGGCCCACTGACATGCCATATACCATTTTCAAACCACTTTCATAGGCCAGATCTACACCAAGCAGGATCTAACACTTAGAAAATGTTTTGCAAACTGTATATGTATTGTGTCTTGGGCCTCAACAGTTGTCACTACTGTTATAAACTGTGTTATATCCTGCTTGTTGTCCAGTCCATAACCATTTGTTACTCATGGGTGGGGGATTTTCTTTCTCCAGCAGCAGTAGCCAATTTCTGTTCTCTTCCCCATGAAAGTACTGGACTCTCCTGGAGTAAGTAGTTTGGAGATTGGACCTTACAATTGATATAGTTAATTTTGCTCTCTCATTAAATTGGCTCCCAAACTGTTGATGTCAAGCAGGCACTAACATTGTTTGGTTTTGGCTCCTGCTGAAGACATGTTTATTTTAACAAGCCCTTTCTGACTAAACAGATATGGTTTAATTGGTACAATCTGATTTTAAAGGTTACAGTAATAATAATATCAGCCTTTTATTCATCACCACTCAGATATTTTATTGGATGTAGAGAGGTAAATACATATTGTAAATAAATGAATAAATGAACTGGAGGCTAAACTAGATTATCTGGATTCATTCCAATCTGGGTTTCAACCTGGTTATAGGACCAGATTAGCTTTGGTTACCCTGATAGATAACCTTTCTTGGGAGAGGGATGGGGGAGTGCATTGACCATCATATACTTCTGGATCTACTCAGTGTGGAGCTCAGCTGTTGTCAGGAGCTGCCCCTTTTCAGCATACAATTCCTTTGTTGAGAGAACTGCACTGGTTATCTATTGGCTACCAAACCAGGTTTAAGGTTTTGGTACTAGTGTATAAAGCCCTAAACAACTTGGGATCAGGATACTTGAGAGGAAGAGTGCCTTCCTTAACAACTTTCCTTGTCACTGAGCTCATCAGAGGGCATGCTCCTGGTGGTTCTGCATGAACCTATGGCCTGATTGGAGTCCACCCAGAGAAGAGCCTTCAGTGTGGTGGCCCCTTTTCTATGGAAATCATTGCCTTTAGAGATCAGGAAGGCACTAACATTGTGTTGTTTTTAGTGTCTTCTGAAACACCTTCATTGCTTCAGAATCTGTTTTGATGTGGAGCGGTATATAAATGTTGTAAAATAAATAAATAAATAAACTGGCGAAAAGCCCTACCTTCCAAGAGTATTATGAGTTGATGTACTTGGAAGTTCAGCTCTAAAGAATAAAAAAGGGTCCTGGTTTCACTTCTGTATGCCAGTCATTCCTTGCTGTAGCTTTTCTAGCATGCCTTCATTTAATCACCACTACTCTAAATTAAAAAGCCCCAACCTTAAAATCTTTCTTTATATGGGCACATTTTCCATGACTATAATCCATCCCCTGGTGTATCTCTGAACCCCTTCTATTTCCATGATAGTGTGATCATAATTAAGCTCAGCCTTCCATGTATAACAATGATTAATATAATAAGCTATAATGTTGTCAGTCTTTTCCCATGAGTGGTTACTGTTAATTTAAATCTCCAGCTTTAGAAGTACAGCATTGTACAGATGGGTCTAGAAATTAAATACACCCCCCCCCCAAACCTGAACAACTGATCTTAGCACTGCAGAAATCAAGAAGCTCTCCATTTGCTTCAATTAATTTTGGACTGCATCCAGAGAATAAGAACACTTGATGCACTAATTGAGTGTAAAAGAACAACAAAAGTTTCTTTACAAATGAGAAGTTTTCTCTTGAACCACATTCAAAGAAAAAGTGGTCAAGAAAATCTGCTATGACCAGATTTTCAGTTAGCAGAGAAGCATAAAATTTTAAACACTGGCCTTCTTTGGACATACACTAAACTATGAATTAGTGTTACATAAATAAGGAGCTTTCACTTCCATTTTAACTGACTGTAGTTTAGAATTATGTGTGAATTGAGACAAAAGTAGATTTTGTCTTAACTATGGTTTACTGAAACAAACCAACTTCAAGCTATGCTTTATGAAGTTGGTTTGTTTCAACAAACCATAGTTAAGATTAATCTCAGTTTAAGATTCGGACATAGTTATAAACTGCAATTAACTGAAAATGGCTTTGCTCTTTGCATACATGCCAGGGAAAAGCAGGGGGTAGGGGGTGGTGGGAGAAATGCATGCGTTCAAGATTCAACCTGGTCCATTTACTCATTGTAAACCATTGGATTTGAATGAAACCACTGAGTCCTAGCAATGAAACCCTGGTAGTGCCCATCAGTGACTGTGCACTTCCTTCTGTCAGTACTACATATCAAAGTGAATGGGGTGGGGGTAGGGGAGAGTTCTCATAATTGTTTCAGAAGTGGGATTCACCTCTGAACTGATTGTGGAGACTAGTCAGGAGCACAGGGGAAGGTATATCATTGCTGCTATCAAGAGGGCCACTTTGATTAAGAAAAATGATGCCAAGCACCAGCTAATCAGGGGTGTGCAGATTTTCCACCTGGAAATCTGCTGTCTCCTGAATGTGTAGTGGAGTTGGGAAGCAAAGCTTACTGTGAATATCTGCCCCTCTTTTTGCAAACAAGCATTTTTCATAGTGGGTGGAAATGTTTGCAAAATCTGCCCTTCATTTTGTCTCAGCACCAGGAAAGTAACCTTATTTAAAATGTGGAAATAATTCCCTTAGAAGCACATGTTAACATTGTTTTCTTCTTCTTTTCCCTCTTAAGGACATTTTGGCCTAAAGAGAAAGGAGGCATTGCTCTGTTATGCAGGGATAGTTTTACAATAGAGATATTTTGATATTTACCATTAAACCGTGTCACATATTTTGTTCAATCTTGAACAGGTGTTAATCTGCTTTGAGAAAATAGCTGAGTATTTGGCTTTGCTCCTAATCAGAGCCATAGGCAGTCATGAAGCAATTCCAGCCTTTTCCTCCATAAATTGGCTATGAATATTTAAGAGGAAATGCTGCCTTTTTTGACGCAATACAGGCCAATATCTGTCTCTCTTGGCAATGCTAATATTCCTCTTTCTTTCTTTCTTTCTTTCTTTCTTTCTTTCTTTCTTTCTTTCTTTCTTAGCCACATCATGAAGATGGTCTGTTCATTTTGTTATTTAAATACATACTAAATTATGACTGGGCTAAGAGGGAAAGGGAGAATAGAGCACTCAGTACGCTCTTGTATCTTAATGATTGCATGGATGTTGCATCTAAAGCTTGGTTCAAGCATTTGCCTCCATGCATTCAGAGGATGTGCGGAGGGGGAAGAGAGCCACACATGTTAGCCCTGATCCCAACACTTTTATCCTCACCAGCTACAGACACAGACCATTGCAGGTTGAGTGGAAGGTCTGAAGGGGGGTATATTTTTGCATGTGGTTGAACACACTTGGTGGTCCATCCAGTTGTGCAGGGTTCCAAATTGCATGGAGGATTCAAAGCACATTTCAGCTGAACCCATGGAGATTTTCCCTTTAGACCTTTTGCTCAACACATGAAGGTCTGAGGTAGCAGCTGGCAGGGAGAGGGACATTGTGGGAGGGGCTTCATTGCATGGACCTCTCCCTCCCTCCATATGTTCTGAATATGTGTGAAGGTGGATGCCTGAGCACGGCTTAGCTGATGAGGGGAAGCCATGAGTCAAGGATAATCTTAGGGGAGGATCTACGCTAGACCTCCTTTTGTGTGTGAGGCACTGCTGTGCAGCTTCTTCTTCTTTTTTAATACTCAATGTTTGCTTTGGGGGGAACACACTAATGGAGAAAGTATGGAATCCACCATGTTTATAATGTGAATACAGTGACACACACAAATGCAGAGTATCCCAATTGCTAGAGAGACGGAGGGGGGAGGAGGGTTTGAAAGGTCATGTGTGTTCTATCATTTCCCAAACCACTTTTGTGACAGTTTTTCCAGATGCTACAAAGACATGTATGCTCCAATCTAGTGGTATTATAACTCTTGCTGGTAGGAGTGGCTTTAAAGCTGTAGAACCCTCCTTCTTTGCCACTCTCTTGTTTTCTCTTGCGCCTTTCTTTTGCTACTCTTTCCTTGCACTAATTTATATGGGAATTGTAAGCAGGAAAGAGCAAACAAAATTCATACAGCAGCACATTGGGTTGGAGTCTTGTGTTGTTGTGTCCTAGGCATGAATCAGATGTTGTCCATGACCAGGATAAAATGCTCATGTAAATTAGTCCTAAGACTTATTAAGACATGTTAAGGCAGAGGGTGGCAGTGGTGCCATCTTAAAAGGTGAAAATAGGTTTTAGGGGTGTGCTGTGGAATTCTTTTTATGGTCAAGAGACTGGCCACGACTCAGGTAGGGCTTGCTTGCCAATCACTTTATTGCAGCAACACAGAAAACAAACACATTGCAACGGAGCTCTCTAATACAAGGAAAAGAGAACTGCCCAGCGGCCCAAGGTCTAACACTTTATAGATTTCTACAGTTTCCATACGTAATTAGAGCACGCCTTATTGCAGTGGTCAATTGTCCAATCACAAAGCTTACAATGTTTTAAGCACCTGTTGCCTGGTTACACGGGAAGTAGCTGACTTATACATTCTGTATCTCCCTTTGGCTCCCATCCTCCACATGTCTCAGGCTTAAGAAATAGCTGACCACACAATTCCCTTTGCACCATATCCTTGGCTGTGAAAGACAGCTGACCATGTACATTCTACATTCCCCTTTTGCCTTAGCAACACAGGGTGAAAAACAAAAACTTATTTTAGTAAAGCAATCTTTTTATTGATAAAGGTGAATTTCCCCTACAGATGTTCATAGGTCTACTCATGGATACATTCATGGTCAGATTTTAAAAAAGCAGTGTATTTAAAGAACATTTATAATGATTTCTTCCTTTTTATACTGCACAATGGCCTAAGTCAAGCCATGTGCACCTGCCCTGTGTAGCCTTGGGAGGGGAGAAGTGAAGCAGTAGAGGGAGCTGAATTCAGCCCCATGTTTTCTGTCCTGAACAGCTGATTAGTGAACTGCTATATAGAAGTATTGAAGTGCATTGACAACTGTTGGGGCCCATGACACATACCATATACTGCTTTCATACCACTTTCATAGCATTATATACCACTACCTCCCTGGGTAATTGGTTCCATTGCTGTACTGCTCTAACACTCAGGAAGTTTTTCCTGATGTCCAGGAAAAAAAGGGAAAGAGACTGTTTTACAAGCTAAGATTAAGGCTACAATCCTATGCCCGTTTATTTTGGAGTAGTCCCACTGAATTCAGTGAAGTAATATTAGATAAACATTATTTAATATTGAGTATATATTACTCAGTAAACTAAACATGCATAGGATAAAGCTTTGGATTTTCAGATCTCGCCTCATAAAATACATTTTCCTGTATCTGATTCTAATGCCTTTGCTGTCTACTTTGTTCATCTGATGAAATACATCTCTTGCTTATGAACATTCCTAACACAAAATATTTGTGCTTGTTACTCTTCTGGATTATTTTAGGTTGCAGCTTGGCTCTTAGAGCAGGAGGTTCCATTAGGCTTCTGTTCATTTTGTAAAAATATATGCAGTAATGGTAACCTGCCTCAAGCATAGTGGAAGTGGTGGGATATGAATTATTTGAAAGTAAATAAAATAAATAAAATTTGAAAGCTACACGCCAGATCTGCAAAGGTCTTTCCCATGACAATGGAGTAGGTACATCAGACATGTGACATCAATGCAGTATTATTTAAAATGTAGGAAATTTAAAATGTAGAAGTTTGTTCTGTCAGGAATTGGACACATTTATGGAGGTGTAATGGAAGCCACAGGGAACCTGAAATGAAAGTGTGAAAATGTAATATTTTATTTGGAGAAACAATACTGTTGTTGGTTTTCAGATTCTCTCATAACAATGAGTTAATGAGCATCTCCATGTTTATTGATTGGTACCCCTCTGGTATACTGTCATCTTTAATATTAGTAGAAGCATGTAAAGTATACTAGGATTTGTACACAGTAAAAGGTAAACAGGACTCTTCCCACAGGTTCATAATGTAAATAAGTTCATGAAATCTTTTGCTCAAGTCTGATTCACACAATTATGGACATCACTTCATGCCTCCTTTTATGATTACTTAAAGGCTTACTACTTGCAGGAAATGTTTGAATGGACCCCAGTGAAAAGCACTGTGTTTGAGGCTGTGAGGAAATGTGGTATGAAACTTGTGCCTACAGTAGTTGTTCTGTGATTAGTTATTAGTGAGGTATGGATTATGTAAATTCCATTCTGCCTTTGTTTCATGGATTGTCAGGTACCTTTCATTCCATCATATGTCCATTGCCAGAGTCAGATTTTTTTAAGTTTCCAAATTTGCACATGCAAAAATGTGCAAATTCCCCCAAATACACATTTTCACGCTATAGCCTATGTAGGAAATGCACATTTTTGGATTTTTATTTTATTTTTGCAAATTCCTGAAGGTTTTTTTTAAAAAGACCCATAAGTCTGTGGAATCTGTCCAACAGTGGAGAAGCTGGTCTGTTGCGGAATCCATGGGTCAGATTCATAAAAATCTGGACTCATTTGGTTCCATTGCAGTTTTCTCTGACATCCCTATTGGTTATTCATTCACACATGTGGGTCATCTAATTAATGCTGCCACCCTTAGTCATTGTATACTGGGAATGTATCCTTTCCATTTTCCATTACTCTAAGCCAGGGATAACCATTCCCCCCAGCCTTTGGGTGGATCTGGACTCTTTGCCCTTCCAGTACTGGCATCATTGTGGCCTCAAAGAGCTTGGTTGGAGATGGTCTAGCTCTTCAGGTAGAATAACTTGGTAGCACTTCTTCTAGAATGAAGTAAGAGGATTGCCCTCTGGGGAGTTCTCCAATTTTGTGTTGGAAGGACCACCAGTCAGGTCAGAAGCATCTCACTTCCAACCTGACACTAGATGGAAAGGAGAGACAAAAGAAAGCAAGAAGCTGACCAGATGCAGCACACATATTCTAATTTGCCATCTTTGGTCCAAATTCTATTAGGAATTGGATCCAGACACAGTCAAACCGAGATTAGACCTATTGAAATCAGTGGTATTTATCTTAGTCTTGTTCTAACTGTGGACTCGTTGAACTCAATGGGTCTATTCTATATATGACTGAATAAGGATGCAACTCCTGTTTAATAGTATTATTCCTTCCTCATCATTCCTTGCCTACCATCAGCCATTCCATTTCTGTTTCTAGTTAAATAATTTCAAAGTAAGAAAGAACTGGAATGAATCTCAATATATTAGACAAAACAACAACAAACAAACAAACCCCAACGTGAACAACAATATACTAAATCTCGTCTTATCTACCACCCAGGATTTGGAAATGTGCATTAATTCCCTTGTTGTTATTATTCTAGCTGTGCATTAAAGTACGTAGCTAAACTCAACAGGATGCAGGTTTCATTAATATTAATCATGGGTATCTTTTATAGTAGTGTATTTTCCCTTAGTGCCGAGGATTGTTCTTTAACAATGAGGACTTCGGAGGTAAATTATTTCCAGAGCCCTTATTTTCCTGCAATTGGCCCAGTCTATGATATTTACTCTAAAGAGCACAGCTTGTTTCCTACCAAAGGCTGGGATTTGCAGACTTTTGCAAAAGAAAACCTCTGGTCTCTGCTCCTAGTTACAGAACAATGATGCTCTCTTCTTCAGCGGGAATCACTCTGAGGGATCCCGATTGGATGAATTTTTAAAAACGCTTTCCTGCTGATTGCTGCTGCAGCTCTTCTGCAGCAGTGGGTTTTGCACATGCTTTTTTACAGTATCAATCTTGCCTTAGAAGCTGGCATTTTAAAAGGGTGTTTTGGCACACATGGGGCTTAACTACTCATGCACTTTGAATCATGTACCTATACCCTATGGCAACACGCAAGCAGCTAAATGGGTTGGAGATGAAAACTCCTCCCTGCTGGTTCAGATGTGAATACTGAACTACTGAGTGGAGGGCTTTACAGTTCTGCAGTGTTTGCTACCAAGTTGCAACTTGTCTGTACAACACTTTGACTTCGGAACAAAAAAAGCAGGTTCCTCATAAGACTTCAGCTTAACCTTCATTTTCCACAGTAGGACCCTTGTTCCTGTAACCTTTGACCCAACCAGAAATTCAGCAGGTGCAACTTTTCCCAGCATGCAGAGGCAGTAATGGGAAAAGCACCACCTGCTGAACGTTTTCCAGTGTCTGAGCACTGTTGAAGGCACAGTGGTCCTGTCAGAATGAAGCTGGCAACCCTACTTATTTCTGTTAGTTTTGTGCATACCAAGAGAAAGGGGATGCACAGGGAAACAAACAGGGGAAAAATGCTTTTGTACTAAGTGCCAAGATATTGGAAAATCCCTTCTTACCTGAAATAAACCATCCCCTGTGTCCCCAAGAACTGAATAGAGTTGTTTGTTAAAGTTAATCATATTGTGATGCCCTTTAAAATAAAAGGCAGCCATTGAAAAAGCATTCTTGGTTCAACTTCCATTTCCAGAAATTGTTCTACACAATACGGGTTGTTTACAAATGAGATTGGGTGTGAAGCAAAGTACGCGGTGATCAAGAAGCAATTAGTCTGCCAACAGCCAAGAAACGGGACTTTTTGAAGGAGACAAACAGAACAACAGCACATTTTGTTCCCAAGTTAATAAACAGAGATCATGAGGTGGCTGTTTGGGGTTGCTTAGTGGGATGTTGCAGAATATGTATAATTTAGAGAGTTCCTTCTGAAAACAGGGCTAGATGACCCAGTGAGGGAAAGTTGTTCTTGGCTGTGGAAGACAATGGTTCTAATGCTCCTCCATTTGCCTTTTTCAGGCATTATTAAAGGGTAGCCTCTATGTGTTAGGAGGGAGACTAGAGATGCATGTGTTAGCTCTGCCCCTTTCAGTCACTGTCCTTATCGCCCTCTACATGGTTGTCTGCAGCCTTTGTTCTGCATGGAGGGTCTGCATATGATTTAGAACCCTAGAAAACCAGGTCCACAGAGTGGGGGCAGAACTAGCATGCTATATAGGCCTCACTCACTTATTGCTGTTATTATTTCTGCAGCATGGTTACATTGTGCTTTATTGTGCTTCATGAAATCTCTGTGAGATAGGTTTCTTATTATTTGTTTCACAGACGACAAAAAGCTCCATCCAATGAGCATTTTATTGTACGCTCATTACTGGTCACTCACGGAGTTTGCTCAGGTCCCTCACATGATGTCATCTGACTCCCGTGCCCTTTCTGGCCCTTCTGACCTTTCTTGTGTGACAAAAAAAAAAAACCCTCATTAAGTCTGGTGTAATTTTAAACACGGAATTGCTGCTCTCTCCTGCTGTGTGCAGAAGAAGCAGCGCCATTAGAACAGTGGACTCAATTGGCCTCGTGCTCATTGTGTACTTCCTCTTTTTTGGAGACAGTTCCTTACAGTGGCTGAGAAACAAATGGTGCCAATGGAGGAGGCACAAGGCCTGAGCACATGTGTCGAACGGTGACCATGTTCAGGTCACTACTGGACTTCAGGGACTCCTGAGATGCTGGAGACTCCAAACTAGAAAAACTGGAATCTTGAACAAAAACTGCACACCCCACCCCCAGCCCTGCTCCATCAATGGACTAGCTAGAGATGTAAAATTTCCAGTAATTTTGAAGCCATGGGGAAAAAACTGCGACCCCCACTTTTTCCAGAAAAAAAATAGAAATTTGGGGAGAAAATGAAAAATGACCAATATTTATTTTAAAGAACTCTTTACAGATCTAAAGTCACTTTGTTGTTTTAGGATAGTCTTCCCGAAATATCTGACCCCTAGATATTTTGGACTTCAGCTTCTATAAGCCTGAGCCTCAGGCAGGATGGCCACTGGTTTGGGATGCTGGCCGGTTGGGGAAGGATGCTTTAGGAATGCAAAGAGGCCTTATGTTCCCAAAGTTATATTATATATAATATGGTTTGCTCATAAAACTATCCTATTTTAAAATATTAAAAAGTGAACTCAACTAGCAAAGGTCTAATTATTGTTTGAATGAACTATGTTTTTTAAATTTAATATCTGAAACATGTTTAATTTTATGAGCAAACCAATTATAAATTCCTAGTTTTTAGATTCCTAGTTTATGTCCAACCAGAGGGAACTTACGCAAGGAGTCCCTGAAACACGTGAATCATCCTAGAAGCCATAAGAATCAGGAAGAATGGGAGGCAGAGGAAAAGTCCAGAAATATAGGATTCTGTAAAAGAAAACCCAAACTGTCAAGAATTACATTTTCTTCCATATTAAGGTATGGTGACTCTTTTCACATGTTGAGAAACTGAGCATATCTTGGAACATCTCAAAATATCTATCAGTAAAAGATATTTTCAATAAGAAGTGGAAGAAATGAATATGCTAAGAGTCTTACAGAGAGGATTAAAAACATTTCCCCCCATAACTTAATTATTTCCAGACATTTTACATCTCTAGTCTTCCTATAAAAGCCTTCTTATTACTTAGTTTTTAGAAATCATTTGGGGGGGGGGGAGTAAAGGCTTGGTAACAATATATAAACACCTTGTCTTAAATTCTAAAAGAAAATATTTCATAATCCAAAGTTGTTAAATTTTTCCAATTTGTGTGTGTGGGAAAAAACACTCCTTGGGAAAAAAAAGAGGGTTCCCCCCAATTCCCCCCTCCCCTGGGCCTTCACATTTCTAGACTAGGACATCCACCCTCAAGAGCTCCACAGTTCATGGAGCCAGTGTGTCAGCATAGCCAGCATGCCTGGTATAAACTCTTGGAGAAATGGAGGAATGGAGGATTAAAAAATTTCCACTTTGCAAGGAAGCGCTGGAGTCTGTGAAGAGTCTCTGAATGTCAAGACATCAAAGGCTTCTTCAGCCTGGTCTCAAGACTTTCTTGGATCAAGTTCTTCACTACCAGCTCTTCGTAGTGTTGTGACATCTTGAACTTCTTGATGCTTGCTTCTGTGGGCTCCTCATTGGCAGCAGAACAGGACACAGGAAAGAGGGATACTTTCAAAAGATACTTTTCAGAGAAGAGATGAATGAGAAAGACAAACAGTTTTTTAAAGAGAAGGGAAGAGAATTTTATGAAAGGTGGATTCTTGAAAGATATTTTTATAACCAGGAAGGGCGAAAGGCCATTAAGAAAGGATGTGGTGGTGGTAGACAAGGAAGTGGATGAAAGGCAGAATTGGCAACACCTCAGTCAAGACCAGGTTGGGGTTATACTGTGGTGAGCAGGTGGGCTCACGCACCACACCATGTACATGGATGTTGCCATATAAATAAACAACAAAATGTTGAAGAGGTATCCTCTTTGCAGTTTAAAATTTAAAAATTACCTGGATACACCCCTTAGCAGTGTAACACAACTCTGAAAGAAGCCAACAGTCATGTGCATGTTTCTACTCTGTGCATATAGCAGCCATTGAATTTTAATTTAGAAGCCTTTCAAGCATCCTCCCTCAATTTTGGAAAGTGCAAAAATGTGCTGGTCTTCTGAGAACAAGCCCTCAATATGTTAAAGTCTTAAGATCACATTATAGTTCTTCTTGATGATCTATCTTGGCTTGTTGAAGGAAATATCCCTCCCTAAAACACAATAAGACTATATATGGCCTTTATTGATCTTCAAGTGATCTTTGATTCCATTAACTGGGCATAGGACTTAAAAGTGTTCTGACATTTTTGTGACTCAGCACCATTGTACCTCAGCTAAAATTAAGTGGGGAATGCACAGATATTTTCAAGGCGACTAGAGCTGTTTGTCAAGGTTTACAAGGACCATATCCTTTTGAACCTCTTTTTAAATGAGAATGTCAGTTTTTAAGACAGGATTTTCTTTTTCTTCTTTTCCTTTGTTGAAGGAGAATTGTTTCTGTTCTTTTATATGCAGATGATGCCATTTGTCCCTATGATCATCAAGACTCCTTTGTTGCTTATTATCTCGCCTCAATTCTTATTGTCTGGAGAACATTAATGATGGAAAGGTCTGTGCAAAAGCCCCTGGCAAGAAACTCTCTAGTCTTAAATGTATTTTGGATATGGACACATGAGCCCAAGTAAAAAGTTTTCTTATTTTAAAAAGTCATTACTCTGGTGGATGCTTTATGTTAAAGATACAAAATTGGAAGCCCACAAGTCTGCACAAGTTGAAGGCAAGTTATATATAGCAGAGGGTGAGATAGGAAGCAGGGCCATTCCACTGGCACTGCTGAAAGACCACTTGCTTTCCCCCCTCCCCCTCCCTATCTCTTCTTTCTTTTGTGCCATGTAGTTTTAGATTGTAAGCCTGAGGGTACGAACTGCCTTGGTTTTATTGATAGCAGGTAAACCACTCAGGAACTTCTTTTGGTTCAGGAGTACGATAAAAAACCCCAAAATGCTTTCAATAAATAATAATAACGACAAATAATAATAAAAATATTAATGCCCATCAGTTTCTCTCTTTTGCATAAAGAAGAGGTAGATTGTGCAGACAGATTCATCTGATCAATGAATCTTAGGTAATTTTATTTATTTATTCATTTAAACAAGGACCTCAGGGCAGTGTACAGATAAAATCATACATATAAAATAGAACATTAAATATATAGTTTTAAAACAAATTAAACCATTAATAAGCTAAAACCAGTATAGAATTTAAAAACAGTAAAACCAATTAAAACAATTAAAACTATGTACGGGCTTGGTGAATTTAGCCATTAAAAGCTTTGTTAAAAAGCCATGTCTTAACTTGGTGCCAAAATGAAGCCAGGGCTGGTGCCAGTCAGGCCTCCAAGGGGAGGGCATTCCACAGCCGGGGTGTCCCAACAGAGAAAGCCCTCTTCTACTTCCCACCGTAGTGTATGTCTCTTTTTTTTGCCAAAGGTAACCATCAGTGCTCTGTTGAGAGCAGAGGCGAGAATCATTTTGATCAAAAAACCCAGGGCAAATCTTCCATATTATGATTGCTACTGAAAACACTGGTGTTGCAGTGGTGTTTTCTACAGCAAGCACATATCATACACCTATGGACATGCATCGCAGCAGGCTGGCGCAATCATGATTCTCAGCTGTGGATCCATGTGTGTATGACATACATACTTCATGTGTAGGCAATGGGAAACATTGGTGTAACCATCACATTTTCTTGCAGCAATCAGAATGTGTGGAGCTTACCTGGGACATGCTTGGCTGAGTGTATTCAGTTTCTAATCGAAACTCTGCAATATACTTCTCAACCATTTCCCTTATCTGCGTCCAATAGAACCAGCCAAACAGTTGAGAACTAGTTATATCCAGCATGTTTAAAAAACAAAACAAAAACCTATTTCAGGTCTTTCATTGCCTTTTTTGAAAATCAAATCATTTTAAAAGCATAATAGTGTCATAAACAAAAGAACTATAGTCATTTCTGTACTAAGGGATTTGACCACAATTGTCTCCTTTAAATTATACCTCCCCTGATAGAGTGTACTGAATAAATCCCTTAGAATAAAGTTGCATTTGAAGATATAGCTGAATATGAATCTTTGTAGATACCATTAAGCCGCATTTTAAAACATATGACTCAGAAGTTTCTCCAATAATTCTAGGCAGATTTCTGTATAACTGCTCCTTTCAAAAGATATTAATGTGTATATGTGTGTATGCACACACGAGAGAAAGAGAGAGAGAGAGACAGACAGACAGACAGACAGGCCTTTGCTAGACCTGAGTGAAAATCCAGGAGATAGGAGGGGAGACCTCACATTATGAATAACGCGCGATCTTGCCCTCGTTTACACGTAAGTCATGACGAGCTCAAGAAGAAAGCTGATGCTCGCCTGCCATTTTTTAAAAAAGCTTTTAAAGGGACAGCTGCACAAGAGGACGATTGGCAAGTTAAGTGTTTTTTTGTTTTTAAAAACTTGATTTCCCTGCTCCTCCCACCCTAGCCCCGACGGGCGCGGCGTTTCCGGCTCTGTGCAAGTAATCGTGCGGAGCTGGGAAAAACCACGGAATGGGCCACACGCTCGCGGTCTTGGGCTCAGTCCGAGACTGCAAGAAAAAGCGGGCCCAAAGTGTAGGGCTTTATCCCGGGGCCAGGGAGCGATGATCCCTCCCTGAGCCTGGGATCCCCTGTGCATCATCTGGACGCACAGGGGTGATCCCGGGTATCATCCCGGGATAACCCCTGGTCTAGCAAAGGCCTGAGTCTTTGACAGTCTCAATTCTTTTAGCCATCATATCATTCAAGTTATTGAAACTCATCACCACATTCCACCTGCTAGTTGGACGGCAACCTATCAAATGCTGTCACAGGGGGTTGGACTAGATTGCCTTCGAGGAACCTTCAAACATGCTAAACCTATGAGAGGCTAAAGAATTTGGGTGGGGTTTTGATTTCCGGCACAGGCTGAAGAATCAAAACCAAGAAAATGCTAACAGTTTCATGTTTATCTCATATTTTTGTGACATGTTTATAAGGGCTGTGTCTTTTAAAATATGGTCTGTCCAGATATTAAATGATGATTGATTCCAGCAATACCTAGCACTTTATAGCAGCAGCAGCAGTGAAAAAGGCAAACTGAATGTTAGGAATTATTAGGAAAGGGATTGAAAATAAAACTGCCAGTAGCATAATGCCTTTATATAAATTGATAGTGCAGCTAAATTTGGAATTCTGTGTACTGTTCTGGTTAGCCCTGTCTCTGGAAGGATATAATAGAGCTGGTAAAATATGAAGAAAAGGGCAACCAAAATGATCAAGGTGTTGGGGCTTTTAATACAACTGAGGAAAACATAAACATAAAGATGTTCCTCTCTCATAATATTAGAAGTCAGATATACGAAATGAAATTCATTAGAAGACAGGCAGAGACCTTATGGAATCCACTGATATGACTTGTATCGATAACCACTTACTTAGATGGCTTTTTCAAGGGCTTGCTACATTCATAGAGGATATTTCTATCAATGGCTATTTATTATGATATTTAAATGGAATGGAACCATATTTTGTGGTGGTGTTCTTCCTAGTAGCCTTCATTTTTTTAAACTCAGAAATACCCTCTGAATGACACTACATCATCAAATTTTGAGGGGAGTTCTGAGTGGAAAAAAGGGTGACAGCTAGTTATGGAATCTATGGGAGCCCAGAGAACTTTGGCTACAGAGGAGTATATAATTGTAATAAATAATAATAAAAATACCCATAAGTTTAGCCAAGTTTGTCCCCCACCTAGCCAAAACACCAAAATCTCCTCCCCAACTTCACCTGCAAATATGAAAAGGAAAGAAAAGGAACCTCTCATGCAAGCACTTGAGTCATTACTGACTCCTAGAGGGACACCTGCTTTTGCTGATGTTTTCTTGGCAGACTTTGTAGCGGGGTGGTTTGCCATTGCCTTCCCCAGTCGTGGTTACCTTTCCCCAGCTAGCTGGGTACTCATTTTACCGACCTCGGAAGGATGGGAAGCTGAGTCAACCTGAGCTGGCTGCCTGAGAACCAGCTTCCACTGGGATCGAACTCAGGCTGTGGGGAGAGTTTCGGTTAACTGCCGGTTACCACTCTGCGCCACACGAGGCTGGTGCAAATATGAAGTAGCTAGCAAATTAAATGAGAATCCTTCACAGAACATTTCAGCAAGATTTATATCAGTAAGATTTATCTGGAGGCCCTACAAAATGTTTCATGGTATGCCCAAATTTCACTTCTAAGAAAGGAATACATGTTCAAGAAACAAAGATATTCTGTTTCTTAGATTTACATCTCCCTTTCGTCTCCATGTAATAGATGTGTATCACAACTGTTCATGTCTACACAGAACTAAACCCTATTAAGTTCAGTGCAAAATGTGTATAGCACAGCAGCTAAAGATACAAATTTGTGTGTAAACACATGGGCTCTATAAAACTGAATCCCTCACTGCTAGGTGGTGCTAACTTTATATAAAGGAATGAGAAGTCAGTCTGAGTAGCAAAATGTACTTCTGACCCTGGAGAGCAGAATTGGTCCTGATATTACAATTGGTCCTGAGATTTGTGAGTTCATTTCCATACCTAGGGGCACCAATTTAAATGCCGAGTTTGAACTGGGGCTGGAATTTGAACTTCAGTGCCCAGTTTGATTTCTAGCTTTGCTTCTACACATTGTCTTGTGTCACAAAATAAGTTTAATGGAGGTGATAATTACTTTTTTTTCTGGCAAGAGTACGCTTCACTTTAATTTCATTGTTGACTAATGATGTGTCTATTTCTTTTATCTTGTATATCTACAAGACTAAAGAGCTATTCCTGAAACAGTTCCCTCAAGAAAAGAGTTTGCAAGAGGCTACTTGCTATGCATTTTTCACTTCTGAAAAATGACTTACATTTATTGTTCAGGTGAGGCAAGTTAAAGAAAGGCCCCTGTCTCCTTTATACAGCACATCTATCTGTATGCTTTAAAACACTTTGAAGAGATAGATAAGTATCACTTATGATGCAAGAGAGGTCCGCCTGGTGCCTACACTGTACTGCTTTCGTCGCCAGCTGAAGACCTTTTTATTCTCCTAGTATTTTAACACTTAATTTTAACTTAAATTTAAATTTTACTGTTTTAACTCTGTATTTTAATCTTATATCAATTTTGCTGCGTGGTTTTATCCTGGTTGTGCTTTTTATACTGTATTTTGAAATTGTGCTTTTAACCTGTTGGTTGTTTTATTGTGGATTTAATTTTTGTGAACCGCCCAGAGAGCTTTGGCTATTGGGTGGTATAAAAATGTAATAAATAAATAAATAAATAAATAAATAAATTACTATCCTGGTATGGCTGGAAATTGGGTGTGTGTGAGAGAAAGAATGTGTTTTAGACTGATCTGGGCATGGAATAACTGTTTTGGAGGGACAACATGGACCAATGGTGCATGTACTCGTAAGGAGGTGAGTACTTAGGCCTTGCTGGATTCCCAGAGTGAGCTGGGAAGATGGCAGGTACCCATTTGGGCAGTGGTCCAGAATTGCAATACAATCATGCTTGATTCTAAGAAGGGTGTGGACCACTGGTGTGTGTACTTGTCAGGAGACGAGTACTTGGTCTTGCCGGATTCCCAGAGTGAGCTGGGAAGATGGTGGGTACCTGCGATGCAATCATGGTTGATTCTAAGAAGGGCATGCACCCACTTAGGGGTGTCCTGAAAAAATCCATAGAGAGTTGGAAATTATTTAAACAAGGGGATTGGAGTACCTAAGACCTAGGATCTGTAGAAATGCAGAGGGAGCATGAAACCATTGGGTGTGGTAATCTGGAGTTTTTTTTTTTTTTGTTTCTTAATTTGTATTAATTTTCAAAATACATAGACAAACAAAAACATACAAACAAAGAATGTTCATTGTTGACTGCTGGCAGATGGTAGTACATTTAGCATATTTTATCTATTTCTTCACAGGTGTAGTTAGGAGTAGAATCTATTAATTAATTGGAGATTATGTAATTCTTCATAGCTGTACATTATAATTAGTCTCTCTTCCATAGTTTCAAAAAGGGCTGTGACAAGTTCTGCTGCATATGCACTTGACTTGTAAATGATATAAAGTCGTGCCATATAGTGTAAAAATCAGAAGTCTTAACTTCGCCCTTAGCTAGTTTGAGTTGGTGTGTCAACTTTTCTGCCATAACTATTTGCCATAATTCCATATGCCAAGTTTTTAAAGTTAACAATTTCTCAGTTTTCCAATTTCTGGCAATTACCCTTTGAGCAGCCATCGACATAAATACTATTAATTCTTTAGACTTAACATTTACACTTTGTTCCTTCCAAATTGTTAGTAATGCTAATGCTGGTTTAAGATTTATATTTTGATGTATGATCTTTTCGATTTCTGTAAATATCATATTCCAAAACTGTAACAGGACCACCACAGATGAAAATATGAACCTTGCTGATTACATTTTCTCCAGCATTTTGTATTATGTAATCCGGAATTTTGAAGTGCATTGTCATTAGTATGCTGATGACGCACAGCTCTATTTCTCCTTTTCATCTTCAACAGGTGAGGCTGTGCTGAACCGGTTCTTGGCTGCAACAATAGACTGGATGAGGGCTAATAAACTGAAACTCATTCCAGACAAGACTGAGATGCTGTTAGTGGGTGGTTCTTCTGACCGGATTGGATTGTTATTTTTACAAAGTTATGACTGTAAATAGGAGACATGGCCATAGCGCTTAATCACCCACACTGTCATTTTTACTTGTATTAGCACTGGCATTGTAAAATCGAACTTCAATAACAGAACAACATATGTAGGGTGAAAAAGGCAATTTGGGTGGATACTACTTTCAAAAATAACCTTGTAGGTAATTTTCAAGCTCATGTTTCAGGATGCTTTTGGAAAAAGTGCTGCAGATCTGAAAATAATGAACTGATTTGGGACATTTTATATACCAAAGTGAAGGTAAGATTAAATAAAAATTATCATTTTGAAAACCAGATCAGTAAAAGCAGAAATACCGTATTTCTTCGATTCTAAGACACACTTCCCCCCATATAAACATCTCTAAAAACGGGGTGTGTCTTAGAATCGCAGGTATGATTATTAATCTTAGAATCAAAGCTTTTTTTTTCTGTTGGTGGTACTGAAATTAGTGTGCGTCTTACAATCGATGGCATCTTACAATTGAAGAAATACAGTAAGTCAGATTTTTAAAGCTCATTTTGAAACACATGAGGTGAAGGACCAAGCAAATTTCCAATGGGAGGGTGTTCCAAAGTGATGGACTGAACAGGCCCTGTTTCTTGTGCCTGCCAGCTTGATGGATCTTACCAGCAGGTGAAAGAGCAGGCCCTCAGCACCAATCTTAATGGCTAGGCAGGATTGTATGGGTAAAATCCAACATAAGTCCTACTTAGAATAGATTCATTGAAATGAAAGGGAATTAGGTTAGTCATATCACATTTATTTCAATTGGTCTTCTCTAAGTGGGACTTAAGTTGGATTCTACCGCATGGATGCAGGTTTTCTTTCAAATAACCTGGTTCAAGTGTTACAGCCACAGCCACATCTTGAGCTTTGTCTTAGCATGAGTGAAGCCTTGTTGGAACTGGAGTTAAAAAAAAAATATTGTGCCTGGTACAGAAATAACATTTGCTCTGGGTGAACTTTGAAATAGCTGACTGTTAAGCAAGTTCCTCTTACAAGACAGACATGAAGGAGCTAGCTTAACCACAGAAACTACAGGAATTAGTGGTCAGCTAACTTTCCTACTGTGTCAAAAAGTGTACTTTGCGCATGCTCAATTGTTTATGCTTACATGACCAGAACTTGCTAATAAAACAGCTGGCACATCCAGTAAGAGTCAGAAGGGTGCTCCTTGGAAGGGGTGCATCTTTCTCCATTGCAATGTTTCTCTTCTATCAATAAGTGTGTTGAAATCTGGAAAGTGTCTTCGTAATGTTTGGGCCATGACACAGGCCATTTAGGGATTTAAAGGGAACAAGCAGCACTTTGAATTCAACCTGGAAATGCCCTGGCAACTAGTTGTAACCAGTACAGAATTGATCTTATGAACTCTGATTGCCTGGCTCCACAAGCAACTGGGCAAATGCATTCTGTACCAGCTGGAGTTCCTGAAGCATCCTGAAAGTCTCCATGTAGTGCACATAGTAGTCCAGTCTGAATGTAACTAGTGTATGGATAATTGTGACAAGATCTGCTTTCTCCAAGATAGGGATGCAGCTGGTGAATCAGCTGAAGAGGATAAAAGGTCATCATTACTACTAGGGCTGTGCACCAGCCCCCCAAACTGCTTTGTGGCCCAATCTGAAACTTTCAGATTGAGCCTGAACCGCTTTGGGTTGCTCCGACCCTCCCCCATCCCACTCCGGAATCGGATCTGGAACGAGATCTGAAGGGTTGGATCGAGATTCACCCCCCCCATTTTGCCCCCCTTCCCCACTTACTTGCCTCTGTGGTGGGCGGCGGAGGCAGGTAAGTGGGGAAGGGGGGATGAAAAAAGGGGTGAATAAGGCCCCTCCCCCCAATCTGGCTCCGCCGTCCACCACTGCACAGACTGTGGCAGCGGAGCCAGGTAAGCGCCCCTCCCCCCTTACCTGTGTCTGTTGTGGTCCGGCGGAGGCTTCAACTGAGGCCCAGGCCTCAAGCCAGAAGCAGGCCATGACCTGCTTCTGCGTTGAGGCCTGGGCCTCAGTTGAAGCCGCTGCCAGACCGCGACAGAAGCAGGTAAGCCCCCCTCCCCCCTTACCTGGCTTCGCCACCATTGCTGCATGGACTGCAGTGGCAGCAGTGCCAGGTAAGCCCCCTCCCCCCACTTACCTGCGTCCATCGCAGTCTGGGTGGCAGCTTCAACTGAGGCCCAGGCCTCAAAGCGGAAGCAGGTCATGGCCTGCTTCTGGCTTGAGGCCTGGGCCTCAGTTGAAGCTGCTGCTGGACCACAACGGAGGCAGGTAAGCCCCCCCTCCCCACAACTTACCTGCGTTTGGAGCTCCAGATCGAGGCGAAGTGATCCACAGCAGAGCGATCCGCTTCGCCTCGATCTGCAGCTCCCTTGACCCAATTCGGATCCGCCCTTAGTAGATGCGGATCAGGTCGCTCTGCTCCCAATTCGGGGATCTGAATTGGAGCGGAGCACAGCCCTAATTACTACCTGCCATCACAATCTTTGATAGGGCTTACTCCAGGAAAACCCCCAAGCTGTGCACCCGATTCCTCAAGGGGATGTGCAAACCCATCTAACATCAGTTGTACCATTGTACCCAACCACATTCTACATGGACAGTCTCATATAATTTCATGGCTGTACTTCTTTAGCAATAAAGGTAATGACTGTGTACTGTATAGCATAAAGGCCTCCCAATCTTGGATCAGAATAATTACCTCCCACTTCCAACATATCATATATATTAATGAGGTTTCAGATTAATGAGGCCTTACAGATTTTGCTGTAAAGTTCAGGCATGTCAAAGAACAAAAAGCATAGGGAAGCAACTTTGTAATTAATTTTTGGATACCTGTGTAGATTCATGTGTTGTCTTCTTCACTTTGATGAATTCCAGCACTGAAAAAGCATTTGCTATGATAAAGAGAAAAGGAACTGAAGCAGAATCTATGATCAGCAATGCTTGTCTAGTTTTAATTTGATTTTTTTTTTTAAAAAAAAGCAACATACCAGTATAGTGAAATAAGGAAATACTTGCTGTGAAAAGTGCATATTGCAATGATTCGTCTTAGGCTTAGTTCTCAGTGAGATAATGGTCCCATTGAAAATGATCCCTATCGCTGCTCTTAGCCTCAGGAGGGAATCACCCACTGGGACCACCAACCCTTGAAGAGAAAGCATGCAATGCACTAAACCTATGACACACCTGATGAAAATCCCCCCATATCTGTTGTTGTTGTTGTTGTTATTATTATTATTAAATTCTGATGCGGTTGCTAAAGACGTGTTTTGCATCAAGTTTGTTTTGGTCCACACGCTGCATTTGTTCCTACTAGCTTAAGCTTACTCCTCTCCTAGGCAGCTCCATTCAAACATTTGGGCCCTGCTTCAGCAGACAAACAACCATGCTGACCGTTGGCACTGGCATGGACCATTTTTGAGGAAACTGAATTTTCCTTTCTATATAAAACATGGGGAAGTTTCTTTATAGGCTTACTAGAGTTTTCTCTAGTTGAGACTCTCATATCTGCTGATTAAGGAAAGCTTATATATTAAATTACATCGTGTGCTATCTCAAGCTTTCTTCAACAATTCAAAAAGGCATCTGCGTTGAGTTTTTGGTAATATGCAGATTTTATTTACTTTTAATCAGTTAATCAGGTCAAAGGTACATGATTAATCAACTAACATTTCTTCAGTTTCTTGATAGCCTTATTTCATATCTATGCTTCTGATATTGTGTGTCACAGTGTTTAACTGGGTCTGAAAGCAACAAACTAGACATGCAGACTATGGCCTTAGCTAGACCTAAAGATTATTCCAGGCAAATGGAGGGGTCGTCCCTGCCTGCTCCCGGGATCCCCTGTGTGTCATTTGGATGCACAGGGATGATCCTGGGATGATCCTGGGATATAGGCCTGGTCTAGCCATGGCCTTAGACGGTTATGAAATGGCTACAACTTTATTGAGTTTTGCCTGAACAGGATTGGCATGGATCCTGTCTTCAGACAGGCCATCTACTATTTGAATCCCTTTCCTTGCCCATCTGCCAGGATTGGTGGTGGTGGATGGCATGGTCAGGGGCCCACCATGGCATAAACCACTAGTAGTGTGAATCTCCTTCCTGCCACCCTGGATGTGGCAGGTTTGCAGCCACCGAGCTGGTCTGTTCTTAGTACCACATCCTCAAGATCCCTTAAGGGGATCCCCGCAGAAGAGGAGCAGGGAGCCTGAACCTGCTCCCCATCCCAAATTGATCCAGCCCAATGCCTGGATCACACCCACATAGTTTTGACATAAAACAAACTAGACTACACATCACTCAACTTATTTACAAGGAAAATAATCTAGCAATGAGGAAGGCGAAAACCCTGACCCCTTGGCCAATTGGGCAGCAGGTAAAATTTGTTCCCAGCTTCTGTCCACTGCAAGATCTGCTGCTACCTGGAGTGAGTGGGTGGGGAGGTCAGTGACGGCAGTGGCCATGTGCTCCTGAGGCCCCTCTTTTAAAAGACTTAGATGGTCCAGAAAGAAGCCTGCCTGGAAAAGCTTTCACCCTGGTTCACCCCTTCTGACTGTACTCCCACTGAGCCAATTGGGTATGTGATTGGTTTTGATAATATATTGCTGGGTGGCATCATATCTTCCCAAGCTGGCACCAGCTCCATTTTTGATCTGCCCCCTGACCCTGCATGCCCACAAATTGTGGTTCCCTGGTAAATAGGGGAATTCAGCTTATCTTACTAAAGCCTATGCTTTTTGGGGGTTAGAGTGGCACAATGAGAAGATATTTCTCCATATTAACACCTGGATCTGGGTAGAAAGACAACCAAAGGCAGATCCCTAATATATTTTTTCATACTGCTTCCTGTTGCTTTCTAGCTTATGTTAGAACACCGATAACTGCTTAAACCCAGCTTGCCAGCTATTCCATTGAAAATTCAGATCTTTATTCCTGAAATTAAATGTGGTGAACTGTGTCCTCAGTCACTGCTCAGTCACTGCTGGTGAAAACTAATCAATTAGGTTTCATTCAACTTCTTTCCCTACATGTTCTAAACCATCGCAAAAGCCTTTCTTTAGAATATTAGGAATTTGCTTTCTCTCTCACCTCAAATTTGGAGATTTCCCTTCCCTTGCCATTAATCAATGACAATCTAGGAACTAGATTCTCCACTTAGGAGATGAAAGTCAGAAACCAGTGTATTGAAATGAGCATCTCTTTCAAATTCATAAAAACGTTGCTAAGGGCAGAATGTGACCATTTAACTAAGCTGTACTAAAACACAGAAAAAAATGAAAAATAAAGGACTCAATTTACTAACAATTTGCACGGTACAATTTCCATAAATTTTACTAATAGGGCAACTTATAAAAATTCTCATTGTGTATTAAGGAAAGCAATTTATAAAATCTATTTAGAGCCATAAACAGGTCTGTTGGTAAAGTGGCTCTGTTTTCAAATAGTGGCTTTTTGTTTGTTTTTTAATATAAAACAAATTGTTCCTATTCATTGCATATTTTGTTAATGGTGCATTACATTAATCTCCAGTATAGACATATGCAAATAATGATTTTTGTTTTATCTACAGATTAAAATGATGGTTTCCTTCTATTCAAGAGATGTTCGGCCTCATCCTTATGGAAAAATAATTCATAGGACATTGCAGCAGTTTAGGATGAAAATTACTGGGGGGAAAGATTTTCTAAAACTGTTCAGCTTGTCACTGAAATAAATATGTCAGCATATAGGTATGAATATATTAGAACATTCATACACCACAGAATCACTCATATGAAAACCTAAACATTAGATTCCTACCAGCAAAGATTTAATGGCTGACATTACAGTGACAGCACGTATCATTAATAATGTATTCTAGTATTTACTAGAGTATTATACAGTGTTATCATAAATACTGAACACGAAGTTACAGGTAACAAAATATGCTAAGGTGGATACATTTGTAATCCGTGATTCTTCCTCTCTGTCTTTGTGTAGGGGGACTCATGCTGTGCTGCTGCTCAAAGGTGCAGAACAGAATATAAGAATATTGCATGTGCTTATTCCTTGGGCAAAATTTATTCCTGTGCCTCCATAAATAAGCCTTTTAAAGGGACATATTGATAGCAATCATTTCTGTAACATTTTTGCATCCTAATTATTCTAAAGGGCTGCTTCAGCTAAGGCAATGGAAAACGAGATATTTTATGCTGTGCTCAGCATATCAAGTTGGACAGAGGCATGCAGGCCACCCCCCACCCCCATGAGTCACTTGAAATGCCCTGGTTCTACTTAATAGTTAGAAACTTTGACGCTATGCTCTGCATACTTAGTGGATAGCAAGAGTCTCCCAGAAATAGAAGGATTATTTTTCCCCCTTCATATGAACCACCTGACATGGCTCTTCTACACCAAGCAGGATATTCCACTATGAAAGTGGTATATAAAAGGCAGGAGCCACACTGCTGCTTTATAGCAGTATTGAAGTGCACTGACAACTGTTGGGGCCCATGACAAATCTATACCAAGCAGGATATAGCACTATGAAAATGGTATGAAAGCAGTATAGGGTCTGTGTCAATGGAACCCAACAGTTGTCAGTGCACTTCAATACCGCTATAAAGCAGTAGTGTGGCTCCTGCCTCTTATATACCACTTTCATACCACTTTCATAGTGGAATATCCTGCTTGGTGTAGAAGAGCCCTATGTCGGGTGGTTCATTTGAAGGGAAAAAAATCCTTCTATTTCTGGAAGCCCATATAATTGAGCCCATATTCAAAGAACATGTGAGGAGGCTACATGGCCATGCAGGCTAACATGCCTGCTAGCCACACCCCTCTGCTGTCTCCACATTTGCTAATCTTGAGAAAGGGCCTTAGTCACAAATTGAAAGATACATGCAAAGCTCCTATGTGCAAGAAGCATCCTGATTGGTCTGTAGTCCTTACTTAGTTTGGAAGAACTCTATGCAAGTACACCAATATTCAGGTTGGGCCTCTTCTCATGTGAGCAAAACGTGGGATGTGTGGCCACCAGGTGCGACTCCATTCTCTCTCTCCCTCAACACATGTGGGGAGTTTTTGTGAACACCCCATTTGCAATTGTGCGCAGATGTGGCTTTACCAACCCCAGATAATACTCTTGTTCTGCCTGCCGTGCTATGGTCTAGGACTAGGAACAAACAAAGAAGCTGGTATGTGGTATATGGAATAGTTCTGCAAAATGATATTTTATAATAATAATTCTTATGGATGACCGTGGTTGTTGGGTCTATACTGTTGACTCTACAGAATGAGAGATGTGTGTTTGCCCCTAGCTGGGAATTATAGGCCGACTTTATTGTAAGTGCCTGTTGCTTCGTCCTTGTTCGATTGTATCATTTTGGTTTCTAGATAAATTTAGGTGAGACTACAGATGTGAAGGCCCAGAAAAAAGCCAGAAGAAATAGGGGGTGGGGTGGTTTTTTTTTTAGGTTTTTTTTTTAGTGAAAGCAGACATGAATGAGTTCTTGTATGAATCTGATCGGGATCTAGGGCATACTCAAAGTTAAATGTTCTTTTCTTCTAGTATAGGAATATATCCCCCATTGGTTCCACTAATGTTCATAAAGATATTAGCTGTTATAATTTTTTAAAGCTAGGGTTTAAATTCTGCTCAGTTACAGCCATACAAGCCCATTGAAGCCAGAAATTTCTACATATATATGCATAGACAGGATCTGTTCCAAAAGCCTGGAGAAATTAAAAATTAAAGACGGGAACATGTCATGCTTAGTAAAACTGGCTATTGACCAAAGGAAGACAAGACACGAAACACCTATCAGATCCTTGGCTTGTTCAGAAGAATTCAACAAGGCAAGGTGGCATAAACAAGTATTTCTACTAGCAAGGCATGAAATAATTGCCTAGCCAAAACAGGAAGGAATTAGAGTGGAAGGGTGGTAGCTGTTAAAACAAGAGTAACACACCCAAACCCAGATGGTGAGCTTCCTTAATGTGATGAAAATAAATAGAGCATGGAGCTAATAAATGCCAAGCACAGAAGCACATTAGCTTAAATGTATATTCCATACAAAAATACATTAAGAAAACATGAAGGTCACACAAAAATAAAGCCCAGAAAAATTAGACATTTAAAATAGCAAAGTAGACTGATTAAACATTAACTGCATATTTAAGAGTTGGACAAGGAAAATATACTCCTGGCCTAAAGAGCTTTGGCTCAGAGAGAGAGAGAGAGAGAGAGAGAAGGCCATGGCTAGACCAGGCCTATATCCCAGAATCGTCTCGGGATCATCCCTGTGCATCCAAATGACACACAGGGGATCCCGGGAGCAGGCAGGGACAACCCCTCCATTTGCCTGGGATAATCCTTAGGTGTAGCTAAGGCCTAAGAGAGAGTGCCAATCAATCTAGGTGTTATATTGCTTGGAATCCTATGCATATCCTTAGATAGATGGAGGAAACCACATGGACAACCAGATATTACATGCATTCCCATCCAACAACAAGGGTGCTAATGTAGCCTTTTTATTAGGGGTGTGCACGGACCCCCCGCTCCGCCCCGCGGGCCGATCCAAAAATTTCGGATCGGCTTGCTCCGCTCCGCGCCACTCTGCCCATACTCCGCTCCTCTTCGCCGCGGAGCTCCGGCTCCGAATCGGAGCTCCGCAGTGGAGGGGAGTGGTGCCAGGGAAGGCCGGTAGAGGAGGGCGGAGGGGTTTACCGGGCCCTGCTGCCGTCGCCGCCCATGCGGCGATGGCGGCAGAGCCCGGTAAGGGACCAAGGGGGAGGGGGGGCTTACCTGCCTCCGTCCGCGGTCCGTCGGCTTCTTCAATTGAGCCCGCGGTTCAACCAGGAAGTCTAGGCCGTGCGGCCTAGACTTCCTGGTTGAACCGCGGGCTCAATTGAAGAAGCCAACGGACAGCGGACGGAGGCAGGTAAGGGAGAGGAGGGGGGGTTTACCGGGCCCTGCCGCTGTCACCGCATGGGCGACAGCGACAGTGGCAGGGCCTGGTAAACACCACTTACCTTTCCGGCGGAGCTCCGGATTGAGGCGAAGGATCCGCCTTCACCTCGATCCTCTTCGCCACGCTCTGACGGCCCCCCCAATCCTCTTCGCCTCCACCTTAAGGGGAGGCGAAGCACCCCGCTCCGCTTCTAATTCGCCGGTCCGATTAGAAGCGGAGCACATCCCTACTTTTTATGTGTGTTCTTCTTTCTTGTTGCCAAGTTTAAAAATAAAAATAACGAACTGTAACTTCACTGTTCAGGATGGAAAGTTGGGGATGGATTCATTCCCTCATTCCCTCCTCCCCATTAAAGAGCTGATCAGAAGAGTGGTAGGAGTCAGGAGATCCAGGTTCTAGTCTCCACTCAACCATGGAAGCTCACTGGATGACTTTGGTCCAGTCACAGACTCTCAGCCCAACCTACCTCTCACGGTTCCTTAAAGAGTGTTGCCTGTGGGGCTATTGGTGTCCATGGATATTATGTTGGAGATCCCAATTCTAGAATTTTCTTACAGCAGTGTATACATATTTCAGCAACCCCCACCCCCTTGGGAGCCTGACTTATTCTAGGTATTACACACATAACTTTATCTGGACTGCACTGTTCATTTACTCTATGGCAAAGTTATAGCAAAATGCCTTGCAGCTTTCTGTAGACCACATCCAATTCTTTCTGTAGACCACATCCAATATGATGGTACAACAGAGCAATTCATATATTCAGTATATGCTTGTTGTAGCCATCTGCTATTGATAAACAACAGCAAGCATAGTACTCTCTCTGTCTCTCTGTCTCTCTCTCTCTCGGCTACTACTTCTATACTAGAAAATATTATATTGCACCAAACTATTTGAGATTAGATGGATGTTTTATATTTTAATGATTTACAGTTGAGATTCTTGCCATGCACACAAAAACCCAGTACAAAAATTCTGAATGTATTGAATGTTCTTCAGGAACTACACAGGAAAGATAAGGACAGTAAGGCTGATTACTAGTACCTGGCTCTGAAGCAAACTTTTCTGCCTTTAATAATAGCTGGCTGGCTCAGAAATGTTCAGTATTACTGCACTACTGTGATGGAGGCAGGTGAGGGAAGCGGCAAAGCTATTCCTGACAGCTATTTGAATTTTGGTCTTACCCTATTCTAAAGGCTCAGAATGGGCATAGAGTTTTAAAAGCTATCCCAAATAAACTTGAATGCCTTAATACAGGCCCACATGTGATTTGCAATGTGTATATAAAGAAGCACTTTTATCTATGGGCTGCCCCATTTCACTTTAGTGGAGGGAGCATCTGTATGTACACAAAGGAGACACTGTGGCTAGGATGACCAACATTCTTATCCTTTGTTGTGTTGTGCTCTGGTTTGTTTTCTGATGACCAGTACATTTTCATAAGAAACAGTTTTAGCCACTGAAAGCTCAGCTGCATTCTGATTTCCTTAAACGTAAAGGAGAAAGGAAAGACATTGCCATGTGTCAGGTATGTGTTGCTAGATTTGTGTATGCTCTACGTCACTACGTTTGTCAGTCAGGACCAGTTCTATTAGGGTTTCTCTAGCAACATGTTCCCCTTTCCCTTGAGAAACAGTAATCACTTGATCATCTGTTCTTACATGGTAGAAATTAAAACATATTTATTATAATCCTCTTGGATGAAAGCCTGAAATAGTGCGAGCTAATCCCTCACTGCCAAACAAAGGCTTGCAGTGAATAAATAGCATTAAGCACTTTGTGAGTCAAGTGCTAACTGTTATACTCTGAAAAATGACTCCTTATAAAGAAGGAATTAGAAATTCCATATTCATTTTATTTTAGTCATTTTTGTCTCGCAATTTCAATGCATTTTCAAAACCAGAAAACACTACCCATAATAAATGGGTATTAAGTATCTTCTTGATGATACACATATCAGAAATAATCATCCTCATGTTTAGCTGCATAAATCCACACACAGGGAGCATTAGCAATTGTCTTCACTTAATCCAAGGCCATAGCCAGATGGGGTGATATCCCTGGGATCATCCCTGTGCACCCACTTGATGCACAGGGGATACCAGGAGCAGGGAGGGATGATTCCTCCTTTCCCTGGGATATCACCCTATCCTGTAGTTGCATTTTTTCTGCAGTCTCGGGATGATCCCGAGACTGGCAAGTGTGGCCCATCATCATGGTTTGTCCCCGCTCCTTGTGGTTCCTCACAAGGAGCTGGGAACCACAGACGGGGCACAGAGCTTCTCAGGAGCTCTGCATCCATTGGGGGTGGGGTGGGGGGAGTGGAGAAATTATTTTTTTATAAAAAATATCTACCTTTCAGCGCACGATCGCTCGTGCGCTCCTTCTGGTTTTTTTAAAAAACAAAATGGCGGGCGCGACGTCCTGTTCCTCTGAAGATGTTGCGCCCCATGTGTAAACAGAGGTGGACAATCTCGAGATAACAATATTGTGAGATCCTCACCCCTCCATCACGCTAGACCCATAGGTCTAGCTGAGGCCCTAATTTTCATAATCATTTTCATGGAAAATGTAACACCAATATCTCTGGTTAGTATTAGGTCTAAATGCTAACCACAAGAAAAGATCTTAAAATACATTGACTTGGATTGTAATATAAGTTTAGGAAGTTGGTGGAAGGCCAGTTTCCCCATTCCTTCCTCCTCCCTGCAGTCACCTACACCCCAAAAGAACTCCTCCAGAGTAACTGGGTACCATCATGAGCTGGGTATCATTGTGGGATACAGGGGTAAAAGGAAATGGAAAAATGTCCTACTGTCCTTAGCTTATCTTGGCATATAATTCTAGTTCTCCCTTTACTCAGCAGCCCCTGTGCCCCATCCCATACTGTTTAGGAGGAGTCCTTGACACTCCAGGAGGGGATCTACACTAGTATATGTAACGTTGTTTTTACAGTCATTAAACATTTTGTTTTTGAACGATTTAAAACGTAGCAGTTTTTAAAACATTTACTTACTTTTCTCTTTATTTGGGAATGCATTCCTTTTGGCCACACTAAGAAAAGAAATCCATTTGTAATTTCCCCTCCCACTTCCTCTTCTCTCCGAGACAATCCTCCACCAGCCAGCAGCTTCCAAAAGTGAAACTGGAAGTGGCTTGAAAGAAGAGGCTTGAGAGAAAAAAAAACGGCTCCAACTTTGGGCGCGGAAATTACATAAACATGCCCCCAGGAATGCGATTGGCTAGTTAAGAACTACAGGAAACCCATTTAATACGATGAAATCGGCCACATCATACCAAATAGAATGACTTATTTCAGAGAAGTTCAAAATAAAAACCGGAGAACAGACAACAAGAAAACGTCACAAACTGAATGTCATGTGGCGAAATACTACCAAATGCACACTTGAAAACAGTAAGACACGTTCTAACTTGACTAGCGTAGATCCCCTCCAGTGTTTTTTTTTTTTTGGGGGGGGGAATTTAATATTGGATACAGTGCCAGCTCCAGGTTTTGAAGGGCTTTTGGGCAAGTTACTCTCAATAGTCCTCTCCTTTAGTGAGTCTATCTTCTCACCAGCATTCTCATTAGCTGATCTTGCTCCTCCTCTTCCTCATCATTGCTCCCACCTGCTTGCTTGCCAGGCAGATAGCCAATGAGCAAGCAGGTAGTGACATCTACTGCTCTACCACCACACAACTACCATTGTCTGGGCGAGACAGAGAAAGAAGCAGGTGAACAAGCAGGATGCAATGGAGTGCCCCAGGTTGAGAACCACTGCTCTATACTGTTAGCTTCACCCTACCCGGTGCCTGTTTACACTTCCCTGTGCCTGTTTGCATTCTCTTTCCCTCCTTATTGTTTACTGCAACTTTATTAGATTGTAAGCCTATGCGGCAGAGTCTTGCTATTTACTGTGTATAATCTGTACAGCACCATGTACATTGATGGTGCTATATAAATAAATAAATAAATAAATATAATAATAATAATAATAATAATAATAATAATAATAATAATAATAAAGAGGAGCATGTTAAGCCCCCCCTCGATGAGCTGTGGGCCCTCAGCAGCTGCCTGCCCATGCCAACCAATGACACTGGCCCTGCTTGAATATATTCAAGAGCAGTCTTTGCATCTAACTGTCACCTCCAGTATTAGATTCCAAATGTTTGCCATGTCATACAAACACAGGTGTAAAAGCAATAAACTGAAAGCAAGTTTGGTAGCTGCTTTGTTTGCAATGGAAGAAAAATAAGGGTCAATTGAGCCACACCCACTCACTGCTATTTTTCCCAAGCCACCAGCGGCTGAGGGTTTGCTTCCTTCCTTTTCCCAGTGTGAATTCCATCACAACTACCAGTTGCAATATGGGTAGTTTCCAGAGGGGCCTGATTTTGCCACCACATTCATTACATGGTGCCCATCCTTTTAAGTAACAGGGTGGTAAAGTTTCCGTATTTTATTTTCATGTTCTAGTCCTATATGAAAAGAGGAATTTCTTAAAAATGCAGAATCAGGTGAATTTAACAGAACTTGCAACCCTGTGCAGAAAACTGGCATAAACAGTTCTAACTCCATTAAAGGTGTTGCCCTGGATTTATGCTGGTGCACATAAAAGAAGAATACCCTCTTTCCTTGTACAAGGCATTTCTGAATCTGAAACTATCAGCAAAGTTAATGCTCTTGGTAAACCTGTCTTGTTGGTGATCACTCTTGCATTTTCCAAGCAATCTAATTCCCACCCGAGGCAATCACTGCCTGCAAATCGCACATTCTGTGCTTGAATAAGGGCAGGGTGAGTCCTGGGTCATGAAAGAGGAATATTCTGAAGTGAGAACAGCCCACTGCCTTCAAAGCTGCCTCTAGCTTTATTGAGATGTGGAGATCTGAATTTTGGATTGAGTTTAAAAATGGTGATAGTTTGATAAGAAATAGACCTTAATCTGGATGTTTTCCATGCAATGTTGTCCAGTGCCCCGTCCTGGTATTCATTGGGGTTCTGTCCATATTATTTTATTTTATTTTATTTTATTTTATTTATTTATTTATTTATTGCATTTCTATACTGCCCAATAGCCAAAGCTCTCTGGGCGGTTTACAAAATTAAGACAATTCAAAGTATAAAACAACAGTATAAAACCATAATATAAAATACAATATAAAAGCACAACCAAGATAAAAACAGCAGCAATGCAAAAATACAAATTTAAAATACAAATTTAAAACAGCAAAGTTAAAATTAATTTATAGACTGTTAAAATACTGGGAGAATAAAAAGGTCTTCACTTGGCATCTAAAAGAATATAATGTAGGTGCCATGCGAATCTCCTTAGGGAGCTCATTCCACAGCTGGGGTGCCACAGCATTTATCTTTTTTATATATATATATATATAATTTTTATTGCTTTTCCACATTACTTAAACATACATCATTATAATAAAAACAACAACAACCATAACATACTACATACATGTTGAATAAATGTTGATTGGAAAGTATCATATCATAACATAATCAATCTTAACATATAAGTGCACCCCCCACCTCGGGATCTCATTCCTGATTCCAAAATCTCATACTTTCTTCTGCTGGCGGTTTCCCACTTCCCTTAGAAAACACAAATATTAGGAACTGTTTCCAAATTCCTTCAAAATCATTTGTTTTAGCTATACCTCTTCTCCACTTAATATTACAAGTCAATTTATCATTAATAGCTATATCCCATACTTCTTTATACCATTCTTCAATAGAATATTCCCCTTGAATCTCCCAGTTCCTAGCTACCATCAATCGTGCTGCAGTCAGTAAATGCATGGAAAGTCAAGGTTATGGCATTCCCTATAGAATTCGGGCTACAGTAGTCTCTTCCAGCAGAGATTCGGCTGTCTCCCACGCTGTTGTCATTTATGCACCAGTTAAAGGCCTATTTATTTGTGCAAGCTTTGGGAGCATAGGCCAGAGTTCTATTACTTTTTTATTGATTGATTGATGCTGTTGATGGTTATACTGCATTTTACTATGTATTTCTGATTGTAGAGTCACAGTTTTAATGTTTGTTTATGTGGTGTATTGTGCTCTTTGGGAGTAAGGGCAAGATGTAAATCAAATGAATGCATAAGATTGTACCTGTTGTTCCAATTTCTACCCTCTGTCATTTAGCCATCATTCTGAATAGTACTTACCATATAAATTAAATCCCATAGGTTCTCTGCACAATGACGAACCCTGAAAAAGTTAAAGGCTCACAGAGTCTATGGCTGCTTCCAGATGGAGGGTTCTTAGCCCTGCTAATTAGAAGCTATTGTGCAGGAATTTGGCTTCCCCCAGCCCCCTTAATGGATTTTCTGTGGTAAGAAAAAAATGCTGAAGGAGTGGTTGGAAAATGCATGAGTGTTATAACTGGAAGATATCGCCTGGACCTTGTAAAACTCTGTGGATACGGCAAGGTGATTGCCCTACCAAAGCCTGTGTCTAGTTCTACTTATGTAAGTCCTGTTAAGACCACCTCCTGAATGTAAGGGCCACCTGCTGAGTTGAAAGTTAATTATTTTTTGTATGCAATTTTGCCTAATATACACTTAATAAACACACCAACAATGTATTTTCAATGTTATTTCCCCTAGTATACACATTTCTTTGCACATTTTTTATTGGAGAACTCTGTTGCAAAATACCTTTGTGTTTTGGGGGGCAATTTGTATGAAAATGATACATATCATAGAGATGTCTGCAGATAAGAAACTAGAAAAGTTTCAGAAGGATAGATTTAGGAGGTATAGAGAGTTGTGGTGATTAAACCAGTTTAAGACTTTTTTCATAGTGAAGCCTGGTGGTGTTGGACGAATGGCCATTTTGTGGTCCCATCTTGTCTGTACCTTAAATCACAGTGATTAGAGAGCTCCTGGTAAAATATGACCTATGATTAGAAGGTGGTCCTATCAGTCAATAGGTGGTCCTATCACTCCTGTCCACCCACCAGCACTTTTTTAGACAAAGGACAGCAAAATAAATAAATAAATGCCATTTTTTTAAGACAAAATGCCCTTCTAGAGTCTGAATCTAGAATGAAGCCTCATGCAAGGTCCAGCTTTGCTTTGGTGGGAAACAGCCGAACCTGATGTACATCCCTACGAAATACTCTATGGTGCTCATGCTACTGACAAATTGTTTGGGGATTAATGAACACTGTGATTTCTGCAAATGATTAAATTGTAGGGCTGAGTGAAAAATGCTCCCCCCTTCACTGCCCTCTTCCCCCCCACCAGTACCAAAAATATTATTATCAATTCAATAGGTTGATTTTTTGAACTTGGAGATGTAGCCAGCGCAGTTCTCTCCATGCCAGCTGCAACGGGGGTGGGTGGGGGTCAGATCTCTAACTCCTCCTTCTGGGCTCAAAGATGTAACTTCAGCCCCAGAAGGGATTTTATGAGCCATCCAGGGACTATAGGATTGCTCTGTAAGTCAGTTTGGACTGAGGCTAGGACTGAGGCTGCTTCCAGATGAGCAGTAAAGAAACTGCTAGTGGAATGAATTTCCCCTCTCTCCTGCAGCCATTTTGAAGTGAGTCATGGGACCACATGCACAAGAAATAACATAAGGTACCACCGTAAGAAATGCCATCAGCTTGCTCTGTGGCTCAGCGAACTCAACTTCTGAAGTGAACTCACAGCTGTATAGGAACTCACCACTTCTGAAGCTTTGCATTTTTTGCCTAGGACTTTAAGTGAACCTGTGTTTGCAGGACTAAATATGTCATTTTGGAATTCTAACATCCCTCCGTTCACCGACAGCAGTAGCTTTGTGATGGTGCTAATAGTTGAAATACTCTGAAGAAGCATTTTGTGAAAAAGGTTAAAAGAACCGGAGGCCTGTATATCATCTGTTTGTTCGTTTGTTCTGTTTGTAAAAACATTTCTGTTCAGCTATTGCAGCATGTTCAATCTATGTTAAACAACTTGTATACTCTACTTTAAACAACTTATATACATATTTTTCTGTCATAGTACATTTAATGTTACTTCGTGCCTAAAGTGGTGATATTGTATATAGAAAAATATAAAAAGTATGTATATATATATATATATATATATATATATGTATGATAAAGACCATCCTTTCACCCCAGTTCTTCAGTTTGTTATATACCTAGCAGTTGTGTGCCATGTGCATCATTTTTGTTTGATATTTTCAACTGCTGCCTCCTGTATTGGGTTATTATTCAGTGAGAAAGGGCTAGTCGTATTTGCTCTTTTCCCCCAGCAGGACTTTAGGTTATACATGCAAACTTCTAGATTGCCAGGCCATTGGGAACTTCTGTTGGGGGAGGTGTCATCATCTATTCTCAGGAGCATGCTTGTGCCTTGTCTATGGGAGGAGTATCATGTGGAAGGCCCACACGGATAGTGGAGGCTCTGTTTTTCACAAAGTTGATCTCCACATGTAAAGAGCAATGAGGGAAGGGGTGGGTGGTTATTGGGCGGTATAATAGCTTCAGCTATTGGGCGGTATAAAAATGTAATAAATAAATAAATAAATAAATAAATTATTATACTCAGATTGAGAATGTCTGAAGAAGGCTTATGAATATGTACAAGTTAGGATGACATTCTGACTTTTTTGCCTTTTGACTGATGTCTTTCATATATTGTTAAATGTGGGCACATTGGCAGTGTGTGCTATCATTAGGGTAACCATATGCAAAGGACGACAGTGCTCCTGTATCTTTAACAGTTGTCTAGAAAAGGGAATTTCAGCAGGTGTCATATGTATGCATTCAGCACCTGGTGAAATTCCCTCTTCATCACAACAGTTAAGTACATTAATTGTATTTAAGACTACAACAGAGCAACATTCTTAGCCTATGAAGTCCTCAGATATTTCTCCTGCATCCCCTAAATCTTACCCCCTCTATTGTTTCTCAGATTCTTAATACATTTAAGGATAAAAATGTCTAAATCCAGCACAACCAACGCCATGTTTTCCTCTCTCTTCCCTGATGGTTGTTACAGTGTACTTGATGGGTCATCAACATTTAATTTTCTGGCTAATTGAAAATTGTGCAGTGATGTCAAATTAATGGAGAAGCATTCAAACAGAGAGCTTTTGGCTTAATTAGATAATTAACACAATCAATACAGCATCAATTGTTATTCATATTAATATTTAATTTAACTGTGGGTGGTATATTTCACAGTGCACAGTCGGCTTGCAGTACAATTTATCTCGTCCCGGTTCATAGAATCATGAAGGCAGAATGAACCAGAAGGTTAAGTCAACCCTACTCCTTAAGCAAACCCCTCATGACGGGTAAATGAAAAAAAAAGGATATATATAGGCTCAAGTTTTGCTTTAATTTCCTCCAGAAAAAAGAACAAAAATGTGTGCACAAAAAGGGAAAGCTGTTTTATTTTTGACTCTAACCAACTGCTGTTCTCCCTCTCTTGTTATAGCTTCCCTAGTAACTTCCCAAGCCTTATTGTGGGATCCCATCTCAGTACAGATAGGAGAGAATTTTGCTCTTGTTGATTTTTTTCTTTTTAATTTTTTTTTAACCAAAATTCACACATTTCTTCGCATTTTGAACAAAAAGGACTTGAGATTTTTTTTTTTTTAACGCAAATCTGTGAGAAACTGAAACTCACAGATTTGTGCATTCAGGCCCAGGACTGATTTTAGAACTGAACAACAGAATATCAATAAAAATGGTGGCTGGTCAGTTTATTTATTTATTTATTTATTGCATTTCTATACCACCCAATAGCTGAAGCTCTCTGGGCGGTTCACAAAATTAAGACAAATCAAAACAAAACAACAGTATAAAACCATAATATAAAATACAATATAAAAGCACAGCCAAGATAAGAACAGCAGCAATGTAAAAATACAAATTTAAAATACAAATTTAAAACAGCAAGGTTAAAATTAATTTATATACTGTTAAAATACTGGGAGAATAAAAAGGTCTTCACCTGGCGTCTAAAAGCATATAATGTAGGTGCCAAGCGAACCTCCTTAGGGAGCTCATTCCACAGCTGGGGTGCCACAGCAGAGAAGGCCCTCCTCCTGGTAGCCACCTGCCTCACTTCCTTTGGCAGGGGCTCACGGAGAAGGACCCCTGAGGATGACCTTAGGGTCCGGGCAGGTACATATGGGAGGAGGCGTTCCTTCAGATAGCCTGGCCCCAAGCTGTTTAGGGCTTTGAATGTTTATACCAGCACTTTGAATCAGGCCCAGACCTGGACTGGCAACCAATGAACCTGGAAGAGGACTGGCATGATGTGGTCTCGTTGGCCAGTCCGTGTTAGTAACTGTGCTGCCCTGTTTTGTACCAGTGGAAGTTTCTGGACCATTTTCAAAGGCAGCCCCATGTATAACGCATTGCAGTAATCCAAATGAGAGGTTATCAGTTGAGGAAAGAGCTGCTTTCAGGAGGCGCCGGAAGCAGCAATATGTTGACACTTGCCAGACCTCCAAGGGATAAGAGTTCCAAAGAGAAAGGGCCACTACACTAAAGGCTCTTCTGGTGGACTCCAATTGGGCCATGTATCCATGAGGAAACACCAAGAGCATGCCCTCTAATGAACACAATGACAGGGCAGGTTGGTAAAGAAGAAGGTGCTCTTCTTAGGTAACTTGGGCCGTTGCTAGATGAGGCGTTAGCGCGGTGTGAGGCCCGGTTTCCCTCCTGTGCATCCAGATGACGCACAGGGGAATCTGGGGTCAGGCTGCGCTAAAACCTCCCTTAAACCGGCATAAGCGAATTTGCTTATGGCCTGGTTTTTCCGCAGCCCCGGCCTGAGGAAGGTCTAGCAGGGTCCGTGTTTTTTTGCGGCTGCTCGCTTACTCGCGAGTAGCCAGGAGAAGCCACGGACTGGGCACAGTGCTCATAGGAGCGCTGTGCCCATCGGGCCGGGGGGGATCCATGGGGGGGAGATAGGGGCTGCGGGGGAAGGCCGGACCCGGCAGGAGAGAGGGGGGGGAGAAGGCATGGGGCAAGGGACGGGCGAGAAAGCATTGGGCATGGGGCATAGGGCAAAGGGAGAAGGCATCGGGCATGGGGCATGGGGCAAGGGAAGAAGGCTGGGCATTGGGAATGGGGGGAGGGAAAATGGCCGGGCATCGGCCATTGGGAATGGGGGGAGGACGGGCGAGCGAGGGGGGAGGGGGTCATCGGGCATTGGGGGGGGAATCAGGGGCAGGGGGAGTGGGGGGGCTTTATTTTTTTTAAAAAAGCACTTACCTTCTCTGGCGGCTCTCTGGCGCACATGGGTTTAACTGGAAAAAAAAAAGTCGGACGTGACGGGGCTTCCCCTTGCCCCTTCGCGTCTTACGTCTAGAAGCCAGCAATGGCGCGCACTAGCTCTAGCGCGCTGTCACCCCTCCTCCCTGCTGGCTTATCCGGCAGGTCTAGCAAGGCCCTTGGTCCCAAGTTGTTTAGGGCCTTATACACTAGTACTAAAACCTTAAACCTGGCCTGGTAGCCAATAGGCCGCCAGGGCAATCCCCTCAGCAAAGGAGTTACACACTGAAAAGGGGCAGCTCCCAATAACTGCCAAGCTGCTGCATTCTGCACTAGCTCCAGCTTCCGGAGCAGCCTTAAGAGCAGACCCACATAGAGTGCATTGCAGTAATCCAGTCTTGAGGTTACTAACACCTGTACCACTGTATTATTATTATTATTATTATTATTATTATTATTATTATTATCATCATCATCATCATCATCATCATCATCATCATCTACTTTGAGAGCCTTTTTGGCTGAAGAGCAGGGTGAAATTGCCTCAAAAGACTAAAACACTAAACTGTTCAGCCATAATTGGGAATCTTGCCACTACTAAACTAATTAATGTGAAGTGTAAAACTGCCTCCCCTTATAATGGCTGTTGTGCATGAAATCCCACTCTGGGAGCTCAACAGAGGATTATTATTATTATTATTATTATTATTATTATTATTATTATTATTATTCTATGATTTGTTTTTAAATTAAAGTGTCAAATCTTGGGGCTTACCCTCTTAAACAAATAAGCCACGTTTGATTAGTATCTTCTTAGGGAAACCCCATCCCCACATTTTTCTTAGTTAAGTCAGTCAACGGATGATAATTAATGTATTTAAATATGTGCTTTTCCTTGAGGGTAGATTCAACATGAGCAATTAGGTGGGTTTGCTTATTTTTGCAGTGGAGGCTGCATCTCATTATATACTCTTCAAGAGACACATTATTCTTTCATAAAAAAAGCAGTTATCTTGTTTATGGATTCTTGAATTCAGAAAGCTGAAAAGCATTAAGTATTTATGTAGACACTTGAAAGCAAACTGCTAGAAAGTTGAGTTCAGTTTTGTGTGTGTGGTCTCTCATCTTTTTCATTTTTAAGCAAATACCTAACGTACATACACAGACATACAAATTGCTGTGATAAAAGTGAACTAAAGCTGCATCTAACCCCCCCCCCCATGAACTGAGTGCCAAATTCATATTTAGATTGCACTTAGACACAGGCCTTAGCTAGACCTAAGGTTTCTCCCGGGGTTGTCCCTGCCTGCTCCCAGGATATCCTGTGTGTCATTTACATGAACAGGGATGACCCCAGGACAATCCCAAAATAAACCTTATGTCTAGCTAAGGCCACAGTATACCACACAGCTTACACATGAGTCCTCTCCAGTGTCAGTGGGGCAGTGAATCCACTCTGGGTTTCCATTAGAATTCTAAAGGAACTATCCAAGATGCTTTCTGACTGAAACCCGGAGTGGATTCGCTGCCCCATTGACATTGGAACCACCACCCTCCACTATTTAAATTCCTCTCCGTAATAATAACAGCCACATAAGATATTTTAAACCATAATACTGTCATAGAAAAAAGTTATTGCATGATCCGAACTGGTGCATGCAAACGTCTCGCCCCAAATCATGACTAAAGATGGGAGCTAATTTCTTTGGCTCATATTTCAATGTGAACTAACCTAATTCATACTTCCCATACTAGCATGTGAACCAGAATGCCATAATTGTTACAGATTTTGCACTTCTTCAAATCTTTCAGGGCAGGTCTCCAATCAAAACATGCACAGATTGGGGGAAAGCTCATACCATAAGGCATATATTAGGGGAAGCCCTACACACACACACACACACACACACACACACACACACACACACACACACACACACCTCAGGGGAAAATACATACAAAAATGCACACAGATTTTTGTATGCACAAAAATCCATCTACATTTTCATGCAGACTTAATACCCCCTCCCCACACACTTGCAAGCTTATAAAGAAGCAGGAAGGAATGAACTTGTGCTTGAAAAATGCAGATGTTGTAGAATGTGAAACAGAGAGATTCATCCATCCCTAATCATGACAACCATCACAGTGAAAGATTTCAAGCAGCTTCTAGGTATCAGCAGTATCCTTTGCAATAGCTTTTAGTCATGATGCCCCTGAAATGCTCCTATTTCACCTCAAGGTTTGGCCTGGTTGCAAGGCAATGTGAGACGGCTCTAGTGGCAGAAATTAATCAGGCTCCATTCCATAGATTGATTGTATTTTAATGGAAGTCTTTAGGAATGCCCCAGAAATAGAATAATTGATGGCTGATGGCTGCTTAAATTATAGGGGATTATTTGCCATAGATAGATATAGATAATATATAGATAAAGATATAATGGAGATGATATAGATATAGAGAGATATGGATATATATTCACTTCCTCCTTCAAGTGCCAGGAAGTGCCAGATAGCTTCTGCTGGGTTGCTTTCTATGGGAGGAGATGGCATTGGAGAATTTTTTTTAAAAATGTTTCTTGTAGGTCTATCCACTGATTCAACCATTTAATTGATTAGTCATTTGCCTTTTGGCTGACTAAATTCAGATAAATTTTCATACTACAAACATCTTCATATATGTTTTTTTTTTAGATATTAAAAAGAATGTGAATTAACTTGAAATTTAAAGAACAAAAGCTGCCTCTCATTTTAAAATGGAAATGCCATCTGTAATATATTTTTTCATTTTTAGCTCTCTCCAGATCTTCAGATGTACAATGAACATGTGTACAATGAACCGTGGGGAAGGGGGCATTGGTACCACAGCTGCAGGGCTCTGATTTGACTTTCATTGTACAGTGTAAGGTCTTAAAAGACCATCCCCCATAGACCATGGTATGGATTGCTTCATGCACTGCAGCAAAGGTAGGGTGGAACCTGCCATTGTCATGTTGCACACCCTCCAGTTCGCACATTCATGGCATGAAAAGGGCTAGTATGACAGTAACAAACTGGAACAAAACAGACTAAAATGCATGCCTTTAGCTCTCAGCCCCAGTGATTAATAAAATAGGATTTTGATGCTGCAATCCTAAACACATTTACCTGGGATTAAGTGCCATTGAACTTGATGGGACTTATTTCTCAGTAGACATGCACTGGGAAGGATTGCAGTATAAACTGATGAAATTTTGAAGCCCCCAGTTAGATTGTGTGTTTGTGTGTGTATGTGCATGTGTGTAGCAAGTGTATGTGGGTGCATAGCACAGACCCAAGATTATGAGCTCTTAATAAAGGGAAAAATCCAAATGGTCTTGCCATGTTCTCTATTATAAGGCTGAATCTAGCTATTATCAGTCCAGTGCAGTAGACAGTGAAACAATGCTTCTCTATGTGAGGTTGCTCTTCCATCAGAAATTATGTTGTCGTTCCCTTCTTATTATTGATGCAGAATTCCCCCGGTGCTACAGTGCTCACATCTGGAACTTGAGTTCAATAAGCTTTATCAATAGAATGGATTGAGTGTTCTTATTATTACTAGCTGCTCATCTTAACAATGATCAGGGCTGTCACATTCCCTCTCCTAAAGAAACAGTCCTCCTCTTTTGTCTACACACCTGAAATTCTCAGCCAACAATTTTCAAATGGTATATAGACAATTTTAAAAAGAAAATAGCAAAAACTATGTAGCCATGCTTATATGCCAAGCTATAGTAAATCACACTCAGCAGTTCTGCATCTTATAAATCCCCTGTCATAATTGGATTCCTCCAGAAGATAAGACCAAAAAAAAAAAACCAAGTCTAATGTATCTCCAGTGAAATTACTCTAGAGTCAAAATCATGTAGTTGAAAGACAACTTATTATTAGTAGGTTTTAATCAATCTTGTCATATACGTTGTCAGCTGTGGACTTGAGTGAGAGATAAGGACAGGTCTTTGGCATATACACAGTCTTTTAACTTTGAACAGCATCTGAGCAGATTGGCTTTGTAATATGAACAGACAGAAACATGTTCAATGGGCACAGAAGAAACTGGCAAGCTGTTCCACAATGTTATATTTAGAGAGAGGATGGTCTGTGAGCTTCAGCAAGAATGCATAAGGGCTAGCTGGAAACAGGGGGAATCAATCAGAGTTAAAATGTCCATATTTGTTTGGCCTGGCCTTTTGGGATTCCTGTCCCTTCCCAAATAGAATGGTGTTTATTAATGCAAAGCATTGTTGTTTTCCTCGCATTCAATGTAGCTACCGACCTAGATGACTGGGGGAAAGCAGAAAACAAATGTGAAAATGAAAAACGGCCATTGGCCTTTTAAATAGAGCCCTCTCAGAATGCTTTTCGAAAGCATAGTGGTACTGATTTCTCTTTAAATCCCTGAAGGAGATTGGGGGGAAAGTGTCTGGCCGCCAGCCTGCTGATATGGCTGCTGACAACAGTGTAAATTAACTCTGATGTGAATTGCTGCATCACATCATTTTATTAAACCAATTGTTTACTGGGGTCGTTAGCTATGGTCATAGCATGAAAAATGTAGTACGATTAGAATTAGCTTCATGTCTCCAGGGGAGAGTGAAGAAATACAGTGACCCTGTTTTTGACTCTTCAGTTGGCCTCATCTGTCAAGAGCCAAATCCAAATACCCTTGTGGTTAGTCCTTAATATTAGAAGGGATTCATCACTTTCCTCTAGAGTCCTTTGAAAAGTCTACTTTGTTCAGCGCCAGTATGAGAAGGCTAGGACAGAAATAATGTTTTCATAAGAGAGGCTGCACACTGTCTTGGTTACCATGAAACAAGGATGGCGGTGGGTGGGGCTACACTTCTCTATGGCCATATAACTTTTCTGTATGTGCCGATTTGATTCTGAGTTAGAGAATGCCAAGATATTCCTTTTAATATTTTTATGACATAATAGTATGTGATTTACCTGAGAGGAAATATAAAAGCACAGGGAAAAAGAGGAAAAAACAAAGAAGAAAGATTTTACATTGACTAATATTTTTTGCCATGTCAAAGTCTTTCCAAAGAAAATATTATCTTCAAAAAACCTGCTTGAGCCATGTATTCAATGCCATACCATGGATAATAGAGTATTTTACAGAACAATGAGGAAAATAGCACTTACTTCTGTGCAAGAAAATCCTGTTTTTAACAGGGTTTTATTTTTTATGAAATATGCATTTAGCATGCATTTTATCCTGCAACACACATTTTATGTATTTTATGGTATTTGTATCTAATGTTGTTCTCCGCCTCAATCTAGAGAGAGAGGTGGGTAAGAAATAAATTATTATTATTATTATTATTATTATTATTATTATTATTATTATTATTACTTTAATATAGTTTGTATGTTTTATGAGCTGAGAACTGTATCACAAAATCTAGAGAAATGCAAAAAGCGAAGGATGCCTGCATTTTGATCTGCCTGTTAATCCAGGAAGTGCAAATCAAGTCAGTTTGCTTAAAAATGCAGCCTGAACAAAATCCTTGAATGTCCCTACATCCCTAGAAGTGGCCTCCTACACAGTGACTATAATGTAGGGATATATTCAGAACCCAGAACAGTGTTCCACAACACAACAACAGGTATTTACAGAGAAAACAACAACAAATAGCTTTCCAAGTAAGCAATACATAAAATGAAAACTTTTTGGATTAAAAAATGTCATAAAATATAAAGTCAAACAATATACATACTACACAATTATACTTCTAACGAAACCAATTATCTCCATCACCTATTTAAATTAATCTCATTTGATTAGAACAAGTCTCCAGAATTAAAATGATAAAGCTAATGTAGTGGGTTTTTTTAAAAATGTTACAGCACCTTCATAAACACTGAATCTTTCATTTGAAGCCAGCAAATATCAGTAAAGCCATGAGAAATATAATGGATATGCCAAATACATTTTAGAAACATTAGAAAAGCTGTGGTGGATCAGACTGAGGGTCCATCTAGACCAGCACTGTGTTCACACAGTGGCCAACCAGGGACCCGCAAGTAGGAAATGGTGCAACAACACCCTCCCACCCATGTTCTCCAGCAACTGGTATATATAGGCTTTTTTGTATTTATGTCTGTAAATCTTCCCTTCCGCCCAACCTCCCTCACTGAGAGGCAGGGATTATCCGTACTACGCAACCAAAATGAAACATTTCAAAGTTCTCTTATTGCAAAGGCAAACAGTTGAGTAAATGGGATTAATGGAACTTAAAAAGTGGAGCGGGTATGTGGCTATTAGTTAGGGCTGTGCACAGAAAAAATATTTGCTACAAAATCTGCCTGGTTGGCTTAGATAGGGGGTCGCCTTGGCTTGGAGGGTAAAGTACACATTCCACTTCATCTTGGACCTTAGTCAAAGGGCCGTCGTTCCTCATTTCCCGAAACATTGGACATCTTCTCTAGGCCCGTAGCCAGCCTAAGAGTCCAGGGTTTGTCTACATAGCCTCTTTGCCCCTGGATTGCTTCGGAGTGGTGGCAGGTGATCTACATGATGCAGGTGCCACTCCAAAGCAATCCAGGGGCAAAGCCCCAAGGCTCTGCACTAAAAAAGTTGGGTACTTACCTCGACATTTTTTTAGCTTGGAGCAAGGCTCTGCGGAGCCTTGTTAAGAAAAAAAAATGGAAAGGGGGTGGTGGAAATCCCTCCACGGAGGGATCACCCCATTCCTCCCCCCTTGTTTCCCTCCTAGTTAGCTGTAAATGTGATCCTTCGCATTTACAGCTGAAAAAAAAGCCAGTCCAATTTTTTTTTTAAAAAAACCCTCTACTCTTAGAAGAAGAGGCATGGATGCTCCCAGGCACCTCTGGACCATCTGCATGGGTGCTTGCGTGGGCGGGCTTGGGAGCGGTGGAGGGAAAGCCCGCAACTGCGCTCCTTCCGATGTAGATGGTTGGAAGGAGCATCAATGCAGCTGTGCTGCAGCTTGCGCTGCCAGGTGCAGCATTAGTGATGTCGTGAAGGTGAGGGCCTGGATGAGGAGGCACCAAAAATGTAGAGGGGGCAGTTCATCTGGTTTGCAAGCCTTTTCAAGACAAAATGGTAAACTTTTTTTAAAAATTATGTGTTGTTAAAAAATAAATAAGGGAGGGCAGAGAAAATCCCCCCCTCCCAGCTACAGGCCTGAACTTCTCCATTAACTATAATAGGGAAATCAACAAAAGTGTAAATCTTTCTTGAATGGAATTTGTAGGTGTAGGAGCCCCTTTTGAGGGGATGAATCCAAATAGGTACAGGGGTTAGGGAGTTATAAATTAGGGAGGGGAACTGTGTTTGTGGCTTTAAAAACGTCATTTCTTGTTTCAGCTGAATGTATCTCGCTGACATGTCAGTTGCCTGTGTATAAGAGGTTTTATACATAAGGATGCAGGCCTCTTCTCCCTGTAACCTGAAGTGGCACATCCTCTCAGTCCTGGCACAAAAGGAGGGTAGTCAGAGATAGGTCACCTTTACCTGGCAGTGTCAGACAGGGGTGGTTCGGACATTTTTGGAGGCAGTAAGCAAGAGACAGAGGGAGTAGTGCAGGCTGGTGGCTCTGATTTCAGTGGAGCTGAGAATCCACTCTGGAACCAGTTAGAACTATAAAGGAGCTATCCAAGGTGCCGAACCCACAGAGTTCTGGCCGTTTCTGACTGAAACTCGGAGCAGATTCACATCTTCACTGAAATCAGAGCCACCAGCCACCCCCACTGGGCTCTCTACACATGTTCTGGTCAATGAGTGTAAATTGGGAAGGAATGTACTGTTGCAATGCTGACTCTTCCATGCATATCCACATACAAGTGCCTGGAAAGGGCTACGGGCAGCGAGGGCTAAGGAAAGCATTGTAGGACACTCCGGTGGCACTCTATTGGTCATCGATCCCATGGCCATAGGAATCAATGCATGCCTTCGATCACAGCCAACGAGCCTTAAGAGAATAGAAGGAAACATAAGATGGGAAGTAAGAGAATGAGAGGTTTAAACAAATGGAAGGAATAACTTTGTCCTACTGATTGTATTTTCTTTTGGGGAAGACACGGACTTTATAAACCACTTTATAAAACATTCAGGTTGGCACAGTTGAATGCCATGGGGATATGCAAACTCTGTCTTACTGCTAACAGTGCTGAACTGGGCAAATAAAACTGTCAAAGTCACTTACAATTAAGGTATCAAAAGAGCACCTTAATCAAATACAAAGCAATGTAGCAGCTTAGCCGCTCGCCCCAATTTATTACGAGAAGTGTAATTCTGAGCCAACTTCCATTTGTGAACATTGCTAACGGTGCACCAGAGGATGACTTAAAGTTTGTTCATAAACAAAAGCTAATAAAAAAGAGAGAAGAAACCACTACAGGATTCAATGAGAGGACACCATTCTTAAACATTTGAAGCAGTCTGATTTTTTTTGGCCAAACTGAAAAATCTTTGTGATTTTTTTTAATGAGTTAATAAGCCTGAACATTTATTAGTACAGAAAGTACAGGTAGAACCATATGATATAATTGAAGTTTAAAGGTCATCCTTATCTTCCACAATATACTTCAGCACACAGAAAATGTAATCAGTTATGGGGGAGAAAAGACATTTTGCTGCTTGACTTAAGAAGCATTAAACCAAAAACTACCAAAGCTAATGAAACAAAAAGAAGAAGGATTAGGAGACTACAAAATAAAGTCGAGAGAACTGGATAAGTCTTTTGATTGTACCATATTTAAGTGGGAAAAAGTACAGGGGGTTCTTAAGTGCATTCAGGAGGCATGTGGACCATTTGCAGCTCATCACTGAATTAAGAACAAAATGAATCTTTGTTTCCCTCTGGAGAACTGTTGTTTCCCTTTGTTTCCCTCTGGAGAACTGTTTCCAGTCATTTCTATAGCTAGGGAATGTTCTCTATCACAGCCAGACACTACAAGGGCAAAGCAAAAATGGCCCTATACCAAGGCCTAATCTACACCTACCACTATTTTGCAGTGGAGGGATAATTGCGAGCTTCCCCACTTCTGCGATCGTCCCTCACAGGGCACTTGCAATGGAAGTTTCCCGGGAGTAAAGGAGAGCCGTTGTGGGAGGACGTGTGCCCCGTGATGGCGCTTCCAAAGGTGTATCAAGAGAAGTGGGACAGATGGGTACGGGGCACAGAATTTTTTTAATACCTCCTCTGAGATGTGCACCAGCGCAAATACACAGAAATACAGGGAGGGATAGGTACTGTGTTGAAGATGTGCTCCTGCACATCAATATGTTTGTGTTAAAAAACCCCACACATGGTTGGTGCCAAAAGATGCCGATAGCCAATCAAAAACTGTGCCAAAAATGGCGGCCACACACTCCTGCACACGTCTGAAACTGCTGGACATGCCCCTGACAGCAGGTTGGCTGTTCGCTGAGCTGGGTGCTTGCACCAAACAACAACAGCTTTGGGAAGGGGCGGGGGCACACCAGCCATGGACTTCGGGATTGTAGCTAGAGAGCTGGAAAAACTGTGGCAAAAGCAGCCAGCGATGTTCCTGAATAACTGAAGGGTCATCCCTAGATCATTGTGGGAGTAGGTGAATGTCATGTGGTGTGGTAGGGATGACCTCAATATTCTGGAATAAATGGCTGGTGTAGATTAGGCCCAAGTGTAGTGCTAGTTGCAATTCAGAGAGACTTTCTTACGGGAACATATGGAAGGGAGTTTGGAGATGGTCCCTGGAGGAAGGGGGTGGAGCCAGAGCAGACTGAGAGGGCCACTAATAAATGCAGTTTCTACATAGATCAGTTTGGCAATAAATAATCATATTCTTGTTTGGTGTGACCTTCATATGAGTGAACCCCCAACTTATTATACCAGGGATAGGGAACCTGTGGCCATCCAGATGTTGCTGGACTGCAACTCCCATCTTTCCTAGCTATTCTTGCTAGGGCTGATGGGGCTTGTAGTCCAACAATATCTGGAGACTCACACATTCTCTGTCCCTGTGATGTACCTTTAGGAGCCAATGACTGAAACTTTAGGTCTTCACTGCTCAATGTAGGAAGCTGTCTTATAGTGGGTCAGACCATTGGTCCATCTAGCCTAGTATTGTTGACACTGACTGGCAGCAGCTCTCCAAGGTTTCAGGCAGTATTCCTTTTCTTGCCCTAATTGGAGAACCTGGGGATTGAACCTGGGACCTTCTGCATGCAAAGCAGGTGTTCTGTCACACTGAGCGATGGACCCTCCTGTAGAACCCTAAACTTCCGAGCAAGCTAGCATCTGGGTTTCTCTCTAGCATTTTGAAAGCACACTTAATTACTCCATACTGAAAAGAAAACATTATGTGATTAATAAGTGTCTATATATTAAATGATTTTTGAGGGCCATTTTGTGGTCCTGTCGTGCTGGTGCCCAGAGGAGGTGCTCTAGTGTTCCTTCTTCCCAGTTACACTGCTGAGGTTTCTCAGACATTTTGAACTTGGGACCGTCATTTATTTATTTATTTATTTATTTATTGCATTTTTATACTGCCCAATAGCCAAAGCTCTCTGGGTGGTTTACAAAAATTAAAACCATAAAAACTATTCAAAATATAAAACAAACAGTATAAAGGCATAATATAAAATAGAATATAAAAATACAACCAGGATAAAACCAAGCAGCAATCCAGAAACTAATACAGATTTAAAATACAAATTTAAAACAGCAAAGTTAAAATTAATTTTAAACATACTCTGTGTTGTATTCCTCCCCAAACAACTTCTGTATCAGACTTTCCTAATTTGGTGCCTTTCAAATATTTTAAACTATGATTCCCAGCATTCCTGACCATTGGTCATGCTAATTGAGGCTGATGGGAATTGAAGTCTAAATCATCTGGGAAGTACTGGGTTGGGGAAAGGTGTTCCATATGTATAGCAGGTATGCACAGGGAGATTGTTCTGTGTACAGTGCAGAATTTTGTTCTTATTTTTGTTTATGATTACACTTTCTTCCACTGTAGAATTCAAGACGGTTACATGAGGTTCCTGGGGTCATCTCCCCTCCAAGCACTGACCAGACTTAGACCAGCTTAGCTTCACTAAAGTGGCTGCCTCATGTGCTTTCAGACCAGGCCCTGGTACCAGGCCGAGTTCAGTTTGAGGTTCTTGATAAGAAATTACCAAAAAATGTGAACTTCTTTATAAAAGAATTTGGGATTAAAAAACACTGAATGTGTCAGAAAACTAAACAGACAGCTTTGTCTATCCAGCTCAGTTGGCTCTGTGTGTTTTATGTCTTCAAAGTCTGTGTTTCGGATGCTGAACTAGGGCTGCCAGGAATAGCTATATCTGTTGAATCTGACCACTGCAGGCAGGAGAGAATTCGTTCAGTTCTTACCCAAACTTACCACAATTTGCAAATTCTTTCATAAACTGGACAGAATGAATTTGAGATTAAACATGAAACTGAATGTAGGGGATAACCAAACTGGCAGATTCAGTCTTCAGTAATGAGGATCTATGGATGATGGTGGGTTGAGGGGAGAGATAATTAAATCCTTCCCTGTCACCTCCACTTTTGCTCACTCCCAGACCAAGGGCCTTGCTAGACCTACCTCAGAATCCGTGTGGGAGAAGCAGCCAGCCCGCACTAGAAGTAGCACGGGTTGTTGCTCCTTTCCACATGTCAGACATGACGGGGAAAGGAAAGCGCCATTGCGTCCTCCATTTTATTTAAAGATAAAGGGGCAATGTGCGCAGGAGCGCATCAACGAAAAGGTAAGTTGGGTTTTTTAAAATAAAGGATTCCCCGCTCCCCCTGTCCCCGATTTCCCCCCACAATGTCTGATGCCCCCCACTTGCCCCCTCACTTGCCCCCCATCTGCTCGCTCACCTGTCTGCTCACTGCCCCCGCTCGCCATGTCCGATGCCCCCTCCACCACCACCCTGGCCACGATCTCCCCACCCTGGCTCCACTCTCCCCCCCATCTCTCCTGCCGGGTCCGCTCTTCCCCCCCGGCCCCCATCCCTCCCCGGGCACAGCACTCCTATGGAGTAAGCGAGCAGCCGGGAAAAGCCGCAGAACCAGCTAGACTTTCTGCAGCCCCGGGCTCAGCCCGGGACTGTGGAAAAACTGGGCCACAAGTGGATCTGGTTATCCCGGGTCAAGGGAGGGTTTAGCCCGGCCTGACCTCGGGATCCCCTGTGTGTCATCTGCACGCATAGCAGGGAGCCCAGGCCTCGCACCGGGCTAAACCCTCGTCTAGGAAGGCCCCAAGTCCAGCTGGGGGCAGAACAAGAGCACAAAGCTAGTTGCTGGGACTGATTCTGCTGTCAGGTGAGCCCTGCCCTTTCCACCGGAAAGTCAGATGCTCACCCTGCTGACCCCAGGGAACCTAGAGCATAGTTTTAGAATCTAGGGCAGAGGGAACTACAGTGCAGCCTCTGTAGACGATGCTTTAGGAAACCATAAGAAACTCTGTGTGTGTGCGTGTTGGCATCTGGAGAGAAACTCTTCCCTCAGGTGTGCAACTCAATCCCAAGCCTTGAGTTTCGATGCAACCGACAGTTTTATCATGCAGTCAGTTTTGGTTGGCAGGAACATTCCCAGAAAAAATGCAATCTCCAATTCATTCCAAATTCCCAAAGGGTCTGTTTGGAAAGGGAGGGGAAATTCAAGAATACAAGGGTGAGGAATTCTTATTTATGAGCAAAAGAAACTTGCACCAGAGCTCTTAATTTCTCAACTGGTGCTCAAGCTTGCCTGACGTTAAGCCCCAGACCATCTTCCGCACCATTCTCAGACATGTACATAGAGAAAGGGATTTGTAGTGCTGGCTGTACGTTCAGTAGAGTGCTGGATTCTTTGTTGTTGCATCATATATTCCACAACTGAGCTCTGACATTATTTGAAACAGGTTCTGGGGAGATGTCACTCAATTGATAATAATGCCTAGCACCGGGGGTGGGGTGGGGGTGGGAGATTTCAGGCTTTTTTATTATGATTATTATTAGCACCTTCAGGTCTACCGAGAATTTGAGTTTCAGAGCTGAATAGAGGTGGGGTTGCACTTCTAGGCTTGTTCCCAACAAAAACAGTTTCCCCCACTATCACCTTCTGAGAAGGTGACACCTACACACTCAGACCTCCATGCCTGCAGGTCCTGGAACCCTGCGTGATCAATGTATGAATGCATGAAGGGTCCTACAACGATAAGCATTTTGCTAGTAATGCAGGGCTGCAGACTTTTGAAGAGCCAGACTAGAAGGAGAGAGGGAGGGATCAAGACCCTCTCGTGATCCAGGAATGGGGGAGAAATTCATTCCATTCATAATTTTAATGCAGATTTACCTAATTTCACACTTTCGAACCACTATTTATTTATTTATTTATTTAAGGATTTTTATGCCGCCATTCAGCCAAAAAAGGCTCTCACGGCGGCTTACAAAAGTATTTCTTGACAGTCCCTGCCCACAGGCTTACAATCTAAAAGACATGACACAAAAGGAAAGGGGATTGGGAGGGAGGAGGAGGAGGGGGAAAAGGAAAGCAAACTCAGGCACTACAATCTTAGTTGCAAAGTTCAGCAGTTACAGTTGGTAGCAGGAGGGAGGGGGCTCTGAGCTGGAGCTGGACCCAGGCACGGTGGAGAGGTGCCTGGCTGCTGCTTCCTCCCTCACTGGTGGCCTCTGCAGTTACAGATGACAGCAGGAGGGAGGGGGCTCTCAGCTGGAGCTGGACCCAGGCACGGTGGAGAAGTGCCTGGCTGCTGCTTCCTCCCTCACTGGTGGCCTCTGCAGTTACAGTTTGAAACAGAACTCAAAATCTGAAGTTTCTCCAATAAAAAAAATGTATAAAATGTGTATATTAGGCAAAAATGCATACAATAATACATGTATTTGGAAAAATGTGCACATTATGCATTTCATGCAAACCTTTTTTAAAAAATCCTCAAAGTTGAAGGTGAACAGATCGTAAGATTGGAAAAAAATGAGAAACTGATATTGACAGAATCATCCAGCCTGACCATACCAGGGCAAACAGAGATCTTTTTGGGTGTAATCCTCCCTTCCATTGCCGTCTTTCCAAGTACTGCTTAAATTACAAGTTCCATGCCTCAAGCTTACCTGGAAATTATAGCCTTTGACTTGGGAGCTATACCTCCAATGAACGGCTATTTATTATGATTACTGGTGAGGGAACACAGTTCTATCTGTTTCCTCAGATACTCTTATAAGTACCTACTGCATTTCTCCCAGGGTTGGAGCTATGCCCAGGGAAATCTCACAATGATTAAATCCTGTTTTCAGGGAAGGCAACTGGGAAAAGGGAAGAATAAAAAGAGGAGCAAAGTCAGAAGGGCTAACACAGGGAGGAAATAAACGAGGAAGAACATATTGAGAATAAACTGAAGAAGAATTAAAGAGGGGTTGTGGTCAAAGAAGGAAGTGTAAAGGAAGGAAGAAATGTGGAGAAAGTGTAAAATGGTAAAGAGGGGCAGATGAGAATGACAAAGGGAAAAAATGTTTCAGGCAAAAAAAGAAAAAAAAAGATGCCAGGATTAGAAAGAGATGGAAACTCTGAGAGGGGAATTAAATGGAAAAGTAAGGGAGCATAAGCAAAATGTGAGAAGAAGCCAGGGTAAAAATGGATCAAGCAGAGCGAGGGAAGAAAGGAAAATAAGAGAAGCAGAGAAAACGTTGGATTTTGAAGAATTTATATTTGCAGGCCTTGGGGATTGCCAAGCTTTTCTCTATAAAAATATGAAATCCCACAGAAAATCAGTATTTCATTATAAAAAGATAATGGGATTAGACAGAATACATGGATATAAAATAAGAACAAGAAATGTCTCAGTCAAAAGGAGGGAAGAAGTGGAAGAAAAAATAATGCTCTTAACAACACAATCCTATCTGTGTCTACTCAGAAGTAAGTCCTATTATATTGAACAGGTCCTACTCCCAAATAATAATAATAATAATAATAATAATAATAATAATAATAATAATACAACTAATAATTCAAATACAAATAAAGAGTCCAGCTGAAGGCTACTTTGTGATAGCGATGGCAGTGAAGGAAGCATACATACTGCTCTGCAACCAGGCAGCCCTGCTAATGAAGTTGTTCTTCCTTGTAAATGGAATGCTACATCCTTTAGGTGAATAGAGGGGTTTGTTTGCTTGACCACCTACCTTAACAGTTGTGCAAGGTGTTCTTTGCTGATAAAGTTGCTTGAATCTGTTCTGATCTTGATTCAATACTATATCAGATTCAATGCCTGAGGGATTCAGGCCCTTCTCTGGTTAGGATTTATTGCATGGTTCTTGGTTCTGTTTGCGTTGCAACTTGTCTATTTGACCTGCAACATTTTTGGCTAATTCTAGGGCAGAGGAAGGCAACCTGGTGCCTTCCAGTTGGGAGCGGCCACTCCCAGAAGCCCCAGCCAGCATGGCCAATGGTCAGGGATTATCTGAGGTGTCATCCAAAATATCTGGAAGACACTAGATTGCCTACCCCTGTAGAGAGCCTTGCAGGGAAACTGCCCCCTCTTTTTGTGATAATGAACCTCTCAATGAGGGACAGTATAGTTCCATATGGTCTGAAGGAGGTAGGAGTTAAAGAAACCTTGGGTTGTATCCAATGTTAGTCCTACTTAGAATAGACCTATTGAAATCAATGGGACAAAATAGACTAACAGTGGATAACCCATCGGATACAACCCCTTTTTTTGATCACCCATATCTGGTCAGTGCCCAATCTTTAATTTTTAGCTAAAGTATTTCAACTGCTGATAGCTGAGCAGCTCTACCCAATTCTGGATGAAACAGATGATCTAGGTTCATTTCAACATGACTTCAAATAGGATTCAGGATTTAGGATGCTTGGTTACCTTAGTGTGCAACCTATACCAGGTGATATATAAGGGGAATGTGACCTTACCAGTTCTCCTTGATCCTTTAGTGGCTTTTCAATACCATTAACCATAATATCCTTCTGGAGCTACTCATGGGATGGTGACACCCTGTTTCAGCAGTGCTGTTTATATTTTGATAGAAGGTTCAAAAAGATGTTATTCCTCACTCTGTTTGGAGCTCTGTTATAGGGTGCCTCAGGAGACTGCCAATCCCCAGTGTAGTTTATCATCCACATGAAACCACTGAGGTACTTTGAAAATTTGGAACTGGATATCATCAGTATCTAGATAATGCTCAACTCTATTTCTCTTCTATTTGAACCAGGCTAGCCTCCTGTCTGGAATTGGTAATGGATTCAATAAATTCAGTCTAGCCAATACAAGTTGTTCAAAGTAAGTAATCTTAATTCCTGTGGAGTGCTGGGAATGCCTACACTGGATGTGGTTGCACTCTCTTAAAAACTGGGCTCACATCTTGGGAATGCTTTTAGATCCTGTCCTACTCCTGTTTAGAGCTGTGGCTAGGGGCCTGCTTTTTCAGCTTTGCATAATTTATCTGCTTTGCCACTTCCTGCAAAAGAGGGACCTAAATACTGTGGTTCATGTCCTACTGCTTTAAAGCACTTTATAACAGTTTTGACAACTGTTAGGGCCCAGGACATACTCCATATACAGGCCATGGCTAGACCAGGCCTATATCCCGGGATTGTCCCAGGATCATCCCTGTGCATTCAAATGACACACAGGGGATCCTGGGAGCAGGCAGGGATGACCCCTCCATTTGCCTGGGATAATCCTTAAGTCTAGCTAAGGCCACAGTTGTCAAAACTGTTATAAAGCGCTTTAAAGCAGTAGTGTAGACTACTGTAATGCATTGTATCTGGGGCTGTCCTTGAAGGCTGGTTTTAAACTGGTAATAACAAAGAGTTAGTATACTTCAGAAACTTCACTGAATATCCCATAGTTTGCAGTCAAAGAGAGATAAAGGCCTTTTAAAACAAACAAACAAACAAACAAACAAACAAACAAACAGAGCTCAAACCCAATAAGTCAGAGCTATATATTGGAATTACAGGATAGAAGTGTGAAAGGGGTCGAATTATTGCAGGAAATGTACTTGCCAAATCTGTTGTGAATAAAAAAAGGCAACACTTTAAGATACAAACAGCTCTTAAAGGTCCTGCAATCTTCAGCTATAACTACCCTGCTGGATATCACTATTGAAGGTAGGACAAACATCTGTTTAGAGTAAGGTATTGTTGTAAAAGATGGATAGGTAGAGATTATAGATAGAATGTGGATTATTATAACAACAACAACAACAACAACAACAACCCATGATCTAACTGAAGAGCTTTTGGAACATGAAAAGTCAGTTTTATTTCCTCCTGCCCCCGTCACAGATCCAAAGAAAGGCACCTGAAGATGGCAATTGAGAGGTACTCTCTGGGGGTTAAATAAACAGTGTGGCTGTTATGTGGAGATGCGGATTAGATACTTGAACTGCCTGTGACTTTCAGGAAAAAAATAAAGTAAACTCCATTGTATGTTGTTGTGGAAGCTGTTCAGCTTCCGATAGGGCACTGCGGTGAGATATCAGGCAGCTGCAGATTTCAGCCTCACACAGTTACAATTGAAAGAAAGGTTTCTTTGTTTGACTTAGATAATTAAAATCAAGATTAATGTGTTCCCAGCCTGATCAGTGACAGCCACATTTGGAACATAAATATACATGTAAATGTTCTACCAGTTAATCCAGATCATAAAATGAAAATGGAAAGATTTATTGGAGCTGCAGAAATGAGGGTACACGTATTTCAATTCCACTATTAATTTTTTTTTAAAAATGCGATATTTCCCAATATGATGGGTTTTTATGAAATCAATGCTAATAAAAAAGACTGGATATATGGAGTCTTATGACTATAATTAATTGCATTTCTAATGTGAAGCATAGTTAGCATGGATTTATTACCATTTAGCAGAGAATGATAAGGATACATAGTTATTTCAGAAATAAACTCCCACCTACCCCGTTCACCCATTATTTAAAAATATCTTTTTAGACTTTCATCATAAAATGTTTTCTTGTAAGGACATCTGGCTGGATTCTTACTTGAGAGTAAGCTCCATTGAAGTTGGTAAACATGCACATGGTTAGAGATGGGTGAATCCCACCCCCCTGCAACCACAACTTTCATCGGATTGGTTTAGCAATGAGCCTATCATTCCAAAATAGATAAGTATTCCAAAATACTATCATTCCAAAATAGATAAGTAACATGGTTACTTGCTAAATCTAATCCCAATTTGCTAAATTTCCCCAGGAGCAGTTCCTCAAAGTCATTCCCAGCAAAGCAACATGAACTTATTTTCCCATTGCTTTGCTAGGAGGCTGCTTTGAAGAGATGCCCCTCAGAAAACTAAGACTGCAGGGTAAAAGCCTGCCTCCCATGGGGTGACACCTGAGCCTTGTGGGGTGGGCTTTTTGCCTCCCACCCCTATTTTTCCTGAGGTTAGCTCTTCTGCACAGCTCCCTAGCAAAGCAACAAACATCATTTGCTAGGCTAGATTATTGAGGGGGGTGAGTCAGGTTCTGGCAGCGGGGGCTGGCTTGTTTGGATTGGAAAGCTCCCACACCTTACTGTGACTTTCATCCTTGCAGCAATCCCACCATCGCAACACACTCCTTTGCACAGAACCATGTGATTTGTTCACTTCTTGGATACCACGATGTCCATGTGATCACACGAGATCCAGATATTACCACATTGGCTGAGGTTTTTCAAAGTAGTACAGGAGATGTCCTGGCTGTTGGCAATGTTGTGTAATGGATCTGCAAACTTCCATGGTCAATGATGAGCGTGCTATAAATCGCTCGTTTAGAGAATCTCAATGACAGAGGCAGCTTTGTTTTCTAAGCCGGGAACCTCATCATCTGCATCCAAAGAGTCCTAGTTCAGAGTCCTGGTACCTTATCATCCTCATCCAAAGGGGTTGATGTCAGGGTCCAAAATTCCAGTTTCTTCAAACTGCATGGGGAACTATGCTTAATACATGATTCCTTGGCTTGGTTGAGTCTCTCGGCAGCAGAAACATTATATATGTCAGGCTTTCTATCTGACTCTTACCTATCATGTTCATGAAGTAAACACATGTCCTGAATGTGCTCCCATTTGGTGTGGTTGAAGATTGATCACATCCCTGATGGATCCTAGAATCTCTTTTTGATCATTAATTGTTGGCCCTAATGGATCTCCATTGATGGGCTTGCCAGGGAAGATTTACCACAAATTCTTTTTCAGGGTGTATATGACCTTGCTGAGAAAATTAGCATGATATCTGAGAAAGCAGATGTCTTTAACATATTACAGTGTTTAAGTCAACATCGGTTTCTCATTAAAATAGATGACATAACATTGCCACCCTCTTTTCACTTATGGAAACTATATAGATGTAGGATGCAATCCTATGGGTTATGCTCCCAATAGACAAAAGGGCTCCTATGCCCTGCCAGCAAGAGTGAGGCAGGGTGAGAGGAGCATGGAGATGAGTTAATGTCTGTTTTTCCATTTAAAATGCAAAAAGCAACTAGACGGTCTGTGGAACCTGTCTAGCCGACTTATCTTTCAGCGGGTGGACAGGAGATCCCAGAGGACATTGCCAATTGCAGCCTCTCCTCTCCTCTCCCCATCCACCAGCACACACCCTGTTCTCAATCTCCCAATTTCTCTTTTGAGGTCACAGCTGCAAAGCATTCCCCAAAGCTGGGAGAGGGGAGGCAAGTTCCATGATTGGATCTCCTCTGTGCTTGTAGCTCTGTCTATGGGCATGGAGGAGGTGATCCACAGCTTCCTATGGTGCCTCAGATACTGTCTAGGATCCAGAGGATTACTCTTTAAAGGCACAATCCTATGCATGGTCCCAGGACATGATCTGAAGTCACATGAGGAAGCTACCTTGCTGAAGCTAAGGAGGTCTGGGTCTGGTCAGTGCTTGGAGGGGAGACCACTAGGGAACTGCATGGAGCAACCTTGAGTTCCATGATGGAAGAAAGGTGGGATATAAATGAAATAAATAACACGTTTAGACAGAGAAAAAGGCCTACAACTCCTTTTCTCTGCCTAAACATGCATAGGGTTGCACTCTAAGTTGTGAAAATAAATCTTGACATACCTGAAAGAAAGCCATTTTCCTCCTTAAAAAAGATGTAGTCGAAAAGGAAGCATTTCCCTAACAATATGTCTTTTATGTTTTAAGGTGAAACTCTGTTTCTCTTTGATAGAACCTCAGATATTCTTTATCTTGGAAAAGGAGCTCATGGACACAATGGAAATTATTGGCCAGAATTTGACCAGGCTTCTACATGCCCTTGTATCATGCTTTTCCGCTATGAACTGTTTAATTAAAATAAACAGGAGTGCTGACAAGACAAAAAAATTTGTGTGTAGGTATAAGACACACAAGTGTCTTTGTGTGTATAAAGGCAAGACAATGTTGCAGCTTTAGAAGGGATCCATTTTGTTTAGTTATGACTCCATCAGATCGCAAGGGGGTAACGTTATCTTCTTCATCTTCTGTGAATAAGGTACATGAAAGGATGGAGAAAGGTGAGCAACAAACTAAAATGTTTGCCGTGTTTCAAAAAAACTATTGGGAGATACAGCAGTGGTCGATAATAGCTTGCAAGATGTAATGTGGCAGCGACTGAAGCGGAAGACAAGCAATCCATGGGGGAGGGGGAAAGTTCAACTAACTTTCACAAGACCTGACAAAATATCTCACAAGACTGAATAAAAATAAATGCAGAAAACCTATTGGCCTGGAAAACACACCATTAATGTTGTCAGTTTCCCATAGGAGAATGAAAAGGCTAATCTCTTTGGATTTATTTAGCCCCCTTCATTAGGTCATGTTAGAGATTGTGTTCAGTTTGCATGGGGGTAATTCACAGTTACGTTGGACAAGACAAAGGCAAAATCTGCAGAGACAATAAATGGTCATATTTCAGAACATACCATTATCATCTCCATTTTGGGGGAGTTGTTCCATAATTTGTGATTGAGATGTTTACATTTGATTCTACTTACCATGGTCAATTTCTGATCTTGGTATTTCATTTTCAGGAGATATTGCTTCTCTTCTGTTTCTGCCTTTTGTCCTATCTGGACTAGGTGAAGTGTTACTTCTTTGGAGTAAGTGTCACATAAACCCAAAATACATTGATCTAAGGAAGCATGTTTTTACAGGAGTATTAGCAATTACCATGATTGAAACTGCTTATATTCCAGAAGACCAGCGTGATTTCTAATCCTTGTGATTCTGGTTACAACCAGGGGACTGACTTCACGGCACTGTGTTGCCTCTGCTTACCCACTAAATCACAGTTTCATTGCTGCGGGGTAGAGTTGGGTAATCTTGATGGCAGGAGGCAGCACAGGCTTTCCAGCAGTAATCAGACTCACCTGTGGTGACCTTGCTTTGGAGAAAAAAGTTGGGATAGTCCCTAACATTTTTTTTAGCACAGAGCTTCGTGTAAAAGCCCTGTGGTAGCTGTGAGTTGGTGGCTGTGTCATATAATCAGCGCAGCGCTGATTTGCAGCCACAATGGAGCTTAGAAGACATATAGAAAGCCCCCAGGATGTTACTGTCATGACCCACTCATCTTGAGACTCCTTTTTACCTTTCTCTTTAAAGGATAAACGCAGCTAGTATATGGATGCCCACTCTGTGGATTATTTTTTCCCTGTCTGTTCCCACCTCTGGGCATCACCCTTTTACTCTCCCACTGGTTTTGTGATTCTCTGACCCTTTCTGGTCCCACAGCAACCAGCTTGTCACTCTGTGCTCTTTTTTACTCTTTTTCTTTACCGCTGCCACCATATAACTCCGTACCTTACCCCAGGTACTTAAAGAATCTGATCCAGTGTGAAACAAAATAACGTTTAACAAGAACTGAGTTCACAGATTTTATCAATTTTGTGGTTTCATTTGTTTCAGTACTTGGTTGTTATAATACAGTTGTCATGTATCCTTGCCTACTCTACCCTCTAAAGTCAAATCTAACTCCTTCTTCTCTCTCTTATTGCTAAAACAATAAAATGCAGACCCTGCACTAATCTAACCTCTTCAGCAGACTAACCCTGACTCTCTCTCACTCCCAACTGTTATTCCCCTTCCCACGCTTGAATCCAACAGCCAATCAGCATTCACTCCAACATTCCATTCACTCACTTCCCCTCCTAATGGAATTAACAGCTTACCAGCCTTACCATGTGAAGTCCAAACAGCATTTACATCACAGATACACAGATGAAACAGTGAAACATCACAGTTACCTGAATTGGGAAGGATTTATTCTAAGAGAGGGAGGGGGAAGAATGTCATCATGGCCTTGAGCAAGCCATTATCCCTTACTCTACACTCCCAGTTCATATGTAAAAAAGGTCACTGTGCCTCATCTCCCTTCTTCATGAGGGTCCCTGGGCCATGACTCTTTGTAGAGGCTTTTCACAGGGTGCAGATGGCTGCAGGAGGGAGGAAGCGTTGGTTAACTTTCCTTCCATGAACTTCCTTAATGCTGCAATCCTATACCCATTTACCTGGGAGAAAGCCTCATTGCACTCAGAGGGACTGAGAAATGCAGTCCCTCTGAGTTTCTCTTTGGATCCAAGCCATTGTTATTCTTTGTTAATAAACACACAAAAAATAGAAGTGGTCAAGACAGAGAAGTGTTGGCATATATAATAGTTGCTGCCAAAATATTATATGTAAAGTACTAGAAACAGAGACAAAATGCCAATAACTAAAGAGCAGCTGAATAAACAAAGGGATTAGACTATGATGTAAAAAATAACAAATTATCTATGTGTGAGTAAATTAATTATAATTGTGATAAAAAGAAACACAAACAGTGGTTAGACTATGAATGGAGTGAGCTGAGTTCAAATTCCTACTGGGCCATAAAGCTCACTGGTTATTTTAGGTCAGTTCCCCCATCTCTCATCTAAACCTATTACCATGAAGGAAGGATGGGATAACAATATAATAAATAAAAACTGATATGTCAAATTGACTGCAACATAAACCATGTTAGATTAATCTTTGTAAGCTGCTCAGTGAGCTTTAGCTATGCGACAGTATAGAAATGTAAATAATAATAATAATAATAATAATAATAATAATAATAATAAAAATACTAATAATGCTTTTCATGTCCAGATAATGATCTAGATCAGTGATTCTACAACTAAGATCTTTCTTCAGAGACAAGACATTTCTTACAGATCTGAGGTTATAAAATGTTTGGTTTATAGGCCAAGATATAAGACAATGATGGGTATAGAAAGGAATGGTCCCTTTCCAGATTTACAGCCTAGAAAATGCTGTGACTTCAAGATGTCCACCTGAGAACATTAGACAAGGCAATCTTTAACTATCATAAAGCGTTTCCAGGGTGATTTTTAATTATTAGTGAAAGTCAGGATTTCAACATCTGATAAGAATGCCAGTCAGGCAATATCACCACTTTTTAAAACCCTTTAAAATCTCTGTTTTTCTTTAAGGGCAGAGCCACATTTGTGTTTTAAGGACATAATTCTCCATTATGCTTTAAGAGACATGGGGTTGCCCCTTCCCCCATGTCTTAGTCTCCCTTTGTCTTTGTAGTGGTCCTGTTCAGACAACATGCTAAGCCACGACGGATAAGCATTTTGAGCTAACCATAATGGCTTAGTGTGTCATGTGGATGGTGTTTTTCTAATCATGGAGGCTACATAACCACAGTTTAACCAAGCTCACTAACCACTAGCTGCAAAAGGGTTAGCGTCCCTAACCATGACTTAGCATGTTGTCTGAACAGGTCCAGTGTCTACTGCAGGCCAAGCTAAAACTAGCCCACTAACCATATGTTATTACTGCCAGCCATTTGATAATCTCCTGGGTTTGCCACTTTCAGTTTCCCCCAACTCTTCACTACCCCTAAGGGTCCATGCCTTCACTTTCAGTTTTAGGGTGACCATATGAAAAGGAGGACAGGGCTCCTGTATCTTTAACAGGGAATTTCAGCAGGTGTCCTTTGTATGTGTGCAGCACCTGGTGAAATTCCCTGTTCATCACAACAGCAGGAGCTTTAACTGTTGTGATGAAGAAGGAATTTCACCAGCTGCTGCATGCATACAAAGGACACCCTTTTCTATACAACTGTTAAAGATACAGGAGCCCAGTCCTCCTTTCTGTATGGTCACCCTAGCACCCCAAGAACATTTTGCCCATACCCCACAAAAGCCAGCACTATACCACGAAGAGGGGAGATGAGGCATGCGACTGTGTCTGTCTTATAACATCATATGTTAGCAGTTACTTCAAGGGCCTGTAATATAGGGTGACCATATGAAAAGGAGGACAGGGCTCCTGTATCTTTAACAGTTGTATTGAAAAGGAAATTTCAGCAGGTGTCATTTGTATATATGGGGAACCTGGTGAAATTTCCTCTTCATCACAACAGTTGAAGCTGCAGGTCATTCTAGTATAGTTCCTGCAGCTTTAACCTGTGGTGATGAAGAGGGAATTTCACCAGGTGTCATTTCACAGATGACACCTGCTGAAATCCCCTTTTCTATGCAACTGTTAAAAATACAGGAGCCCTGTCCTCCTTTTCATATGGTCACCCTATGTAATACCACAGCATGTAATTTACAGGTAAAATCTGTTTTAACTTCAAGCATTGAGCTGTATTCCTCTAACTTGCAATACCCCAAGCAGCTCAGCCTATGCAATGCTAGATACACATTGCATTGCCCTTGAAAAAGAAATCACCACTTTAGATACCTTTAAAAAAAAAAAAAAAAAAAAAAACATTTTAAGCATGCATGTATACACCCACCCATCCCCCTAAGGAGGAAAGGCACATCTTTTCACTGTTTTGAAGGAGTAATCATGAGTTCCAGGGAGTACCAACTGCCAATGAATAGTTTGCTCTGTGCTCGTAATAGACAGTCCTTTTGATTGATCATGCCTTTTGTCCAAACGAACATGTAACTCGATTTGGTAACTGTGACTCAGCGTGCCATTTTTGAAATGAGACTTCTATTTGTTATTCCTCTTCCTCTGTTTATTTAGTGGACACATAAAGAGTTTATTTCCCACTGTCTTCCCACAGTTGAAAATTTGTGGCTCTGGTAATAAAACAAGCAGTTTGTCAGGAGGAGGGAGAACATACAAGTGGCAGACAAGTGTTTTCCTTAGAATACTGTCACCCTTCCTGTTTATTTCTGGAACTTCAAAATCGCCAGGAAGTATGGCAATTATAAATCTGTGAGGAAATGCCTGAGTTATGTAGAAACTTGACGAGGAATGTTATGAGAGTCTGGCAGCTAGCAAAGGTATTTTCATTATTTTATTTTTTTACATTTATTCTTGGAAACCTCGGCTGACTAAAACAAAATAAAGGCAGTGGCTTGGGAAAAACATGAGTGCAACCTTTGACAGGATTTTCAGGCAGGGACAAGGTTTTCTGGGATAGCACTAGTCAGGCTGCCCCAAACGAGTGCACCCCAGATATGTTAGGAACATGCTGACTGGGAATGATGGGAACTGGGCTAGTAACACATGGTATCATTTTAAAACTGTGTACAGCAAATTTGAGACACAGTTTTACACTGCTTTCTCTCATGGGAAACACTAGCATGTACACTTGACATTTTCAAGAGCATGCTTAAAACATGTCAGGTGCAACCCTGAAAGATTATGGCTTGCATCCTGATATCCCATGATCAGAAATCTGCACATCGGACTCTCCCGCCAGTGGAAGGAGATTGTTTCCAGACAGGAGAGTGAATCATACTTGTGTGAATTATAAAGCATTAATATTATTATTTTGACAAGTTGCTCTAAACAGCTTGGGTGTTGTACTTAAGAGAAGATGAGACATAACATGTTTCATGTGGGAGTCACAAATATATACCTTATAGTTATGGATCAGGCAATGCAAAAATTGAGTCCCCCTACTTAGCAGAAACTCCCTGCTCACTTGGGCAGAGGGAGGAGCTTTATGCACACTTTGGAAGAGGTGATGAAGTAAATGGAAACCCCCCCCCCCTCTTCATTAAGACTTTCCTGTGCATTTTGGAAGGCATCCAGAGATCAGGATTGGATTAGAGATCAGAGATATAGCTGATGAACCACAACATCAAATTAAGTATAAAGGAACTTTGACATGAGCATGGGTGAGTTTTATCAGAAAAGGTACAGATCCAAAATTCAGTTGACTTGGTGTTGATGCTACCAGGGCTGGCAGCTCTAAACCAGGGGCCTGTTTTGATGGTGCACACTGGTGCTGTCCCCCACCCCAACCCCATGGTTCTGCTCCTGTGGGATTGGGCTAGGTAATTCCCTTGCCAAGGAGCGAGTGCAGGGTTTACAGCGCCCCCTGTCCCTCCCTGACTTTCCCCCTCACTCTCCTTTTGACTTTATTTCTGCTTTATTTCACCCCTTGCGTGTACTGCAGGCTTCTCCTGCAAAAGGGAAACTTACAAGCAAAATAAACTCTTCTCCCCACACCAGCGTCCATTTGGCTCACCGTCCCACCCCCTACCCTTTGCCTGGACAGATGGCGACCAATCAAGGGTTATTGTGACGTCACCGACCTTTTCACTAGACCCTTCTCAGGCCAAGCACCTCCACTTGACAACCTGAGGGAGGGTTAAATAAAACCTTTCCCTTAGCTATGAGGGAAACAAGTTTAATATAGGATCTCTCAAAATATACTGTGGGAATACTCTGGTGTGGGTGTTTAATAACTGTAAGGCAGGTAAAGCTGACACATGGTATTGGTAGCTAACAAAAGAAAAATAAGTTTATTGTGGTTTAAAAGCTTTAAATAAAAATATAATACTTTCAATCCTGCTTAATCTAAGCGCTCCACACACCAACCACCTCACTCTCTTCACACCAATCCTAAATCCCTAGAAACCTTCTTACTCTACAATTAAACAATTCTCCTCACACACACTCAAACTCGCATCCCAACACTCTCCTTATATACTCCTTTTCCCCCACCTCTTACATCATAAACCACACCCACTCAGTTCTAACATTCCATACTTACCGGACATACTAAACTAGACATATACAATATACTCCGATTGTGGGGTGGCGCCACAGTCATCATCTGCCCAGCCATGCCTCCGTGTCGAGGATGGAGTGAAGTTAAGACTGCTGAAGGGCTGAGTTTGCCTCCCTCTATCCTGAAAAGGTGGGGAAGTCCATTACTTTTAAAATGCAGGGCTTCTTTGGAAAGCCCCGCGATGGCTTCGAGGTGGCTGCTGTGTCATATAATTGATGCAGTGCCACTGCGGAGCCACTGCAGGGCTTCCAGAGTGTATAGACCACCCCCAGTTGGAGCCAGAAGAAAGCATGGATGCTGACAGTCTACCAATGTGGTAGGAATGAAATGAACATTTCAGAGTTCTAGCCATGGGCACAAAAGTTATTGGAAAACATGCCTACCAAATTTAGTGATTATGAGACTTTTTCTTGCCTTTCCACTCTAAAAACAGGGTGCTGAAAGTGGCTAACTTAATAAAAATTAAAAGCAATCCACTATAGTGAAACCATTTAACTGAACAACAATAGAAAAAACAACAACAGCAGATTTTTTTTTAAAGGTGGGGGGGGGGCAAAGAAATAAGGTCTTCAACTTCTGGCAGAGACCAAGAAAGGATGGAAAAAGAATTATCATGGAGCTGTCACCACAAAGAAGGCCATTCCCAACTGTTCCCAACAGCCATACTTCAAATGGTGGTAGGACAGGCAAGAGGCCTCTACTGTTGATCTCAGTGATTGGCAAGATCACATGGGAGGCTTTCAGCAGGGAAAGGCAGACACGAGTTCTTCTCAATGAAATGAGCAGGTGGACCTGTTGCCTGTTCTAGCTCCAGATGCAATAAATGTGTACGCTGCTGCTTTCACAAAGTCTGCAATACAGAAATTATGGTCTTATAATCAGATATTATTCTCCAAGCTTCTGCAACAGTGAATAACACAATGCATTGGCTATTCTGCATCAGCTGATCTCTCTCTCTCTCTCTCTCTGTCCTGTCCTGTCCTGTCCTGTCCTGTTCCATATATTATAGTAAACTTTCAAAAGGTAATTGTTGAAAAGTGGTTTTACCCAAAGTTTTTTAAACTTTTCAAGAAGACTTGCTTTGTCCATTTCCCCTTTCCTTAGGAAAAAAGAAACACTGGCGTGATGCAAGGATACAAATGGTATGTAGGCAAGGACTGAGATGAAAACACATACGTATTGTCTGCATGGTTCCCATGGGAAAGGAAAAGGAATAACACAGAGCAAAATGTACATCTCTGGTGTTAAAAAAAAAAAGAGAGAGAGAGAGAGAGAGAGAGAGAGAGAGAGAGAGAGAGAGAGAGAGAGAGAGAACAGAATGTTCCACACCTAACAGTTATTTTTGCAATACATCTTGCCTTCCCATACACAAAGAATACAGGTGGCATTTCATCACATAGGCTATTAAACAGGAAATGGAAAATATCTGAGTGCCAACAATAATTAGGAAATTATAATTAGCAATCAAGAATGACAGGAAATAAAAAATGGCTTTATTTTCTGCCTTTTGGAAAGAATTCTGGATTATAGTCCCAAAGGAGACAACAATGTTCTGTTCTCTGAAATGCAAACAACCTAGCTCAAGGTTTTATCCATGATCTTCATCAAAGTCCCAGCACCCACTTTCTCTTCTCCTCACATATTGAATTGATACTTTATACTTTTTCAAGGGCAATCTGGTTAGAAAGCTGCCTTTTATAGTTTAGACCTTGTGCAGTGCCTGCTGAACCTGGTCCAAGGAAAGAGCCAAAGCTGATACCTGTTTTCCAGTAACTATCTAAGAAACGGTCGCGCGCGCACACACACACACACACATGTACACCCACCCACACCCATAGAGTTACGTGCATATTTATGCACATATTGATACACACAACATGTAGATAAACTCACATTGCCATTTATTTATTTAGTTATTTATTTTCCTTATATCCTGGCTTTTCTCATCTTGCAAGGACCCAAGATGGCTTACATGGGCCCTCTCCATTTTATCTGCACCACAACCCTGTGAGGTAGATTAGGCTGAGAGCCAGTGACTGGCCTGAAGTCATCCAGTGAGCTTCATGGCTGAGTAGGACTAGAACCCATATCTTCAGAGTCCCTGTCCAATATTCTAACCACTACACCATGCTTGTTCAAGTTTTAGATTATGATGATTCCTGCTCTTTTGCAGTTGTACCCTGAATGGCTTAAAAACAGATAGAAAGATATAGATCTAATAATAAAATTCAACAAACTAATCCAAAACAAACCAGTCAGCCATGGGCCAGTGAGACGTGTGTGTGTGTGTGTGTGTGTGTGTTGGTGATATATTCGGGCTGTCAGTTGTCATGCTTTCATGTTTCCTGTGTGTACAGCTTGGGGTGGTGACTGGCAGGGGCAGAGTTACCCACATGGCCTTGTGACCCACTCTAGTGTGCTTTTGCCATGGCAAGGGGTTCATCTGAACCTCCCTCATGTGATTTCATTCACAATGTGAACCTATTGAACCAACCTCTAACATCTTAGTTTGGTTGTGTGAATGAGGAGAGCAAGGGACTTAGGGAACGAAACCAACGGTAAAGCAATAAGGAACAAAATGGATGCCATTATGCATTCAATCCGCTTCAATCTCATGCAATTTTATTTCAGTGATAGGCAGGCTGTCCATTTTTATAACCCCTCTTGTGATTCAGGACTATAGGTGGTAGCAGTCCTGACAATTTATGACATGCTGTTTGCTTGCAGCTTTTCCAGAGTGCATGGAGATAATTTCCTAATGCATTATTACCAAGCAGACTTGACACTTTCCATTGCATTAATTAAGCAGATGCAAAAATTTAAAAAAATAAGAATGGGTTGCTTGTCTATACAACTACCTTTTCAGTGCTTGCTGGTGACAGAATGCTTCCTTGGAAAAGCAAAAGAACAAGTCTTTTGAGAGTTCCTTTTCTTTCTTGTTTTGTTTTGTTCTGGGATCAGGAGGACATATGCTTCATATTTCATGACACATTTTTTTTTTTAGAAACTCTCTTTATTGTGAGTGTGATTTTTCTTCAAGAAGAAGAAGATAATATCAAATTGTTACTTTTTTATTTAACCCTTTTCTACCTCATAAATGGTAATCAGTTTGAGCCACTCCGATTGGTAGGCTAAAAACAACACTACCCACACTTCTCTATCACATAACTCGAACCTTAGAGACAATGAAGTTGAAAGGTGTCGGCATTAATTGCTCAGGAGATCTCAGGACAATGAAAAGTTGTCATTCTGTACTTTTAACTCCTTCAAACAGACTGCTGCCTAGGAGTCAAAATGAGGCACTGCATGCAGGTTTTCATGTATGAAATCCATTGCTCAATATAACAGTCTGTCCCAACCCAGGATCCTTTGTGTGCCTTCTGTAGTTGAACCCACTGATGAAATCTGCTCCCTTGGGCAAATTGTTCTTGCTGAACTGGAACATTTTTTAATGATTTGGTTTACTTGGTTTACACTACTGGTATTAGATGGAGACATTGAGCATGATGAACTTGGGACATAATTAAGTGCAACATTTAGCCTCCTTGGCTTAATGCCCCCCTGTCTCTTTCTTTCTGAAATCAGTGGACTCTAGTTTCTGTTCATCTTTGATTCTGGGGCTTTCAGAAGGGGCAGAAGGGGGTCATTACTGCTGTCTCTGGCAACTCTCTTTCCCACCCCAGTCCCACTGGCCTCTGCTCCTATACAGTGATAGAGTGGTAAATTTTGAAGTGCGGGCACCCCTCATGACTTTTTGTGAACCATCCAGAGTTCTTTGGCTATTGGATGGAATAGAAATCAATCAATCAATCAATCAATCAATGACAGTCTCCATAGCCATACCTACAGGGAGAGGCCAGATGGTCAGGCCTCTCCCTGTAGTCCATATCAACAAACTAGTTCTTACATTTTATCTCCACCAGAAGCAGGTCTTAATTGCCCATTCAAGAACATAAGAAGAGCCATGCTGGATCAGACCAAGGGTCCATCTAGTCCAGCTGCTGACCAGGAACCCACAAGCAGGACACAAATGCAACAGCACCCTCCCACCCATGTTCCTCAGCAACTGGTGTATATAGGCTTACTGCCTTTGATACTGGATCAAGACCAGGTCGCCCCAAAATACTTTGCACTGCAACTTTATATTGTTGATGAGAAAATTCATCCCCCCTCCCCCGCTGCAGCTACTGTAAGGTTTGCAGCCAAACACAGGGAAAACAGGGAATTTTGAGGTGGGGGGCGGGGAGAGATATTGCCAGGGTCCCCGCTAATGAAACACAAAAGTCCCCGTGAGCCTAACTCCGTACATCACAGCTCCTAGCTGCTGGTGCCTTGGAGTTCTATCTCCTGCTACGGCTGTCACACTTCTCATAGCGGTAGGCAGTGAAACAAGGAAGCAAGAAACGGTGCACTTCTCCCAGTCTTGAGTTGCCAACCTTTTGATCAGCTCACATGCCTTTAAGTTTGAGACGAAGACATAGCAAGTGATAATGCTTATTTCTAAGCTGTGAAATGCTTCAATTGCTGATTGTTACATATTGAGCTGCTATTAAAAGCACAGAAACACATCAGTCCATTTTTTTTTGTCTGTTGCCAACCCTTTTTGTGAATAGGTTTTAATCCAAGCCAAAAAATCAGCCCTGTTCCCCCCCACCTCTATATCAAAGATTATTGTAATCCAGTTTTGAAGTTTCTAAAGATATATGAATAAAAACAAGCATTGGCATTCTGCTCTGGTCAGGCTAACTATTCTATGTCGAGATGAACCAGTCTAAACTAGGAGATTAAATTCTCATTTTGGGGGATACTTCCCAAAGATTTTGGAGTTCTGAATTACTTTATCTCCCCCCCTTTTTTCTTTTTGCAAGTTGAATGTATTGGAATTCTTTATTGTTCCATTTTGTTCCCCCTGTTTGTTTTCTTCAGTGCCTTCAAATATTCTCTTTTCTTTTCCATTAACAGATCTTCTTTGGCAAAACACTGCCAAAACAATAAATAAGCACTCTTGATGCAATTGTGCTAAGATATATATATATATATATATATATATATATATATATATATATTATTTATTTATATAGCACCATCAATGTACATGGTGCTGTACAGAGTAAAACAGTAAATTGCAAGGCCCTGCCGCATAGGCTTACATTCTAATAAAATCATAATAAAACAATAAGGAGGGGAAGGGAATGCACCAAACAGGCACAGGGTAGGGTAAAACTAACAGTATAAAGTCAGAGCAAAATCAAGTTTTAAAAGCTTTAGGAAAAAGAAAGGTTTTTAGCTGAGCTTTAAAAGCTGCGATTGAACTTGTAGTTCTCAAATGTTCTGGAAGAGCGTTCCAGGCGTAAGGGGCAGCGGAAGAAAATGGACGAAGCCAAGCAAGGGAAGTAGAGACCTTTGGGCAGGTGAGAAACATGGCATCAGAGGAGCGAAGAGCACGAGCGGGGCAATAGTGTGAGATGAGAGAGGAAAGATAGGAAGGAGCTAGACAGTGAAAAGCTTTGTAGGTCAACAGGAGAAGTTTATATTGGATTCTGAAGTGAATTGGAAGCCAATGAAGAGATTTCAGAAGTGGAGTAACACGGTCAGAGCGGCGAGCCAAGAAGATGATCTTAGCAGCAGAGTGGTGAACAGAAACCAATGGACTGATGTGAGAAGAAGGAAGGCCAGTGAGAAGAAGGTTGCAGTAGTCCAACCGAGAAATAACCAATGCATGAACAAGAGTCTTGGCAGAAGAGACAGACAAAAATGAGCGAATCCTGGCAATATTATACAGGAAAAAACGACAGGATTTATATCTTACCGATGCAAATGTGTGCATTGTTAAAACACCTTGAGCAAAACAATCTTGAGAGCTTGTGTGGTGTAGTTGTTAGAGTGTTGGACTGTGACTCAAGAGATCCAGGTTCTAGTTACCACTAGGCCATGAAGCTCATGGGGTGACTTTGGGGCCAGTCACAGACTCTCAGCCTGTTACCTCACAGGGTTGTTGTGAAGGTAAAATGGAGAGGTTGATGATCATGTAAGCTACCTTGATTTCCTTGCAAGAGGAAAAAAGGCACAATATAAATGTAGGAATCTATTCTATCCTATCTATCTATCTATCTATCTATCTATCTATCTATCTATCTATCTATCTATCTAATCTATTTTGATGGTGATCAACTATATCAAGGTTATTTTTGCCTGGTGTTTTATGAATGCAAAGGAGCACAAAGGGAGAACACTGCACAAAAACAATCCTGATGCAATCACAGGTAGGATCACCTTGTTTCTTTTTGGCAAGGTTTTATCAACACGCCCGCAGGTAACATGGGAAGTGAGACACAAATGAGCTGAGGGAACCAAAAGCCGCAGCACACTGTGTGTACTCCATTTCCAGAATTAGTTTCTGAATTAGGAGCAATGGAACTCAGGGCAGAGAAAAAACATGGAACAATAAAAGACGGATGGGGGTGCGAAATCCACTCAGCTCTGTGCCTTATTATTGGCACATTGAGATTGATATTTCCCTCAGGTATGTTAGTGCTTGCATGTTCTCCAGCTCTCGGCTAAGTGGGAAACTCGATTTGGTAGCTTTAATTGGGTAAGCCATGGTAAATGCATTAAGGACATAGGTGGGCAAGGTGTGTGATACCGAATGATAATTTCCCATCTACTAACATCTTGGCCAGCCTCCTCCAACTCTGCTTGAGGCACATCCATCTTCTTGAGTATGTAGCAAAAGGCCTTGGCAAAATCAAAGAAAGCAGTGGGACAGATACCGATGGAACAGATGGTGGTTTGTAGCACTTGGCCTTTGCTGAGTGTTGCAAACAGTACAGTGACATCAGCCAGTGGACAGCAAGCAGGGAAACCTTCTTGAGGACGGCTGGTTTCTTCCCCATTTTTTTTTTTTTTGGTGCAGAAACACACTTCTGCTCTCTGCACCTGTTAGTGGGAGACGTGCCTAAATGCAGTGGCACATGAAAAATCAGAGATTCGGAAGATAACATACCTCAAAAATATTTTCCATTTCTATGATACTTAACTTGAAAAGGTTTTTGCAGACCTGATTTCATTCACCCTTATAGTGCCTTGAAGACCAGCGACTTGAGAGCTGTCTATATGCGCTCAAAGCCCCATGGTGCCTGTGAATCTGCGCTGCATTGGTTATATGACGCAGCTGCAGATTTGCAACCGCTTTTCTGTGAAGCTGCATAATAAAAAAAAGTCAGGGATTTATCTTGACCTTTTTGGTGGGAGAGAGCTCACCACAACTCTTCCACTGTGAGAATTTTCATGCAAACTGATGCAGAAATGGATCAGGACTGGAAAAATGAGAAACTGTCTGAAAATGAAATGGACAGATTTATTCATCCCTTAGCTTTTTCAAGTAGCTCATATATACATGCATCAGTTTACAAGCATAAAGGGCCAATCTTTCACTCTTTTCTCTGCATTTATTGCGGCTGTGTGTGTGTGTGTGTGCGTGCAGAAATTGTGCATTGTTCATGCAGAAGTGGGGAAGCTCTGGGCCGTGGGCCTGATGTGGATTGCAGAGGTTCTCCATTTGGCCCATGGAAGCTTGGGCTCCCTTTGCAGGCTCCTTGGAGGCTACCAGGGGGTTGGGGAGGAGGCAGCGAGAGGAATCCAGTTGTTACCACTGAGCATACAGCAGAGATAATAAGGGGATTCCTCTGCGCATGGTTCCCTCGTCTAACTGGGAAGACAAGCAGCATGCAAGACAATACCCTTCTAACCTCTGGTCAGAGAACATTTCCCTTATTTACCACACCAGGTGTTTCACCGGCCCTATGTCATCCCCAATGGGGGAAGACATGGGTTAGGGAAAGTTGCTTCAGCTGGGGGAGATTCGCCTGCTCTGTGTCATCACCGGCTGGTGGTTTGTCTGGAGACGAAGGATTTCTTCAGAGGCCTTAGCTAGACCTAAGGTTTATCCCAGGATCATCCCAGGGTCATCCCTGTTCATGTAAATGACACAGGGTATCCTGGGAGCAGGCAGGGTCCAGTCGTGCACTCTGCTCTGCCCCAAAGGGAATGTTGTGAGCCATGTGAAGCTGGGGACTCATCAGTTTGACTCTGTGTGCCATGCGCTGCCCGCCCCCCCATGGGGACACGGTGCACCAAGCAAAGCTCTGAGAGGAGCAGCTGCCCCTCCCGGCATTGGCTGTGTCCTTTTTCTGCATGGAGAATGGCATGGATTACCATAAGACTCTCAGCATGGAGAAAGGCAAAATGGATGGGGGACAAGTGATGAAGTCAATGGTGTGACCACACACCCCGACATCAGCAGGACATGGATACATCCACCAAGGTCCTCTGGCCCATAAAGGATCAAGTGTGTGTGTGTGTGTGTGTGTGGTAATTCGGTTCCGCCATCTAAAACCTGTTACCCATCCTGCCCTCTTGCCTAATTAGGCAATGTATAATTAATATACCATTCACTTCACAAGTTTTATGAAGTTCATAGTTTTAGAGCAAATGCCCAACAACGAAATTAGCCTGAATTTAGTGAAACCTAATATGCAATGTAAACCTGAGGAATTTGGCAAGATTTCAAACAGTCTGTTCAGGATATGATTTCTGTTAGAGGAAGTAATTCCTCCACAGAGCACACACCTGACCCTGATTAATTAAAAAATACCAAGCAGGTATCATAAAAATTGATAATTAAATAAGTCGTAAGCAGACAAATAGAAAGCATATGAAATCCATGCTATTTCTAATGTTCTCTCCTGCTGCTCCTGCTTTTTATGCAGACGTTTCTGCTGGAAACAACCAATAGATTAAGAGACACATTCCTGCATTACTTGGAAATCTGGCAAATGGTAGATTTTCAAAGGGAATTTCTAGATTTTGGTCTTGTACTGGCAAGTGTGAGAATGAGCTAACACAAAGTATTTAATGAGTGGATCAAAAGTTTAGTGATTTCATACAGCACTTGCCAGTTTACGAGGAAATAAAAACTCTCGTTCCCCACCCACCCCCTCACTTTTTTCTCCGGGGCAATTAGAACTATAAAACCATTGAAATATCCATACTCAAGCAACGCTTAAGAGATTAAGAGGAACGACTTCAAATCCTCATTTCCACAGATGAAAACTAACAAGAACATAAATAAAGCTTCCATGAATTCAATCTTGCTGACTGCGACTTCAGCCTATTATGAATTAGGGCTGCCAATTTAGCAATTTGGGAATTAAAAAAAAGGGAGATTATGTTATTTGGCCTGTAGCGAATTGCTCTACAGTTGGTGTTGGTATCTAGAGGGCATTTCTGACCAATCATTCTGGTCTCTACCTGTTTATCAATTTACCGTACCTTCCATTAGTAGTATTTTATGATAGCTACATAGCATAATGCACTAGCAGCTCAGCAAGAAAGGTATGTTCCAGACCAGGGCTGGGTAACACACAGCATAGGGAGAGTCCTTAATCATTGGGCCTGTTCAGACTACACTGTAGGCCATGATTAGGCTGCTAACCCTTTTGCAGGAAATGGTTAGTGAGCGTGTTTAAACTGTGGTTATGTAGCCACCACCATGGTTAGGAATGGTTCACCCAACATGCTAAGTTATGGCTCACACAGCGCACTAAGCCATAATGTTTAGCTCAAAATGCTTAGCCACTGTGGCTTAGTGTGTTGACTGAACAGGGTCACAAAATGTTAGGGGCCTTCATCTTATCAGGAGGGTACAGCTAGCTAGGACATGGTTTGGGAGTCTTGCTCACACATGCCTCTCTTTTTCTGGGCCAGGTGCAGGAAATGGGCCAGATTAGGGATCACTAACAGTTCTTCATTTGTGTACCTGGCTTGATATCCCGGGGACATGATTCACTGAATTCAATTTATATTGCCTTGCCAATTAAGCTGCTTTCCTTATTTAACCCCAGTGCTTGACTCCATTGTCCTTTCCCCACCTGCCTCTCCCTTGTTTCATGGGAGAAGTCTAGCAAGAAGATGAATAGATGCAGTAGGGAGAAGTGCTGTGATCCATATTCTATTTCTTTTCCTCTTATCTGTCAGGAAGAAAACAGATAATCAGAAATGCAACCTGCCTAGAAACTGTAAATTGGAGTGTAAAAGAATGATTAAAAGTAATAGATTAAAAATGTTAAGCAGAAATAGGCTGAAACATCTTATTATATTTTGGTAGGAATATAGTTTTTTTTAGGAGCGCTGAGCTAAAATGCCCCTCTCCTCATGTCACCATCTTGTTTGTAGGATGCAAAGTTTGGGGGACTTTGGGCTCTGTGGAAGGCAAAGGAGCAGTGGGGGACAAACATACCTGTCATTGTGTTCAGATACCTGGCTGGTGCTGACCACCCTAGTTCTGGAGTGGGCACAGGAAAGAACTACTGATCTCACCTTGATTGCTTTGTGACAATGCTGTGCAATGATTTAATTGCTGCCACAAACTGGATCACAAAAGAGGTGGTGGTGGTGGTGGTAGAAAAAGTAAGTGAGGGGCAGTTTTATCACACTTCTCAAGCCCTCCCCCACCCCCCAGCTCATACCATTGAACAAAAATGCCCTGGGAAGCTGTGTGCCATCTCTACAGCTGCCTCTTGGCACTGCTGTTCCCTCTTCAAGGTACCTTTAGACAGTTCTTCTGAAGTTACAGTTCAGAGGTAGCAGATGCATTGACATACCAAATGTACTTTTAAAACTCCTCATCAGCTCACACTGACCCACTGGAACATGAATGCTCCTTTTTCTAAGCATGTTTATTGTGAGAACATGATGGAAATGGTATATTGTGGCAAGTATTATATAACCTAGGGGTGGGCACAAGGAAGATGTCCAGATGTTTTGGATGTCAACTCCCAGAAGCCAGCATCTGGACATCTATTTTCAGCCCACGCCCTATATATCCTTAGTGACGTTCAGAAATGAGCTACCCAGTCTCCAACTAGTTTTGACTTTGCTACTGGAATTTGAGAGGTAGCATTCCAGCAAATATTTATTTTCCTCAAAACTCCCACCATTTGATACAAAACTTAAAACTTCTGATAATTTACCCCTCCTCTTAAGACAGCTCAGTTTCTAGAATGACAGATAAGGTTTTAGAGTAGGACAGACTGGCTGGCTAAACAATTATAGTACTATAAAATTGACAGAGAGACATCCGGAAAGGCTTCTGCTTTCTGTGGAACTCACTGGCTTAAAGTGAGCTTTGGGAGTCAGATTTCTGACCTAGATTCTCACACCTTCCTTCTTGAGGTTGAACAGTAACTCCTGATCATTGATGTGATGCCATGGGCCTTAGCTAGATCTAAGAATTATCCCAGGCAAATGGAGGGGTCAACCCTGCCTGCTCTGGGGATCCCCTGTGTGTCATTTGGATGCACAGGGATGATCCCGGGACAATTCCAGAATATAGGCCTGGTCTAACCATGGCCATGGACTGTGTTCCCATTTATGCTTAATTCTGTTATGCCTGCATGGGAAACCCTTGCCCCCAGATGTTGGACTACAACTCCCATCATCCCTGCCCATTGGCCATGCTGTCAGGAGCTGATGTTGTAGCCCAACAATATTTGGAGGTCTACAGGTTCTCTGTCCTCCCTCTAATACTGAATGAAACAGTGAGCAATTGTAGCATTGGTTGAGATCAGCAAACAAACCATAAAAACAAAACAGTCCAGTCCTGCTCTAATTTTATGTAGATGCTGTTTGGAAAAATGAGACACGTTAGGATTTCTTGAGCAGTTTGATCCATACCAATGTACTTGGTTGCTAGTTCTGGAACTAAGATTCACATGATAGAGAACTTATGCCAGTGCTGAGGCTATCATTAATATTATCTGTCTTTAGCTGGAACACAAATCACATTCTAATAGCTGCAGCATCCACAGAAGATATGAGAGAAAACAGACTTTTTTTTTTTAAAAAAAAGGTCCAAGATGGTCAAGTGATATATAATATTAAAATAATATAAACTAGGAGACCATTAACAAGGCAGAATTTTCTGTGGTGTAGTGGCAATGTCATGAAAATGGCCTCTCTGGTACTAGGATATATATTTCTTTGAAAGGAGGAATCTCTGGAAGCAGACAATTGCCTTTTAGCTTCAGAGGTAAAGGGGAAGAGTACTGTCTGAATTTAATGAAGAGACCCAAGACATTTCATGCCTGCTGCAACACCCTTCCAAATGTTGAATGGGCAAGGGCAGGACAGGAAGTACAAAATGGTGGCCTTTCTAACAAGATCCTCTCTTGAAATAGGGCAATTGGTAAAATGGTGCAACCACCTCATTCCATCAGCTTGTTATCTATCATACAACGATAAATCTCTTTAGCTCTCATTCCCTGAGCAACCAGTTGCTTTGAAACAACTGGTTGCTGAATGTGAATGCTTTTCATTCAGCTACCAGGGTTGTGATGTGTGAGGAACTTTGAGATAGTCTAGAGCCCAAAAGCCCTTAAGATGTGGTAAGAGGCTCTCTGCATAGGCTTCCTCTCTGAACATTTAGATAGCCCTCAGTGCAATCTCAGTGGAGAGGATGCAAATGGAGAAAACACAAGACATGACCAACGCTGCTGCTGAAAAGAAAGAACACATCTTTTAATATGTCACCTCAACAGCACATAGCTAGGCTTTAATTCGACACACGGCAAATTCCCTGTGCATTGCTACCTGCCATAAAGTGAAATCGAAGATTACTAGTCTCATTCCTTTGTTATATGGTTTATATTTATATTTTTGCCTCCATGAGGGATTTTCAAAATGAAAAAACAAAATCCGCTTTGTCAGGTACACAAAAAGGACAGTGTGCCAGGTGCACAGATTGATGGGCTCCACTAAGGAGCTCAAATCGAAGGTCAGCTAGATGGCATAGATTAAATTAGATATTAAAACAGATGGCGTGAGCATTTACTACTCCTCCAGGATGGACAAGTGTATTATTGAGCGCCATGGAAAAATGCCAACCCTACCCTTTGGAACTGAAAAACCAAACCCCAACTTCTCTAATGCCACATTTGTCTTCAGTTAAAATATGCATGTTTTGGTGTGTTGTTTTATGAGTCTCTGAAAGTTGTTTCTAGCAAAGCTACAAACACCCTCTGTGGGAAACGTCTGACAAGGAGGACGTATGTGAACCTCTTCAACTTCCACTATAAATCCGAGAATTTCATGTGCCCTGTAAACATTTCACTGGGTTTGCAAACCCTCAGATATGTTCCTTTTATTCTCTTGGGACTAATAGACCTTTTCATTCCACGCTCTACTACCACAGTCCCAGAGGCATTTGTCAAATGAAACGGGACGTCCTTCTACTGCCCTGTGCATGCCATCTAATAGCTCCTTACTTCACTCTCAACAATGAAAGGCATCCGAGAAAGAAGCCCAGTGAGTTATGTTTTACAAGCAAAACAGAGGGGGGGGGGGGAAGGCACAGTATCTCCTAGAAAATGCCTCCTCCTAGTACAGAATGAAGAATGGAACCACCTTGCATTTGGGGCAGGAAGAAACTCACTATTTTACAGTGCATGCAGCAGAACATGCCCTTGAAAAAGGAGCAGACTTGTTCTCTGTTGCTCCCATGGGCAGAAATGGCAGAGAAGCAGCTTTGGGCTGAACATTAGGAGAAATTTCCTGAGCAAGAGCCGTTCAGCAGCAGACCAGACTGCCTCAGGAGGTGCTGGGTCCCCCTTCGCTGGATGTGTTTAAGCAGAGGACAGACAGCCATCTGCCAGGGATTCTGTAGCTGCACCTTGTAGTGCAGAGACAGCATTTGGCAGGGGGCTGGGCTAGATGACCTTTGAGATTCCTTCAAACTCTGATTTTATGATTCTCTTTTTAAGAGACCTGTTGAAGGTTATAGCTGATCCATTTGATTATGTTATCATAAGTAACAGAGTGGTCTTATAGTTTGGGGTTAGTGAGAATCTATGTCTGCCTTTTTCAAGGGCATGTTAATCTGCCCCCAGCTGCCCCCTATGTTTTCCACCTATGACCTCCAGAGGAGTAGAGAGGTGTGATGGCAGAGGAGTGATGGTGATAGAAGTTTCTGCTGCTGCAACAAGGATGACTCCAGTGGTGGATCTCTTCCTGCAGGCCTCCCTCTATGCCCATGGAGAGAAACATCCAAAATATTCTATGGCCTCTGTGTACCCTCCCAGAGAACCATAGGACTGTGCCCTCACTCACTTTTGAAACAAAGAAAATGGTTGTGAGTTCTTCTGTGTTGCCTTAATGTTCAAACAAAAGGGTGAGAGAAGAAAGGACAGCGGCCTCAGCTAGACCTAGCAGTCTAGCACGACGGAGGGGCGAAGATCCCACAATATTTTTATCGCAAGAACTCCCCCTCTGTTCACACGTGGCATGCGACAGCCTCAGAGGGAGAGGTGTCATGCCCATCTTTTTTAAAGAGGCAGCAGCTCATGAGCGCTCGTGCACAAAAGGTAACTCCTTGGTTTTTTAAAAAATATTTCCCCCTATCCATCAACCCTACCCCTGATGGGCGCAGGTCCCGGCTCCTTACGAGGAACCGCGAGGAGCTGGGACAAACCATGACACCTGGCCACACATTCCGTGTGGAAAAACCAGGCCTAAAGTGGAGGGCAAGATCCTGGGGCAAGGGAGGGATCATCCCTCCCTGATCCCGGGATCCCCTGTGCGTCATGTGGACACACAGGGATGATCCTGGGGATCACCCCGGGATAAAGCCCCATCTAGCTAAGGCCAGCGTCTTTCCAAAATCAGGATTGTAGAGGATATAAGATTATCTCTACACCTCTTTCATTTTGACTAAGGCCACAGCTAGACCTAAGGTTTATCCTGGGATCATCCAGGGTTCGCCCCTGCCTGAGCACTGGATCCCCTGTGTGTCACCTAGATGAACAGGTTTGACCCCTGGACAATCCAGGGATAAACCTTAGGTCTAGCTATGGCCTTAGTCAAGCCCACTACCAATCATGCTGTTAACTATTAAAATAATTTAAACCCTTTTGTTCCAGACCTGGAGAAAACTGCTGCTTGCCCCAGAATTGAGAAATTATTTTGCTGAGGAAAAGAGACTGCTTCAGACTGGTGCTCTAACTCAGGACTTCTCTGAATGAGCTATTTATAGCACACTCTTGTGACTAACTTCTCACAGAAGTTTTCTGGGTGGATTACAAGATGCTGTAAACAAACAGGATGTTTTCCATGCTCCCCCTTATTCCATTTTTAAAAAAGCAGAGATAAGCTGGAATAAACCCCCTAATGGCGCAAAATCAGCAGTGCCTAAAGCTGACATTGCGCTATAAACTTGCCTAGGAAGGGCTTTCCCTGCTATAGGAGGGAGAAGAGGGTAGAATGCCTCCCTGCAACAAAGGGAGGCAGATCTGGCTTACTCTCAAGTAAAGGAGACTCTTCGTTATGTTAGGTTAGAGTTGGGCTTGTGATTCTTTCTAATTTTAATTTCTTCTTCTTTCTATTAGTTTCTGCTAGTAGTTCTCCATGTGTCCGATCTGAAGCAAGTCATATTGTGTTCAATGGGGCATACTCCCAAGTAGGTGTTATGAGGGTTGCAGTCTTACAGTATATGACTCCTCCCCCGCCCCTGGGAGGGAGGTGCTCTCTCGAAGCATGTCTGCTGTTTAAAGGAGCCCTGGGAAACTGCAGGATCTTTCCCCTTGTCTCACCTTTCCTCCCGTGTAATGCAGCCCATATCAATCGCGCTAAAGGATCAGAAGCACAACAGCTCTGGGTCAGCAACACCATTTCCCTTAATGTAGGGAAATTTCCCCACTCTAACTATTTATATTGCTCAATTCAGCTCATGAAAAAGGGTGGCAAGTCAAACTCTGGGGGAGAGAAGGTGACCTGAGAACTTATATTTGTTTAAAAACCTCAACGAAGCCAGGATTGGAGTCTTGGAAAGCTTGATTAAGTCTTTATTGGGTTTGAGGACGTGGCTTTGATGTTATAACCCCAAAGGCTTCAAAAAAATAATAGTGTATTACATAAATGTAAAGGGCCTGAATACAGATGTAAGAATGAATAAATTCAATAAGGCAAGCATAATATATTACATAAAGGTAAGACTTAAATGTACCCTCGGATGTAGAAAAAGTATTTGATACTCACATACCTTTCTCGCATGAAGGGAAATCACATTATAATTATTTTTCCAGAATGCAGAAAATGTGCAAGCGTAATATGAATGTCCTGAAATTTTGCCAATTTTGTGTTTTGTTGGTGGGTTGTTTTATCTGGCGTAACTCTGCAAGTCTTAATACATGTTAAAAAGATTGACACTACGTTCCAACAATCACAGTAAAGAATTTATTTACTCTGATTGAATTTATTGAATGTATTCATTCTTACATCTATATCCAGGCCCTTTACAATAGGTAATAAAGCACGTTGAAAGGGCAACAAAATGTATCACATTTTTTATCAGAAATATTTAAAAGATGTTTCAGTTTGTGTGATGAATTTGTTCTTACACGATAGCCTTACTTGTAGTTTATACCTGGGGTCTGTGTTCACGGTGCTGGGTTGGCTAGCCTGCCTTCTCAACCCTGCGCTTTCTTTCTCCCAGGGCATCGTTGGGTAATCCCGAAACTGAGGAGGGAGCATGGGGTTTCTGGGTGGCCATCTGGGTCCTGGAGCCTGGTGGAAGGTGACCAATTGCTGGGCTACCCCAGATTGGCTGTGGAGTGATGTTACATGGTGGAAGCCCATGTTGATGTTGCTCCCTGACTTTTTCTAAACGCAGCATCATGGGGAACAACCTGCACCTATGTCGTCTAACCAATGGGGTGCAGATCCACAGCCACCGCGGGGCTTTCCCCGTGTGTAGACAACCTCCTGGACAATGCAACACCAGGCATCACACAGGGTTTATAGTAGGATGGCGTGGTTCTATTGCTTCTTCCCTTAAGGCAAGGCTGGGACATCCTCTTTCAACCTGAGGGTTGGATTCAATTTCGGAGCAGCTCTTGGGAGGCAGCATTCCAAGGTGGGTGGAGCCAAAGGGGAGGGGCAAAAATATCAGCATATTACATCTTAAAGCTCTTACTGCCAGTAACTAATTCCAACCTTTTACAATGGGGAGAAAAAAAACTGCACAAAAGCCAGGAAACTACCAAATGATTGGTGGCTAGAAGTAAAGGGAGTGGGGCCAGAGAAGGGGGCATAGACTTCTGAAGAATCCCAGAGGGCCAAATTTGGCCCCTGGGCTGGAGGTTCCCCACACTGACCATAAGGATATGTTAGCTTTTGGTTTGAGAGGCGAAGCAGGAGCCAAGCATCTAAACATTGTCCAAAGGTGGGGGCTCTTTTTCAACACTAAACACTTCATTTTGGGAAGCTGGCTGGGGATAATAGATGTTGTAGTCATAGAATCACAGAATTGTGGAACTGGAAGGGACAGCAAGGATCATCTAGTCCAACCCTCTACAATGTGCATAAATACCAATTAAACCATCCATGAGAGGTGGCTGCCCAGTCTCTGAACATCTGGAGGGCACCAGGCTAAGGAAGACTGATTTGGAATGGCAGCATTAGGTGGGACTTTGAGGAAATTGCTATCTTGAATTTAATAGGGCAGATTTTTGAAAGAGTAAGCCAGGTCTAAAGCAGATGGGGGAGCAGGATTCCATTCTAACAGGACACTGCTGCAGAGGGACTGTGTCTTACTCTTTACTTAGCGCTTTTAGGCTGCAATCCTATACCAACTTTCCTGGGAGTAAGCCTCATTGAAATCAATGGGACTTACTTCTGAGTAGGCTTGTAGAAGATTATGCTCATAATCTGAAAGGTGCTTTCCAGTTTCTGAAGTGTTTGTCTTTACAACAGGGCCATGAAATGGATCATCATTTTACATAGTAAAAATCGGACGTTGAAGCAAAGGGATTGCAGCTTGCTTGTTACAAATCCACGGAGGCACAGGTGTGACTTGAACCCAGATTTTACTGCTCACTAGCTATCAGACTCTTGCAAACTGAGATGTATAACTCTGGAGAGAGACAATTTGAGGGCCGGCAGGGCATGGGGGGTGCTGAAGCAGGCCAATTGCTGTGGCTCTGGCAGCAGAGAAATAAATCTTTCTCTCCTGTCATAACATCTGCACCGTGCTGCCCAGAGGAACTCTTCAGGATGGAGAGTGGCCTAATTAATCTAGGCTGTTCTGCTTTAGACGCTAAGTCATATTCTGTTTGCTGTGATGAATTTGCTACCTACTTTGCAGATAAAGCAGTCATATTTTTGCTTGGCTTTGGACCATCAGTGGTATAAAGGATACCATTGATGTTCATAGTATGGGGGACTTTAATTTGTCCTGTATATTTCAATTAGTTTCTGTAGATGCTGCCCACTAATAGAGAAGGGATGATTGGGTTAGGGTTAGGGTTGGTAACCCATGACTATTGACAGGCAACCTGAAGAAGCTGGAAATTTTCCTGATTGGATTTGCCAACACATCACTTTGGGAGGGTGTGACATCTAACAACCTTATATGTGGGACCTATACATTCCTAACTCGGCTTTAATTCTGAAATAATTGTGTGACTTGGCCTCAATATTCCCTTTTCAGACAGCTGCAAACTGTCTTGTCAATCTTCCCCGACCTGGTGCCCTCCAGTTATGTTGGACTACAACCCATCATCTCTAGCCAGCATGTAGTCCAAAACACCTGGAGGGCATCAGGGGAAGGCTGTTTTAGAAGATGCTTCTCCTCTGATTGATGATACTGATCCAACATACTGGAACTTATGGTTGCCATTGATCATGAAATTTTGGTCATATCTATGTGCACTTATGGCAGGACTACAGTTACAGATTTCATTGGGAGAGAGGCACCGCTTGGTTGATACAATCAATGCGTGAGTTAGAGATATGGGCACTTCTGATCATATGTGGTCTGAAACATTGTAGGGGGCGATGCTTCTCCACTCTGCCACACCTAAATCACTTCCCTTCCTTATGCAACATTACTCCTTGGTGGTTTAGTGGATGGCCACAGCAAGTTCCTCACTGCATCCTTAGGCCCATCTTTGGAAAAATCAACAGAGGTATCTTCTTGTTTATAATATTACTGATCATGTCTAGAAACATGGCAAAGTCTTTGTAATATGCTAGTGAGATTCTTTCTCTTCTGATCTCTCAGTTGTGTGCTCTTGGTTCTTATACAGGTGCTGGCTATGGTGAAAGAATGCATGATGCAGGAAAGCAGACACGAGGAGAATCCAAGGCTGAGATAACGCTATTGGCAAAATCATAGTACCTAGATGAACTAGGCACAAGGTGTTGGTATTTCTTAGGATATTCTTGGACCTATGCACCTATGGCTATACTTGGGCCATCCTGTGGTGGTGGCAAAGGTGTGATGACAGTCAGTACACAGTTGCCACATTATTATTATTATTATTATTATTATTATTATTATTATTATTATTATTTGTATACCGCCTTTTGCCCAATGCTGGGCCTCAAGGCGGCCTTACAAAGTTTAAAACATACATGGGGGGGGGGGGAAATAAAACCATAAACGTTTAAAATACACAACAAAATTATAAGACATTAACATAGATGGAGGGCCAGACAAAAAAGTTTTAGCCTGCTTCTGAAAGCCCATCAAGGAGGGAGCCAGCCTAGCTTCCCCGGGAAGAGAGTTCCAGAACACTGGAGCAGCCACCGAGAAGGCCCTCTCCCATGTTCCCACCAAGTGCGCCTGTGAAGATGGTGGGACTGAAAGAAGGCCTTCTCTGGAAGATCTTAAGGCATGGGCAGGCTCATAAAGGAGAATACGTTCTTTCAAATAACCTGGACCCGAGCCATATAGGGCTTTATAGGTCATAACCAGCACTTTGAATTGTGCCCGGAAACAGACTGGAAGCCAGTGGAGCTGTTTTAACAGGGGAGTTGTGTGATCCCTGTAACCAGCCCCAGTCAACAATCTGGCTGCAGCTCTTTGAACCAGTTGGAGTTTCCGAACACTCTTCAAAGGCAGTCCCACGTAGAGCACGTTACAGTAATCCAATCAGGATGTACAGTAACTAAGGCATGTGTCACCATGGCCAGGTCCGACATCTCTAGGAACGGGCGCAGCTGGCACACTAGCTTTAACTGTGCAAATACACTCCTGGCCACCACTGAAACCTGGGCATCCAGGCTCAGGGCTGAATCCAGAAGTACACCCAAGCTGCGGATCTGTGTCTTCAGGGGGAGTGTAACCCCATCCAACACAAGCTGAATCCCTATTCCCTGATCTGCCTTTCGACTGACCAGGAGCACCTCTGTCTTATCTGGATTAAGCTTCAATTTGTTCGCCCTAATCCAATCCATTACTGCCAACAAACACCGGTTTAGCACAGAAACCGCTTCCTTGGAATTGGGTGGAAAGGAGTAGTAGAGTTGGGTGTCATCAGCGTACTGGTGGCACTGCACCCCACAACTCCGGATAACCTCTCCCAACGGTTTCATGTATATGTTAAATAGCATGGGGGACAAAACAGAGCCCTGAGGGACTCCACAGGCCAACGGCCAAGGAGTCGAACAGGAGTCCCCCAGTACCACCTTCTGGGTCCGTCCATCCATGAAGGAATGGAGCCACTGTAAAACAGTGCCTCCAAGACCCATCCCAGCAAGGCGGCCCAGAAGGATACCATGGTCGATGGTATCAAATGCCGCTGAGAGGTCCAGCAGAACCAGCAGGGACACACATTCCCCCTGTCCAGTTCCCAGCGAAGATCATCCACCAAGGCGACCAAAGCTATTTCTGTCCCATAACCAGGCCTGAAGCCAGATTGAAATGGATCTGGTTTTTGTCTTGTCCTGCCCTTTCCTTAGGGACCAGCGCATCTTCTAATGTTCCAGTCAGGGGTAGGAATGAGGTCCTGAAAATTCAGTGTTGGAGTCCCCCCTCTATTCCAGAGTTCACTACCATAGCTTACCCTAACCATTTCACAGGCACCTGGTCATTGAAAATGGAATGATCTGAAGTTGCCAGTGTATGAATGTTGTACTAAGTGATCCTCCAGAAAGTGTATAATGAGAATACTGACATAAATATCACCTCCTGTTTGGGTTACTTCTATTCCTAAGGCATCCTAAGCCCCGTTGTTCCCTTGGGGGAGATGTGGAGTTCCTTAGTGTCTGCCATGTAGTGTGTGCCTTTCAGGTACAAACAAAGCTGCTCCTTTTATAAGCCTGGTCTGCTATATATTCATTTTTAAAAGCAATATCTGCCACCAAGTGGAAACCATTATCATTTCACCAATATTTAGAGACAGGTTTGAGTAATTATCTACATATTAAGTACACTACTATGTTCATTAGAGAAATATTACCAAAGTAATGAAAAATCAGGAAAATTTGAGCAGTGGATTTACTTCTTTGTATTTATTGAGGGATTTTTTTATTTAAGCATTTAAGCATTTTGAGGGATCCCCCACCCCACTCTTGTATAACATGCACTTTCACAAGAGGGGAAGATAATTTCCTCCCCCTGTACTGTACACCTTTTCTTTGGCATTATATGGAACACTGTTCTAATCAGAAAATGTCATAGAGCTAGGGAATTATTTTTTCTCACTGATATTCACTTGCTCTAATTAGCCCAAGCATCTGCCTACAGTGGTTCTACAGTTATTCCAAATAAGGGCTCCATCCAGCCAAAGTGAAGGACTCTTAAGTCCCATCAATTTCAGTGGGAAAGTAAAACATACGTCACTCTCCCATTAATTGAAATGGGACTTAAAATGCTTAACTTTGGCTCAATCATATAAGATATTTTGATGATGAAAGCAAACAGTGTACCATATCAAAAGAGAAAACAGAATGAACATAACTGGCTTTGTTCTGCCTTACAATAACATTGTAAACCAAAACTTTCTAGGTGGGCAATGGGATTTTAGGTGACTCTAGTCATGTAAGATTCCCACCTCTGCTGTTGCTTAAAAAAAAAGAAAAAAGCGGAAAAACAAGTGGACTGGTGGCACAGAAGAAGTCCAAATCCCGACACTGATCAAATTCGGGAGGGTGTGTGTCAACGGGTCTTAATGAAATATACAAGCCCAACCTCTTGCATTCCACCCAAAGTTTAGCTAAATCATACCCTCTAGTCTTCTCAAAATAGTAGTTAAAGAGGTAAACATGACTCTCCTCCCTGGTTTTGAATTTGGACTCCTAACCCCAGGCTCTGAGACAGGATCAGTGCAGAAGTCTCATTAATAGGTCTAAACCCCATGAAGGTTTTAAAAAATTATTAAATTTTTATCTGTTTTTATCTGGTTGAGCTTTTATATTGTATTTTATATTATGGTTTTATACTGTTGTTTTATACTTTGAATGTTTTTAATTTTTGTGAACCGCCCAGAGAGCTCCGGCTATTGGGCGGTATAGAAATGTAATAAATAAATAAATAAATAAATAAATAAATAAATAAATAGTTGGAAGGAGCAAAAAAATATGCCCTTCTCCTTGTTATGATAGAAAGGTGAAGTTCCCTGCCAAGATATGCTATCCCAGCAGGTTTTTTTAAAAAAATGGATTGTAGGCCAAGGCAGCCATTTTATGTGAAGCCTCAAATTAAAATAGAATGGCATGTATGTAAGTTTCTAAAATTCATTTGTTGTATCTTGATACTCTGCGACTGACTGCATTAACATCTGCCTAGCTTGAAAGAGTTTTAAGGTATAATCTGATGTATCCTAATTTCCTGAGCTCCCACATTGGCTTTCGTGTGTGCGTGTGTGTTTTTTGCTGTGGTGAGTCAAAATGAAGGATTACACCTGCCATGAAAAAGATGACATATTAAAAGGAAGGGGTGATGGAGCATATAAATAACATTAAAATGAGGAAAATTCCTGGGCAATGTTAAAAAAGAGAAGTTATGAGGTGGAATAAGGTGACTTGACAAATACCTCATTTCAGCATGAAAATGACTTTGAAGGAAGCTGATTCTTAAGCAGCAGGTCTTATTTTGCCTCACCGGTCCTCAAACATTGTAATTTAAAGTAATGCAAACAAAATAATTCATTACCCATGTCAAAATCCCTTGGGTGTGTAAATGTGCCTTAAAAAAAATAAAATCCAACCACTCATTTTCTACAACCCATTTCTTCATAAATTATTCCTGGAATGCCCAGGGAAGATGTTGTATACAACACATTTCCTGCCAATTGCTGTTTTTCTTTAAATGTTTCAAAACTTTAGAGAGATCCAGCCTTACAAATGAGAAGGGAGCAGTGGCTGACCTTAAAAAAGGAAGCTTTTTGTATATGGCACCCTGGATGGATCAGCAGGGCATCTTGTTGAGAGCTATTCAGTCAACACAGTGGGTACTTTGTATCAGGATTAGCTGCATTCATAGCACTTGGTATTGCTGCTAGGTTGCAGATTTCCAATTATTTGCCACCCATCTCCTCCCCAGACTCTGACTATGGGCATTTCTACACCAGCTCGGTGTACAGGGAGGGAGGGAGGGGGGAGGATCTTGCGATATCCTGATCACGAGATCCTCCCCTTAGTCCAAATGTGGGCGCGACATCCTGGGTGAAGGAGGATGTCACGCCCACCATTTTTTAAAAATGAGATGAGTGCACGTGCGCTCCAATGAAAAGTGAGGGTTTTTTTTAAAAAAAAAAAACCGACACTGCTCTTCTCACCCCTGATTCCTCCTGGTTCTTTCCCTCTACTGACCCCTGCTACTCGTGGGTGTCAGGAGGGTGATGTGTTTCACACCAGCAGAGCATGCACAGAGTGCAAATAACGCAAGCTGAACCAGAGGATCCAGGTAGCAAATGAACAGTCCAATGAAGAAGGAAGACTCAGACACAGTAGCTTTTAACTACTTATCTGAGTTTACTGTACAAGTATATACAGAGAACAATTCAGAATAACTCTCCAGCAAACTCTCCAGCATTCTTTCCACAAAACTCTCCACACTGATTCATTATCAATAACATATTTATACAGATGAGAACCAATCACAGTGTTCTCATGCAATGCGAACACTCGATTGCATCAGCTAGTTTGCTGTTCTGCCCAGATACCCTCCACCTGAGTATCCTGGCTTCTTTCCAGGAAAGAAGCTACTTTTGGAGCGAATCATTTGTTGTTTTCCGAGTGGCCACTGGGGGTGCAGGAACAGGATTTGATACTTATTAAGCTTCATATTAAACAAATGATTACATCTGTGTAAGTTTTAAAGTTAAAGACATCAAAATTGGCACAGTAATAGATATTAAGGAGAGCTTTAAGCATACCAAATTTGAATTGGGTTGGGTCATCTGTTGATTTTTTATGATTTTTTTACATTTCTCCCCTTAAACCCTTTTCCTGGTATGCAAAGGATCTTAGGAGCGCTGCTGCCCGGGGTGTGATTTAGCTAACAACAACAACGATGCCAGTTTAGTGCTGTAGGGGATAATTTGAGGGAAACAGGTACATGGGATGAAGCTATAAAACACAACACCTATTTTTATTTTATTTTAAAGAAAAGTCTATCTAACTATTTATTTATCCAATTTTTGCTTAATGTTTTTTTTTACTATCCACAAAAGCATTACTCTTTAAATACTGGACAATATGAAGAAGTGAGGGGGAAAAGGGGGAAAGCTAAAGTGCAGGGATTGGGGGAGAGAGAGAGAGAGAGAGAGAGAGAGAGAGAGAGAGAGAGAGAGAGAGTAACAGCGGAGGGAGGAGGTTTGTGGTTTGTACCATGTTGGAGAATGTGAAAAACAAACTAACTGATAAACTGTTAATAACAGCAATAACAAAAGAATATTTGGGTATCTTTAGGGGCACAATGGTCGAAATTTCTTGTTGTTCAGAAAGATTGCTCTTGTTGCTTGATGCCCAACAGGGAGCCAACCCAGAAGCTGTGGTCCACAAAGCTGTTGACCCTGGATTTGTAATCAGCAGGTTAGAGGCAGGACAGTCTAGACAACGTTATACTTTTACAGACTGCATGGGTGTCACAGCTTGGAATACCTTTATTTCTTAAATCATGAAGATACTCCTTATTGTCCTTATCAGAGAAACTGTAGGCAAACCTTTTACCATAATACAGCCAAAATTTGTTAGAGACACTGATGGCCACAGATCTGGCACTTGAACAATCTCTGGTTTAAAGGAATGACAGAGGGCCAAACTAGACGTGGCCCCAAAAGCATCATTTTGTTTAATAGGAAGCACAGGGGTTGGGGCAGATTTTTACTGGAGCTGCAGGCAGGGAGGTTTAACCATTTCCTCCCCACCATGATCCCAATGGAAATCCTGCCCCCAGTGCTACTATCCCCATTGGAGTGAATAGGAACTTTTTTTCTGTGGCTAAGGACGGAGTGGATCTGCTTACTGCTGAGAGCCACAAGACGTGGGTCATTTTAATTTCATTTCCCCCTATTATTTTTCACCCCAAACTGAAATACTCCAATGAGACTTTTTCAACATTTAAATTATTTTATCACTCTTGATGGCATTTTAGTGTCAGGAATAATGCAGTAAAGAAAAGCATGCTATGATCTCTGTCCATCAAATTAAAAATAGGTCGAATAGATAAATTTCTCTTCTCACGCCCACAAATTAGGCCATTTGTAAAAATTGATCGTCAATTGGCTAAACTTAGTAGGAGCTTTTTTATATATATATAATGTAAGACACTAATGTGGCAAAAGAAGCAAGAATTCTTTTCACATGCAAATAGGTTCATTAAAGCAGATCAATAGGTTGGGTTGTTCTATAGAGAAACATCAATCTTACAGCTAAATAAATATTTTATGTAAGCTCTGCCTTTTCCCAGCTAATATTTTGAATGAATTAAGGGGATTATCAGGGTATTTGTTTGTAAAGCAGGAATCTACATGAGCTTTCGGCTGAGTAATTTTAATCATCAGACTGTCAACTATAATATTTCAACATATGTACTTCTTCAATGGCAGGAAATTACAGGATTTTAAGGTCTGGGTGTGGGGTAGGTTGTGATTGGCTGCATGAACATTTTAGGTGTGTGCCTCCTGTTACAACATGCAGAAAGGATGCTTATATTGCTTGACAACGCCCCCCTCCCCTTGAAAGCAGCTATCCTGGAATGTGCTTTGGGTCTTGGAGGAAGATAGATACACCACATAAACTGTGAAATTCATTTGCTATTAGCTCACCAAAAGGTACTAACTATGCATAACAGCTTAGAAAATGTAATGTCAATGCAGAATGTAATATAAATCATCCCTAATTTACCTAAATGACCTAGAAGTGCAAGTCATAATTTTACTAGAGCAAACTGATTCTCATTTGAAGGCCACACCACTGTGCAAAAAATTAAAATTAAAAATAAGCTATGCTAAGTGGTGTTTTGCCCTAAGCAAGTAGTGCCAGTTAGGAACACAGGAAGAACATGTGGTAATTAATGATAAATTGAGGAAAATTAAGGTGGGGTATTGACATGCATATGAGGGCTGCCATAATTTTCTAGGCTGATAAAAAATATAATGCTGTAAAGCTTTACACTTACTCATTTTTAAAGCGCACTTTACAGTGCAACCCTATCTATATCTACTCAGATTAATTTTAATGGATCTTTGCTAGCTTCATTCACTAAGGAAAATTGAGGTAGGCATTTGTTCCCAGAGGAACAACACCCATGCTATATGGCATACAGTATGTGAGAGGCAACAAGTCTCCAAATACCAGTTGGGAACAACAGCAGAACAGGCCTTGTATCCCACTTGATGCCCTCAGATATCTGGTTTCTACTACAGCAAACAAGATGCTGGACTACATAGTCAAGGAGTACCCAATATGGTACCCACAGGCACCCCCAATTTTTTAGTATTATTACATTTAAAGCCCTATATGGTTTGGGTCCAGGTTACTTATGGGATCGCCTTCTCCCATACAATCTGCCCCGTACACTCAGGTCCTCTGGGAACAATTTACTTCAACCAGCAAAAACTATGCTGACAATCATTACCCAGAGGACCTTCTCTTCTACTGCTCCCAGACTTTGGAATGGCCTGCCAGAGGACATTTGCCAACTTAACAGTCTTTCTGAATATAAAAATGCTTTAAAGACTGATCTCTTCTGGCAGGCCTACCCAGTCGAATTTTAAGATGCCTGGCTGTTATTTTAATAATGTATTCGTTTTATATGTTTTAATCAGTTTCATGTATTTTATAATATTTTTATATTCTATGTTGTTCCCCGCCTCGATTCAGAGAGAGAGGCGGGTAAGAAATAAATAAATAAATATTATTATTATTATTATTATAAATTGAATCTGGCCATTGGGCTGAAAGATGTTCAATGCTCTTGCCATAGAGCCATTGTAGTTAGTAGCCAACAACAACAATGAACCTGAGGAGTGCAGGCATGGGAACAGGGGGAAGAGAGCAGTGGGTCTACTAGAGAAGGATAACAATGACCAGGAGGCCTGAGATGTTTGCCTGAACTGCTCCCATGAGTAATATTATCCATGGGCATCAGGTAGCACAAAAAGAAAAGAAAAGAAAAGAAAGGAAACGTGCTTCAGTCATTATGCAAAGATTTGCCTCTTCCTGGGCCTTGCTTCCATGTACTCTGACCACCATTCGGTGGGCCTCTCTCTAATGAAAGCATAAGGACTCTTGTTGAACTTTGCTCCTCCCCCCCCAACTATTCCCTTCTCCTTTTTCTCCAGCTTCAGTAGCTTTAGCAGGAACCTCAGAAGTAGTTGCTGTAGCGGCAAGGCTTTTGAACTGAAAGGGACTGGCTTCTATAAAGGGTATATCTCTCAGGATGCTGGTGGTGGTTAGGAGACGATTCCCTTTTGGGGTTAATTGGCCCAGCAGCAGGAGGGTGTCAAAGTGAAGCTGCCAGCAGCATTGCTCGACATTCCTACCAAAGCTTTGCTCCAAATTCCAGCCCCTGGCGGATTACAAGGGTGGCATTAGAGCTTCAAAGTAGAGCTAGCTTAGCACTGAGCTGTGTCTCCTTAGAAGCCTGGATCAACTGAGCAGTGCCGGAAAGACCTGTGTAATTTGGTGGCTTTTGATCCTGATGCAAGACACTTTAACGTGGGGAAAGAAAGCTTAAAAGAAAAGGCAACAATCAACAGTTGCTTGGACTCTGGAAGTGCGATGATGATCAACAATCCCCTGCAAGACGAAGTTTAAATAGTAAGAAATCCTGACATTTACACATGATGTTCATGGTATGCAAAATATGTAATATATCAGACCCAACTTTGACATTTTAGTTTTATGAGTAAAAGCCAAAGCATCTTTGATTGAAATAGAATAATTATTCTAAGAAAATAGAACAATTATTCTAAACAAGGATGGCTCAATCTATGGACGAACATTTCTAATATGACCCTCTCACCTTCTCCCACCAATCAAAGCACTGCCTAGGGAGGAAATTCCATCGCTTTGTGGGATTCTCTGAATAATGGTTGGTTCTGTTTAAGTGTAAATAGAAGGCTGCAACAACAGCTAGGCCTGTAACTTGTGTTTTATTCAAAACTGAAAGTAGAAGCCCTCATCAGGCTAGGTGCTGTTCCCTTGAATAGTTTTCCCCCCGGGAACCTATTGTCTTTGACTTCAGTTCCACTAATCATGTTACAGGTTCTAGAAGTCTGAGGTCCTTCTGCATAGACCCTGGATCCCTCCCTCCCATCCTCTCTTTTTCAACTTAGTCAGTTAATGGTGTTGAGGACACTCTGTAACTCTGCAGTAGGGCCTCAGGTAGAGGATGCTGCCCCACAAATTACAGCAGAGTCCAAAGGGAACCACAGGCAATATAAGTCCTGTTCAGAGAACATGCTAATCCTTGATGGTTAAGCATTTTGAGCTAAATATTATGGTTTAGTGTGTCTTGTGAACCATTGCTAACCATGGTGGCTACATAACCACAGTTTATACACATTCATTAATAACTTATATTAATAACTTAAAATAGCAGTTTGCAACTTGAAGAGGAGAAGCAACTTAGCTCTCTGAGAAGCCATTGAGCAACATTGACTAACTGCCATTGGTCTGTTTGAATTGCAGCTTCTGCTCCTCCCCCCCTCCTTTTCAGGTACTTCAAGCCTCCAGTTTGCTGGAGGCGCGAGCCTTCGGCGCGAGAGCACAAGGGCTCTCGGCCTGTGGCTCTCAGCCGTGGGGCGAAGCCGGTCAAGCGGATCCTCTACTCTGGAGGAAAAACCCCAGCCACGGTCCGGTCGCTGCCACTTTCTGATTCAGGTCACGATCTTCTCATTGTCTCCTCTCAGTTCTTTTCTCCTCATATCTGTTCCTTATGGCTCGTTCCAATCTCGTCTCTCCTAACTTAGTTCCTATCCGGTGTCTCCCCTCTTCTCTGCTGCCTTTTTCGTGTTCCTTATGGAACTGTCGCTCTCTTGCTTCTAAGGCCCCTGTCATCCAGGACTTGTTTATCTCTAGGTCCCTCCACCTCCTTGCTCTTACTGAAACCTGGCTTCCTGCCCATGATACTGCCCTCTCTGCTGCCCTCTCTCTTGGAGGACTCTCTTTCTCTCACACTAGTCGCCCAGAGGGTCGGGGTGGTGGTGTGGGTCTTTTATTATCTAGTTTGTACCAGTTCCAGCCTCTTTCCATTCCACCTTCACATTGCTTCTCCTCCTTTGAGGTACATGTGGTGAGGCTCTTCGCTCCACTGCGACTGCGGGTTGCAGTTCTGTACCGCCCCCCAGGCTCGTCCTCAAAATTTATCTCTGATTTTGATTCGTGGCTGTCCTTTTTCCTCTCTGACAACTGTCCTACTCTTATCCTGGGTGATTTCAATATTCATGTGGATGACCCTCAAGATGCTGCAGCTCTACGATTTCGCTCATTATCTTCCTCTTATGATCTTAAGCTTTGGTCTGATGCACCCACACATTCCCTTGGACACTGTCTGGATCTTGTTCTCACTCGGAATTGCTCTGTGTTGGACTTTTCTACTGCTCACTTTCCGCTGTCAGATCATCACCTAGTTTCTTTCAATATTACTCATAATCCTCCTCCTTCACGTCCCGCTTCTCGCTCTTGTCGTGACTTGCAATCTATCAATTACGAGGCTTTTTCCCAGTCTCTAGCCTCCTCCCTTCCTTCTGTCTGTTCGGCTGTCTCCTTGGACTCAGCTGTCTCCTTCTTTAATTCCTCCTTATCTTCAACTCTTGATAATCTTGCTCCATCTACAACTCGGATAGTTCGCCCTTCTCAACCCCAACCGTGGCTCACCTCTTCCCTCCGCTACCTTCGCTCTTGTTCCCGGGCAGCTGAACGCCTTTGGCGTAAGACCAGGGACCGGGCAGACTTTGTCCATTACAAATTTGTACTCTCCTCTTTCTCTTCTGCCATCTCACTGGCCAAACAGCAGTACTACTCAACGCTGATCCAGTCAAATGCTAGGCATCCTCAGCGGCTCTTTGCGTCCTTCAATTCTCTTCTGAAGCCTAATCCACCATCTCTCCCCGCCTCTCTGTCTGCTAATAACTTTGCCTCTTTTTTCAATGCTAAAATCCAAACTATCCGCTCTGATCTGGCCAGCTCTGCTCCTCTTCCAGTTCCTGTTCCTCATCTGTCAGCTCCTCCTGCAAATTTCTCTGCGTTTCCTTCGGTCTCTGCGGATGAACTGTCTACAATACTACGCTCTTCAAAGCCTTCCACTTGTTCTCGTGATCCGATTCCTTCTCGCGTCTTTATTAATCTTATTCCTGCTATCCTCCCTTCCTTGCTACATATTATTAATCTTTCTCTGTCCTCTGGTTCATTTCCTTCTGCTTTTAAACATGCTACAGTCTCTCCCATTCTCAAGAAACCCACTCTTGATAGGCTATCTCTGTCTAACTACCGACCTGTCTCTTTGTTGCCGTTTGTTTCAAAGATCCTGGAGCGTGCGGTCTACTCTCGCTGTCTTGACTTTCTTTCTAGTAACTCTGCTTTGGATCCATTTCAATCTGGATTCCGTCCTCTGCATTCCACCGAAACAGCCCTTACTAAGATCACCAATGATCTCCTTACTGCCAAGTCTAAAGGCCATTATTCCGTTCTTATTCTCCTTGATCTAACTGCAGCCTTTGACACGGTTGATCATGATCTTCTCTTAGATTCCCTTCATGACCTTGGATTTTGTGGCTCTGTCTATAACTGGTTCGCCTCCTATCTAGCGGGTCGCTCTTTCAGCGTGTTGACTAATGGCAGCTCGTCTTCCTCCTTTCCCCTTTCAGTAGGGGTTCCGCAAGGCTCGGTGCTTGGCCCGTTGTTGTTTTCCTTATACATGTTGCCCTTGGGCAAGCTTATTCAATCTCATGGCCTCCAATATCATCTGTACGCCGATGATACACAACTATATCTGTCATCTCCGGAACTTTCTCCTGATGTTCACGATCGTATCTCGGCATGTCTTTCAGATATCTCAGCTTGGCTGCTTCATCGTCGCTTGAAGCTTAACATGGCAAAGACTGAATTGCTTGTTTTTCCTCCTAAACCTTCTCCTCATCTCTCATTCTCTCTTACTGTCAATGATGTTACGCTTACTCCGGTCAAGGAAGCTCGTAGCCTTGGCTTTATCTTCGACTCCTCGCTCTCCTTTATTCCTCATATTGAGGCAGTAGCTAAATCTTGTCGATTTTTCCTGTATAATATTGCCAGGATTCGATCATTTTTGTCTGTCTCTTCTGCCAAGACGCTTGTTCATGCACTGGTTATTTCACGGTTGGACTACTGCAACCTTCTTCTCTCTGGCCTTCCTTCTTCTCACATCAGTCCGTTGGTTTCTGTTCACCACTCTGCCGCAAAGATCATCTTCTTAGCTCGCCGCTCCGACCATGTTACTCCGCTTCTGAAATCTCTTCATTGGCTTCCAATTCACTTCAGAATCCAATATAAACTTCTCCTGTTAACCTTCAAAGCTTTTCACGATCTAGCTCCTTCCTATCTCTCCTCTCTCATCTCACACTATTGCCCCGCTCGTGCTCTTCGCTCCTCTGATGCCATGTTTCTCGCCTGCCCAAGGGCCTCTACTTCCCTTGCTCGGCTTCGTCCATTTTCGTCTGCTGCCCCTTACGCCTGGAACGCTCTTCCAGAACATTTGAGAACTACAAGTTCAACCGCAGCTTTTAAAGCTCAGCTAAAAACTTTTCTTTTTCCTAAAGCTTTTAAAACTTGATGTTGTGCAGACTTCTACTGTTACTTTCTACTGTTAGTCTTTCCCTACCCTGCGCCTGCTTACCCTTCCCTGTACCTGTTTGCATTCTCTTCCCCTCCTTATTTTTTACTATGATTTTATTAGATTGTAAGCCTATGCGGCAGGGTCTTGCTATTTACTGTTTTACTCTGTACAGCACCATGTACATTGATGGTGCTATATAAATAAATAATAATAATAATAATAATAATAATAATAACTTGCTGCAAAAGGCTTAGTGGCCTAACCATGGTGTAGCATGTTGTCTCAACAGGCCCACAGTTCCTATGGCTCCCAGGTTCCCATGGATGCTGCTGGGCATGCTGGCTTTGGTGTTGTGAGCCTTAGTCCGTTCCATGGAATTTATCTATAGTCTTTCCCCAAATGTCTGCATGCTCTGGTAAGTTGGCTCAAGGCAGGAAAAGGATGGTGGAAAGAGCAAGTTTATTGGCTGAGCAGAGATCTGAATCCATATTTGATTAGGCTGGTGTGCCCAGTCAACTATTTTAAGAGTTTGCACCCTGTCTTAGGCCTTAGCTAGACCTACAGGATAATGCAGGATGGAGGGGTGTGATCTGGCATTGTGAATAATGCGAGATCCCATCCTCATTTACATGTCAGGTGAGGCGACCTCAACAAGAAAGTTGTCGCGGCCACCATTTTTTAAAACTTTTAAACGGCCGGCTGCGCACGAGCGCATGAGTAATGAAAAGTAAGGGTTTGTTTGTTTTTTTAAAAAAAATGATTTCCCTGCTTCCCTCAACCTGCCCCTGATGGGCGCAGCTTCCAGCTCTGCAGAAATGGGCCACACATTCTGCAGTTCCAGGCTCAGTCCAGCGCCAGGGAGGGTTGATCCCTGCCTGAGCCCATGATCCCCTGTGCGTCATCTGGATGCACAGGGACGATCCCAGGTATCACCCTGGGATATAGCCTGATCTAGCAAAGGCCTTAGTTTAATGGATCTTGAAATCCTTCTGTCGGTATAACAACATGATGGTTTTTCATACTGTTTCATTTCCAAAAGTGAAAGAAGAAAGGTATGTTTTCATTATCTTCCTTTTCTTCAACTTCAAAATGAATTGCAATTTAAAAAAGAAAAAAATCAGAAGAGTAATCAAATGTTCCTCTGCTGCCTGTACTTAGAGCTTTGTACAATCTGAGATACATTTAGTGTGGAAATGGACCAATTTCTTTTAATATGCAAATTAGTTCATTACAGTACATTACTATATTGGGATATATATGCTAATCTTAATTTTAGAGGTAAATTAATATATTTTATAATTAAGATTTTGAAAGAGTCAAGGGATTATCTTGAATATTTGTTTATTACTCAGGCATCTACGTATGCTTTCAGTAGTCATTTAATAACCAAACCTTAATCTTAAATGGGTCCTATCCTAAAGATATCCCAGGAAACTTCACCTATTTATCAACAAGTGGACAAAGCACAATTGATTATGTGTGTGATCCCCTGAACAAGATCAAAAACTTTGCTAATTTTGAGGATATCGTTTCGGGCCACTGTGACCATCAGCCCCTGAGGTTCGAGTTCTTTTCAAAGGATGGAAGCTCCCAGATCTTCACCTGCGAAGAGTTCAAGGACAGAGTTGATCTACTTGGTCAAAGGAGGGTTAAATGGAATAATATTAAAGTGGATACAATAAATCACAGCCTTCTATCGGAGCAGATGTTATCTCTTCATGATAATATACTCCAACTAGATGTCAACTCAGTAAACATAGTCCATTTGTATCAGCACATAATGAGAAATTTAAAGCCTAATTTGACCAAAGGCAAATAAATACAGAGCACTTTCTAGCCAATCTCAGGAAAGTTGGTTTGACCTGGACTGCAGAAAAGTTCAATCAGTAGTAAGAAGATATGCCAGGAAAATGAAGTCTGACTATTCCCCCGAAATAACTCAGATATTCGTAAATAAGAAAAAAGAATACAGAGAACTAATCAGAAATAAGAAAATGATATTTCAAAGACATCTCTGGCATAGTTTGGACACAGCTATGAAGACAAAAGACACAGCAGGCTTTTGGAAGATTGTAAATAACAGCTTAAACAGTGATATATACACTGTAAACTCACAGATATCAAAGACATACTGGGAGAAACACTACAGTGTCCTATTCAATGCTGATACCCCACGATTACATCTGCCTTTGAGCTACATTCTTGGCACCATAGAACCATGGTCCCCTGTATCATACAGAGATAGAGCTATTAATTAATACACTGCCAGCCAAAAAAAAAAAAAAAGGCCCAGGAGAAGACTATGGCCCAGCAGAGGCATTCAAATGTAACATCAAGTGGTGGCTGCCTATTTTGGCTAAATTGGTTGACCATATAAATGTATCCGGTGACTTCTCAAAGGGCTGGAATACTTCTATAGTAATCCCAATCTTCAAAAAAGGGGATCATAACCTCCCCTCAAATTACAGGCCAATTAGCCTGATTGATATTGCAGCCAAACTATATGCCAGACATCTGCTGAACCAACTGGAGGACTAGGGTGCTATAAATAACATTCTTATAGAAGAACAAGCTGGTTTCCAAGCTGGAAACTCAACAACAGGCCATTGTTTTGTACCAGACCATTTGGTTAATCAGTACAAAACCCAAGAAAAGTCAAAACTCTATGTGGCATTTGTTGATTTCCAAGCAGCCTTTGATTCAATTAATAGGAACAGGTTATGGGCAAAATTGACAGAGTTAAACTTCGATCGATGCCTCTTGATTTTGTTACAACTGCTGCACAAAACCTTGAACATCCAGGTGAGATTTTCTCCTGCTGGACACATGACAGATAATATTACAGTATCTCGAAGAGTTAAACAGGGGTGTGTCCTGGCCCCTCTCTCTTTAATCTATTTGTAAATGATATAGCTCTTGATTTGACTGGTGATTCTTTTCTCCCAGTAAAATTAGAAGAAAGGGAACTATCCTTTCCTCTCTATGCTGATGACCTGATTCTCATTTCACATACCCAGATTGGTTTACATGGGCCTTAGCTAGACCTAAGGTTTATCCTGGGATCGTCCCGGGGTCATCCCTGTTCATGTAAATGACACACAGGATATCCCGGGAGCAGGCAGGGATAACCCCAGATGATCCCGGGATAAACCTTAGGTCTAGCTAAGGCTGTAGATTACTATCAACATTGGCTGAATATTCCTCCCCCCCCATTTTTTTTTTTTTTTACTATCAACTAAGGGAAAACCAAAGTCATGGTCTTTGGACACAGATCTCCATTACACAAATGGAGAATAAATACCCATCTTATTGAGCAAGTATCATCGTATCGCTATCTAGGTGTTCTTTTTTCAGCTTTAGAAGGTTGGGATGCCCATTTTAAATCCTTGAAATTAAAGACCAACCAGCAATTAAATGGACTGTTCTGGCACACAAGGGGAGGTTACCAAATCCACCCAATGCTAACCTTGTCGATGGCCTTGTAGGCCCCTTCCAACTCTGCTATTCTATGAAATCAAAACTTATCCCTCAGTTTGTGTATAGAGGAGAATTATGGGCTCTGAAATCCTCATATGATATGGAAATGTTTCAAAATAAATTGTTAAGGACAATTCTAGGTGTAACAAGGTGCCCTCCTGCTTCATTTTTATGCTCAGAAACCGGTGTAATAGCAGTTAAATCTATCACTGCCATCAGGGCCTTTAACTACTGGCTCAAGACCTATTTCCTCCCCAAACAGATTACCTAAATTGTGTGTTTTAGAGCAAATGAGAGCCAATTCATCAAATACATCATCTTGGTTTCAGGAACTGATTCCACAAATTCCTTATTATGGTTTTTCTTCTCAATACTTTACTACTTTGAATTTAGCTCACAGCAAAGAGATCTTTAAGGGTCTATAGTGTTTCTATTCAAATGAAGCTCTGTGCAGTCTCAAGTAATAAGATAGCACTTTGGTTTGCACAGACTAAGCTTAAATTTGTATGTGAACGTTACCTGACTCTAATCCTTATGCCTCGAGACTCTGCGCTTGCTGTAGTGGCAAAGTGGAGGATCTGCCTCATTATTTGATCTACTGCCCTATCTTCAAATTCGTTCTAAATATTTAGATGGTTTTTTTGAGAAAAAGTCCAGCTGGTCCAATTCAGAAAGAATATACTTTTTGTTTACATGCAATAAAAAGTCCATCCTATTACCATTGACGAACTTCGCTCTTAGAGCCCAAATGTATAGAGCAAGGTATAGACATTGCAGAATGTATGATGTGTTTTAGCATTGCTTTGACTATGCTTCTTGTAACCATTGGTTGAAACAATGAAGCTTTACCTACTACATACAACCAAACTGAACTACAAAATTTCAGTAATGCATATTGCCACGACACAGGCTCTGAACACCAAGCCTGGCTGCGGCTACTCCCTGCTCAAGCCAAGCACCACCGCTTGATGGGGGCCGGGGGAAAGAGCCAACCCGGCAGGAGAGATGGGGGGAGAGTGGAGCCAGGGCATGGCAAGTGGGCACGGGCGAGTGGGCAGGGTACAAGGCATGGCAAGCGGGCACGGGTGAGCGGATGGGGGACAAGGCATGGCGGAGGGGGGTGGGGAGAAGAATGGGGGACAAGGCATGGCGGACGGGGGAGGACGGGCGAGCGAGCGAGCGGGCAGGGGGGCATCAGACATTGTGTGTGTGGGAAATCAGGGGCAGGGGGAGCAGGGAACCCTTTATTTTTTTTAAAAAAAGCACTTACCTTTTTGGCGGTGTGCTCCTGCGCACATGGCCCTTTATGGCAGACGTGACAGGGCTTCCCCTTGCTCCGTCACGTGTTGACGTGTGGAAAGGGGTGACGGCGCGTGCTAGCTGTAGTGCGCCGTCGCCCCGACTCCCAGCTGGATTATCCGGTAGGTCTAGCAAGGCCCTAAGAGTACCTAAAAAGTCCCCGCAATCCCCTCAGTCATTCCTTTATATATCACTCCTCCCCCTCCCAAGACATTCTAACTCCACCCACTCAGGCCAACATTCTAAACTCACCACAGACTTACAAACTGCAGACATACATTTGGGAACTGACTTGTGGGGTGTAACTCCACATATATCTCTTGGTGGCAGGACATTAGAGGATTTGAAGTTTGGATGTGTAATAGGAATTTTGATGGATGTCACTTTGTGTAGTGCAGCATTTACCAACCTTGGGTTACCAGATGCAGATGTATTACAATTTTCATCATCCCCAGACAGAATGGCCAATGGTCAGTGATAGTGGGAATTGTAGTCTAGCAACAACCAGGGACCCAAGATTGGGAAAGGCAAGTTGAATGGCAAAATGTGCAAGTTGAAAAGGTCCTGGTTCAAATCTCACCTTCCTAGGATCAAGATGGGCAGACATACTTATAAAGAGGAATAGGTATGGTGTTCTGGGCTGTGAAGGGAGCTCTGCTTCTTTGAGCTATTAGCTGGAAATATTTCTAGACTGCCCTTCATCAAGTTAGATTCCAGGGCACTGTACAACAATACGTATAATAAAATTATTTAAAAACTAATACAATAAAACGTTAAGCTCAGAGAGCCAAACAATAAAAGGCAGCATATATGCCTGGCATAAACTTTACAATCTTTTTTCAGTTCCCAGTTAAGATGATTTTATGTACCCATGTACTGAACTTGTATAATCCCTTAGCCTGCCTATATATCTAGCAGACTGCCTTTTGATATATACCCACCCTTTGGCTGCCTGTTGATTTGAGCAAATTCAAACACACATACACACTGTTTAACACTTAGAGATCCATCACACCTACTTTTTTCTCTACATACACCTGCGATTTTGACCTCTGTTTCATTACTGCAGCAAGTGCTGGTCACTTTCACATGCATACATTCTTGCGCTATTTCACCTCGCTTGCTCTCCCACTCCACCCTGCCTCAGTCCGCCCCTTCTCCTTCCCCCTCCAGTTCATTGGTTCTTGTCATTGATGGACACCCCCCCCTCTGGCTTTGTTGTCTAGTAGGGGTGTGCAGAGTGGGTATGCTCTGCCCTGAACCATTCTGTTTTTGAATAACCACTCTATTATAGCCCATGGGAATTAACCAAAATGCTTACAGCTCTGTCATTTTTAAAGATAAAGAGATGAAACTTGGGATCTTTTAATCCTTTACTCTGGGGATGCACAGCTGATCTCTATTTTTATAAACTGAAAAATAGAGATCAGCTGTGTATCACGAAAGTAAAGGATAAAGTTCCCTCCATAAATGCACAGGGGTGAATTGATGCAGAATCAGAAAGGTGTGTGTATTTATGGGGGTGGGGAATGGTTTGAGGGGAGAAAAATCCTAAAAACTCAAGGGTTGAACCAATCTGTTTTAACCCTGGCATGCCTAAAGCCCTACTTAACAGCTATCACAGTGCCAAGTTTCATCTCTTTATCTTTATAAATGACAAGAGATGTAAGCATTTTTGTTGTGCTGGAGAAGGAGAATCACGCCGCTCTCCTCTTTAATCAGCAAGATCTCTGTTCAAAGCACCCCCACCCCCACAGGATATAGCGCAAGGCTGGCAATACACGGGGGTGGAAGAGTGCTTTAATCCCATGTGGGTAAGCTGGACTTTCCCCGCTCTAGGAAAACATGAAAAATGGAGGGGAAGAGGCAGGGCGACTGCAGGACAGGCAGGATATCATGTGAGTACCACACTGCAAAACAACAAAACAGGCATGTCAAGAGTGCAATAAAATGCTGGTGTGATGGAGCCCTCAAAATCTGTTTGGAGAGGGAAAGAGGAGGAATGTCACCACCTCCTCAGAAAAATATTGCTAGTGATAGGAAAATGTTTCAGCTCCCATTGAAATCCCTCAGATGTTTGTCTCAGCACAAACTTGCAAATCTGCTTCAGAGTTTGCTTTTTGGAGGAATTCAGTGATAACCTAACAGAATGTGCAGCCAGTTTTAAACTCTCCTAGAGATGTGTGAAATTCTCCCATTTCACTTGCCTTATTAAAGAAACAATGTTTAGCATTCTACAAGATTCCACACATATTTTGCCCAAGCAGAAATCCCCAAATTTGCTTTGATTTCACCTTGGGCAAGTCTTGGTGGCAACTCTAAGAAAAATATTTATTGTGAATTGAACTCTTGTGAGCTTTGTGGTATCCACATTGTCAAATTTGTTTTCTCTCTCCCAAGGAAAAGGCATCACTTCAGCTGTTACAGTATTCTAAGCTAGAATGTTTTTCTAATACATGTAGATGAAAAGAGAATGAGATATTGTTATGGTTAATGGTTTGCAAATGTGCAATGGTGACATAGATAACCTTTAAGTGCAACCTCTGGTATCAGAGGCAGTAAGCTTGTATACACATTGGGAAATATGGGTGGGAGGGTGCTGTTGCACCATGTCCTGCTCGTGGGACCCTGGTCGACAGCTGGTTGGCCACTGTGTGAACAGAGTGCTGGACTAGATGGACCCTTGGTCTGATCCAGGATGGCACTTCTTAGGTTCTTGAGAAGTACTTCCCTTTATCTGTCATGAATCTCCCACCAATCAGGTTCATGGGATGACCCTAGGTTCTAGTATTATGGAAGAGGGAGAAAAATGTCTCCCTATCAGCTAAGCACTGATCCAAATACCACTCATGTATATAACTCCTCAAGTGATTCTAGGATTCTTGCACCTACACAGATTTCTCAGCCATCAGGAGTAGTAGCCATTGGTAGCCTTCTCCAGGAATTTATCCACCCCCCTTTTAAAGCTCTCAAAATTGGTGGCCATCACCACATCTTGTGGCTGTGAATTCCATAGTTTAACTATGTGTTGTGTAAGCTTGTGTGTACACCAATTGCTGGGGAATATTTATTTTCTTGATACAAAAACGCATATCCAGCTTTTCCCCTCAAAAAGGAGTTAGCACAGCTATCAAAATTGAACACCCCCCCCCCAGAGAAAATAGTGACAATAATTCATCATTAAAACCCAATTACCAAACCGGAATCAGTATCAAGACAAATACACAGACAGCCAAACAAAGGATCAATAGATTAAATTAGGCAACAGCAGAATCAAATGCTTGTTTAAAGAGAAACGTCTTCAACTGCTGGCAGAACACAGATAGAGAGGAAGATAACCTCACCTCTTGGGGCAGGGTGTTCCGTGTACAGTCCCCTCCTCCAGAACAAGCCCTTTTGCTTGTTGCCACCAAGAAGGCAATAGTACACATTAGAAGGGCACAACAGCTAATCTTAAGTGATGCACAGATTCACATTCCTTCTTAGAGTCTGGTCCCATGTGGTTTCAGGCTTTAAAAGTAATAGCCAACACCTTAAATTGCACATGGAAATGAACTGGCAGCCAGTGCATCTGTTACCATAAAGGAGTCACATCATCCCAGGACTTTGCCCAAGTCAGAAGTTTAGCAGCAACATTTTGTACTAGTTAAAGCTTCTGGACCAATGGTGTCATTCCGTTGGCGCAAATAACATTGTGCTACTGGAAACTAGGTTTGAACTATGGGCAAGAAGAGAATCCAACTAAAGTTACAGTTGTACAAGCATGGCTGTGCAACCAGTTGTGCGCTACGCTTGAACAACCCATTGTGCAACCAGTTGTGCGCTACGCTTGAACAACCCATTGTGCAACTGGTGGTGCATAACTCTTGTGCAAGCAGGTTGCACAGCCAGTTCTGCAAGGCTCATGGGGATTGATCACGGTGGCTCCTCAGCATTTGTGAAGATTGTCCCCCATTCTAAAATGTTGAGATGCCTCTCCTAAGTCTTGGTTCCTGGCAGGAACAGCGTGAAGCTAAAATATGCTGGTATTTTTTGACTGGTATTATTATTATTTTTCTGTCACATGCAACCCTTTTGTAGTCATTCCAATGCTTTGAGGTATTGGACATTGCTGGAGGGGGTGGTGCTAGATTCAAGATATAGGTAGCCACCAATTGAGTCTGGTGGCTCCAATGTCAGTAGGGCTGAGTGAATCCACTATGGGTTCAGTTAGAACCAAGAGTTCTCTTTTTAATCATGTTTTATTGTAGTTTTCAACAAAAACAAACAACACCAAATTAAAACTCGCAAGTATATCTACAGGCTTTAAAGGCCTCAGGTTCTGACTGAAGCCTGGACTGGATTCACCACCCCACTGACATACCAGCCACCAGCCTGCACTGGGAGCCACCATGCTCAAGTTCCCATGCGTTTGTCTTCTTTAGGATGTTGCTGCTTTTTGATGGCATTCAGAGAAAGATTTGACTTGAACAGATAAAGAAAACTGGCACAGAGTTTACAGTAACTCATGCTGTCAGGGATTTGGCATGGCATTCAAGAGAAACCAATTATGATTTATGTCAATACAGCACAGATAATTTCCTATTGATTGACTGCCAGAGCCTTGATAAAATAATGAGTTAGGCCTGGAGCCAGGCTTTCGCAGGCAACAGTGGGCCCGGGCTTCCATTCTGCATGCCCTTGACAAAGGTTCCCTCAAAACTTGTAAATAATTTGCGCTGATGAATGCTCTTGTCAAATACGTAAACGCAAATAAAGAAAAGGAGCCATTTTCGCTTCCTGCGTTCAACTCGTCTTCACTTAAACCATCCAGCTCATTGAGCATGTGCTTTTTGTTTAACTTTAGGCCCCAGGACTGCCTTTTAAAATTGGTTCCGAACCAAGGCAGGTTGTTAAGTGCAGCTGGTCAGTAGGAACTCCTCAAAGAAAACCATGACTGCCTTTTTGGAGGGCAAGCAGTTATAATGGCCAGGTGGTGGTGGTCTTCTTCTTCTTCTTCTTCTTCTTCTTCTTCTCTGTGGAGCAGCAAGGAAGCTATGACGATGCAATTATAACTTTTAGATCAATTAACAGCACTTGCCAGCAGACTGGGGTATTCCCTTTGCTCTGAAAAAGAATGAGTGAGAGTTTTGTTTCAATTCAGGTTTGATAAGAATTTACCAAAATTTGCAAAGTTATCCATATTCAGAACAAAAAGAACTTGAAATAGTAAAATAATTAATAATAATAATAATAATAATAATAAAATAATAATAAATGTGGCAGAAACTGAAATTGCCAGATACTTGCATCCAGGCCCAGGGCTTTGAGTGTTTTTTTTCTTAAAGTCTGGGTTTGAATCCCTGTTAGGGATTCCACCATGTTAGTGCTTAATTAGAGTTGCCACCTCTTTTCTTTTTAATAGATTCTTCATATTTTAAAGCTGTACCTATTGAATTTGGGTGGTGAATTTGGGCCCTGCAAGTAGGAGTGGAACCACTGTAACGCAGTGCCTCCTACTCCCTTCCCACAGAACTGATCCAGTAAGATACCGTGATCAATGGTATCAAAAGCCTCTGAGAGATCCAGGAAGTTCAACAGGGTAGCACTCCCCCTGCCTTTCACCCAGAGTAGGTCGTCGGTCAGAGCAACCAAGGCTGTTTCAGTGCTGTGCCCTGGCCTGAAACCAGGCTGAAATGGGTCCAGATAATGTTTCCTCCAAGAACGTCTGAAGCTGCCCTCACCTCACCGTAACGCTCTTCCTCTTGCTGCTGCATGCCCCCAACCCCTAACTTCTCACCCTTGCTGCGACACCATGCAGCTGGAGGAAGCAGTCTTTCAGGCCTCACAAGACATGCTGAGCTTGTGTGAGACCTGACCAAGTTAGTGCAGGATCTCGCAAGATCTGGCAAGACTCTTGTGGGACCATGTGGGAGCTGTGTGAGATCCAGTGAGGCTGTGGTAGTGCAGGATCTCGTGAGCCATGGAGCCATGCAACTTCTTCTTCTGGGTTGTGACTCTTGTTGAGAGAAACAGGGCTGCTGTGGATGGCTCTCTTGTAGAAACGCTACACTGGGAGAGTGGCTGATGAGGCTCTTTGAGAGACCTGTTGGGGGCGACAGCTGCGGGCCCTCCTGAGTGAGACAGGGCAGTGGTGCAATTTGCTGCTCTTTCGACTCTGCTGCCTGATGCCTCATGGTAGGGCTGGCCCTGTTCTATTATTTTGAAAATGGTTAACCAACAACAACAACGAACTAAACTACATTAGAAATAGAATGTATTGGCTCTGCAACTATGGCTTATTCTTGGTTTTGAACAAGAGCCTGTCTATTTGTAATTTTGCATTGCTGCTGTTTTTATCTGGTTGAGCTTTTATATTGTATTTTATATTATGGTTTTATACTGTTGTTTTATACTTTGAATGGTTTTAATTTTTGTGAACCGCCCAGAGAGCTCCGGCCATTGGGCGGTATAGAAATGCAATCAATCAATCAATCAATTAATTTTCACTCCATGAAGGGGAGAAGCTTGCATTCACAGAAGGCAACTGGGAGGCCCAGCTGGAGTGGGCTGATGGTCAAATGTGTTATTTTCTGAAGAGTATGGAATAAATCAATATGATAACTCACTGCTACCAACATCACACATGAAGTCAAGCATAAATGTTTAACCGCAACAAATGAATTTCATTATCATGGTGACTTCTAGCATTGCTCAGCTAGCAAATATAAAAACACTTTTTCATGCTCCTGAGGGTAAGTGGCTTCCCTGTAAATGAACATCACGATAACGACACGATTCTAAAAATTTAAGGTGTGGGAGAAGTTGGAGAAGTTGGAGATGGAGAAGATGTACAATGATGAAATTACATTTAAATTGCATCTTCTCATCATGATTACAACTCCTATTATATATTTCATCTTGGTGTTTTTAAATATCAAAAGGATTTGCAAAGAGCTTTCTATTATAACAGGATTCATTATGCCCACCATGACTCTTTCGTTTAGCTCGGCTCCTTCAAGAGTGCGCTCCAGTAGAATCTGAGAAGGAATAAACCTGCCTCAGGCATGTTCTGCAAAAGTTTGCATAAGTTCACAGTAGAGGTGGGCAGGCAGCCTGGTGGTGCTCAACACAAAAAGCATTTGTGTGCCTTGAGTTGAATTTTGTGATGCAGTTCTGCAATTAAAAAAATAATGTACAAAAATGGGTATATTAGGGAAAAGTGTACATGAAAACACACACACACACACACACACACTATAGTAGTTAATGTACAAGTTAATTGCACAGCACTTTGAAGATAAAGTTGCTCAGATTTGTCATGAATTGGACACCACACTTAATGCAGCTCCACTAGTAGAGGCGTTCAGAGCGCTGTCCAGTTCTGCTTTATTGGATGAGTTTCAGTTAGTGAGGCCCGAGGATGTGGACAAGGTGCTTGGCCAAGTCCGGTCGACCACCTGTGTGCTTGCCCTTTGCCCCTCATGGCTCAATACATCAAATAAGGAGGGGATCGCCGGCTGGGTCCAGGAGGTTGTTAATGCCTCCTTGAGAGAGGGAGTGGTGCCGGCCTCTTTAAAAGAGGTGGTAATTAGACCACTCCTGAAGAAGCCTGGACTCAGAGGATGTTAACAACTACAGGCCGGTGACTAATATCCCCTTCCTGGGCAAGGTGCTTGAGCGGGTGGTTGCAGGACAACTCCAGGCACTCTTGAATGAAACGGATTATCTAGATCCATTTCAATCGGGTTTTAGGCCTGGTTTTGGAATGGAAACTGCCTTGGTCGCCCTGTGGGATGACCTCTGTCAGGAGAGAGACAGGGGGAGTGCAACCCTGTTGGTTCTCCTGGACCTCTCAGCGGCTTTCGATACCATCGACCATGGTATCCTTCTGGATAGGTCGTCTGAGCTGGGAGTTGGAGGTACTGCGCTGCAGTGGTTCCGCTCCTACTTGGATGGTCGATTCCAGAAGGTGGTGCTGGGGGATTATTGCTCTTTGCCGTGGCTCCTAAGCCATGGGGTTCCGCAGGGTTCTATCTTATCCCCTATGCTGTTTAACATATACATGAAGCCACTGGGGGAGGTTATCCGGAGATGTGGACTGAGGTGTCATCAATATGCAGATGATACCCAGCTCTGCCTTTCCTTTTCATCAAATCCAGGTGAGGCAGTGACTGTTCTGAACCAGTGCCTGGGCACGGTAATGGACTGGATGAAGGCTAACAAACTGAGACTCAATCCAGACAAGACGGAGGTACTGTTAGCGGGTAGTTCATCTGTCCGGCGAGGTGATGTTTGCCCTGTCCTGGACAGCGTTGCACTCTCCCTAAAGGATCGGGTCTGTAGTTTGAGGTGCTCTTGGATCCAGAACTGTCACTTGAGGCACAGGTGAACTCAGTGGCAAAGAGCACCTTTTATCAGCTTAGGTTGATATACCAACTACGCCCTTATCTGGACAGAGATAGCCTAGCTACAGTTATCTATGCTCTGATAGATAACCTCTCGCTTGGATTACTGCAATGCGTTATACGTGGGGCTGCCTTTGAAAACGGTCCGGAAGCTTCAGCTGGTAGAAAACAGGGCAGCCTGTTTACTAACGGGGACTGGCTGGCGAGGTCATATTACGCCAGTCCTTTTACAACTTCATTGGCTGCCAGTCCAGGTCCGGGCCCGATTCAAAGTGCTGGTATTGACATTTAAAGCCCTAAACGGTTTGGGGCCAGGTTATTTGAAGGAACGCCTCCTCCCATATGTACCTGCCCGGACCTTAAGATCATCTTCAGGGGGCCTTCTCCATGAGCCCCTGCCAAAGGAAGTGAGGCAGGTGGCTACTAGGAGGAGGGCTTTCTCCGCTGTGGCACCCTGGTTGTGGAATGAGCTCCCCAGAGAGGTCCGCCTGGCGCCTACACTGTACTCCTTTCGTCGCCAGCTGAAGACCTTTTTATTCTCCCAGTATTTTAACACTTAATTTTAACTTAAATTTAAATTTTACTGTTTTAACTCTGTATTTTAATTTTATATCAATTTTGCTGCGTGGTTTTTATTCTGGTTGTGCTTTTTATATTGTATTGTGTATTTGTGCTTTTAACCTGTTGATTGTCTTAGTATGATTTTAATTTTTGTGAACCACCCAGAGAGCTTCGGCTATTGGGCGGTATAGAAATGTAATAAATAAATAAATAAATAAATGCAAAAAAGCAATATATGTGGGGAAATTACTTTAAAATATCTGTCTTAGGTAAATTTGCATACAGAACCATATATGCAACCACCTTTCCCTCTGGATCGAGGCAGGGAACAACATCAAATATAAAAATATGATAAAATATGTAAAACTGATTAAAACATGTAAAACTAATGCATTATTAAAATAATAGCCAGGCTTCTTAAATTATGACTAGGTAGGCCTGCTGGAAGAGATCAGTCTTTACAGCTTTTTTAAATTCAGAAAGACCGTTGAGCTGACGAATGTCTCCCAGCAGGCTTTTCCACAGTCTGGGAGCAGCAGAAAAGAAGGTCCTCTGGGTAATGGTTGTCAGCCTAGTTTCCACTGATTGAAGTAAATTGTTCCCAGAGGACCTGAGTGTGTGGGGTGGATTGTATGGGAGAAGATTATCTCGCAGGTAACCTGGACCCAAACCATGTAGGACTTTATACTTTGTCCAGAAACTAATTGGCAGCCAGTGAAGTGATTTTAAAGTTGGTGTAATATGGTCACCCCCTAGGTGTACCGGTGACCAACCTGGCTCCCAAATTTTGAACTAGTTGAAGTTCAACCAAGGGTCTGACTCAGTATAAGGTGGCTTCCTATGTTCCTAATGGAGAGAAAACCTGAAAAGCCCTAGTTCAGGGGCCAGAAAGGTATTTTGCCTTAAGAACTGAATTTCTTACAAGCTGTCAGTGTCTATCTAGTAATTAGGGATCCCCCATTATGGAACACATGCACTGTGGAACAGCAGTAGATACAAAATAGGAACATTGACCTATTACATCGAAATCAAAGGGAGATGTAATTTTAAGGGCTGTGCACCACTTTGGTTCCGTATCTGAATCCTGAACTGAAGTGGGGCATTTCAGATTGAATTGGAAATGGCTCTTTATGGCTGCTGTTGTGTGTAACATAGACCTACAAAAGTCCAGAGCCCCCATCTTCTGTAAAAATGGAAGAAGGATGGCTGCTGGGTGTGAGCAGATGAAGGCAGTGACTCGCCTGGTCCGGGGGTGAGTGGGGGGTGGAAGTGGGAAGTCTGACCTGCTTTGAATGTCTGAATCTTTCTTTGGATCTGGATCAAAAGCATTTCAGACTGGGTCCAAAGCAGGCCGAAGTAGATCAGGGATGATTCGGAATCTCCGAATCGGCTTCCGAGGTGGGTTTGGAAGGCGACAGTGCACAGCCCTAGTAATTTTACTGCATAGAATCGCCTCATTTAAAAAAAAAATAACATGGAAATAGTCTTCTTTTCCTTATGAGTGAAACTGGGGGGAAACATTTTGCCATATCTGAATTACAATGTAATGTGGCCAATATATGGTTATGTGAACCTGACTAAAGATCCCATAAGCCACCTCCCATGGTTATTTCTTCAATATGCGCTGAGCAAGGAAAGGTGAGTTGAAGCTGGCATAATGTATTTGGGATCGACTAAAAGGGAAGTGTTTGTTAAGTCTTGTTTGTTCAAGAGTTGAATCTCTCCAGGAAGACTGTTTGGTTCAAGGAGCAGGCACTGTAACCCCCAAGAGACGTGATGACATTCGTTGGAATTAATGTAGAGGACAGGGGAACGTAGCAGTGCTAAAATTGCCAATTCCTGCTATCAAAATGCAAGTGCAGCATGTAAGTGGTATGGTAAATAATTGGGATGCATTTATCAATAACTTGCCATGGGAGACATAAGATATACACAAGCTATTACCTGGGGTGACAGAATGGCACTGGACGCAGATACATTTTTTTCTTTTTGTAAAAGAAAGCTTCAAAACCTAAAGGAGAAGTTTATCACAGGATCTACTTGTCAATATGTGGATGCCCATGGCTGGCTTAGGGGCTTATTTTTTGCAGCAGTTGGATAAGAGAGCCTGGACCTATTGGTTTTATGACAAAAAGAGATTTAATCCAAATATGCACAGATAGAAAAAAGCCTTGGAGCATTACAAGAGACTGAGAGGTTGCATCTACATGGGAGTTTCTTCTGCTGTAGTTCATTTCTTTAATGCTAAACCGAGAAGTGCAGTACGAGGTGGCGGAACAGGAGCCCACCTTTGCTTCACACCTTCCCATTTAATTCATTTACGAAACTTTTATGCTATCTTTCACAAATGATTTCAAAGTGACTAACAATAAAATGTAGAAAAGAAGCAATAAAAAGAAGTGTAAAACAGTCCAATGAAACAAAAGTGATAAAACCAAACCAGCAGCAAAGCAGCAGAAACAAAATACTATATCTAACAGCTCAATAACTAAGAAAGCAATCCTATGGCCCCCTAGACAGAATCTGTGGGGACATAGGATAGTTTGGATTCCTGGATCCAAGGTCAGATGCAGTGCTCCAACCTCAGAACCAGGGGTACAAGCTCCCTTCCCCTTCCCCCTTGCAGCCAGCTCAGAGAGAACTGTGTCAACTGTCTCTCCGAGGTTGCAACAGTGACCTTGGAGAGGAGGGAAAGGGGACGTATGGGTGGGCAGGGAGGAGAGGGACTGGCTTATGCCATATCTGCAGGCCTCCGCAGCCTTTTTCCCTCCTCTTCCCTGATGCTGCCACCATGCTTCCCACTCTGCACTGGGTATTCATAAGCCTCCAGGTTCAGAGGTTTAAGGGCCTCAAGGATAGATCTGAGAGAATTGTACCCTAAGTAAGTCTTTACCTGCTTGTGGAAAGCCAGAAGGGAAGGTACTAAATGTGTCTGTGGAAGGGCATTCCAACATCCCAGACTGGCAATGAAGATGGCCCTGCTTCTACTGGAGGCCAATTTGGACTCTAAGGCCATTTCTGCACTGGCCTTTCCCCCCGGGATCATCCCTGGATCATCCCTGTGCACATAGCTTTTAGGTGCACATGGGTGAGTTTTCAAAGTGTGCACCTCAATGTGTAAAGTGTGAATGCAAGAGATGTTTAAAAACATATTTTGGGGTACCATTTCCAGGATGAGCTGTGTCTCCCTGTCAAGCCTTGTTGTCAAACCTGTATTTGTGACTGTACAATGTATGCACAGCCTGTGAATTGGCTGCAGCAGCTACAAAGCACCCGGAGCCAGCAAATCATAAGATTGGTAATGCACGTTTGTAGAGAAATCCTACAGTTCAGCTTCTTTTGCCTGAGTGTACAATGGCACATTCACTGCAAATTGTGTGGCCGTGCCACAGCTGCAGAACCAATTTTCCTGGCAGTGAGCTGGGCTGATTCCTCCAGACTAAATCTGAAGGGCTGCAAGTGGTTTAAATTGTTGCCTGGGGCATCTTTAGCCCAGCTGAGAACAGAGAACATGCAGGCAGATCTGAGACACACTCATCATCTCCTAATGTTCTCAAGTGGGTGGCCGTGAAAAAGCTAACTTTGGAGGTAAAAGAAAGCCGAGGGAATGATTGGGCCATTTTCCACTAGAACTGAGACACTTCAGTGAATATTGGATTGTGCAAATACAGAAGAATCAGGGCTGCTTAGCTTTATAAGCTTCATTTTTAGCCAGTGCTAGAAAGGTCTGATGGGAAATATTGGAATGACACAGTAGTTATTTACTCCAGTAGTTGAAGCTGTATTTCCCTACAGCTGATTGAACTGATGCCCAAAGAACACACTAGGATATTGAACTCTTATTTGGTTTAATGGCCAATTACATTATTTTTTATTCAGCTGTTTTTAGATTTCTTTTTGTTTGTATTTGTGATAGTATCTGTTTTAACCTTTATTTTTTATTCAGCTGTTTTTAGATTTCTTTTTGTTTGTATTTGTGATAGTATCTGTTTTAACCTTTTGTTGTTTATTGCCTTGAGCTTTATAAAGGGAAGGCTGGATACAGAATTAATTAATTAATTAATTACTACTACTACAATATTAATTGCAAGATTGGCCCAACACCCATTTCTGTGATTCATTGTTCAAACTGCAGCTTAGTTTCCTTATCTACGTCTTAAGAAATTTTGGCGCGCCTCCCTTAAGATAATTCATCCACTTATAATTATCTCTAAAACCCAACTAAAATAAGAAGTCCCATTTTGATTTAATATTATTTTTCATCGGGCAAACAATTAGAAATTTCAGCTCCCTTCCCTTTCATAAATGGTACGTGAAATATATGCTGGAATTACTTGACAGAATAGAGCAAAATTCAGACTGACAACCAAATTTCCTGTGCAGATCTAACTATAAGAAGTGAAACACACACACACACATATCAGCAATTGCTCCAGTTTATTTTGCACAAAACTATTTTAATCCATTGTTTGGAAAGGTAATAATGCTGTGGTTGAGATAATATAAACATTGTGTAATCCATGCTGTTGACACAGTTTGTATTAGTGGCAACATTGAAAAGAATTCCACCTGTTTATGTCTACCATGATAGGGGGTGGCAATTACTGTTTCCCTGCTCTCTCTTTTTTTTGTCTTTGGAGCATGCTCAGTATGTAGCATTCAAGAGTGGTCTACGCATAGGGTGTTCCTGCAGCTTAGCCTGGCCCATGAAGAGAGAAGCGGCTCCAGAAGGATGGGGAAGGCTTGCCGACCCCGCAGACTCAAAGGCCTGCCTTTTACCATTTGAAGTTCCCAAGTGTGAAGGAAGACCCCACTGCCTTCTTCAAAGGACAATCTGAAGAACTGTGAGCCAATTGTGTTACATTAACTTTTATTTAGGCTGTTTCTTTGCTATTCTGTGCATCTTTATGGATGCTGAATATATTTATATGTTCATAAATAAAGAATGGTTTTGTTGCTATAATTAAGCAATAGCAATCAGATAGTTAAAAGTACTAAGAGTGACTTGGTTTCATACATGTTTATTTTAAAATATTTAATGTTCTATCTTTGGTGATTTCTTTCTTTGATAGTTCCAATACAGAATTCTCGGATATCATCTGACCTGTAGGGATGGTGACAGCATGTTTTTTTTAAAAAAGTGGGAAATAAAACCACTGCGGTGTTTCTTTTCTGACAATCTAGCTCTATTAGATTTCTTTTAAACAGGCCCAGAACAGACAAAAGTGCAATCACACTGGCTTACTGAACCACGCAGTCAAAGAAAATTCTCTCAGGAACAAACCTCTCCTCTTTTCTGGCACTCAAAATCTCTAGGAGACACGTAAGGAAGAAATACAGTGTTATTTCTCATCAAAAGGCACTAACTGAATTACAGACACTTGGGGAAGAGATGAAATCTGTGGGAGTAGTCTTTTTTCCCAATGAACCTCTGCTAAACAAGCACTGAATCAAGCCAATAGTTCAATACTCCCCAGATGGCTGAGTGGCTAAAGGTTCTTGTTCACCACTCACTGCCAAAATGAAGTGGCATTTGGAATAATTAAGACAGAACATGGTTATTCTGCTGAAACGGCTCACAATATTTTAACTAAACACTTCCTAGAAGTACGGGTGGTTTGTAAATAGAACAATGGTGTCAGTTACATGGTTAACATGTTGACACAGCGCTCCCTATTTAGAAATAGGGAGTTAAACTATTACATGTTTCGGTTCAGTTCCATATCAGCTGCAGACCAAGATCTTGTGGTTCGATTACAGTTCAGGGCAAAAAAATGTTCAATAACTGGTTTAGCACACATTAACTGGTTCAGTTTTGGTTCACATGCAGGGCTGGCCCTACCATTAGGCATAGTGAAGCAATTGCCTCGGGCGGCAGAGGCTGGGAGGCAGCAGCAAGGTATTGGAGGAAAGACCTGTGTGCCATGCAGCCAGATGCATGCTTCCTTCATTAGCTGGTGTCAGGATCTATGCTGTACTGAGTGCTTGCAGGACCCAGGTCTTTGGTCAGAACCTGTCCTGCTGGGGTGTTTGCAAGCCTCAGGTCCCTGACTAACTACACGCAAGGGGTGTGATTGGAGTCCAGCTGGGATAGGCCAGGGTAAGAGCTATTAAAGCACTGCACTTCTCTCTCAGCCCTCACCACAGCAACACCGTTCGTGTGCTGCCTGGCTCCGCTTCCCGCGAACCTCTACACCCGTTCCTGATCTTGTTGGTTCCTGACTTCTGGACTGCCTTCGGACTATGCCTTGCTGCTACCTTTGCCACACCTTATTTGTTCCTGACCCTTGGACTGCCTCTGGACTACGCTGTGGTTCTGCCTCTGTCTTGGCAGGCGGTGCTGGACCCTTGTGCTGGTTCTGGGATGCTGCTCCGGCAATGCCCGGACTCAGGTTCAACTGTGCCTCAACTCTTGCCTGCTATGGGAGGGGGCCTCTGGCCCTGGCCCTAGTGCACACTGGTGAGGGTCAATAAAGCTGAACTGTTCTTGATCCTGCTTCAGTGTGGTGTTCTCTTTTGCCTCACTCCCCCGGGTCCCAGCGGCCCAGCCTAGCTCCCTGCCGCCCACGCCCCGGACTGTAACAGCTGGCTGCATTCAGATGCAGTGAAGGATGCTGTCCCATCACCGATACTGAAGGAAACTTCAACTGCCAGTCCAGTTAGCTTTTTTACATGGAATGGGAGGGGGCACCATCTTGTCTTTCATCACACAAGGACATTTACATATAAGGGATTAAGTCCAGGATCTGCCTTCCATTGACAGAAGGACTCCACCAACCAAAGATACCTCTGCTTGATCCTCACGGATCACCCTGCCTCCTTGCACCACAGCTCACCTGCATTTTCAGGGGGCAAGAGGGGCTGCTGTGAGGAGGTGGCAGGCAGTGAAGCCTGTTTCCATCAGCTTAGCTGCGCATGCCTAATTCTGGATCCAGCCAAGGCATAAGATGTATAACAAGCATTTGCACAGCGGGGTGGAACAGGATGCTAGGTTTAAAACTGGTGCAAGTAAAGGTGCCATCAGTAGGAAGCAGGCATGAAACAATTTTAAAGCAATTATTTTATTTCCACAGATTCATTAATAGTTCACCTACCGCCTACAGCAGCTGGCTGAATACTGCAGCTTGGGAGAGTGACTCGACAAGGCTCAGCAATGGTGTCCTCCCACCTTTCTTTCCTCCAATGGGTGCACTGCTAACCCTTGGGTTTGTCATTACTTCCCTCATCAAGATTTGTGTTCACACCTCTTCTTTTGAATGGGTGCTGTTTGATCCTTATTTCTGCTTTCCCTCTGTTTCTATCATTTCATTTCCTATTTTGCTGCCTCCATTTTGGATTCACAGATTCATCTCTATTCAAAAATATTCCTAATTTGTTTTACATCGAAGCATATGTCCTAATTGAACTGCATATGTAAAGAGCATTTTGTAGACCTAACACTGGGCTGTGTGTCTACCTAAAGCTAAAAGGGTTTACTTTTTTCTAGTAACTCTGGCCTTAGCTAGACCTAAGGATTATCCCAGGCAAATGGAGGGGTCGTCCCTGCCTGCTCCCAGGATCCCCTTTGTGTCATTTGGATGCACAGGGATGATCCCGGGACAATCCTGGGATATAGGCCTGGTCTAGCCATGGCCTCTGTTTACTTTCATATATGTGAAAAGTTGTAAATAGCTTCTATGTTTTGGGCTTCTCATTATTGATATGTTATTCTTTTGTAATGTTTATGTACACTGGTAAGATTTTAGGGTTTTTTGTGATATACAATGATGACTATGTGGCTCTATAATTATTACTTATATTGTCTTCTTAGGTCACCCTGAGGAAGGACCTGAGGGTCCAAAACATGACAGAATTATTTATTTATTTTATTTTTATTTTTTAATGTTAGATTTATTTTATCATAATAAATATCCTTTGTCTTACCCCTTTGCCTTTGCCTTTTTTTGGTGTCTCATGGGTGTCTATCTAGACAGCTAAACTCAAATCTAGTTCGCAACTCCAAATAAATCAATCGTCAACTTTTTTGGTAACAGTACTTGGAACAGCAAACAACTAACAAATGCAGAGGGTCAATGCTTTTCCATGGAAGAAGGATGACTGGAAGGTTGAAGCAGGCTGACTTAAAAGAAATGGAATAGATGAGGGGAAAAGGCAAGGCAAGAGAAAGCCTTCCAGGCGGCAACTCACAATGGCAAAGAACCAGGCCAGAGGCAGGATTTACTTCTTCTGAGGAAAAATTGGCCTGGATTAGTCATTCTTCCTAGGAACAAAACAAACAATCTGTGATAGCAGATAGTAAAGCCTGATCAGTTGCTGGCATTTACTGAGGAAAAAATAAAGCAGTTCTAAATACAAAGACAAGAGGAATATAACAAGTTACACAATGCCAGTTGGGGCAGAACAATCATATGATAAATACCAAGTGTCACCTGTCTTGTGTCATCTCATGTACATATTATATATTTATCTTTCTCATGTTGTAACCTTGATGTAGAACCCCTGACAAAAAAGGGAAGAAGGTCTCTCAGGCCCAGCCCTTGAAGATGGCAGAGTACAGAAGCCTGCACTAACACTACATATATCCTCCCAAGTACTGTTTTTATTTTATGTGCTAATTCTAGTCCTGGTTCTGATGGAGCCAATGAATGTATCACTTCAGGTGTTTCATTAACCCTTATCCTTGAGCTGGTAAACTGATTTTTGTTCTGATTCCATTACAGGTTCAACAGAGATGTTCAGATAATGATTCAAGTTCAGGAAAAAATTAAGATTTCTTCTAGTTTTTGGTTGAGGTTCAGTTTAACTTCCTTAGAAATTGGGGCCAGTCTTGGCATGCTTAGCTTCACGAGCCTGTAAAATGGTTTCAAAGATGTGGTGAGACTTTGGCTTAGATGTTCCCACTGCCGCTCCTCCCCATCACGTGTGAGGATATTAGAGCTTCCATTTCTCCTTTTTTGCGAACTGTAGTTTGCCATTTTTCTGAATGCAGAAAACCATAGTTTACAATGAAATGAACTCCCAAATCCTGGCTTGACTGTAACCAAACAGAAGCCCTTAGAAAGTTTGAAAGCTGGGATTGATAAAAATAGATATTAGTTACGTTGACCTGTTTAGCATGTGATGACAACCCATTCGTTTAAAAATCGATTGGTGGTTGCGCACAAGCGGGAGAGTGCAGGCCTATTGCAGAGCATCTATCACTTCTGCTTTTTCGCACAACCCACCATTGGTTCCTTTGTAGGTTGTGGAGCCTGATGTTTGGTCCTGGACCACTGAATTGTTTAGGGGCTACACAACCCAGTGGTTAATCCATGGTTTGTTGTTGGGTTAACCAGGAGGTTGTTGAGCCCCTAAACAACCCATCAGTCACACTCTACAACCTCTGAAGGAGTTGATCATGTGGTAAAGTTGGAAGAGGCAAGTGTTTTTAAACTAATGGGTTGTCATTACATGTGAACAGGCTCAAAGTCTCTAACATATAATCAGAAATATACTTCCTGTGAATATGAACATTTCATTCTTAGCTATAATGTATGTAGTAGCTCTTGGTAGACCTATCTACATTTTCAAGAAATGGTTATGAAGCTCTTATGTCTACCTGGGCCTTTTAATCAGAAATGGGTAAACTACCATCACCAACAAAGGAATTCTCTCTTGACTATCTTTTAACTAGTCTTGTATTTCTACTAAATGCCAGTGACAAATTTCACCTTGTTTCATTAGCAGATTAATTGAGCAAAGTTTTTGCTATGGACATATGTAAATATGCAAATCGTTCCCACCCCATACCTTGCAGTTCCAGTGAATGGGGATGCCTTTTTTGTTTTTTACACAGAAATTTGCAATATATTTTATTTTCTGTTCTGCACAATTGCTGTTAGCCAATAGTCTGTGCATGATTTCAGCTTCTTGGTGTGAAATTGTGAGGGCAAAGCAAGAATTAATAAATAGCATTGAGAACACTGTTCTCAAATAATGTGGTAAATTGATGTGAGGTATGGAAGGGCCAGAGGGGAAACCTGGGTGAAAAAAACAACTAGTCTTTGAAATAGAATTTGCCTGCTACCCCAGAAGGAATGGAATTGGGCATTATGTCAACTTTTCACTTTAGATCCTCAAACTGTGTGCTGGAGTATAATGGAAGAATTTGTATCTCCATTATATTCATGGGTTCAGCTTTAACCACTTTAAGGTACAAATGTCAGTGTCTTGAATATTATTGGAGGACTGCATGCACATTCCTCCCTCCCTTGTAACAGATATGTACTCATATATATATTAGGGATGTATCAAATTTGTTTCAGTACATTTTTTAAAATCAGAATTGACCTAGTTTGCACCATCCAGACCAAATACAGGCTCAGACACAATCTGTGGTCGAAGTCCATGCATTTCCAAGCTTGCAGTGTGATTCGCAAACTAAGTAAAATGTGTTTGACAGCATGTGTAGATTTGAAAAATGCCCATGGAAAGTGCCTACTTTTGAAAAATGCACACAAATATGCTTTAACCAATGGGAGGAAGATGCACACATTGGAAAGATGCTCACAATTGATGTGGACATTTGGAAAAATATGCATGGATTTTCATGCAAAAAAGAAAAAAAAAGACGCTCATAATCTGATATGGGCTTGAGTCAAAATGAGTTTTGAGATGGAATTCAGAGAATGTCAGTGGGCTTGGCTTTTGCTGATTTGCAGATGCTAAATTGTCACTGGGGAACTTTCAGGGAGCTGGTGGTATAGCAACAACATCCGAGTCCAAAAGGGGGATAGAGCTGCCAGACTCCCCTCCCCCATTGGCCTTCCAGACTCAGCACGTGTTGAGTCAGGCAAACACGGTGGTCCCCTCTGCTTTGCAGAGCTGCCATTTTATTTATGTATTTAAAAAATGGTGTCTCGTTCTTTTACATAAAGGGCATTCTATGCAAATGGTGGCCATGAAGCATCCATTTACACAAGATTACAGTCATAAATGGACTATTGATGTGCGAAGGAGTTTTCTCAGAGGTGATGGTGAGACCATTCCTGAAGAAATCTTCCCTTTTGACATGCTAAAACCCAGCTTGAATCTCGAGTGAAATGAACCCAGATAATCTGCCTCATCCAACTGTTGACCAGGAATCCACAAGCAGGACATCACCTACACTCAAGCCATCTCCCTGCCTATTTCATTGCTCTCAGCTTTGGTGTATATGATGGAGATGTACGAGGTCTACTAATCAGAAGAGCCACCAGGGCCATTTTTGCATTCCACAGATCAATCAGGGCTTTGACAGGAGAGCCAGCCATATCAGCCAGATCTCCCCTCCCCTCCCCGCCCCCAGCCGAGCTCTCCAGAAACTATCCAGATCCATTAGCCTTCAAAGGCAGACCAAATTAATACTACCACCACTCTTTGCATAGGAAAAAATATCTAAACCTCAACAGGAGGTGATCTTACCATAACAAAGGGACTGATTCAAAACCCACCACTTTCAGATCACCTATGGCTGGCTGAAAAAAAACAAGTCTGGAGTGTGACCTGCTACATATGTCAGACAGATGACATGTTGAAACAGTCCCATGGGTGCCATGGAGGACATGGCACCCATGGAGCCAAAGTGTCCTTGGCTTGAATGTTGATATCCTCCAAAACCAGCAGTCTGTGGACCTCAGCATCACATCTGAAACCACCTATGTCAGCTTGGGAAGGAGACTGCTGAGTAGTAGGTGGGTGGTACACTAACAGAACCCCCAATCTGCCCCACTGACTGAACAGAAGATCCAACACTCCAATCTTTGTAAACTGCCCAGAAAGTTTCAGCTAAGGGACAGTATATAAATGTAATAAATAATAATGGTAGTCAGATAGACAGCAAGCCTGGAAAGAGAGAAACAGAATTCCTATAGACTAGGGCAACCCTCCCTCTGAGTCTACCCTGATTCTGAACCAAATACCCCAGTGGGCACAACTGGGAGACAATAACTCTTCCCTGTTTCCACACCCATGTCTCAGTTGTACTTGCCACATCATCTGCCTCATCTATGATTAGATGAATGCCTGAGCTGGGAACCGCATGTACTCCGCCTTGTTTTCCATGATGAAAGAAAGGCAAGATCTCAGTGTACTAAATAAACAAGCTGGATTCTATGCTTCAAGCCGATGCAAATGTAGAAACTCATCTCAGTGCACCTTTGCCTCTGCATTGGAGAACTCATCTGGCCTCTATCAAACTGGCTGGGTAAGTTTTTGTATAGGGATGTAGACGCATATTCCCACCAAGAGCTCACTTGCTGTTACATGCCAATCGTTTCAAGCTACTAGAGCTGGATTGGGCCTGTAGTAGATTGATTGGTCAGAGCAACGACTGCGAAAATAGTTTGGCCAATTTCATTGTGCACATTCTAATTCCACCGAGCCTGTGAAGGTATTTCAAACCTAACTGGATGTGATTAGTTCTCAAAGCTATCACACTTTTCCACAGAGAGAGGGGAAAGCTCACTGAGGTCATGCTTATCCACATATTTTACATTGGTCTTTTAAAGCACATAAACAACGTAGCACAATAATGAGTCCTCCAGTCCTTTCTAATAGGGTTTTGCCATCTCTTTCTACTCGGAAAAATTGTGCTTATTTTTTTTACATTTGCAGTATATTAGAATCCATCCATTTGTTCATTTTCTTAGGGCACAAAACAACATTTCTCTCTCTCCGTACTTACAACGTGATGCCTTTTTATGTTAAGTTATATATTATCTCTCATTATAGTTTCCTCGGAAATAAAATGCATTTTTTTTTAATCTTTTCACAGACAGATTAGTGCTGGGAAAAATAAATAGCACAAGTAATTTGGATTTATGACCAACTGCCACCTGAAAGTATAATGGTAGATCTTCAAGAAAAGGCTGGAGATAAAATGTGAAAATCTGAGCTGGACTGTTGCCTGGACTTATTTTTTCTTCTTTTTTAAAGGTTATAATCAGTATGGGTATAAGATAGCTGTTTTACACATTATTTGTACAAAAATGTCCACTGAATAGGGAATAATAGTATTTGAGTGTTTACCAACTGAACCTCACAGAAAGTTGTAATAAATTGGCTTCTGTGGGCGGATTAATAAGGCACCCGTGCAGCACGTGGAAAGCAAACATGCATGAGCACAAGCTAGTCTATTGTTAACGTAGGCAGAGGGCCAGTTGTGCTTTCAGTAGTAAGATGCCGTGCTGGTTAATTGGCTAACTGTTTTGCAGTACCAATGAGTACATTGCACAGAAATAGCTGGCTCATTCATGATGTACACTCAGCATTTCCACTGGCCAGCTCCACTGGAAAAGTGCTAATGGAATGGCTGAACTGACGGCTGAGTTAGCCGTGTCCTGGGGAGTGTCTTCGCAGCGCTGTTTTGTCGCTTTTTCCTGGTGAAAACCCGTGGTATCGCAGCTGTGGGGTGGGCGTGGGGGCGGGACATCCCCACTGCAGAAAGGAGTGCAGGCTTTCCAGCTGCTACCCAGCTCTCCAAACCCACCACCTGGCCCTTGTCCAGCTTCCTCACATGTCCTGCAACTAATTGGTGGCTGCAATCTGTCACTCCTCTGGCAAGAACGTGAAGCGAGGTCATCACTGACACACAGAGGGACGGTGGTGACCTTGCATGGTAAGTACATGACTTTTTTTAGTGCACAGCTTTGGGGAAATGCCCTGTGTTGGCTGCAAGTTGGTAGCTGTGTTGTATAACTGACACAGCACCACCGCACAGCCACCATAGGGTAAGTGGGGCATATAGACAAGCCCCAGAATTTGAGGTATCAGTTTTCAGTATTAGACTACAGCAACTTTCACCAACCTGGTTCCCTCCAGATGTTTTGGACTACAACTCCTAGCATACCTGACCATTGGTCATGTTGACTGGGGCTGTTGGGAGCTGTAGTCCAGAACATTTGGAGGAGGCAATGTTGAGGAAGGCTGCTATAGTCCATTACCTTGATGTTTAGTTAACATCAGGAGTAAGCAGTATATAGCCCCATTTTACAAAACACGATGCACAGCTGTGACTAAGGGCTTGAACTTTAAAAATTCCTCATACCCACCAAGATATTCTGTGTTAGCAAATGGAGCTGGCTTGCACGGCTTGGAATTGCCTTTATGTTGTTGATACAGAGAAGCCTTCAAGAATTGTGTCTGCTCCGCCCTGAGTGAAGGCACACCTGCTGTCACCCCTAGGTAATGCCTCTGCCATGGTCCATCTCTATAACCTGTCTAGTGCTGCGCACCACCTTGGGCTGAATCCCCAGATCAGAAGTGAGTCAGGCTGGTTCAGCCTGCCTCGGCCCGAATCTGCAGCACAACTGGTTTGGTCCAAGGTGCCCTGAGGCTGGAGCAGATCAGCTCCGAAGTTTTGGGGTGTATTGGGCTGATTTGGGGTGCTGCAGGGCTGCTCCCCCATATCTGCACCCCTGTGCAGGAAAGCCAGTGCAAGGCTCGCTGTGAGTCCAGGTGAGTCAATTAGACTCATCGGACTCACTTCCCTCTCCCTCCCTACCCTCCTTGGCCACCTGCTGCCACTGCTACCACGGCCACCCACCTACCACACCCACTGTGGCTGCCTGGCCATCCACCACTGCCATATCACCCACCTGACCACTGCTGCTGGCTACTGGCTGCCCACCACCCACCAGGACTTACCTGCAAACATGTCCTCCTCCTGAGGGCAAGCCATGATTTAAAGTAATCACAGGGGCTCTTTACTTTTAGTATATCTATGGATAAAATCTATGGTGGCCATTAAGGGGAAATGTCAAGGGGGTCAGCCTTGCTCCTGACTTTCTAGGGTGCCAACTGCGTGGCCAGCACCAGGAACACTCAAGGCTGAAATACTTCGAGGGTCCCGAATCTCACCTTGGCCTTGGTGCTGAGGTGAGGTGGTAGCCCCCAAAGAACCCTGAGTCTCAAAAATGGCCTCCAAGGTGAGTCAGAGGGCTGTGCACAGCCCTAGAACTACCCCACATCACAGGGGAGGGGGAGGGGGAGGGGGCAGGCCTATAACCCAGCCTAGCAATCTTCCCTGGCTTCAAATTGTGCTTTTTTCACAATTTAACATAGTCCCCCCACAATATATGGGATATTTTAAAACATGTCTAAAAAACATGAAAAACATGAATGTTTTATTGTTAAACTTTGCTCACTGCAGTTCTGAATAATGAAGTTTGGTTGAAATCAATCAAATGATATTAAAGCAGTATATCTTTAAAATGTTTGATTTGCCACCTTTTTGGTGCAAGATGGCAGTCAGAATTTTCAAGATGCCTAAAACCATCCCAGACAGAGGCCGAACAAATCCTAAAAGTTTTATAACCATCAGATGTTTGGTTTTCAAGTCCATTGAGGACAAACAAACTCTTCTTCTTTTTATTTAAATAGGTAGAAGACAGAACAAGCAAACATAGCAGCACTTTGGCCTCATATCTCTGAGGCTTCAATCTTGTGAAAACCTGCTGAAGAGACAGCCTGCAGTCCTATATACATTTACTGCAGAGTGAGCCCTATTGAACTCCGTACGATCCACTAGGGGTGTGCACGGACCCCCCAATCTGCTTCGTGGCCCGATCCGGAAAATTCGGATCGGGCCCGATCCTCTTTGCGCCGCTCCGCCCGTCTCCTGCTCCGCAGAGCGAGATCCGGCTTCGCCGCCGTCACTATATCGTCGGCGGCGCCGGTGCCAGAGAAACCACCCACCCACCCCGCCCCCTTGCCTTCCTCTATCGCGGGATTCAATTGAGGCCCCGGTTGAAGCCGGAAGGGGCCTCGGCCTTCACTTCCAGCTTCAACCGGGGCCTCAATTGGAGCCGGCGACGGAGGAAGGTAAGCATCCCTCCTCCCTGCTCCCTTACCTGGTGCTGCCGCCACCCGCCGCCGCATGGATGGCGGCGCCGGCAGCGCCAGATTAGTCCCCTTCCCCCCCACTTACCTTCAAGCGAAGCTCCGGATTGAGGCGATCCTCTTCGCCTCGATCCGCCGGCCCCCCAATCCTCTTCGCCTCCGCCTTAAGGGTAGGCGAAGCCCCCCGCTCCGCTCCTGCTTCTCCGGTTTGAGGAGAAGTGGAGCACATCCCTACAATCTACACCTGGCTAGGAATGGGAGAACCAGGGTTGCTGGAGCTTGCCCGCAAACTCCACTTCAAAGCTGACTTTGCCTGACTCCTGCTTTCATTTGTGGCCTGTTTTTCTTTTCTTTTCAACCAGAAAAGTGTGCATTTCAAATGAGAAAACTGCACATTTTCCAAAAGTGTACACTCCCATCCCCTTTGACTAAAGCATGAAAATGCATGTGCATTTTAAAGTGCACATTTTAAAAAAAACGTGATTGCAAGTTCAGGAATGTGAGGGCTTCTCTTTTAAAATAAATAAATAAATAAAGGATGTTGCTTGCATTTGGAGTTTCAAAAGTGGCAATTTCTGATGATTTGAAATGAAACTCTTGTATATCCCTGCTTCTGGCTAGAAGTGTATAGCTTTCTTTGCACTGTAAGTCCCACTGAACTTGGAAGGATTTATTTTCAAGTACCAAGGCGTGGTGTCAGGCTTGAAGAAGTACAAATGACTGATAAGCAACATGAAACAGAATGCTTCCCAAGAATAAGAAAAAGATCAAAACCGGGGGGATAGGATATGATCCAGGAAGGAGAGAGAGGGGGAAAGAACAGTTGATGTTCACAATTACAAGTGAGAAGTTGATCATTTAATGAATGATAGAAGCTCTCTGTATTTAACTAAATGATTACATCTTCATCCTTAATTAGGATGCAAACCTTGCCTGGCTGCACATGATTAAATACCATTGAGATGAATGGGATTTAACTATCCGGTCAGGCATCAACACTCAGTTTGGTGTGGCAAATGCTGGGGCCCGTGAGATCCGGAAGGCCTGCTGTGGCTGAAGCTATTGTCACATTAAGGACCTTTAAAAGAAAAGAAAAGAAAAGCCTAGCGATCCACTGAAAAGTGTTGAGTGGAGGAGGTGCAGCTGCTGCCACCATCTTTATTACCCCAGTGTTCATTGGGGCCCAGAGGCATTCTGGGCAAATAAAGATGGTGGTGCAGCCATTTTGCACGGTGCTTCCCTGCTTGGATGAGCGCTGCTGCCCAGTTCAACTACTGCCTAGAGGGGCGTGGGACAGGTGGCAGGGACAGCCAGTGGTGTTCAACCCAGTGCTCAGCAGAGAACTGCCAAGCAAAATGGCTACAACAGCCACCAAGATCTCCATTTATGGGAGAGGTTGTGAGGATGAGGCTCAGCAGCTTGCTCAGGGCTTCCTCAAACCCAGCATAAGCCCACTTGACTATGCATAGCTGGCCACAGATTTTCAACGAGGGCATGAGTTTATCCACAATATATTTTCCCTGATTTACAGAGATTAAGTGTTTATGCATTTGAAATAGCAAATCTGCTTCCATTGATAATCCTGACCTAACATGCTCTTTATATGAGAGAGTCAGCGGCCCTTGCTTTCTGCAGGGGGCAAAGGTGTGTGTAAAAGAGAGAGCAGGATACTTGATTACAGCTGTAGGGCACTGCAATGAAAAGGCACGCCCGCTGTGACCTATTTTGTGCCTTTTATTCCCTGGAAGCAGCATGGCAACAAAAAGTCCAGTCCAAATGAAGGAGATGCTCTGCAAAGAGCAATGCTTTGATGTTTCACATTCTACCTACCCAAATGGAGATAGTGAAAAGGTTCAGAAACATAAATGAGTTTATCTGACCTATGAGCCCACACAATCTACAACACATTTTCCCATTTGCTTTTTTTTTGTGTGTGTATAGAAGGCGCTCATCTGTATCATTGCTCCCAGTGCTGAACTGGGCCTGCGTGGGCATTGCCAATCCTTTGTTTAGGATAGGTGTGGGCAAATTGTGACCCTCTGGATGTTTTGCCTGCACATCATCCTTCACCATCGGCTATACTGGCTAGTAGGGGTGTGCTCTCAGCCCCGGAATTATTTGGTAACCACGAACATCTGCGGAGCATTCAGTCTTCTAGAGTGGAGATAGTCTGCTTCCAAACCCATTGATTAATATCTGAGCAGAAATGTGCCCAATCGGAGCTTCTAATGTCTCCAAAGTTATTCGACTGTTTTTCAGGCAACAACGCTCTCTCTCTCTCTCTGCGCTTGCGTGTGTCTCAATTGAATATCTCCATATTTGGAAGATGCTGAGTTGGGTGAGCAGTAGCTTTGATATTGACATCTGTGGCTAACCAATTAGGAATTGCCACAGCACTGTCTGTGACTGTGTTCTCCTGCAACCGCAGCATTTGGGGAAGTGGGAAACACTAACTGGGTGCTGGTTCTAGCCATCGGGGGGAGGGGGAGGGAGAAAGTTTCTGCTCAGACTCATAGAAGAGTGAAAGTGCTGCTGGGCTGGCTGGCATCATGAGTGAGTAAGCTTCTACACCTGAATCAGGCAGGTTCTTTATTTCAGTTAAACTATTACTCCTATTGGCTGGCTGGGCTTGCAGTGCAGGGTGGGGGGCTCCATCCAATAGATCTGGATGGCACCAAGTTGGAGAAGGCTGAAGTAAAAATTTCTACCAGCAGCAGTGGAGCTTTGCATCAGCAAAGTAAAGGATGAAAGCTCCCTCCATAAACGCACAGGGGTGGATTAATGTGTGTATGTTTGAGGGGGGGGGGAATTTAAAATTCCTAAAAAATCAAGGCATGAATGGATCTGATATAAATGTGGCATGCATAAAGCCCTCCTTAAGAGCTATCATTGTGCCATATCTTTAAAAATGACAGTGGTTTTTAAAAGAATTAATTTTAAAACCACAATTTTTTTTAAAAAATCTTAAAAATCAAGGCTTGAAGGGATCTGTTCTAAACATGGCAAATCTAAAGGCCTAAGTAAGAGCTATCACCATGCCAAGTTTCATCTCTTTAAAAATGAGGGAGCTGTAAGCATTTGATTAATTTCCATTGAATAGAGCGGTTCTCTGAATATGGGTGGTTCTTCGATGGGTAATCTGATGGGGTGGAGTAAGGGAAGCCACTCTGAAACTGGGGCAGAAAATTACCTTAACTGAACTCTGGGTTGGATTTTGAAGTGAAGAAGACTCACTTTGTACACCCCTAATGACTAGGGCTTATCAAAGTTGTAGGCCAAAACATCTGGAGGGCCACATGTTACCCACCCCTGGTTTAGGGACAATTTGTTAGTAGGTTTACTCTGGAAACAAAAACATTGTGTTCCTAGGCAGAACACAGGCAGATCAAGGGGCAAAGTTGGGCAGGCCTCAGAAGAGAAAAGGGATGGAATTGGGCAAAGCCTAGCATGAAAAGCTCGGGTCAGATTCCTGGTTGCTGCTGTTTTGGGAGGGCAGGATGCAGGCATCACTCAGCCAGGAGAAAGGAGGTGGTAGGCATTTTCCAAGTTGCTCACACAACTTTGGGTTCTCCCCTGCTCACTGCACTTGCGTGTGCAATGCATGCATGTGCAAAGTAAATGTTGCAAATGAATGAATATATAAATAAATGGCAGCAAGGAGGGAGGGAAATAAATAGCAACTCCCATGTGACAGCCAACCCTTATCTGCCAGTTGGCTCAGATACCCCCAAACTGACATAGCTGGGTAGCTGGTTGGGAATCCTATTAGCTCAGCAGGCAGTCATACAAAGATCTGTACAAGCAGTTGCCCATGCTGAGAACACGAGCATCCTTGGATTAGGGCCATTGTGTTGCTTCAGTTCAGACCATTTCCCAGTCCCAATTTAATTCAAAGGAGCTTGTGCGAAGTATTCTTTTCTTTTTTTTCTTCCAAGTAAGCATGTGGCTAGTGTTTTGCAGTCAAATGGATTGCCAGGATAGCTGAATGTAAACAGGTGTTAAATTACTTCGCTGGAATAAAGCTTCAGATACCATTACAATGTGCACCATAAAAGCGTCCTGGCAAAGATAGACAGGAGACAAATTTGGCTCCTGTTCTATTGGGACAGTATATGGGAATCAAGAAGAAGAAGAAACGTTGTGTCATTTCCTTGTCTCCTTTAAATATATTTTCAAATAGCCAACATTGGTTTCTTCTAATGGGGGGGGATTCATGAGAAATTCATTTCAGTTCATCTGTAAACAGAATTTACCCAGTTCACACCTTCTGGCTCCAAACACAATCTGTGGTTAAAGTCCATATGTTTCTGAGCTTCCAATGAGATTCAGGGAATAACAATTACAACAAAAAATGTGTTTGAAAAGCATGGATTAAGCAATGCACACAAATGTACTTTAATCAATGGGAGAAAATGCATGCATTTCAAAATGCTCATAATTAATGGGTACATTTGGAAAAAATGTGCTTGAAAATATGCACAAGTTTTGTGCAGAAAGGAAAAAAAAAAACACAGCAACAAAGTCCTGATACAGACACAAGTCAGAACAAGTTGTCTGGTAGAATTCAGAGAACCTTGACAAGCTGGTGTCTGCTGATTCGCACATCCCTGATGTTGATCGCCATGCAACACCGATGAAAGTATGATTGCCAGGTGCTGTGAGCCCAAATAGCAATCACAGGTTAAATAGGGGGAGAGGTTTGGAATAGGGTGGCCACTTATGCATTGAAAAGAAGAAGAAATTCATCACCAAGAAGGAGAGTCAATTTGCATAATATTTGAATAGGCTAATTCATATTTATAGATACAAGTTTAGAAATGCATGTTAACATTTAAATAGAAATTTGTCTTGCCCTAGTAGGGACAGCTTTGACCATGGATGCTTCGAGATGGGGCTTTTATTGTGCTATCACCCTGCCTCAAATACAGAATATTATGAAGGGACCAAATCACGTTGTCTTCCATTTGTAACCCTCCTGGGTCTTTCTGCCACTTCTCCCATGTTTTTTCTTACCCCAGAAAAAAACCAGTTAAAGAAGGAGAAATGGAACAGCTGCACGACATCTTCTGATCGGCAGTGCTTGGAGTTCTCCCTCTGACCTGAAAGCACCCCAGGTGACCTGTGTGCCTGCTCAGGATGCTGTCCAGGTGCGGAGCCCGGATGGGCAACTTCAAGGCCCTGCTCTCCATCGTTATGGCTGGACTCGCACCGGATAGCCCTTTCAATAGAGGGCCATTCTCTGCGACTCTGGAAGCCCACCTATGTTTACAACATGAGAATCAGAAAAGTGTAACATTTAACATACCAGCAGTACCACGATATTTGCTCCAGGTTTCTTTTTCTTTTTTTAAAAAAACAAAGGATTGGGGCTCATTTGGCAGCATGGAAGCAGCATACAATAATGAAATGCAATTTTGTTTAAAGCTCCCAATGACATTGGCAGCATATGGGCCACTAGGGACTTCTGACATGAGGCCACACTTTGCTCCATTTATTTGCTTGATTACTTGCTTGGGAGAACACGACTGTTCGAAGAGTTCCTCGAGGCTGGACCATTAGCCCAACCCAGCAGGGCTCTTCTTCGGCTCTCATATCCCTCCTTAGCAGCCTCCCCCGTTCTGCATTGCATGTCCTATTGCTCATTGGTTTCTCTTCGTGCTTTCTAACGTTTCGGAGTGCGAGGGAAGAGCGTGGAATATTGTTATGTCAACAATAACAATGTATTCGCAAATGTGTGGTTTGCTCTGTTGTATGCCCAATAATTAAATGAGGCTCATTAGTCACGTCTGGGGTCCCTGGCGCTGCGCAACACTGTTATCCAAACACAGCTGCAAGAGAAAGCTGCCGTTTGGCAAATATATATCCACATGTGGTGAAAAATTTACAGCAATCATCGATGGCACCACAAGAGCAGTAACAGTCAGAGGAAAACACAGGTCAGCACACCAATAAGTGGATGCACGAGCATCAAGCCAGCCTGTGCAGCTGGAATTAAATCCCACCTGAAGATCAGTGATGCTGACATTTACCTCGATGGCCTTCATCTCCACGGTGGTTTTCTTGACCTATATTTATTTGCTTCAATCCAGCTAGGAACATATGTGTGTGTGTGTGTATCCTTTGTCTCTCCAGGAATCAGATGCACGAAGAATGTTGCTGATAGATAAGGAAGGCGAGAATAAAGACACAGACACAGAGCTTGGTTTGAACTAGGGCCTCTTTATTAAACAATGGTAACTTTATCTTCCCGATAGTTGCACATGAAAGTGCAGGAATTAATTCCTTATCTCAGGCCACATGCCTGTAATAAGGGCGAGCCACACTCCAAAGGAAGGAGTTGGAAAATCCGGTTCCTTCCTTATCTGACACTATGAAAGTGTGGGGAGACCCCCCCACTACACCCCCGCCCCCTGCCATATCGACAGAGAGTAGGTGAGGACAGGAGGGTCCCCAAAGGCATACCATATCCTGGCACTGAGGCCGCTTAGCCCCCGAGGAGCAGGCCATCTGGATATGCCAATCACCGTAAAGGTGCCAGCGTGCTCACCGTCCCTATCTTAATAAAGCCAATTTCCGCACATCCTTGCCACAAATTAACCTAATTAAACACCCCCTCACACAACCCTCCAGTATGGAGTAGGCAAAAACCTTGAAGGAAAAAAATCCTACTCAGCCCTCCCTCCAAAGAGAGCGACTGGCTAGTCCCATACTAGAAAAGGGTGGGAGGGTGGGAGCCAAAACCGAAAGAGGCCAAGCCTCGGGCGTGGCTGCCTTATATAGGCGCAGCTCCCGCCCTGCTCCACGTGATCTTTTGTGACCACGTGAGGTGCCGTATTCTGCCTCCTTTCCCCAGCAACAGCCGGTTTCGCGCCCAAACCGTTGGTTGGGCAGTGACCGGGTTTTTAAAGCTGCTTCTAGCAGCCATGGCTAGAATAGGATCGGTAAGACTTTTGCTGGTAGTGCTGACATTGCCGGGAGAAGAAGTCAGAGCAGAGGTGGTGGTGGTGGCAGCAGGCATACTGAATCCACGCCTCTGTTCCTCTCCCAGATCTCAAACGCATCATTGTGGCTGTTGCCAAAATCTGTCTGCTACGAGCGCATGACCTGTTGGTGCTGGGGAGGGGAGGGGCTTTTTAGTGCATGCTCAACAGTTCATTGATACGTATGAATATAGCTGGATTGGTTCCTTACATTTAAATGGTAGAAACTGGTGAAGTGTTATTCATCATTTAGAAGCACCATAGAAATGGAGGGGGCTTCTTTTCCACCCCCTGCCTGCTCAATGCAGGAAATTCAGAAGTAGAGCAATTAATCCTTAACATTTTAATGTTACCAAGTGCTTTTGACTATGTAGGAAATTGCATCTGCATTTCCATTGTTTGCGAGGTTATATTTGGTACTCATATGAGCCCTATTCAGTCATTCTGATTCTCAGTAGACTAACCATGTGAGGAGAGAGAGCACTTTGGGGCTCTCCACATAATTAAGAAGGCTGAAAAAAAATCAGCATTCTGGCTCCATCGATAGAGGAGGCTCTCCTCTTTAGAAAGTTGCCCTCCATGAATAGAGGGTGACAAATATGATGACGGAGGGGGTGGAACTAGCATGTTCCCTCTTCTCACATGTTTATTAGCCCCAGATATAGAAAGCCCGAATAGGGCTGTGGTGTGTCAGCTATCGCTCCCTCCAAAACTGTGTGTAGACTGACTAGTTTGTACACTGCCCTGAGATCTTAATGATATAGGGCGGGATACAAATGTTTTAAATAAATAAATAGTTTGTTTCTATCGAAATATGTATAGTAAAGAGATGCTCCCAGTTCAAATGTAAAATATTCCTGTGTTTAACCAATATATTTTAATCGGTTCATTCATTTATTATGGTCACAGACCAGCAAAGTTAACATAAAGCATGTAACGTAATGTGGAGCAATCTCTCCGACATTGTTATCTTTTTGGCACCAGGTCAAGACTTTTCTCTCAGGCATTTAGCAATATGAAATGAGCCTGGGTCTGCTTTTTTAGGCTTATAGTTTTTAAAGTTGTTATACTGGTTTTAAATGTATGTGCATATTGTATGTTTTTGTGTTTTTCAATTTTTGTATATTGTTTTTAAGTGTCCTAATATTATGTAAACCACCCAGAGTGCTTCGGCTATGGGGCGGTATATAATAATAATAATAATAATAATAATAATAATAATAATAATAATAATATAATTAAAAAGAAACATAATAGCAAAATACAGTTTTGTAGAATACCTTCTCTCAGGAGGAAAACAACATTTCCCCCCTAATTTGCACTGAGGTCATAAAAAACTTAGCTAACCTTTCGGTGATACAAGAGGACATACCCCTTAAAGAAATGAATACCAAAGTTGTGGAGTTACCAGACTTTTCTGGAATATACTTTGATATTTCAAGATGTGCTTTTTCAGTTCAAGAATTTGCAGGAGTGAAACAGCTTTTATTTATTTATTTATTTCATTTATATCCCACCATTTTTCCTCTAAGGGACCCAAGTTCAAGATGTGCTTTTTCAGTTCAAGAATTTGCAGGAGTGAAACAGCTTTTATTTATTTATTTATTTCATTTATATCCCACCATTTTTCCTCTAAGGGACCCAAGGTGGCGTACATACTCCTCCAAAAAAGAGGAGGATTAACAAAAGTGGCAGAATTAACCAATTGTGGGTAGAAACAAGCAACTAATGATTTGCAAGAAAATTATGAATCAACTTGCAACATCTCTTAGCTGCTACTCTCTCCTGAGATATGGACTCTCAGTAGCCTGCCTATCCTAGAATTAGTCCGTTAAAAAGTCTCTGGGAGTCTTCTTCTTCTGATCCAGAGCTCTGATCCTCCTTTAATCCCGATTCTTATATACGTTCCCTTGTTGTCAGTTGCATCATTCTGGAAGAACTAAGGCATTTGTTGTTGTTGCTGTCTACAGAATACCCTAGGTAGCATACAAATTTAAAACGATTTAAACAAGATAATCAATAAAATATCATAGGTACCATAAAAATGTTAAAGATGTAGTTGTGTCTTCTGTTCAATAATGGTATGAGCAGTCTGTACTTAATTTGTGTCAGAAGAATTCTATATTCATATACCCAAGAGGTGAAAATATAGAAGGTCAAATTCAAGTTGCATGGAAACTTTGACAGAAATGATCTATTCTTTTTTTTTAAAAAAAATAAAGTATAAACATTCTTATCTTATTTAAGAAGAGATTTCTCCGTCAGGTACATAAGGCATTACCTCACCTTTCCCATCCCTCCTTCTTTCTCTTACACACAAGCTTGGAAACAATTTAAATTAAGGTTGTGCTATCAAACAGCTATCACTCCAACTAAGGAGGTCAATGTGCTTAAGAAAATGCCACCAAGAGATTTCTCATTCATTTCAATTGAGGAATCCAACCCATAGAGACTTCACCCTCTCTTCCATGGTCATTCTAATTCATATGCAATGCCTAATACTACATGCACATCTTCTCCACATAGAAATGGTGCGGTGTGGGAACCACTTTTTATGGTAGTCTGTGTTATGTATGTATGTACAGTAGAGATGTTTGTTGCTGGGACATCTGGCCCTTTGGGGGTTTCTTGGATTTCCGTGATTCCCTTGAGTTGGCTTGCATTTGCAAGCCAAGCTACAATTTTTTCCTGAAATATGGAATTTTCCCCATTTTAAACTTTCTTTTAATAGAACATTGTGCAAAGTGCAGATGCCATTTGTGTAAATTGCACAAATTACTCAAATTATGATCAAAATTTGCAGAAATTATGCAAATTGAAGCTGCCATTTGTGCAACTTTCTATTTACACAAGTAAAAAAAAAAAATCTGGAAAAATCTGTGAACTGTCCCAATTCTATGCAGATCAAGTTGGGCCAGCTCGCAAGGTAATGAGCTAAAATCCAGGGGACACCCAAATGGATTTGTCTGACATCTGTAATTTTCAGAGGAAATTGCATATTCTTTGCAAATGGATTTCTATGGCATGGGAATGACATGATTGGTTCAGTCCATGTGTTTACATGTATTAGTTACTTATACATGTATTACTTTTTATTACTTTATAGTTTACCTTCCTTCCTCAGTTTCCACGCACATACTACAGCTGTGTGGGGTCAACTGTTAGAAAATGGCTGCCACATGGCTGTGGGTGGGCTGAGACTGTGATAGAACTAGGCCAGCATACCAGGATAAATAATTTTCACATACATATTTCCCACAAATGTTGCAGCTATTTAACTTCTTTCAGGAAAAGGAAACATGCATAGTTAATATTCTTATTTTGGACATTAGCTGAATTCTGTATAGGTATGATCCAGATAAAATGAAGCACATTTAAGTCGCTTTGATTTCTACATGATGAGACACATGAGTCATTTTCTCCCATGAAATCCACTGGGGATTTAGAGGTGCCTATTGACTGTTCTGTACCCTCTACTGCTTGGCTTACTCTGAATGTGAACATGGTACGAAACCTACCAAAATCCCTTTTGCTTGTTTTTGAAAGGTTAAAAGTTGTTTTAATTCAGATTTGATTGCATACATAAAACATGGGAAAAGGAGTAAAATTAAATCCGAATTATGGGATAGGTGCGTGTGTGTGTATGTGTGTGTGTATGTGTGTGTGTGTGTGTGTGTGTGTGTGTGTGCATACCTTATATGAATATAAAACATATCCCCTGAATTGTAAAGACTGCAAATATTTGGTGGGCTGCATTCTCAGAAATATTTTGAAAGGCTTTTACATAATCCTACCTAGGACTGCTGTGTGGATAGTGGATCAAAGGTGCAGACTTGTTATACTCCCATGAATTTCATCCTCCTTAGGGATTAGCTTCCCAGAGATGTTCTGAAAGTTAATGGACAGTTTCTTCTTAAATAAATACAGTGCCGGCAGAGACATTCAATTGGGACTTGAAAATTAAATACCGAGATTATGCAGCCACATTTTAAGAAGCAATCTATTTGAAGCACAAAGTGCACTCCTTCAAGTTAAATGTTTTTTTCCTGCTTATCATTAGCTATTTTACATGCTATGAAACAAAATTTCTTTTGAAGCAAATTGCAGCATAAATACGTTCTTTAAGAAGCTCCACTTCCATTGTTTGAACCTCCTCCAAATGTGATTCCATTTTATTACAGGTCAGCCATCCATGTTGTTTTCTGTTTTTTCCCCATACATAAAAGTGGCAATTGTGTGTGTGTTTTTTGCGGGGGGTATCAGTTTAAGATTTTATTATCTGTTTGAGGGAGAGAGAGAGAGAGAGAGATGATATCCAGCTTTCAGAGAACTGAAGTAAATGCCTATATACTATGCTTGGCTTTCCTAGGCATGGGGGGATGTTGTAGGAGGGGAAGGACGTGGTGAAAAGGAGCACCATCCATGCTTGTCAGGTGGTGCCACCAGTAGAGGGAGGGGCTCTCAGGGCACTTTTAGCCTGTGAGATTCCTCCCTTCCTCCTGCAAGGTTCCCTCCCTCCCTGAATGAAGTGTGGGCTTTGATGTTGTACGTTTGGGGGTGGAGTAGGAATTTTTGGCTCATCATCTGATTGGCTTGAACTATGTGTCTTTTCACCTACTTTAAAGTGAGGTTCAGGAGTATTTGTTAGGCTTATCTGGCTGGTTTCTGTTTTGGCTAACTGGTCACATTTGGCAGGTGGACAGGTATGTGTGGGCCTCTTTAGTAGGAAGAGGGTTGGTGAGCATTCAGAGGCACCGTTTTGGTGACTGATAATGCCTGAGGCTGCTAGCTCAGGGTTTTGCGGCCCCAGCCGGGAAATAAAAATTACCTTTGAGGCCAACTCACCACACCCCCTTGGAGTGTTGCAGCCCAGGAGGGGGTGACAAGAGAAGGCCTCCCTTCCCCAAATGGGGCAAGCCTGCTGGGTGGTGATCTCAGCGACATCATTCAGCAGGCATTGAAGTCTTGCCCGATTCACTGCCTGGCTGGTTTCTGGCTTAGAGAAGATGCCAGCTCAGGTTTCCCCACTTTGTAGATCTTTATAATAAATGTGGCCCAAGTTTAAATACTATATCTGTGTCTCGTCTCTTTATTTGCCCCCTCCTTTCATTCACAGTGTGTTTTGAACCAACAAAAGTGGCTCAATGTAAGCAAGTGTTCATTGGGACAAGAAATCCTAATTTTGGATATACACTGATGAGTTTGAGATAGCATTCATTGATCAGGAAAGGGATCTTGGCATTGTGGTGGATAGCTCAATGGAATTGTCGCCCTACTATACAGCTGCTGTGAAAAAAGCAAATTCCATCTTGGGGGTTATTTGGAAGGGAGTCTAATTTTTCTATTTTTTTTAAAAAAACATTTTTATAGCACCACCTCACCATTTCTGGCATTGTGGCACTTTACAATAGCACATAAATCAATTTCCATTAAAAACCCTCAACTCACATTAAAACTTAAACAACCCTCCCCCATACTCTTGTGAAAGTAAAAACACCTTACAGAGGTGTTTAAAACAATTGACAGTAGGAGCCGGTCTAATCTCTGGTGGCAACTTGTTCCACAACCGGGGACCAACCACTGAAGAAGCCCTGGCCCCCGCACATTCCAAATTGTTGCAGGGACCATCAGGGCACCCTGCTCCTGAGAGCGAGTCTGCCAATGGTGGGACCCAGGAGTGAGGCTAGCAATCAAGTAACCAGGCCCAGGCAGTGTAGGGCTTTTTGCATAGTTAACAAAACCTTGTAGTGCACCCTAGCAGCCACCGGCAGCCAGTGAAGCTCTTGAAGCACCGAAGTGATAGAAGACCAGTTCGGAAGCCCCTGCCGCATTTTGAACAGCCTATAGGCGCTGGATTTGTTTCAAGGGAAGCCCTGTTTAGGGCTTTTTTGCTTTGAAAAATGATGAGGTAATGGGGGCAAATTACACATGGTGTGGAGAAAGTGGCTATAGAGAAGCTCTTCCTCCCTCTCTCATGATATTGGGATTATTCAATGACATGGGATCTATGGAAGATTGAGGATACAGACGGACAGTAGTACATCTTCACACAGTGAAGTAAACAACAGAATTCACTACCACAAGATGAAGCGATGGCCACAACTGTGGACAGCTTTAAAAGGGGTTTGACAATTGAAAAGGCTATCAGTGGCTGCTAGTCATGATTGCTACATATTACCTCCAGTATCAGAGATAGCATGCTTATCTGGGAAACATGATTGACAGGGTTAAATGTCCTGTTTATGGGCTTCACATGACATCTGGTTGGCCACTGTGGAAACAGAACGTTGGACTAGATAGGTCCAACTCAGGGCCAGTAATGGCTCACCATGAAAAGAGGGGATGCTCATGAGATAGCTCCTGCATTAGCAGTAGGATCCCACACAGGATTATGATTCTTGCAGAGCTCATTTTGTTAAATAAAGTTGTGGACCCAGTTAACCCTAATCCAATGGCAAGCGTCTTGTTTCATTATGCAGGGCAGGCACAACAGCACCACAAGCCCCTCCCCATTACTATCCTTTAGTAGCAAGGGGGCATTATGACAGCCCTCCTCCCCACCCCATGATCAGCTAAGGAAATGAGTGGTGGAATTGGGGTCGCACGAGAATTTCCTTTCCTTTTGCTGAAGACCAGAACTTGCCCCATTTACATCTATGAACACAAGTGGAATTTGCTGGCACAACTCTGACATTCCTGAGCTTGCAGTGCACACTTTAAAAATGTATACTTTAAAAACAAATGTGCACTTTAAAAATGTGTGTTTTGGAATAATTTCCAGAGGGGTAGCCGTGTTAGTCTGTAGCAGCAAAAGCAGCAAGGAGTCTTGTGGCACCTTAAAGATGAGCAAAATTATTTATACTGGTATAAGCTTTCAAGGGCACAGTCCACTTCATCAGATGCACGAAACGTCAACCTCCAATTGGCCAGGATATATACAGGTGTATATTTCCCCCCCCCCCTTCGAACAGAGGAGGAGGAGGGGTGGGGGTGGATGGAAAGCTTGCAATTGGGAATGGGAACAAAGCAGATTGAGCTTCAAGGTGGACTTTGAAGAACTTTGATAAGTTTGAACTCTGCTGATTCTTCCTTCCCTAGATGGAATCCATGTTTCATTAAGTTCAAGGGTAAAACATCCATTGATATTAGTGGCTCAGGATGGACCTGTTCAGACAACATGCTAAACCATGGTTAGGCCACTAATCCTTTTGCAGCAAATGGTTAGTCAGTGTGTCTAAACTGTGGGTAAAAATAATAATAATAATAATAATAATAATAATAATAATAATAATAATAATAATAATTTTTACCCGCCTCTCCTTCTGGAACAACATAGAATACAATAATATTATAAAATACACAAAGCTGATTAAAACATATAAAACTAATACATTATTAAAATAACAGCCAGACATCTTAATGTAGCCATTATGGTTAGGAATGGTTCACATGACATCCTAAGCCATAACATTTAGCTCAAAATGCTTAGCCACCATGGCACAACGTGCATCTGAACAGGGTCTATGGTACCTAATAACATAACAGCTTACACTATAGCTACATTTTTGTGCAGATATAGATAAATCTGCACAAAGGACTTAAGGACTACTAGTAAATCAATATTTTTCTCTATTTAGTGCATCTACCCATTGGCTAAATATTCTTTTGATGTTTTGATGTTTTGATGTTTTAAAGCTGCACTGTTATTTGCTTTCTAGTTTGCTTTTAAAAATCTTTACTATTATTGGTCCTGCATAATCTTTAAAACAAATTAATCAATGGAAGTTCAAATGCTTGAATGTAATGAATTATAACTTTTGTTTTAAAGGTTTTTAGAGGCCTTGTAATTATATAATCATGATAGATATTTCCTGCATGATCTCATCATTTAAATTCATACAACTGAAGATAGCTTCTTTTTTTTTAAATCACTTACCCACACACTTGCCTAGTCAGTTATTACAATAAAAAGGGAAAACAAAAGAACAAGTTTCCACACAATGCTCTAGAAAAACACTCCAAAGTTTTATAAGTCAGACAAAGCACACATTATTCAAGGTCAGAGTGAAAATAAGAATTGAAAAAAAGTTTCAAGTGTAAAAAAAAGCAAATACCACCTTCTTCTTCTGCTTCTGCTTTCCAGGTTCTAATTACCATTTGATTATTGTAAAAAGTTAACTTTTAGTAGGCATTGTCTCCTTTCCTAAAGTTTCAGTTGTTATTTCCTTTCCAATCTCAATTGTGCAGTAACAGCTTGACTGAATTCACAGTGACGTGAAAGCAAACTCCTAGACTGAACTGGTTGCTGTGGTTGGAATCCAAGGAGTTTGTTGTAATAGCAGAAGCAGTGTAGGCTGGTGGCACCTTGGAGAGCAACTTTAGAGTTCTGACTGGTTCTGAGTGAAACCCGGAATGGATTCACCAGCCCACTGACATCAGAGCCGCCAGTCTCCACTGAGCAGAAGGTATGTTGGTGTGCGCAAAAAGAATGGTTCCCTAATTTCTGATGACTTCTCCCTCTGCCTATACGATAGGTCCTACAGTCTCCTGCACCATATCTCCTAACCTTCCAGAGGGTATTTTGAGGAGCGCAAGGGAGCACAGTGGGAAGAGGAAGGCAGGAAAGCCTTCTTTTGCAAGTGGAATGTGCACTTCTCTTGAATGAGGCCTCAGTATTTAAAATAGATGAAAACCAAAAATCTCCAGCGCTGACTGGTAAAAAGGTAAGTTGAATAGATGATGTTATTTACAAGAGGGATTTAGAACTCCTTGTGTGAGTCAAGTGCTCAAAACAGTGAAGTCATTTGACCCATCTCTGTTGATGGTGGGGGAACGGAGCAACAGAGACTTCCAGGCCATTTCCCAAACCTTATCACTACCACCGCACATGTCTGCTCCCAAGTCTCCAATCTCCGAGAAGTAGGTAAGAAATGTCTCCTAACAAGCCAAAAATTGTATTAGTGGTGTGCCTCTCTCTCTCTCCCTCTCTCTCTCTCTCTCTCTGTGGCAGGATTTACACTATTGCTTTAAAATGGTTTATAACAGTAGTGACAACTGTTGAGGCCCAGGACACACTCCCAATACAGTCTTCAAAATGTTTTTAAAGTGTTATATCATGCTTAGTGTAGATCTTCTCTCTCTCTCTCTCTCTCTCTCTGTGTGTGTGTGTGTGTGTGTGTGTGCAACTAGCACAGTAGGTAGTTATCTAGATAGATGCACTGGTGTGCAGATATGGCTTCACTGTGCGACAAAACAGTAACATTTTAAGTAACAGTTGACAGGGGTTTCCCCTTAGTATTTTATATCATCAATAAAAAGGAAGGGATTAACACACATTACCTTGCAGCCATCTAGTAATTTTTATATGCCAATTGTTCAATACTAATGGGGCTATTCCTGTTCCCCTGTAAATCAACAGGATTTTGGCCTCTTCCATTAATATAAAGTAACTGCTTTTTATTACTGTTTTCTCTCTTTTTTTTTTTTACATCCCTCATCATTCTGTGGGGTATTTTGCTTCTTAATTGCCTAATTATCTATGGCAATGCAATTAAAAGGACCTTTTAAATTCCTCCTCATGGCTAAATCCATCCTTGTCTCAAAGACATCTTTTAAATGCTTTGCTGAGCAACTGATTTAAGTCTTGATTGGCATCATCATCCAAAATCACCACCATAATAATCACCTACACTTATTGACCTTACTTTAACTTTGCTTCTTTAAATTTAGATAAATTCCTAGCTTTGCTGGCAATTCTTAATGCGTGACTTACTCCATTTCTGCTGATCTCATCTTGTTTCACCCATTGAAACCTGACTCATTCCCATTTGTTCTACTTCTACAGACAGCCTTCCTCATGATGGCTTCTCTGTCCCTCGTATTCTTTTCTGCTGAGCTTGGACTATGATGGTGTGGACTTCCTCCTTTCTACATTATAGGCACAATCACATGCATGTTTAGACAGGAAAAAGTCATACAACTCCCAGCATTCCTCAGCCAGCAGTACAAGGTGGGCAAGCTTCCAAGATGACCACAAAAAGGGAGAATAGTCCCAATATGCTATAAACAATTTTATTGGAGAAAAGTCCAATAGTCTCAGGATGCTATAAATGAATTTATTAGAGAAAAGCCCAATGCGTTTCGGCCTCTTGCTTTTCATTAGGCCTTCTTCAAGGGGCTGTAACAATACATAAATAAAACATGAATGAGACAATACACAAATAAAATAATTTTCAATGAGAAAAGCACATTGTAAGCATACCCTGCCACACACACGCTATGATCCCATCCCATCCAATCTCGTGAAAGAAAAGTTTCTGTTTTACTTCTGAAATTACATTTTCTAAATTTCTGAAATTACACCATGGCCCTCACATGGGGGCTTTTCTACTATGCCATTAAATACCTTTTGCCATTTTTGTTTACTGCCGCAGGAGCCATTCCATCAGGTTATAGAAGAGAAGCTGTGCTATTCCATCATCTCTGCTGGTCCTCTCTCAACTGGAACCTGGCAGCAACCATTCCCTCAGGGTTCCAGAACAGTTTCCATTCCAGCTGGTCATGATAAGAACTGTAAGAATTGGGGCTCATCTACACCAAGCAGGATATTCCACTATGAAACGGTATGAAAGTGGTATATAAAAGGCAGGAGACACACTACTGCTTTATAGTGCACTGAAGTGCACTGACAGCTGTTGGGGCCCATTGACACATGTACACCAAGCAGGATATAACATTCTGAAAGTGGTATAGAAGCTGTATATGACATGTGTCAATGGGCCCCAATAGTTGTCAGTGCACTTCAATACTGCTATAAAGCAGTCGTGTGGCTCCTGCCTTTTATATACTGCTTTCATACCGCTTTCATAGTGGAATATCTTCTTCTTGTAGATGCGCCCTTAGTGTCTGGGGTTGCTTCTTTCCTCCTCCCTTCCCATACCGGCAGTGACCGTAAGTCTTTAAGGCACAATCCTATGCATGTTTAGACATAAAGAAATCCTACAACTCCCAGCAATCCCCAGCCAGCACTACTAGGGAATGCTGGGAGTTGAAGGGCTTTCCCCCCCCCCCCCCGTCTAAACATGCATAGGATCCTGCGTTTAAATTGTAAACCTGAGGGCAGGAACTGTTTTACCACTGATATTTTGTAGGCTGTTCTGAGAACTTTTTGTTTTTGTTTTGCTAAAGAGCAGGGGAGAAATAGCTTAATTAAACAAACAAACAAACAAAATGAGATACAAAATAGTCAGCAAACGTTTGTAACTTCTTGATTGGTCATAATAAAAGTATTATCCTGCAAATATTTTTCCTTGAATTGCTATTCTAATGGACCCATGTAGACACAGTTTGTATATTGAAATAATATCATTTAGTTGTTTTTTCATCTACTTCCCTAGTTAGTGTATTGCCTAACCCACATTGCAGAAAGCCCTTGCATGTTTTGAAAAACTAAAGGATTAAGTGGTGTCCTTTAGACACAGAATAATGGCCTCAAGTTACAGGAAGCCAGATTCCACCTGGACAGCAGGAAAAACTTCCTGACTGTTAGAGCAGTACGACAATGGAACCAGTTACCTAGGGAGGTTGTGGGCTCTCCCACACTAGAGGCATTCAAGAGGCAGCTGGACAAGCATCTGTCAGGGATGCTTTAGAGTGGATTCCTGCATTGAGCAGGGGGTTGGAGTCAATGGCCTTGTAGGCCCCTTCCAACTCTGCTATTCTATGATTCTTTTTTTAACCCCCCTCACTCCTTTGTTTAACCTCACGTTTCTAGATGCATGATTAGTATCTATAGACAGACATGGCAATATGGTTGGTGTGTGCATGGCAGAAAGAGGGAGGGAGGAAGAGAGAGAAAATGAACTAAAACATTACTCAAATATATATTGGACCTGTAAATTCTACCAGCAGTATTGGCTCCCACTGTCAATGGGATCAATGTCTCTGATTATCACGGTGCTTTGTCTCTGCCTCCTTCCTAAGCATAAGAAACTCTGGTACAGGTAGTTCTTGAGAGAGGGTGTTACATACGGAAGCACAAATATTACTTTCTCAAAGTTAAAGTAATATTTTAACTGCACAAGTACATTTTCTCTGTTCTGCAGAATGACCTGGACATGAAAATCATTCAGAATGTTGCTTTTCCTGCTCTAACTCTGCTTCTGATTGGCTCCAGAAAATCTCACAAGATCTGGACCATGGATAGCTCCTTTAGAGTTCTGACTGAAACCCAGAGCCAGTTCATTGACCCACTGAGCCACCAGCCTCCACAGGATATTGGTAAAATGGACCATCTCTTGAGGAGGTTAAGAAAAAGGATGGCAGGCATGGAAGCCAAAGATGAAGGCATTGGGTATGTTTAACCTGGAGATAGGGAATAGAGAACTCACAGGGTGCTGTCCCCGTGAGTTTGCTGAGCCCTGCTAGTTCAGCCCTGCTCATCCAGTAGCTAGCCTTGCTGAACACTCGGGAGGCTTTGTGAGCCTCCCAAGCCCTCGGCAAAGAAGACTTCCAGGGCCTCTGGGAAGTGTGCCATTCCCCCGGCATGCCATTAGCGAGGCCAGGGGAATTGTGCACTTTCTGGAGGCCCTGGAAAGCGTGCTTTTCCTGCACCTCCATGCGCCAATCAGGGCCTTAAAGGGCCTCTTAATGCAAGACTGGGGTGTGTGTATGTGTGAAATGTAATTTCCCCAGCACTGGAGAAATTGCGTTTCACCTTGACTGCTGTTGGGGCCCCTAAAGACCATGTAAATGGGACCTTTAAGGGCCCCAACAGTGATTGGGGCGGGGGAAGAAATGCAATTTCCCCAAGGCTGGGGAAATAGTGTATTATCTCCCTCTACTCTGGCAATATAGTGGAGGGAGAAAATATGCAATTTTCCCAGCCTTGGGGAAATTGCATATTTCCCCCCTGCTGTGTTAATGGCAGCTGCCATTAATGCAGTAAGGGAAAAGGATAATGATGCAGGTCAGGGCTTGAGAGCAGCCAAGCATGGGCCTGTCCTGGTGCTGGACATGTCCGCCAGGGCCCAGGTAGATTTTTGCCCCATGCTACATGCTGGAGAAAAAAGAATTACAGGATAAGAGAAACCTTCAAATATTTGAAGGACTGTCACATACATGATGGGTGTAACTGACCAGCCATGTTTTTAACTGGTATTTCTGTTTTTAAAAATAATATTTTAATAGGATGTTTTTATGCTTTTATGACTTTATCTTGTGTTGTTCACTACTCCGGAATAAATTTAGATGCGGAGCAGTATATAAATGTTGTGCATAAATAAACAAATAATAAAGAGGTTTTTTTTCTTGTTGCTTCATATCCTGCCTTCGAAGGTAGTGGACTTGATTGCCACCTGTCAAGGCTGTGGTAGCTGTGAACCTCCTGCAGTAGTGGGGATGGGCAGGCTAGATGACCTTTTGAGTCCTCTTCCTAATCTGTGATTTTACAGTTGAGTTGTACTTCTGTGTGAAGACATTGCTCTTACTTGATTGGGATGGTGGTATCTAGGTCTAACCTTAGAAAATGATATGAAGTGTACGTTAAAAGAATAAAGAGTTTCAGAATTTTTGCTATCATGCTATCTCAGTGTTACTAGACTTGAAAAGCTAAAGCATAAACATTGGTAACATTCATACAATACAGATAAGCTCATTCTACTAGCTTTGGAATGGCTGTAGTGTGATATTATTGTATTAATGTTAACATGTAATAATTAGGGTAGAAATAGATCTGTCACCATAAGTGAAACAAACCACTTAGCACTGCAAGGTTATGCTTGTTGCTCTGCAGCCGCTATCTCCCATTACTAACACCTGAGCTTTCTTTATTTGCCTAAGCATTTCACAGCTCAGATCTCCTTAACTACAGTAGGTAGACGATAATAAATCTCATTCAGTGTAAGTGATTCACTCTCTGCAACATTTTCAATCTTGGTCTACATGGATTGCCAGTGGACCATAAATCAAGGGTAAATGGCCATGAACTTAGCTGAGGAGAATTATCTTGTGGAGCACTGGTTTAAGTCTAAACCTATTTAAACTGTTCATTTGCGAGCTGATCAGTGAGCAGAGGTGAGTCCAGTGGATAACATGGCTGGGAAGGTCGTCACCGTCCTGTAAGTAATAAGCAGATGGGTTTTCGTTATGCTTTCTTCTTGCAAAGCAGAAAGCATGACTATGAATAGTTGACTGCTGGAGGCCCCCGGGTGGCTGAAAACAGAGCGACCTTGTGGAAGTATCCCTCATACACATGATTGGTGTATTGCACCCATTGTTCTGTGCTGGGGCTGGGCTAGTAATATGGTAATTACGATTGGTAATTTGGCTATCCTGGAAAAAAGGTACATATGAATGCCAGAATCACATCTGGATTTCCCCCAGCTTTCCTCAAGAACCCTGCACATTATAAAAGTGACATGTAGCTTGGTGGCAGCATGAAGACTAATACATTTCATAGTCTAGAGCCTAATTCAGGAGATGCATGAGAAACATGCACAGAGAAGATTAAAAAGACAGAACGTGGAAGTGGATACATGATCCAATTGGAATTGATCTCCATTCCTAACCCCATGACTCTGCAGAACACACATAAATGCATGACTTCATCAGAGCTTGATGTGTCCCAAACCTTATTCAGGCATTCAGATTAAAATCCTGTACAAGGAGCTAGGGACATGTGCTCTGGCCCTGCCTCCTCCACTCCTGAAAACCCTGTTGATGGGGAAGGTCTGCAAAGGAAATGGAACCAACATGGTTACAAAGCTCTGTGCAATTGGGAACCCGGATAAGGCATCGGATTCCGTTCTAAAACTCCTTCTCCTATACTGTATATATTTCCAGGATACTTTAGTATGCAATGAATCAGGTTCTACCTTACAGAAGCTCATGTTGCAATATAGTTAGTCTGTAAGGTTTTGTTCCCCCCACCCTCACACACAATGGACTACTGTGGCCAGATCTCCGGAATGTCCTGGAAGCTATTATAATTCCAGTAGAAGACTTTTAAGGATCTTCAGAAATGGGTGTGTCTCCTAAGGGTAGCCCTGTGTCATTATAATCATCATCATCATCATCATCATCATCAATCATCAGCCACCTGTACTTGATATATTGCCAAGGAACAGGGAGTGAGACGATAAAGGCCTATATGTGACTGAATTTACCTAATTGAGGTTCCTGATGATCCTGACCTTTCACAGTTTAATGCCAAACAGAGAGAATGATCCCTGGAATAAAGCCAGATGAGCAAGCAATGTTTGAGATTGCTGGGATTCTCCAACAATCATTTTGCCGCTCATCTCATGCCCAATTCCTGTTCTCATTTACGATCACTGCTTGCTCAGCATGAACAGGAAACGTTCAAATTGAGCTGTGATCGAATGGGAGATATATGTAAGTTTCTCCAAATTTGTGCAACTTTCCTTCCTAGACTCAAATGGGGCTGATTCAGTCTACAGAGGAAATTTGTGCTAATCCAACTGGGAATTTGGAATGAGACAAACGTGAGCAAATATTTGACAATTTATGAATATTTTCGGTGGACAAGTCCTCACACTCGTGCTCACATTCAGAGTTTTGAATGGAGCAGCTTGCATGTTTTGTGAGTAAAAATGAAATTCTCATATATTCCTACCCTGGAAAAGCCTCAATATTTTTTTCTTCCCTTCCCAGCAATCCGTTATATATGGAAAACATGGCATGATTTATTTCCATCATCACTGAATCATTTTTCCATGAGCCTTCTCTTGGTTTGCATTCTACCGCTTGGTGAAAGATGTCTAACATGCAAATATGGGTGCGGTTTTCAACACACGATCTCTATAGCACCTTTTGAAAAGCAACCACACAAGGGACCTCACTCCACAGCTGTATAATGTGATGGACTGACCCAACCTGTCATTCCGACCTAGGTAGTCAGGCAAGACACATCTTCATGCTGCTTCTCATTGACATGCCATTGTTTTCAGTGCAGGTCAAAATAACGGAAAGGTTCTGTGTGGTTGAATCGCAGTTGAAGAGCTTCCTAGAAATTCTTGGAGGCTAAACGTAGTAGCAGCAATCTACTGGCTCATCTGATTATCTTTTGCAATCACCTGGATGGGGCCAGGGTGGGGAAGGACAGGCATTTCCCCAAAAACAAAATTGGCTCTTTTGTTTCTACTGTGCTTCAGGAGTGAGGCAATGTTCTCTTGAGGGGAAGAGAAGCCAGGATTCCTGCTTACCTGGGACTCCAATTTGGGCCATTGCATGAGTGCCAGATGGATAGGAAGGAGCAACTGGAGCAGTCCTTGAACCACATGGCAGCTGCTGCCCCTGGGTGCTGCATGGGAGCCAATTAACATCACTGTTTGGTCCTGGGGTTGTAGTGGTGGTGCAGACCTGGGAGCAGACCTGACCGAGGATGTTTCTTCTCTGGTCTGCTTCTGAGGGATAATGTGGGTCCACGTAGAGGATGCAAAGCAACTGCTGAGCTCAAGGGCTGCTATACTGTCCCCACACTGAAAGGGCAGGAGGGGGGCATTCCACACTATGGTGGGGCCCCCAATCTCCTGCCTCCCATTGCATGCTCCAGCACTGGGGCTGAGGGGAACAATTGGCTAGCAGGTGGGCTGACCCATGTCTGTAACTGTGCCCTATGCCACCCCAAACTATGTAAGCTGTAACCCATAAAGTTGTGGCTGTGTTTAACCCCCCTTTTTTACTCTGTCTGTTTCATTGTTGTCCCTGGCCTGTTACCCAATTAGTGCTGGTAATGTAAGCCCGGTTCCCTGCTTTCCTGGGACCCCCCATTTGGGCCATTGCTTGATGGCAGGTGGGGAAGAGGGAGCAAATGGAGTGATGCTACAGAGCCAAGCAATACTTCCAGAGCTTCTATGGGAGCCAATCAGCATCACAGTTGGTCCTAGAGGGGTGCAGAGCCTTGGAAGTGAACCTGAGAAAGGAAAATCCCTCTCTGGTCTGCTTCGAAGGGATAAAAAGTGGGTCTCATGTGGCTCTGTGCAGTGTTGGCCTGCCTGGACTTCCCTGACCCACCTCCATAACTGGTTGCATTGCTATGGCTCATGGTTAGTCAGTGGTTGACAGGGCTGGGAAGCAATTTTACTGGGGTACATGATTAGCCATATGCCCACAGGGTCTTTGTCATCCTCAAAGCAATATGGTTGCATGAAACACCACATGCTTTTCTGTTTTGTTCCACTGTCATAACAGCAGCCTAAGGATGGGGGATAGCACCCATTCTTGTTCCACTATCACAACTGCAACCCATGTGCAGCCTAAGGCTGGAGAATGCAAAGCTACTGTTCAGCTTGTGGGCTGCCACACTGTCCTCACACCCAAGAGGCAAGAGGGCAGACCAAGCAAACACTCCCAACCCCCTGCTTCTCATTGTGTGACCCAGAACTAGGGCTCGGGAAAAAATTCTGCCAGCAGATGAGCTGCTCAATCTCCGGATCCAGGCCCTACGCCATCTCAAACTCTGTAAACTGTAACCAGTGAGGTCTGGTGGCCCCTATATCAGTGGGGCAATGAATCCACTCTGGGTTTCAATCAGAACCAGCTAGAACTCTAAAAGAGCTATCGAAGCTGCTGAACTCATTTTGAGGATAGGGTTCAGGACCTTGGATAGCTCCTTTAGAGCGTTGACTGGTTCTGACTGAAACCAAGAGCAGTTTTACTGCCCCACTGACATCGGATCCACCAGCTCCCCCTGGCTGTACCTGATAAAGTTGTGGCCGTAGTTAACCCATTTTTTAAATTTATGTTTCACTCCGTCTGTTCTGCTGCCATCCCCATCGTGCCACCCAATTAGAACTGGTGGTGTAATTGGAGCGGCATTCAAATGGCACTTAGAGTTTCCCCACATTATCGAGAAACCTTCTCTGTAACCGTTCGCTCAAATGGATGAAACATCAGCCAGCCTTGAAGACAACACTCTGTGGTGGTGTTTTTTCTCTCTCTCCAGTGGGGCTTGTTCAGGGGGTGGCGGAGCAGGAAGAAAGAAGGGACATCTACCTGTTAAAAACAGAACAAGCCACTTGATCTGCATCTTAATTCATTTTCCTAGATGATCATTGCAAGACAGATGGTCTGTGATAATGTGAAGAAGTGATGTTGGCCAGACTGTCTCAGCATCTTTTAAAGCCATCTCAGCTTGCAGCCAAGCAATTAATGGAGGGAAGCTCTATTAATGGTTATGTAAGTATTACCTAACTAAGACAATGAAAGGGAACCTCTGTAGTCAGAGGCAGTAGATCTGAAAATACCAGATGCTGGGTGTGTGGCGAGGGTAATACTGGGTAGTTGAAGGCACTAAGTGGCAGTAAGAGTATCTTTTGCATGAATGGGAGTGAATAAATCTCACTGAAATCAGTGGGACTTAATTTTGAAGAGACATGTGTTGGCTTTCCCTGTGGATCACAGTTCTGCAAGACTGTAGGAAAGGCATTTTGTACATGCATAGAAGAACTCAGCTTCTTCCTGCACATACTGAAGGACTGAATCAGCAGTCCTATTTATTTATTTATTTATTTATTTATTTATTTATTTATTTATTTAAAACATTTATATCCTGCCCTATATTAATAAGATCTCAGGGTGGCGTACAGATAAAAGTATATAGTATAAAAAACAGTAAATATACACAGCTAAAAACAAATTAAACGATAAACCAAGTTAAAACAATATATAATTTAAAAGCAGTCCTATGTATAATCATGTTGACATCACAAAATTGAACATAATCCTATGAGATCTGATACATCCTCCAAGGCTACATGTTAAAATTTTGAATGAACACAGACTTGCTGCTTTAACACCAACTCATTCCCTGCAACCCCCATCTCTTCTCCCAGTGTGCTTAACATCCAGAAATGTTTACTTGACTGGACATTCAACTTGTATTCTGTATTTGATCAGAGAATCTTTAGTAAATAAGGTTGTAATCCTATAACCACTTTCTTGGGAGTAAGACTAGTTAAATGTAGCGGTACTTATTTTTAGCAGACATGTACAGGATTGTACTGCTAGGGTCGGTTTAAATAGCACTACAAGTTAGGGATGTGCTCCGCTCCGATTAGGAGCGTAGAAGCAGTAGCGGATTGGCCTGCTCCGCCTTACCCAGAGGCGGAGTAGGAGCGGACCGCGGACCCCCTAGAAGCAAGGCGAAGAGAAGCGACCATTTTTCGGAGCTCCGAGTTCAGGCGGAGCGCTCCGGTCGCCATCTTGAAAACATTTCGCCATAGGATTGCATTGCGGCAAATAATCGCGCATAACTACGTTGTTTTTGAAGCTATCATTCTGGAAATTCTTGTGCACAGAGAGTCGTGGATGGGGGTCATTTTGAGACCACTCTCACCTCTCTGCGTGCTGTGGTTCACGTGCAATATTTTTTTAAAAATCGGGTCAACCGCGCGGCTCAAACTGCGTTTCGGCTTTTCGCCCATAGGATTGCATTGAGGGAAAGAATCGGGGATAACTGGGGGGGGGTTTAAGCTATCGTTCTGAAAATTCTTGTGCACAGAGAGTCGTGGATGGGGGTCATTTTGAGACCACTCTCAACTTTCTGCGTGCTGTGGTTCACGTGCAATATTTTTTTAAAAATCGGGTCAACCGCGCGGCTCAAACTGCGTTTCGGCTTTTCGCCCATAGGATTGCATTGAGGGAAAGAATCGGGGATAACTGGGGGGGGGTTTAAGCTATCGTTCTGAAAATTCTTGTGCACAGAGAGTCGTGGATGGGGGTCATTTTGAGACCACTCTCAACTTTCTGCGTGCTGTGGTTCACGTGCAATATTTTTTTAAAAATCGGGGTTTGGGTTTTTTTTATTTATTTTTTTATTTTTTTGGAAGCGATGACAGGCACATTCAACTCCCAATCCTGATGAGAATTGATCTCCTCAGAAAGCATCCTCCTCCAATCCCAGCGTTGGAGGGGGGACTAAGGCAGACCCACCCTGAGAACTTTCTGTTTTGTGTCTCTTTGTGGGTTGGCATTCGTGGAGGGAACACTTAGTTAGTTAGTGCTCCTGCTTTGGACTTTGGAGATAGATTAGGATAGGTTTAGTTTGGCGTGTGTGTGTGTTTGTTTGCTTCTTTCTGACTTGTAGCTTAGTTTGCCCTGTGTTTTCCCCTTACTTTGATTTAATATAAACTTTATTTTTGAATTTTGGAGTGTGTGGTTGGGTTGGTTGCCCCCCCCCTTCCCTGTATTAAAGCCTGACTGTTCTGCTTTTGTGAAAGCTTTCTTTTGAAAGCATACACACACTTTTTGTCCCATTTCCCTACATTTATATTCTTAAACATATTTTATTATATTCTTTCACATAGTCCATTAGTATATATTCTCATACATATTATATTAGTATTCATATTTTGTTCTTCTTATAGTAGTGGTTGGTTCTTTTCCCCCCTCCCCTCTCTTAAATCCTGATTGTGTTTCCTTCTATCTTCTATATACCAAATATACCAAAAAAATTGGATTCTCTTTTTCTTCTCTGTGTAACTTGGACAGAGTGGGCTGCTTTTGTCAAGTTCAACAGGCAGCCACAGATTGAGCATTTTGGGGAAAGCATACGCACACCATTTCCCTATTCTTAAACATATTATATTATATTCTTTTACATAGTCTTAGTAGTCTATTAGTATACATTCTCATACATATTAGTAGTAGTATTCATATTTTGTTCTTGTTATAGTAGTGGTTGTCCCATTTCTTGTCCCATTTCCCTACATTTATTAGTAATATTCTTAAACATATTATTATATTCTTGTAGATATTCTTAGTAGTATATATATATATATATATATATATATATATATTAGTATATTCTCATACATATTAGTAGTAGTATATTTTATTGTTCTTGTCCCATTTCCCTACATTTAAACATATTATATTCTTCTTATACATATTCTTAGTAGTACCTTATACATAGTATTAGTAGTATTAATATTTTGTTAGTCATCATGAAAAGAGGAAGCAGGCGTGCTGAAAGCAGCAAGGCTCAGTCTGCCAGCAGTAAGCAGGCTTCCTCTCCTCCTGTGAAACTCAAACGGGCAACTCCTTGGCTGACTGCTCCAAAACAGAAGCAGGACAAGCAGCAGGCAGAGCCACTCTCTTCTGCAACTTGTGCCCGGCGTTCTCTTTTTGAGGGTGGGAATGGGAAAAGTGCCCGTTTGCAAGAGGCACGTGGCAGCAGTGCCATTAGAGGAGGAGGAGTATCCCCAACTCCTTCATTCTCCTTTCAGCCCACGAGCCCGATGATGGACCTAGACGAGGTCCTCAGCACAGTGGAGGGGGGGGAGGAGGAGGAGGCGGTGGGCCTCCAGGATGTGGGGGCTGAGGAGGAGCAGCAGTAGGCCGAGGCTCTCTCCCCAGTCTCATCCCACACCCCTGTTTCTGTGGCAACACCAGAGAGCTCAGGCGGGCAATTGGTGGTGTCACCACGGAAACGAAAGACAAGCATCGTGTGGGACCACTTTGAGTTGGGAGCGGATCCCCGCTTTGCTGTCTGTCGCCACTGCAAACTCAGCCTAAGCAGGGGTTCATCGACAGGGCATTATGGAACCAGCAGCATGAAGATGCATCTTCATAGGCAGCACCAGGCGATCTTGCTGGGGAAAGAGGCGGGCAAGGCGACTGGTTCCAGGGGAAAGCCGAAGGCTGCTGCTGGCACTGCCACTCTAAGCTCTCCATCTCCCATCCCCACAAGGGTTAGGCAGGCAACCCTGCAGGACATGGGGTGGGGGAAGTATTGACCCACAAGATGGCGTTTTCCAATGCCCACCCAGGGTGCTACTGTGTTGGGGCATCTGCCGGGACTGACTCCTCCCCAATACTAGATCTATGACATGTCACTCTGCCTGCCCCTCTGCTAGCCTGTCCTCCTCGGTGACCGACTCGCTGGGATGGTTTGCGTTTGCAATGCGTGACTAACTGCAATGCTGGCTTAGAAACCAGCCATCACTTCCTTGTGCCCCCAGAAATGCCCGCAGCCTGCCTGCCTGCCTGCCCGCCTGCCCGCCTCCCCCGGGGTGCTGCTGTGGTGGGGCATCTGCCAGGACTGACTCCTCGCCTACTCTGCCTGCCTCTCTGCCCGCCTGGTGCCTGGTTTGCTCCAATCGTCCTCCTCTGTGCCCCTCAAGGCGTAACTGCTGGCTTAGAAAGAAAGAACCAGCCATCTTTGCCTCACTTTGCGCCCACTTATGGGTTGGTTTGCTATGCGTTAGTGCTCAAGCCATCCTTGCGGCACTACAATGCATGCTGCCTGCCTGCTTTCCCTCCCTTCTCCCCTTCCCGCCTTGCAGCGATGGTGTATGTGTCTTGTTTGACTAAGGGGAGAAGTCCTTCCTGCGCTCACTTAGACTTTATCAAATTCAATAATCCCTTTTTCAAATGTGCAAGAAGATTTAGGGTTATCTCGTGGCATGTTGGGATTGCCTTGGAACTGGCCCCATTGAGCTGTCTGCAATTGCAACTTTAAATCCCTGACATACTGGAGTGTTCAAATTTCAAAAGTTCCCCTAACATCAGGGGATGATGGGATTGCCTTGAAACTTGGTGTCCATGGGGACACATGGGTAAGCTGTCATGGGACCAAAGGATAGGTTTCTAACGTGCAAATTGACGTAGTTGTAGAATGGGACTTGATTTGGGGTGAGTTAAAAAGTTTAAGCCACGCCAAAAATCAGGGGATGATGGGATTTGCTTGCAACTTGGCGTGCATGTGGACACATGGATAAGCTCTCATGGTGCCGAGTTTGAGGTTTCTAACATGCAAATTGACGGAGCTATCCCAAGGGGTGTGAATGGGGTGCCCGATTTTCATAAATTCCCCAAAAATCAGGGGATGATGGGATTGCCTTGAAACTTGGCGTCCATATGGACACGTGGATAAGCTATCATGGTGCCGACTTTGGGGTTTCAAACATGCAAATTGACGTAGTTGTAGAATGGGACAATTTGGGGTGAGTTAAGCCATGCCAAAAATCAGGGGATGATGGGATTTGCTTGCAACTTGGCGTGCATGTGGACACATGGATAAGCTCTCATGGTACCGAGTTTGAGGTTTCTAACATGCAAATTGACGGAGCTATCCCAAGGGGTGTGAATGGGGTGCCCGATTTTCATAAATTCGCCAAAAATCAGGGGATGATGGGATTGCCTTGAAACTTGGCGTGCATGTGGACACGTGGATAAGCTATCATGGTGCTGAGTTTGAGGTTTCTAACGTGCAAATTGACGGAGCTATCTAAAGGGGTGTGAATTAGGGTTATGGGTGGTGCGTTAGAGGGTAGAGCCGCGCCAAAAATCAGGGGATGATGGGATTTGCTTGCAACTTGGCGTGCATGTGGACACATGGATAAGCTGCCCTGGTGCCGAGTTTGAGGTTTCTAACATGCAAATTGACGGAGCTATCCCAAGGGGTGTGAATGGGGTGCCCGATTTTCAAAAATTCGCCAAAAATCAGGGGATGATGGGATTGCCTTGAAACTTGGCGTGTGTGTGTATACGCCCATGAGGTGTCATGGTGCCAAACGTGAGGTTTCTAACTTCAACGGAAAAAAGTTGTTTACTTTTTTAGCTTTCAATGCAACCCTATGGGGGGGCAAAAACGGAGCTCCAGATCTGGATCCGGAGCTCCGAGCGGAGCGGAGCGGAAGTGGGCGGAGTGGGGGCGGAGCGGAGCGACCCGCTCCGGAAAATGGCGGATCTGCAAGTGAAGCGGAGCGGGGGGTCCGTGCACACCCCTACTACAAGTGGCACGCCGATTCATGGACTATACTACTTAAATGCTCCCCATAACCCTAAATATCCATGCACACTGAACACTAGCATGCCAGGTAAAACAGTTCAGGCTACCCTTTTTCCTGGGAGGCTATGTTTTTAAGTGCAGGGAAGTTATTCTTTTTTTGCTTGTGTGTGTGTGTGTGTGTGTGTGTGTGTGAGAGAGAGAGAGAGAGAGAGAGAGAGAGAGAGAGAGAGAGAGAGTTCCACTTTTCCCTAGTGGTATTTTGTGGGTAGTAGGAAATCTCCAATATGCCTCTTTTAATATCTGCATTTTAAAAATCCACAATAGCTTTTCATTTTCAAAGAGAAAATGTATCTAGTAAGGGTGTGCAGAGCAGGTCTGCTCTGCCCTGAAATTTGGGGCAGAGCTCCAGTGAGGCGATTCCCAACCTCGATTGTTGGGGTGGCTCTGTCTCCCCGCACCATCAGATTACCCGGTGGAAAACCACTCCATTTTTGGAGAACTGCTCTATTATCATCAATGGGAATTAACAAAATGCTTACATCTCCATCATTTTCAAAGATGAAGAGATGAAACTTGGCACCCTGGTAGCTCTTAAATAGGGCTTTAGCCATGCCAAGTTGGATGCAAATCCCTTTATCCTTTGATTGGAATTTTTGAAAAATTCCCCCCTCCAACCATTCCCCACCCCACCCCCACACTTTCAAGAGAGTTTGCAGAAGTTTCAAAAAGTAGAAACCTCCTACAAAAATCAAAGTCCCCTGTCTCCATGTATGGAACAAGAACACACACACACACCACACAAAGGGGAGTGTAGAGTGGTACTACAAGAACCAAATAAAAGCACACATGCACACACACACACACACACACAGAGAGAGAGAGAGAGAGAGAGAGGCCATAGCTAGACCTAAGGTTTATCCCTGGATTATCCAGGGGTCAAACCTGTTCATCTAGGTGACACACAGGGGATCCAGTGCTCAGGCAGGGGCGAACCCTGGATGATCCCAGGATAAACCTTGGGTCTAGCTACGGCCAGAGAGAGAAAAGAAAACACAGCAATGAAAGCTGTGGCTGTGTTGGGAGAGGGAGAGGTGTTTCTTCTAGTTCCCCCCCCCCCTCCACCCAAAATTAGGTGCTCCCTTTTCACTGCTGCTGCTGGTCCTTCTGAAGTGCAGGAGAAGAAGTTGGGTGTGGGTGGTCTCGAGGCTCCACCCACACCCTCTGCTTCAAAAGTCGAGTGCCTGGGATCATTTTTCTTTGGTGGTGGAAGATCCCAAGTATGCTAGATCTTAAGTGGCTGCACCCCCTTCAAGCCGGTGGTCAATCTCAGGCTGGCAGCAGTGGCAGTGTTGTGGGCAAGGCTCTTGCCCCCATGCCCAGAGGCAGGCCACTGGCCCCACTGGACCAGTGGGGCAAGGGCAGAGAGGGCTTCAAAATGCCCCCAGATGGGAAGGGACTACAGAAAGCTGATGGAACTTTCCCGTTTCTGGGACATTCAGTCAGCCTCAGCTGCACTGTGAAAGAGCAGTGCTATGGGCTTTTCCTTTTATAATTTGCAGTCCCTCCCCTAAGCAATGTGATTGGAGGGGGGTCAGGGAGGAAAGTGTGGCTATTGGTTATCCAGAGATGTCAATCTCAAAACTACACCTCCCTCACCCCTCAGCGTCTTCCTAATATGGAAGTGTTCAGTTAGCCATGCATCAACATGAAACGAGTCCTCGTGTCTCCTAAAAACCCCTTTGGATACCTACAATTCCATTCGGGTCTCTGAATGATCTTCTAACTGCTCCATGGGTTTCTGATGGTTTTGAAACCGCCCCCTAACTGCACCACGATTTTGGAGGCCTGTCGGAGGTCAACTGATCCCCCAGATGTTCAGTGTGGTGCACCCCCCCCCCAAGTATCTAGTGTTCATCACCTACCGTTTGGTTTAAACCATGGTCAGTTAAAATAAATAAATAAATAAAATAAACCATGGTCAGTTGACAGAAATTCCACGTTTATAATTGAATTATTTACTGGTTTGTATTTGTACATGGTCAAGTCTTCAATTATAGACACAGTTTTCCTGGAAGCAAACCCCAATGGGCCTTACTTCTGAGTAGACTTGTACAGGATTTCACTGTAAAGCTACACGACTAAGCACTCTCATGAGGGAGTATGTCCCATTGAACACAATGGGATATATGTACATTTGCCCCTATGCATACATGAGACTGAACTACAGAAGTGAGCAGTATTTAAGTATTTTATCATGTCTTTCTTCCTGGCCCATTAAAAGAGATCAGCATGAGGGTGGGGACTCAGTAATAGGAAAAGAGAACAATCCAAAGGAATTTTCTAGTTTGATTTAGGGAAATCCACTCACTGCTCAGTTAAGCTGCTTTTACATTCTTAGGCTACTCAACTGCCTCCCCCACATCTTCACAAGTTCTTATTCATTTGTAAAATAATTGCTGCTGGGATATCTTGGCTAGGATTATGGTCAAGGAAGGGGACAGAGAAATCAGCATTTTTATCTTCTGGCTGTTAGCCATGTCCCCAGTTGATCTGTATTTGCCTGGGGAGAACCAGGGTGGCCAGGTGTCCTCTTTTAGAGAGGACAGTCCTCTGCTTGGGCCGCCTTCTACTTGAAGGTGTTGTCTATTTGAAGGGTTCTCTTGTTCAATTCCAGTTTAAAGATAAAGAACTGTACAAACTGTCACCAATCAGCATTTAGCAGACAGAACAGGAAAGCACACAGGGGGGTGGGATCTACACTACTGCTTTTAAAGCGCTTTAAAGCACTTTGAAAACGTTTTGAAAACTGTATATGCAGTGTGTCCTGGGCCCAAACAGTTCTCAAAACTGTTATAAAGCGCTTTAAAGCAGTAGTGTAGACAGGGCCGGCGCCAGACTATATTGCGCCCTAGGCAGGTGCGTTCTGAAGCCGCTCCCCCGCTCGCTCACTGCTCCCCCCGCCCGCTCGCTCGCCTGCCCACTCCCTCCCGCTTCCAGCTTTGAAGCCAGGACGCTGGGGTTGGGGGGCGGGGCAGAGGCTTTGAAGCGGCACGCCTGGGTCGCAGAGCAGGGTGGGGATTCTGCCGCCATGGGCCGGCCCACTGACCCCCTCACAGCTGCCACCTCCGGGACATGAGGAGCCGCCGCCGCCGCTGAGGGGCCACCGAGGCCGCCCCCCGCCCGGCTGCCCCTGCTGCTGCTGCTCCCTCCACCTCCAACCCCAGCATCCTGGCTTCGAAGGAGCCAGGATGCTGGGGTTGGGCGGAGGCTGGGGCGGCAGCTTTGGAACAGCACACCTGGAAGCCGCTCTAGGAGAGCAGCTTCTGGGTACGCTGTTCGGCGCCCTCGTTTGCTTGGCGCTCTAGGTGGCCGCCTGAGTTGCCTCTATGGCAGCACCAGGCCTGAGTGTAGATCCCCCCCTGGTCCCAGCCTTCCACACAACGGTAATGTCTGGCTGGCTCCTCCATCCTGCCTTGCTGTGTTTGTCATTTGGTTCTGATTTCCTCTTCAGTCCTGGACTACTGGTTTGCTCTCATAGGTGTGCACAGCACATTTCATTAGGGTGTGCACCCTGGGATTTATTTATTTTTAAAGGCAAGCATTTATTGAATACTCAATCATAAAGGACATTCCCCCCCCCCATTTATTTCTTAAACACTGTAGATGCTGATGCCCTACTCCGTGTTTGGCTTGCCTGACTGAGGGCGGGCTGTTGCAGAGGGGGTGGCATGAGAAGATGCTCCTAGACTTCTGGTATTGGAAATACTTTATGGTGACATTGGCCAAAGGTGGGGCTTATGAGGCGATATTAGCCTTCAGGGCTCCTTCTTCTGGCCTCTTTGAAGTGCAGCTCCCGCAAAGGTGCTGTCTTGGAGGCATCACTTCTTCGGCATGGTGGTGGAGCAGCTGGAGGGCAGCCAGAGGACTGTTCCCGCTGTGTCTGGATCCTCGTCTGGGTCCCCACTCAATGGCCCCCTCAATTTGGTGCTTATTGCTTGAGACATTAGTGTGTGTTTGGGCACATCCAGCACACTGCTTGCACATGCCTATGTTTGTTCTGCAGCTCCTGGCTCACTTCAGATTGCTGACAGTTGATTACCTGGTCTGATTTGAGTAGCTCTGGCAATGTGGTAAATTTCATAGTACAGGTGCTCATCATGACAGCCTCACAACCACATCCTGAGGCGAGTCCAAAAATCCAGGCAATTGTGTTGATACAGATCAACAAACCGGTTCTATAAGTTTTATCTTCACCAGGAACAGCTCTTTTGAAAAGATAATGGACCTTAATTGCCCATTCGAGGCCACCCCTGGCATATATTTTCCATTGCTACAGGGGTAGCTCACAACAATATGTTGTTCCTGGGAAAATTAATCCCCCCTGCAGGGATTGTGAAGACTGCAGCTAAGCTCAGAGGAATGCAGAATTGGTGTTGATGAGGCCAAGGGGCCATAACTCAATGTGATAGAGGGCACCTGCTTTGCAGGCAGAAGGTCTGAGGTTTGATCCCCAGACTTTTCCAGGTAGGGCGAGGAAAGAATCCTGCCTCAAACCCTGGAAAACTGCTGCCAGTCAGTGTCGACAATACTGGGCTAGATATGCCAATGGTCTGGCTCAATATAAGGCAGCTTCTTATGTTCCTAATTCTGAAGGAGAGTGGAGTGATGGCAGAGGATATCTGCATCCCTGCTTATCCAAAAGTGCTGGTGCAGCATCCCCATGGACTCTGGATCCACTCCATGACTGATGATGAGACGTTGCTCTCAATTTGGTGGCATAATCTCCCATGCTACCAGACATTATGGATTTATTTATGTATTTCTTTTATATCCCACCCTTTTCCTCTTTAAGGAATCCAAGGCAGTGTACGTAATCCTCCTCCTCTCCATTTTATCCTCACAACAACCCTGTGAGGTAGGTTGGGCTGAGAGTCTGCGACTGGCCCAAAATCACCCAGTGAGCTTTGTAGCTAAGTGGGGACTAGAACCCAGACCTCGTGACTCTCAATCCAACATTCTAGCCACTACACCAAAAAACAGTAAGACAACCGCTCTGATCCAGCATGGAGATCTGCCCACAGATAGGGTTCTGTTATGTGGAACATGTGACAAGAGATGGAACGAGGAAATTGCATAAAAGGGCTCGTGGTGCAACACCTGTACTCATATAAAATCAGAACTGAGTGACCGCACATTCTACAAGGAGAATTGTCAGCACAGATATTGGGGTGGGGTGGAATCAGCAAAGGGGACCTCGAAAACTACTGGCAACTTGTGTGGAAGGCAATGCAGTGTCATTTTTTGGGGGGGGGGGAATTATATGTTTAAGCCAGTTGTCCTCCACCTATTAATTTCTTTTAAAACATTAACTTGCCAGTTTGCCTTCAGCCCGAAGCCAAATATGTGATAGCCTATTTCTTAACAGAAAAGTTAGGAGCATAGAGCAACTTTTGAGATAACATCATGAAAGTGAAGTCACTACAGAACCATCAACACCAGTAGATGGAAAGGGAGCCAGTAGATCTGCTTTCCCCTGCCTGATACTCTCCAGGTGTTTTGGATTTCAACTCCCATCTAGGGATTTACAACAATTTAGTTTATATTTACAAATCATATGAACATGTCCCAGTTGCAATCAAAAATGTGAATAAGAGCACAGTTTTTGAAAGAAAAAAAAAAGTTTGGAAATTCCAGAATTTGTGATCGCATTTGAAAAATGTGTATTTTTTAAAAACGCACACCTTGAAATGTGATTCCCTCCACCCTGAAAATCCACATTTTCATGCTTTAGACGGTGATGGTGGGAAAGGGAGCACTTTTGAAAAATATACATGTTTTCCCCATTAAAATGAGCTGGTGGAAAAAGACCAAAACCAAAAATGGGAGCAAGCCATAATGGGCTTTGAAGTGATTTTCAGAGAATATAGGTATTCCTGATTCACTCAACCCTCCTTCCATCAGTCCCAGCCAGCATCGCCCATGGCTAGGGATGCTGGGAATTGTATTCTAAAACCTCTGGCAGGCCCCAGGTTGGGGAAGGTGGCAGTACATGGCCTAGTCTAGCCCATTGACTAGAGATAACTATGTTTTACTATAATTAATCTTTTAATTAAAGCACTTGTGAGTTTTGACATTTTCTTGAAAGCCTCTAAGTAAGGAGATGTCGTAGCTTCATGAGTAATTTACCTAACTTTTGTTTTTTAAAAAGAGAAAGTTTCAGACAGGACCTTTTTACATGGCAAGACGCAAAATGTCCCTGTGCCATCACTCTGGAATGACAGTCTTCACATCTCTCCCAGGCATGTAAGTTATGTCTAGAACTTGCACACCTTTTGGGCGGAAGATGTAAAAACTGTGCTTTGGAGATGGTTGCACAGGAGTCATAAGCACACAGAATTTGTGCATCATATCTTGCATGGCGTTAGAGAAACAACAACCCAAGCGGATTACAGATTTTCTTCATGTTAATACATGTTTTAAAATGGTGTCTTGACCTATTATTTATCATGGCTTGATCTATCATTGGCTGTTAGGATGAAGCATTGCCCCCTTCTTTTTTGAAATGAACCCCCCCCCGTATAATTATGTTAGTTAATTAATACGATTGCTTCCAACACTCTTTCTTTTTTGCCTGTAAACAATTCAGAAGAGATTTAAAATTTCATGTTTTTCTTAAGAATAAATTAGAGTGGAAAACTGCAAAAAGATAATAATCATTTTGTCACAGCTTTAAGGGAACAATAGCTTCTCAGAAGTTCATACATTAAAAAGATGACCTTTAAAAACTAGACGTTGCAGGAGAATAACAGCGGGGAAATGCCCAGTGGATTTCTGTCATTCAGGGGTGCGGACAAAGGCAGTTTCATACCCATATTAACATTAAAAGTTTACTTTTATTACCTTGTAAGAAGCAATAAAGCTTTACAGCCAGATCCCCAAAATGCTTTGCTTGTACAAGTCCTGTGTTAATTTAAATTCAGGTGGTTATGAGTGTAAAGAAGAAACTATTTAACCGTGGCTAATGTGGATTTCTGTTTCAGGGCTTGATTCTTGCAGAAAGCACACTATCTCAAAAATGAGAAGCAGCAATAGTTTGAGTGTCTGTATTTTTTAATTTTTTTACTCAGTACTTAAAGTTAATTCCTGCAGTACTTTTTTTCTTATATGCGGTGAGATCCAAATTTGGCCTGTCAAAGTATTAGCCTTCCTAGGTTTCCAGTTCTCTTCTCTTCTTGTTTTTCACCAGTCAGGTCTTTGCTGCTTTCACAACTAGTTACATAATTGATGTCTGGCAAGGTATTTGGATTTGCGGTTGTCATTCTGAATTTTGGAGAAGGGACTTATCTCTATGCTGTACGCTTGGGATAACATGAACCAGTAATGGTCATATGTGGCTTTTAACCTTCAAGAATTGCTGCTACATCTGAAAACAGGTAGGATGGTATTCTGCCACTAATTCATGGAATAAAGAAGCAGAGAGGAGGAGAGAGAGAGAGAGAGAGAGAGAGAGAGAGAGAGAGAGAGAGAGAGAGAGAGAGAGAGAGCACTTCTTTAATACACTTTATTCATTTGGTACATTGCTCTTTTGGAAGTGTGCATCGCTTTGGGACTAAACCCTGAATCTGAACTGAAGTGGGCCAAATGCAAATCCGGATCAGGACCAGACCAGGCCAAGGTAGTTTGAAGTGCTTTGGGCTTGACTTGTGGCAATGGTAAGCTGCTGCCCCCACCCGTGGGACTTACCTGACCCATCTGGCAGCCGCCCGTCCTCGATGAGAACCACAATTTTAAATGAAGTTGGGGGGCTCTGTCATTCTGTAGCTCTAAGCTCACAAAATACAGTAGTCATAAAGGGGGGCAAGCAAGCAGGGAGGAAGGGGGAGTCTGATGGACTTCCAGTTGGCCTGTCACCCAAGCTCGCACATGGTGAGTTCCTGAGAACCTGCAATGGTTACCTGCTTTGGATCCGAAGCAGGTCTCTCTCGGCCCAAAGCATCCCAAGTCGAAATGGGGCCAATTCAAATCAGCTTCCAAAGTGAATTGTATGTGTGTGTGTGTCCATGCACAGCCCTACTGCATCACTAGCAGTATCACTAGCTACTCCTGAATGAACTACCCTAATTCCTATATAAGTTAATTCCTGTATGAACCAACACGTCTAGCATTGTGGATTCCCTACACTCCTGGCCATTCTGGTTTGCACAGGTACCTTTCGAGGGAGATGTCACCACACTTTTGTGTGTGGTTGTGACCATCACAGTTGTGACCATCACAGTCATTGGGGCAAATATGGATGCACTACTCTCCCAGATGTGCTTGTTCACTCAAACAGCATTCTCCTTTGGATAAGTCCTGTCAAATCATGAACCAGCTGGCTGTGCAGACTCCCAAATCTGATCATGGTTGGGTTGTTGGAGAAATGGACTATCCTTTTCTAGATTTCTCCAATGGATATGTGTCTTTCAGCTTGAAGCACTCAAACCTATATCCCTTGAGAAGAGAGGGTTATTTTCCCCTCTCCCTTAAGTAAATGTGGTGACTCTTGTAAGTTGCAATCCTTTTGATTATCAGCAGTGAGTCTTGACTATTTATATCTATTGTCTCTGGTTAGATTATGTGTTACTCCTTAGAATGCACCACGGAAACAAAGAAAAGAGCAGGGCAGTCTTTGAAGGCACACCCACACAGTGGCCCATAATGATGTGCCTTGCTCCAGATTAAAAGGCTGCACATGTCCATGCAGAAACCTGAGGGCTCTGTCAGCTATGTAGTGTACATGGTTGATATCTGGATATCAGCACTGGGATGTCTTAAGAAAAGACATAACTTCTTCCTGAGATGCTCCCCTTGCTTCTGGTGTAGTGTTATAGTACTGAATGAAAAGCTCAACAGATGTGCCTTAAGAGTCTACTGAATAACCTGAAAGAGTGCTTCAACAAGCCCATTTCATGTGCAGTCACTTTATGGATGGAAGAATCTGTCCATCACTGTCTCACTGAAATTGTCAGAGATTTTTTTTTTTAGGCTCTGTGGCATTTTCACAAGAGCATGTGATTAAAAAGAAAAAAAAATCCATATGGATATTGTTATTACCTTTAAAGCCCTACATGGTTTGGGTCCAGGCTACCTGCGGGATCGCCTTCTCCCGTACAATCCGCCCCGCACACTCAGGTCCTCTGGGAAGAATCCACTTCAGCTAGCAAAAACTAGATTAACAACTGTTACCCAGAGGACCTTCTCTTCTGCTGCTCCCAGACTGTGGAATGGCCTGCCGGAGGAGATTCGTCAACTTGACAGTCTTTTATTTATTTATTATTACATTTCTAATAGCCGGAGCTCTCTGGGTGGTTCACAAATTTTAGAATTTAAAAAAGCAATGAAGACTGATCTATTCCGGCAGGCCTATCCAGTGAAATTTTAGAATGTTTTCAGGATGTTTTAATCATGTATGGTATGTTTTAATTCGTTTTAATGTATATTTTATCTCATGTTTTTATACTGTTTGTTTTACACTTTGAATTGTTTTAGTTTTTGTGAACTGCCCAGGGAGCTTCGGCTATTGGGCGGTATAAAAATGCAATAATAATAATAATAATAATAATAATAATAATAATAATAATGATGATGTATGCAATTTGTGTGCATTTTTCAATGTGGGTTTCTGCTATTGTTAATGTCACCATGCTGGGCATCATCATCATAATCTTTAAAAATAACAACAACAACAACAAAAACAACAACAGTATATCCAGTGTACAGTGCCATCTTCCCATGTTTACATAAATGATATGTTAGCGATGTTTCCATATTAGAAAAGCAAAGAGTTCAAAGGACAGAGATCCCACTTCTCCTCATTCTACAGCCTACAAAGATAAGGTCAACCAGAACAGTCCTAGGTGTGCTGGAGGTGGGGTGGGGTGGGAGCAAAGTTGTGGATTGTCCATCACTTCCAAAGTTCTTCCAGCTCATGCTGGCTGGGGCAGGAGGTGCTCCCTTATAATCCCTCCCTTCTTCATTTGTGTATTTTAAAAAGTTTTCTTCCCATTGGATTCACAGGAGGAGAAACACCTACAGCATAAGGCTGGCTTTGGCAAGTGGCCTAATCCTAAGGCCTCGTGGGTGTATGGAAGCGCAAAGAAACCAGCAGATCCCGATGTCCTATTTCACGAATGCCCCATTTTGTAGCCTATTGCTGGTGGGAAGACTACCTTCAGTTGCTATATACTTTCTGTTGGTGTAACTGGCCACCCCCAGGGTGTAGGTGCTCCCCCACCAGTGGATCTCCTCTCCAGCCAGGTTCTGAGGGTTAGGACTGCACCATAAGCTATTTCCTATCAGCACTTTGGGACCACAATATGCGATGGGACACTCTGTGGAGCACTCCTTGCTACTTTCTTCTTGACTTTAAAAGATTACTCTGACTAATCTTAATTTCCTGAAATGATCATAGGAGAAGAGGTAATCTGCAAGGTAACCAAGTCTCATGTCACACAAAGTTTTAAAATGACTAAACTGATGTCGTCCAGTTTTGACCTTTCTGCAGTCCATTATTTATATTACCAATTGTTACTTTCTACCTCATTAAAGAGCAGATGAGAACCTAAAGACATTTCACATTGATTTTTACATGCCCTAAAGCACCAGCTTTTAAATGATATCTTCTTCTGTTTTTTATCATAGATATATGACTAAAAATGGCAATGAATATTATATTATATACTCTGAAAAGAGCTCCTTTTTGCCACGCCGCTCTCCCCATTTATCTTCTCTTCTCCCTGTCTCACATATCTTAGTACCTGATGAGGTCTGAACACCATCTGTAATCCAGGATCAGCTGCACTCAGTAGAAAGGTACATATGAATCAAATCGAGACAAGATGAAATGCAGGTAATTTAAACTAGAAAACCTCTGTCCACATAAGCCAAAGGCTAGTTCTATCAGTGCATGTGGCAGATTTTGTTTTTGTTTGGTTGATTTGGCCTAATCAAGGCAAACCGGAGGAAATCAAAATAAACTTCCATTTAATAAAGCCAGCATGATTTATCAACATTAAATTCAATTAAATGGTTTTGGTTTGCTTTTGGCAAGTGGGGAATCTGCAAAACGAAACGCACACGATTTTCCTTCATAGTAATTAATTCCTTGTAGTAATAAGCAATGTATAAAAGCACCCAATGGAACTGATACTGTATTGTAGCAAAGCCTGCCTCCAGTTATGGCACGATTGTGGGATTCACTCGATGGAGTGAAAACATGGCAAATGGAAGCATTCTTTGTGAAATTGCTAATGATGCAGGGCAGGCCTCCCATTCTTGTAGGAGAAGAGCCGAAGTAATACCTCTTCAGTATTCATTTTTACTATGGGAGAGAAATATATATTTATTTTATTTATTTAAAAACATTTTTATAGCGCCACCTCACCATTTCCGACATCATGACGCTTTACAATAGCACATAAAACAATTTCCATTAAAAACCCTCAACCCACATTAAAATTTAAACTACCCCTCCCCCAAACTCTTGTGAAAGTAAAAACGCCTTACAGAGGCTTGTAAAACAATTGACAGTGGCAAATTGTCACTGTCAGCCACTAATCTCCAGTGGCAAATTGTTCTTCAACCAGGGACCAACCACTGAAAAAGCCCTTGCTCGGGCACATTCCAGATTGTAATGGGGGACCATCTGGGCACCCTGCTCCAGAGAGCGAGTCTGCCAATCGTGGGACATTGAGGCAAGCACTCAATGTCCCACCATTGAGTGCTTGCCCAGGAGTGAGGCAAGCATTCAAGTAACCAGGGCCCAGGCAGTGCAGGGTTAGTTAACAAAATCTTGTAGCGCACCCTAGCAGCCAGTGAAGCTCTTGAAGCACCAAAGTGATAGAAGACCACTTCGGAAGCCCCTTGGCCAACTTGGCTCTGCATTTTGAACAGCCTGAAGGCACTGGATTTGCTTCAAGGGAAGCCCTGTATACAACAAGTTGCAATAATCAAGCCTGGAGATGACCAGGGCATGAACTGCGGTGGTTAGATCAGCCTCTGGCAAAAAGGGGTGAACTTGGTGGAGCAGATGTAATTGATAAAAGCACCCAGGTCTCGTGCCTCGGTTGCAATCCTCTATCGGATTCTATCGAATCTGCCAGTTGCTGACTGCGACCAACCACCATCAACTCAGTTTTCTCCAGATTAAACTTCAACTTGCTTCTAGACATCCCATTACAGATCTCAGCCCGGCACCGAGACAGAACAGCAACTGCTCCACTGAGATCTGAGCCCACCGAGATATAAAGCTGGGTATCATCGGCGTACATCTGGTACCTCAACCCATGGGCTCTAATTAACTCTGCCAGTGGCCTCACATACACATTGAACATGAAAGGTGAGAGGATAGAACCCTGTGGAACTCCACAGGGAAGGGCTGTGGGGGCAGATGCACAGTGCCCATGGTAACCAACTAAGCCCTTTCATCCAGGTAGGACTGGAACCAGGCAAGAGCCAGGCCCTCCAGTCCTACCTGAATATTTGAGCAATATTCAATGATTCCTGTGCACCAGCACTACCCTCTGCTAGAGTAATGGGAAGTTAGTGGTTCTTAAAGCAATTAGAAATGAGTAGAAATGCTCATTTCTGGAATGGTGAATGTCAGTTAAGCCTGCTCAAGAGAGTCCTGGTGACATGCCTGCTCTGGAAAGCACTGACTCCCTGGTATGCTTGTGGTGGGTCCTGCTGGTGGAAGAACAGGGATAGTATAGTGTGTGTGTGTGTGTGTGTGTGTGTGTGCGTGTGTGTGTGTGTGTGTGTGTGTGTGATGAGACTGAGGTTTGGGGTTGCTATGGATCACCCTTCAGAATCTCTTCCAACTCTGTGATTGTAGAGCGATCAGTGTGGGTTGCCCTGAGACAAAATCTGACAAAGTATTGTTGGTAGCTGGCAATATTTAGGTGATGTGTCTCAATGGGAACTAAGATGGCCCAAGACTCTATAAGTAATGGGTGGAGATTACTCATCCTTATTCTTCCCACTAGACTAGGAGAAGATTCAAGGCAGGTTTGTATGTAAGGAACAAACTAAAGGAGATGCATGCAAGCTCCTCCTCCTCCTCCTCCTCCTCCTGCTCCTTCTCCTCTTCCTCTTTAGAATAAATCTGCTGTGATAGTAGAGGATCTTTAAGATAATAAATGCTTTTAGGTTGTTGTTGTTTAGCTTTTCTTTTAAAATAATGTGTTAATTGGTGTTTAGTGATATATAAGAATTAACACCAAGATGCAAAAGTGATGTTGATCAGAGTTGTTGTTGTTAAGTACAACTACATTAGAAGCTTATTTTTATGTACATTTGCTCTATTTTCAAAATAAATTGCAGGGAATTTTATACAGAATGGAGATTTTAGTATAATATCTGTGTACTATAAGCATTATTCTGCAATTATTTTCTTTACAGATTTGGACACTTGGATTCAGGACTCATGTAGATAAAAAAGAGAAGAGAAAAGGTCTGCAGGCCTATACTTTTGTATAGGAAGAGCAGTCTTTCTAGCTAGTAGTCCCAATCTCAGCCAGTGTGGCATAGTGGTTAGAGTATTGGACTAGGACTGAGGAGACCAGGCTGCAAATCCCCACTTGGCTATGAAGCTCACTCTGGATCAATCACTGAGTCTCAGCTGAATCTACCTCATAGGGCTGTTGTGAGGATAAAATGGAGAGGAAGATCATGTATATTGCCTTGGGCTCCTTGAAGGAAAAGGCAGGATAGAAATGTAACAAACGAACAAGTGACCTACTTTAATAACACTTGGAAAAACCAGAGACACCATGAACTTCTGTCAACAAAATGTGTTCCCTCTGGGTACTATTGGAAGAACATCCTGAGGCTGCATCAGTTCATTGCTAAAAACATCTTAAGGCAACAACTTCCTATGCTCCTGGTTGAGTATTATAACATACATTTGGGGGTACAGGCCATTTATTTATTTATTTATTTATTTATTTATTTATTTATTTATTTCATTTTTATACTGCCCAATAGCTGAAGCTCTCTGGGCGGTTCACAAAAATTAAAACCGTATCATGTGCTCCCCCTGACCCTGCAGTACATCCCCTTACTCAAAATGGGAGAAGAGGTATAGACTGCATCTCCAGCTCTGGTCCGCTACATCATTATGTAGGCCACCGTTGTGCGCAAAATAGATCTATGATGTGATGGAGCCCCCATCTTTGGTAAAAATTTGGACTGTATTATTCCGAATTGCCCTTCTTCGGCTTGGGATTCAGACCAGGAGCTTCACAAATTTTGGCAAATTCTTATCAAAACTGAATTGAAACAAATTTCTTGCTCAGCTGCATTGGACAAATTAAATTGGTACAGCTATTTCCAGCATGGCTAGGGCCATATTGCATCTGCCTTTTCTATAACTGTTAAAGATGAGGAGTCTGTCCAGAAAATGTATATGGTGGTATCCCTCATTCTGCTTGGACATGGGTGCATTTTAAAAGCAAAGCTCTCAAAGCCCCAAGCCTGGATGCATGACTTCATCATTTTTGGTTTCTCTCACATTTGAATGCTTTTTATCTCCACTTCTTTTGGTCCCAAATGTGGGGAATTTGTTGAAGTTTGGTAAATTCTTATCAAAAACAAATTGAAACGAAATACTCACCCAACCCTACATGTGGATCGACAGGGACAAAACCAGGGTGGGCTGAAGCATGTCTCATATCTCTTGCCTGAGAAATCAGAAAAATTGAATTAGTTCAAAAAACAAAACTAAAAAAACAACCCCTCAAAATCATGTTCCTAAGGAATATGCCACCTCAAGTGTCATTTTCTTGATAGAAAGGCAGGGTACAAATCAAATCAAATCAATCAGTCAGTCAATGGAGTGAATCACTTTCCAGCTTGATTCCTTAGGAGAGAGGTGGGCAACACGGTACCTTTGGGCACCTTTCTGGACACTCACCAAAGTGCCCTACTCCTCACAGTTTTTCTAACTAATACTTACATTTTTTTGGCATTGCTGTGAAATAGGGTACAGTTGATGCTGAAAACTGTGTTCAAAGGGGTTTTGTGTGCTGGGTTTTAGATCTCACCTCTGACTTGTACTTAGGCCTTAGCTAGACCTAAGGTTTATCCCGGGACTGTCCCAGGGTCATCCCTGTTCATGTAAATGACACACAGGATATCCCGGGAGCAGGCAGGGACAATCCTGGCATAAACCTTAGGTCTAGCTAAGGCCTTAGTTTTTGGGGCAAGTAACTTGCCATTCCTCCCATAGCAGCCATTTTGCAGTGATGCCCAGGACAGTTTCTCAAATTGCCAAATGTGCCTAGGCCCCCCCACAGCTTGCCCATCTATATACCTTAGGAACATGCAGGCATCCTATAGAGCAGACTTTCCCAACCTGGTGCCCTCCATATGTATTGTATTGCAACTCCCATCATTCCCAGCCAGTCTGGCCATTGCATTGCAGAGAAAACAACATTAGCAGAGCAATCACCACTTAGCACAAAAGCCTCTACCAACCTGCAGATAACCCTCAAAGGTTTCATTTTCCAAGCCACAACATTATAGAGATGGGACATCTTGATTCTGTCTCCAGATACTGGCACTAACCACTCCATTCCTCTGTCATAATAGTATTCATGTTAGTTCCCCTTGAGCAGTATATTTACAAGGCACAAGAAATTAAGCCAACTGAAGTTTTATGTTTTTCCCCTAGAAAGAAAACAACAAACTTATCATATATCAAGACTACTTTTAATGAACACCTTGCTAAGTAGGGAATAGTCATCAAATGCAAGCTTGACTTTAATGCTGCTTCATTGAGACAATGGGATTTGCAACATTAACTTTTTATCTTGCTTTCTGTAATGATTTAACTTCCCTAATGGAGACACAAGCAAACATAAGCAGATTTGGGGGACTGCTTTTTCTATAATTAAGCCATGAGCTCCAATTATTGTGAATCCAATATGACTGAGCATTAATACATTTGGAAGGGATATGAGTTGTATTAGAGGTTGCTTTTTCTTCGTCTTCTTCTCTCTCTCTTTTTTTTAACTAAAGATTTCAAGCCGGGAATAATTTGCTTGAGACTCCTTTTAATTATAAGTAAGAGAAGTGAAATTTCCCCCTTAGGTATTGCTAGAATAAATGTGGTTATCCGTTCTATATTTAAAGATTCCTCCTGCACTTTATAGATCATTAGTGCGCATTTAGAGCCACATCCACATGTATTTGCCAATTCCTTTGAGCTGTCCGGGTGATGCAAAGCAGTTATAAACCAAGATTAATTGTCTGGTTTAAGGGTTACAGCTTCTTTGAGCAGCCAGAGAAGGGCAAAGGAAATGTACTAGCATGTTTAAACCAGGCACATTTTCATAAGTTCACAATTTTGCTTCAGTTCACAAAGAGCTAATGTTTTGAGATGTGGGATAGGGGAAAGGCATTGCAAAGTTTGGCTCATCACCTGCAAAACTAATAATAATAATAATAATAATAATAATAATAATAATAATAATAATAAATAACATGCCCTTTTGGAAATTTTCCAGGAGGAGGGCTGCAAATACGGGTGTAACTATCAGAGTAGGGATGTACAGATTGCGTAAAATCTGTTCCATTTGCATTTCCCAGATTGTCAGGTAGTTTTCATTGCATCATCCACTCATTGACGGAATTGAATTTATTTAGTTTCTGAATTGGCACAAATTCACATATCTGTAAATTTGCATTTCCGCAAATACACATTTCTGCTCCCCTCCAAAATCCACAGATACCCCCAAAATGCACATTTTCACACTTTAGCCTACGGGAAAATGTGCATTTTTGGCTTTTTTCAAATTTTTGGGGCATATTTTTCTGTTACTAAATTTGTGCAAAACCCCAGAATGTTAGAAAAATGGTCAGCAAGTCCATGGAATCTGTCTGATTGGGGGAAAGCTAGTCTGCTGCAGAATCCACAGCTTGGATTCATAAAAATCTGAACTTATTTGATTCCATTGTGGAGTTCTCCGACATGTTCAGCATGAGGGCCAGAATCATTGCCCACACTCAGAATTTGCTTTGTGATGTCGTCATGTAGAGAAATCGAAATTGTCTGACATCTCTACAAGATCCACAACTCCCTTGGTTCATTGTTTTGGAAAAATAATAATTCCTTGTTTCAATGGGGGGGGGGGAGAATCAGTGCCAATCAGCAGCAGACTGCCTGCAAAAAAATGAGTAGCTTAGATTCAGGGAACATTGCAGGTCCCCCAAAGCACAATTTTTACACCCATAATGCGCACAGATGAACATTCAGCAGAGAGCCAGTAATGTTTTATTGAAAATACAATAGTGATTATGCTGGAAATTGAATATTCTGGAATGCATATCTGTGGAAACCTGCATGCGAGATTGTTCCACCACCTAACTCAGATTACTTTGTGAAAGGACAGTTCCCATCCTAGGGCTAAGAGCATCAGGCTGTTTTATGTAGACTTTTCACATATAGATTTGTGTGGCTCGGTAGAGGCTGGAATCTACATTGCTCTCTAGAAGCTGGAATACATATGCATAGTTTGCATTCATTTTTAAAAAGTCAAGGTCCTGGTCCTCATGGCTATGGAGAAAATCTTGATGTACAGTATTCTCTAAAAGCTAAGAAGATGAATGGAGCAGGGATCTATGCATGGCAGTGTGTTCAAATGTCTGGATTCCCCACACCCCATTCTCCTCCCAGGATTAAGAATTCCTTGATGTTGCTGGATGCAGAATAATAGAAAACAACAACAACAACCTCTCTTCTGAAAGCAATTTGTACAGAATTTTTGAGCAGTGGGAAGGGAACTCCCACAGAACCCTCTTAATCTCAAAAGGATCAATCATTTTGCTTAGTGTAATGCAAAGCTAACGCAGTTCCTTTTTTAAAAAAAATATTTTATTTTATATAAGTTTCTTTTAGGGTAGCTGGAAAGAATCGAGATATCCAGGATGGTTTGAAGCCACAGGCTTGCAAAGGAGAACATTCTGGGCTTTAGGTTTAAACTGTAGCTCTAAGATCCCAAAGCTCCCCCCCAACCCCAATTAAATAGGCTCCCTTATTCCCTTTGCAGCACTAAGACAGGGAACAAACAGCAGAATATTTGCAATATCTACATCAACACCTTCAAACAGACGGCAATCCACATTTGGGGATTACAGCTGCCGAAAATAATAGCTTGCTTGCTGATAGATTGATTGGGTTTGATGTCTATGCACTGTCTTGTGTATGCCTGATGAAAACAGTAGCTCCCCCTTAGCCCTCACCCCACCCCATCCCACCCCCCTTTTTACACCAATGTTTCCATGGGACCATTCCAAAATCCATTCCATGTTGTTGGCCTTGGCTGGACTGTCCCTAGGCCTACCCAAGAAGGGACATACCTCATGATCTCCTGGTGTCGTATTTACTGGGTAGAGGGACTCGATTGGAAGCAGCTCACATGGCTGGAGAATAATTGCTTCCTTGCCTCAGTGACACAGCCAAAACCACTGGGTTGTTTATACAGAAACACGACAAGCTTCTCCATTTCCTTCAGGCAAGGATTCAGCAGCTGATGACAAGAAGCCAAGAAATGTTACTGTGACTGCTAGGTAGACATTCCTTGTTTCCTCAGCAGTTTCCTCTGGCTCCTACAGCAATTGCTGAGACTTTGTCACATCCTGTTCAAACATGACAACGGTGAGAGTTTTCAACTTTCATTTATATTTTGTGGCTGTTTGTGTCGTCTCTGAGAGCCAAAACTGATAAAGATTTTGTCCTGACCGTGCACAATGGCTTTGGAAAGGATCGCGCTGCTTGCGTCTGCAGCCCTGATCATTAGTTTGCACATCCGTTGAGAGATTTAGGAGCAACAGCGCCAAGCCAAAGGCTGGAGAAGGAAGGATGAGGCGTGCAGGCCTCTTGAAATTGGGCCACGGCCATTCAAGGTGAATGGAAACACGCGGGTTACTATGCTGTTAGGAATTTCCATGGCCCCATAATGCCTGTGAATATCTAGCTGTTCTTTTATTCCCAAACAACAGCCATCATTCAGTTTTAAGCGGGTGTTCATGATGTACTGCCTGCCTTTAGGTTCTCAAAGTTAGGTCAATATGTAAGAACCCAAAGATCTGCATACAACACTATGGCAAAATTTAAGAGAAAGTTGGAAAATATAAGAGGAAGTTGGAAAATGTGTTTGTAACATATGCCTATTATTATGAATGTATGTGCTTCAATTGATAAATGTGATCCAGGTAAGACAGGGTTAACAGAGTGTTAGAGAGTGAGTGAAAGGTGGGAGGGGCTTGTGAGTGTGAGAATTCTGAGATTTTAAAAGGGGTGAACTGACAACCGTTCAGATAGGGACTGAAGGAGTGTACATCTAGTGAATGGGGTTTGTGGAATAGGATTTAGAAAGGGTAGAGTGGGTAGGTAGGTCAGGGCCAAATATAGATTGCGTAACCCTTTTTGTGTTTAATAATAATTTTTTTTTACTATAAATACAAAAAACCCATGTGTTGGTTTATCTTGTTACCCTACCAAATAAAAATGCCTACTTCCTTGTTACGTTCCCTGCTTTGGGTAGAAGAAACGAATTAATCACATTGGACGTCTCTTTTAACCCAGGGTAAAAGGGCTGAAGCTTTGTGTGCCAGTGAGGAAAATTGACCAAAGTGGAGCAGACTAGAGATGTGCTCTGGTTCTAATCGGACCGGCAAATTAGAAGCGGAGCGGGGTGTTTCGCCTCCCGTTAAGGCGGAGGCGAAGAGGATTGGGGGGCCGGTGGAGCGTGGCAAAGAGGATCGAGGTGAAGGCGGATCCTTTGCCTCGATCCGGAGCTCCGCCGGAAAGGTAAGTGGGGTTTACCGGGCCCTGCCACTGTCGCCCATGCGGCGACAGCGGCAGGGCCCGGTAAACCCCCCTCCTCTCCCTTACCTGCCTCCGTCCACGGTCCCTCGGCTTCTTCAATTGAGCCCACGGTTCAACCAGGAAGTCTAGGCCGCACTTGCGGGCTCAATTGAAGAAGCCGACGGACCGCGGACGGAGGCAGGTAAGGCCCCCCTCCCCCTTGGTCCCTTACCGGGCTCTGCTGCCATCGCCGCTCGGGCGGCGACGGTGGCAGGGCCCGGTAACCCCCCCGCCCTCCTCTCCCGGCCTTACCTGGCACCACTCCCCTCCACTGCGGAGCTCCAATTCGGAGCCAGAGGTCCGCGGCGAAGAGGAGCGGAGTATGGGCGGAGCGGCGCGGAGCGAAGCGGGCCGATCCGAAATTTTCAGATCGGCCTGCGGGGTGGAGCGGGGGGTCCGTGCACACCCCTAGAACAGACGTCCTGGGTTTTTTTCAGTTTCAACAGGTGGAAGTTGGAACAGGTATAACCTGGGAACAGGAATGCCACAGTGTTCAATATGATCCTGTGAGGCAGCAGCTCGCGAAGCCTAGCATTAGGGTCTTTGTAATTGGAGACAAGGATGATCATGCTTGTGTTGTTGAAGCCCATCCTTACCTCCACTGCTGGTGTCAGCAGGCTCTAATGTGCCTTCATATGTTCTTCACCCACGTTCCTTGTTGTCTTGCGCAAGGGACTTCGGGGGCAGATGGAGCAATGCTAAGGACGGATGAATCTGTCAATTTCAGTTTCTCTGAGTTTCTAATTTTTTCCAGGCTTAAGTTTTATTGTTCAGGGATCTTTGAGAATTATTCCAATCTAAAATGTAATAATAATAATAATAATAATAATAATAATAATAATAATAATAATAATAATACACATGTATTATTATTGTATGCATTTTGCATACAATATTATTGTATGCATAATAATACACATGTATTATTTTGTATGCATTTCCCTAATACATGCATTCTTTTTCCATGCAATTTTGCCTAATTTGCCTAATGTTATGTAAAATTAGTTTCCCTAATATGCATCTTTGGATATTATTTTCACTAATGTATGCATTTTTGTGTGCCCCTCCCCTAATATATACATTTTAATGCTTTTTTGATTGGAGTAGTCCATGGCAAAATTCGAAGAACTGCGAATCTTGAAAAATGGGTTTTGTTTTGTGCATGGCTTAGAAACTGAAATTAGGTTAGTTCACATTAAAATGCAAACTAAACAAATTTCTCCCCTATCCCTAAACAATAGAGGAGCTAGAGAATAAGGCAAGGCGGTTGCCATCTTTCATGGGCTGCAGCAGGCTGAGTTGTTTGTCTGCAGCATTACTAAGAGTTTTTTTCAGTGGCAAGGAGAAGTAAGAGGAGGGGAAAGCGAAGTCATAGCTCTGTGCAGAGGACATGTTTTGCATGCAGAAAGTCTTAGGTTCAGGGAGCTTCCAGTTGGAGCTTTAATTATTTCACCCTCCTCCTCCTCTAACAACAACAAGTGAAACCTTACGGAGTCATTTTACAGATGTTTCAGAGGAGTACAGACATTGTTGTTGTCCATTTGTAGCCCTCCCAGGGTCTCAACTGGTTCTTTCATATTTTCCATTACCAAAAAAAGAAAAGAAGAAAAGACAGAATAGCCTCACAATCCCATTTTTTAAATTATTATTTTTACATTTATGACCCACTTTTTCCCCCTTGCAAGGAGCCCAAAGCAGCTTGCATGGCCCTCCTCCGCTCCATTTTATTTCCCACAACAACTCTGTGAGGTAGGTTAGGCTGAGAGTCAGTGACTGGCCCAAACTAACTTAAGGGCTGGCTGAGAACTAGAAGAACCCGGATTTTCCGAGTCTTAGTCCAACATTCTAACCACTACACTGGCACTATGCCACACTATTAGCAATAGGGCCCATCTGTCTGAAAGCATCTTTGCTGCCTGGCATCTCCAGTTAGGACTGGAAAAGATTCCTGCCTAAAACCTTTTAAAGTTACTACCTCAGTCAGTGCAGACCATGCTGAGCTGGGTGGACCAATGGTCTGACCGTATAAGGCAGCGCCTTACCTTGCTCTAGCTGCCTGATCTGTTTAGCACAGACCTCCCCATCCTGGCTGGGGAACACAGGTTTAGTCTATCCCTTTCATGGGAGTCATAAATCTCTGTGCCTCTACAACTGAAAGTAGCCCCTCTGGATGACGTCAAGTTCCAAAACCGAAAGACAACCCGAGCCCCTTCTGGAGGTCTGAAATTGTTTTCATTTCCTTTCTCTCTCTCTCCCCCACCCCATTTCTCTCAAAAAACTTAGAGCATAATTAAGAGTTATTACAGCTGTGAGTGATTTATGAGCAAGTTGATCTTTTGAGTGATTCACGAGCGATAATTATATTTCATCGGAGTGATTCACGACCAACATCAATGAATTCCGCGCAGCTGTTTCACTGCAAAGGGGGCCACAAGAAATATCGGAGAGAGAGAGGAATGGTTAGGCACAGAATTCATGTTCTGTCACATTCCAAGCATTACTGGCGTTTAATCTTGATTTGTGTTTTCTTAATAATTTATGTTAATGCATTCTGAAAAGGTGCTGTGCAATTATGCTAATTTATTTCCATCAGTTACAGCTAGCAAAGGTTTTTATTCAGTTAGTAAATTTGCTGCTAAAATGCCAATTGTAGCTCAAGCTATTCTGAAAAAGTGGGAGGAGATGGGGAAAAGGCATTTCAAAAGATAGAGGCGAGCCTTCCCCACCTGGTGCTTCCCAGATGTATTTGACTGCAATGCCCACCATCCCCAGCCAGCAGGGCCAGTCTGGCTGTGGATGATCTGGAAGGCACCAGGTTGGGGGAGGCTGGAATAGGTGAATAGTGTAGCAGACAGTGAAACAAAACTCAAAACATCTCTGTACTTCACATCATCCATTAAATACCTGCTCCTCAAAGATGCTCGGGCTTGCACTTTGGTGAACCTTCAGGGGAACACAGTTCCTCATTCATTCATTCATTCATTCATTCATTCATTCAAATATTTGTATCCCGCCCTATATCATTGGGATATCAGGGTGGCATACAGATAAAATCAATTCAAACAGTATAAAACAATAAATAATGTATGCAGCTAAAAACGTATTAAACTATTTACAAGCTAAAACCAGTAGAAAAGCAATAAAAACAATAGCTTGTAGACCTGACTTTAAGATGCATATTATTTAGAGAATAATATTCTCTAAATATGTGACACTGTTCATGGCTCAAGAAAATGGATCAAAAACATTTTTTAGATCAAAGATGTTTGCCACAAACATATATTTAGGAATGCATATTTTAAGAGGAAATGTGTGTACACTAAGATAAAATACATTTGAGGAGCATATTTTGAGAGACAAATATGTCTACTTTGAGATAAAATACATTTAGAAGTACATATTTTAAGATGAATTATCAAAGAGAAAATATGTTAGATACGTTGAGATACATTTAAAAAAGAAAAATGGCAAATTAATGTGGGAATGGATTGGGCAGATGTATTCGTGTACATACATGAAAGAGACATAGATCAAAAATAGATCTGTCCTGCCCTATTGACCATTTTAATGCATTATGAAGTCTGCTCTGTTGAAGGTCCTTAGCTTGGTGCCACCAGTGCACATACGCTCTGGATGTGCCACAGGGTACAAAGGGTATTTCTGGAGGTGATATACTAGGGGTATACAGCCCAGTGGAATCTGGCAGCTCCAATGTCAGTGGGACGGTGAATCTGCTCTGGGTTTCAGTTAGAACCAGTCAGACCTTCTGCAGCTTGGATAGCTCCTTTAGAGCTCTGACTGGTTCTGACTGAAACCTGGAGAGGATTTACTGACCCACTGACATCAGAGCTGCCAGACTCCACTGCATAGGTTCCTTTGATGCTGAGACCTTGCAATATGATGTGATGCACTGAGTAATCCCAAACTCTACAGACATACACAGATGGATCTCCTGAATTAGTGCTGTGCCGAAATAGGCTTGCCCGCCCAACCTAAGTTTGGGCGGGAAGGCAACGGTTTCGAGTGGGGAGGGGCAGGCAAGAAGAGGGCTCACGTGGCTCTGTTGCTGAGCCTTGCGAGCCTAGGACGGAGCCGCGGCTACAAAAGCCGCACCACCCGAGGCTTGGCCTCTTTCGTTTTCGGCTGTTGATCGGACAGCAAGGACTGGAGAGGCTCCTCGTTTGCGGCGGCAAATCGGCGGCCCAGCGGCTTGTCTGCGGCAGCAAGGCTTTATTTTAAAGATCAGCGGCGCGGCAGCTCTTGCGGGCAGCAACGACGGATCTTTCCTTAAATTAATAAGTGGTTTGAGCAGAGGGGGGAGGTTTGAGGGCTTGCGGTGTGGGAGCGGCTCTGGGGCCTGGCCCCTGCCTATTTCTGGGGGTTTGGGTAGTCACCTCCTGGGCGTATTCCCCCCTTTCCTTCCACATTAGTTCCCAGTCTCAAGTTTGGACTACACCCCCCTGTTGGTTTCCTACAACTGTTTCTTTGCAGCGTTTTCCCCTGAGATTGCTTCTGGCCTAGTGTTTGGCCCACGCGGCCCAGTCCCGTTTGGGCAGACAGTTTCTTTCTGGAAAGCTTTTATTGTTTGGTCTACTTTGGAACCAGCCACCTTGCTGAAGCTAAGTAAGGCAGGCTGAAATAATTTAGGTTGGACACATTTAAAGTTTGGTTTCATTTTTGACTTACCTTGTGTTTGTGTGAAGCTTATAGCCTTTGTTTTGTTTGAGCTATCCTCTGCCTGAGTTAAGGTGCAGGATTTTTGAGGCTTTTTCTTTTTGAATTATTTCTTTTGAATTTAGCCAGCTGTGTGTCTGGTGATATTATTTGATATTTTGCATTTTCCAGTTTTCTTATTTTATTTGTATTCCCATTGGACAAACGATTTGATTTGATTATTACAGCTTGATATATAGTTGCATATATATATATATATATATATATATATATATATATATATAATCTTAAGTTTTTTCACTGCAAATTTAAGTTTAAGTTTTATTATAAAATTCTAAAGTTAATTAATTAATTTTATTGATTGAAATTTAAGCGTAGCTGATTCATATTCCAATTAATTCAATTTAGATAAAAATTTAAATTCATTTAAATTTAATTGTTTAATTAAATAATTGATTAATTAAATAATTAATTATTATTATTATTTTTTGCTCTGTGTGTGTGTGTGGGTAGTGTGATTGTGGGCAGTTGCCAGTTTTGATCAAGCCTCCCAAGAAAGGTCTGGGTGGAAGCAAAGGAAAGGGTAAAACACCCCGCCAGTTGGCTAAGCGCCCCACTCTGGCACCCATAGTCTCTTCATCTGATGAAGAGGAATCCTCTATGTCACTGGTACTACAGCGTATTGCTGCTTTAGAGCGCGACAATGCAGCTCTTAAACAACAGTTGAAAGACAAGGATGCTAATACCACAACTAGAAGGCATAGGAATAAACGAACAAATAATTTACCTGTAGCTCCCGTTACAGATCAATCCATGGATGCACAAGCAGTGGACGTGGTCCAGGATACTTCACCTCCTGTGCAAGTTTCTGAAGCTTTGCCGATAACAATGTCCGCTCCTCCTGTGCCCATTGCCACGCCCGTGGCTTCGGGCAGTTCCTCACACAGTGAGTATCAGTGCACCACAGCAGGTTTTCCACCTTCACCGTTTTCACATTGGGGTATGCCTCCGTGGGCCATGAGCCCATTTTGGCCATTTTCTAGACCCAATGAGTTGGAAGAGACACAGGAGGAAGTAAGCCCTCAACGGGCAACACCAGAGGCCTGCATGCCTGTTTGGCAACCCACGACCAGCACACCGGTGCGTGTGGTAGCGGAAACCCAAACTACTACAGATTCCATACGTGAAGCTGTTACCACGGCTTCAGTTAAGGCTACCCAGACAACTCAGACTGATCCCAAACCTAGTAAGGAGGAAGGAAAGGCAGATCCTTACTCCTCTGCCAAAGGGTCCAACATTCCTTATGGTGCGATTTCCACACCGGTAGGATATCACCTATTACCAACCACTAAAGAGAAGATATGGAAGAGTGAGTTTGTGGATCTGTTCTCTCTCTTATTTAGAGAGGAGGAGCAGAAAGACAAAGATAATAATAAGGATAGGGATCAGGAACACAGCAAGAAAAAGAAGGTAGAGAGAACTTGGGCCAATTGGTTGGCAGGATACATTATTTTCCTGGGGGTAGCTTTGTTAAAGCACCCAGAGAAAGCAACAGTGCTAGTGAAATACCTAGATATTATATTTAGGTGCTACACGGAGTATTTGGGTCCTGCTTGGTTAGGTTACGACGATGCTTTCAGGTTGAAAGCCCATTTCAACCCTGAGATCAAGTGGGATGTAAAAGAGCCTGAACTTTGGTTGCAGTTTATGACCCTTGCCAACCCTATCTCTGGCGAGAGGGCAGATAGTGGGCATATACTTTCACACCCGGCAGGGCCCTCACAGTATCGGGGGCCAGCCGGGCAGTCGGTTCAACCCCGATTGCTATGTTGGGAATTCAGTTCCAAAGGCACATGTGCGCGGGCACAGTGCAAGTTTAAACATGAGTGTTCAATTTGTGGAGGGGCGCACCCTTATTCAGGATGTCCCAAGATCAAAGGGTCAAAGGGCGGAAGAGATTTCCACCCAGGGGGCAAACCCAATAACACAGGACCTGCTCCAAAAGGGCCCCAGTCCAATTAGAATACAGGAACTATCAGCGTCTTTGCGTGATTACCCACGACGTGATGACGCTTTATTCCTGTTCAATGGATTTTTGTTGGGTTCCAGGATTCCTTTTCAGGGCCCGCGGGTCCCTGTTTTTTCCAGTAACCAGGCTTCAGTTCGTGGAATGGAGGATCTGGTTAGGGAAAAGATATTAAAGGAAGTGAAGTCTGGTAGGGTTTTAGGACCATTTGAGCAACCTCCCTTACCTCGTTTGAGGGTGTCTCCTTTGGGCATCGTGCCCAAAAAGGCCCCTGGGGAGTATCGTTTAATCCATAATTTATCCTTTCCCCCAGGAGGTTCGGTGAATGATTTCATTCCTGCTCATTTATGCTCGGTTAACTATACCTCTTTCGACACTGCTGTACGTATGGTACGGCAGTGTGGGATAGGGGCATTAATGGGGAAGTGCGACATCAAGTCTGCCTTCCGCCTGTTACCTGTGCATCCAGAGGACTTCGAGTTACTCGGGTTCTCATTCCAGGGACATTTTTATGTGGACAGGGCTCTCCCAATGGGATGCGCTGTGTCTTGTTCTGTTTTTGAAAGATTCAGCACATTCCTGGAATGGTTGTGGCAGCGTAGAACTGGATCACAGAACTCGGTCCATTATTTGGACGATTTTCTTTTCACCGGGGCTGCTTCTTCGACACAATGTGCTCAATTCATGCAGGAATTTCAAGACATGACGGCCCACTTAGGCGTTCCCCTAGCTCAAGAGAAGACAGGGTCCTTCTTCTTCCTTAACTTTTTTGGGCATACAACTTGATTCCTGTAATCAAACTTGTAGCCTTCCCAGTGATAAGATCGAATCACTTAAGAAGATAATTAAGGTCATAGGCAAGGCCCATAAAATTACTCTCAGGCAATTGCAGGAGCTAGTTGGCCACCTGAACTTCGCTTGTAGAGTAATTGCTCCAGGCAGAGCATTTTCCAGGCGTTTATGTGATGCAATGAGGGGTGTCAGACGAGGGGTATCCGCTGAGATGAGAGCAGACCTTGAGGTTTGGAGCTCTTTCCTAAATCAATACAATGGGGTTTCCTTCTGGAGGGCTGACTTATTATTAGAAGCACAATTACAAGTGCATTCTGATGCATCTGGTTCGTATGGCTTCAGTGTGATCCTGAGGGATCGCTGGTGCGCACAACAGTGGCCTAAGCATTGGAATGAGTCCGGCATTTGCCGGGACTTAACCTTCTTGGAATTTTTTCCAATAGTAGTGGCTGTTTGGTTGTGGGCCGACGCTCTTTCCAACACTTCTATACACTTCTGGTGCGATAACCAAGCCACGGTACAGGTAGTTAATTCCTTATCATCTAAGAACAAGCGGGTTATGAGACTGGTTAGAGCTTTAACGCTCCGTTGTCTCCAGTTTAATATTATATTTTACGCACGGCACGTTCCCGGACTGGATAATGGAATCGCTGATGCTTTGTCACGCAACCAGATTTCCAGATTCCAGGAGTTGGCCCCGACTGCCCGACAACATCCCAATCCCATGCCCAAGCATCTGTGGGATCTTGGAGAGACGAGGCGTTGGAAGCAATGAGGAGATCAGTGGCCCCAGGTACCAGAGCGCTATACGAGCACGCAGGTAGAGAATTCCATGCCTTCCGTATGTCCTGGGGGCTAGTGGCCCAGTGGCCCATCCCCATAGAACACTTGATGCAATTTTGCATTGCATCACACAACAGGGGCATAGCCAGTAGAACACTAAAAGGGAAATTAGCGGGCCTATCTTTTGAGGCCAAGATTATGGGGTTTGAGGACACTACCTCGGACCCTAGAATCAGGCGGATGCTGGAGGGCTAGGCTAGAATGGCCCCAGCCCCCCTGGACAAATGCAAACCTATCACCCCAGAGATTCTATTGGGCCTCCGTCAGCAGTGGGCGGTCTTGTGTTCATCACCGTATGAGCAAGACTTGTTCCACGCCAGTGCTGTATTAATGTTTTTCGGGGCTTTTAGAGTTAGTGAGGTCTTAGTGTCCACTAAGGGAGATGTTTCCAACAAGGCACTGCAAGTTGGAGATATTTCGCTTACTGGGAATGAGGTGAAGATTGCCCTGAGGCAATCCAAGACCGATCAAAGGGCACAAGGCGCCAGCATAGTCTTGGTGTCTTTAAGATGTACTGAGATATGCCCAGTGGCAGCGCTTCGGGCCTTTATGTTTGCTAGAGGGTTAGGGCAAGGCTACCTGTTCTGCCATAGAGACAAATTTCCTCTAACCAAATTTCAGTTTTGGTCAGTGGCCAAGAAATCCCTACAGGCATTAAGATTAGACAACTGCCAATTCGGAACACACTCTTTCCGTATTGGAGCGGCTTCTACGGCAGCAATGGCCGGGATTCCGGAAGCAGGGATTCAGACTATCGGCCGATGGCATTCCAAGGCCTTTAAAAGTTACGTGCGTTAACTTGAGTTTGGCATTTAATTGTTATATTTTCCTCACTAGATGTTGGGCCTAGACTGGAGCTTCCCCTGATCCTTCTATGCGGGCACAGCATGGTTTTTTGGGCCAGTCGCAGAGCGTCTCGGACAAACATGGGCTCGCAGTTGTGTCTCGGAATGGTGGCTGCCGTTCACTGGGTGGGACGGCGTGGATTGAGATGGGGAGGTCTCTTTGATGCTCTTTCACAGTTTGAGTGTAAGTTTGGCCCTCCGCAGGTGTTGGTCATACACTTGGGAGGCAACGATTTGGGTCTTCTAAAAGGAAAGGCCTTGATTATACAGGCTAGGCAGGATTTTGAATTTATATGGAGACGACGGCCACTGACGTGGATCGTCTGGTCCTGCATGTTGCCTCAGCGCCATTGGCGCGAGGGACGCAGCATTAAAGCTTTAAATAAGGCAGTTCACAAAGTGAACAGAGAAATTAGAGAATTTCTGTGGGGAAAGTGGGGATGGGTCATCCTGCACCCCGATACTTTACCAGACAGGCCAGAGCTATATAGGGCAGACGGGGTCCACTTTTCTGATGTAGGAAATGACATATTCCTGCAGGATCTGAGTGTGGGACTGCGGGATTTCTTCCCGGGTCAGTGGGGGAAGGGGACCTAAGCTGAGGCTTGGTCCCCTTTTGTGGCAGGAAGGTACGGGAATGTAAACATAGGACAGGGACGGTGAGCTCACTGGCACCCTTGGCGGTGAGCTGCATAGCCAGAGGACCTGCTCCTCGGGGTTGTGCGGCTCGCGAGTCAGGCTATGGTGTGCAGTTGGAGACCATTCTGGCTGCATCTACCCACTGTCCCTTATGGCAGCGGGCGGGGGTGCAGGGGGATGGTCTCCCCACACTCTCAGAGTGTCACATGAGCAGGGAGCCGGTAAAACGGCTTCTTGCTTTGATGAGTGGCTCGCCCTTTTGACAGGCAGTAGGCCTGAATAGCATAGTGATTCCCGCACTGTCACACTCAGATCCAGGGAGGGTGGATTAACCAAATTATTCAATAAAGAGGCCCTAGTTATACCCAATGCTCTGGTGTCTGTGTCTTCTTTCATGCGTCCTCCTTCACTCGCAAAATGTCAATTATTCCATTTTCAGCATGTCATGGTGGGTGGGTGGGAAACAAAAACTCTGGCGAAAGAGGCTTGGAGAGGTGAGAATTTCAGAGGTGGACAGGGTTTCTACATACCTTTTTAATTGGCACATGGTTTTAACTGTTTTAACTGTATCTATTGCTTTTAAATTATATATTGTTTTAACTTGGATCATGGTTTAATTTGTTTTATTTATTGTTTTATACTGTATGCTGCCCTGAGATCTTAGTGATATAGGGCGGGATATAAATATTTTAAATAAATAAATAAATAAATAATTAAAAAGTGTTGAGGGGTCTTCTTTCTATTTTTCAAAAAACACCCCCCCCCCCGCACTTGCAGGAGCTCAGGAGTTCTTCCTGAATGCCTATTGGAGAGGATGAGATCACATGGTCTCCTATAGGCATTCATTTAAAAGGTATGTGAAAATGCTCTCCCCTTCTCCGAGGAGAACATTATCCGAACTTGTCCCCTTCCCTGCAAAAGAGGCAGAAAAAACAGTGTCTCTTTCAAAGGGAGAGAAAAACTTCCTGAAAATAGGGGGCAGGATTCAGCACAGCACTAATCTGAACGGAGCTTTTATCTCTTTTTTAAGCAAGATGACACACATCTCTTTTTCGTTGTGGTTTTTTGCTTTATGTCTAGTCTATATTTTATTGTTTAAAATCCATAACTACATGAAAGGAGAGAACTAATCATCGGTTCTGCTGGTGTGTAGCAAGAAAGCCATCATGGCAAACAGGGTGAATGTTGTGTTTGTGGCTTTTTGCCCCTCAGAAAAAAAGATGGATCTCCTGCACGGCTTGCCTTCCCTCCCTGCGTTATTTACCATGATTTAATTTCTCCATTGGGTTTCACGTTAGTCGTTACTCGAAACACACACAGTTGTTTGAACTCTCCATGGCAGGAGCCTTGCCTGCAGGCTTTCCTGAAAAGAAACCACACCCCTGAATATTATTGGCTTGGTATATTGATAATTAAAAAACTACAGAGATAATAGTCATTAATACATGCCCTTCGTCAAAACAACCATCTAGTTTTGGCTTGATGAATGTTCAAAAATAATCTGCTTCCTCTTCCAGAGGGCTCTAAAAGAACGGATAGAAATTTCTACACTAATTTCAAGTGCCCATTTTTATTTACCTGCTTAAACATAACTATGTGAACAGTTTTCTTTGTAATGGTTCTATTCCCTCCTGCAATTTATTATTTGCTTCTTTAATCTAGTTTTAAAATTTATTGCCCTCTCAGGAGCTTAGGACAGATTCCAATGTAAACTAGTACAGCATGGTGGTCAGGATGGTATAGAATTGGCACAGGCACATAATTCACCAGATTCATGAACGAGGCTGATTTTAGACATGTTACCTATGGCATGGAACTGCATCCATTCAGATTTTTTGTGTGTGTGTTTGTGTGAGGAGGGGAGGGGGGGCAGGGTTTAGCGACCATAGCATGCATGTGAATTTTAATATTTCCCCTCTGCCATCACTTTTAAGATACCTCAAGCATTTTTCTTTGACCCCTGAGAAGCATAGCCCTGAAGAGCACTCATAGGCGGTATTCACTACTGCCGCTGCGCCTTCGCTATTTCTCTTGCACCAACGATGCGAGCCACCACAAGTGCAACAGCAAGCTGGTGCTTCCTAAAATAACCCTGGAAGTGAGCCTAAAGGCTCATTTCTGGAACCAGGCAGGTCAGTGGAGCTCCTTTCTGCAAGATCGGATGACCTCCCCAATTCTGGAAACTAGCAGTCTAGTTTTCATTTGTTTTCAGAACTGTTAGCTTCCCATTGCACTCACACATGGACAGCATCAGGTCCTGTCTGCCTACTTCAGTGTTGAAATCCTAGCTCAGGGGTGGGGAGCCTCAAGCCTTGTGTCCCAATCTGGCCTTCTGGGTTACCCAGAATGCCACATTCTCTTCCCCTAGCCTCACCCCTCTTTCCACCAACTACCAATCATTCAGTAGTTTCCTAACATTTGTGCATTCCCCCCATCCAAAAAGGTTGAAATGCCCACCCCTAAGACCTACTTACTTGCAGTAAGAGCACTAAGCTTCAAAATGCCGATATATTTTTACATTCTTGGCCCGACCCCTTTTGGGCCTGCTCCCTGTGCCTTCAGCACTGGTGCAATATGGCACCCAAGAGCAGCTTCTCCAAATTTGAATCTGACAAATGGGCTGAAAGAACTTCCTCACCCCTGCCCAAGCGTGCTTGCTGAAGTATTTATTTAATTATTGCATTTCTGTACCACAAACCTAATAAACAGCAAACCTAATCATAACATGTAAAACCTGTATGAGACCTTTATCTTGTGGAGGGAGGAGGTGGAGAAGAAGAATCCTGTAGGTAGAATGCTGACTTAGGCCTTAGCAGCCTGTTTTCCTGAATTGGCTAAAGACTAACTGTGCGTGTGGCCTTGGTCAAGACATTAGCCCCAGGACTGGCCCAAGACTGAGGTGCCTGAGGTGGAATTGTAAATGGTGCCCCCATCCTTACCCCCAACTGAAGGTGCTGCCCAATTTATTTCAGCATTGAGGCAGAAAATCCCACAAGCATCTCTCCCAAGGTAAAAATTCAACAATAATAAATTTAATAACTAATAATATAATACCCTTTCACGTTACCCCAGATCAGCTGCCTAAGTCAACTGCCTCAGTCTGCTTAACTCTGCCAGTTCTGTTTAACCCTAAGCAGCCCATTTCTATCTATAAAACGGAAATATTCTAAATGTACTGCATGAAGTTATTGTGAAGCCGAACAGACAAGGACAAGTTATCATCACACCTTCCCCTTCCCATCTCCTGAGCCTGGGACTAGTTTTACATTTGCATTAATTGGACAATTGCTTGTGCATTGTCCAATTTCCTGCTGTGGATTGCACCCTTTTTGGATGTACACTTCCAATCGATGCAATCCACAGGAGGAAATGTACAATGCACATGCAATTATCTTGTCAATGTAAATGTAAAACTAGTCCTACCCCAACTATATGCTGTGTTCTGTGCACATCATTCAAACAGGGATGCCATGCACATAGAACAACCTTGTTATGTGCACAGGGGAGCATTCCATACATTGGACCTTGCTTCTGTGAGCATTGATTCTGGACATACATTTTTCAGTGACTTTATAAAAAAGGTCTCCCCCACCTCCAAATACATATAGTTTATATATTAGCCATGGAAATGTGCAAGGCATTCCATGCTTTCAATACAAAGCTAGGTGTGCTTGTTGTTCTAACAAAATCTCAGTGTGTGACTATTTATGTAAGTGTAGAACAATTGCAGGTGTATGGGATTTCCAAGGTCACAAGCAGCTGTTAAGAAATGGCTTTCTTCAGCCCATCTCCTTTTCCCAGGTCCCAAAATTGCTAATTAGCTTCTGTCTCCTACATCAAAATCAGAATCATTTATTGATAATTTGATTTAATAGTGAAGAATAAAGAGAGGCAGTAAAAAAAAAGTCTGAAGGAAATAATAAATGGTCCCACTGCCAAGAGAAATTGTGAGAAGAACTGTACCTTGAAATAGTAGTTCCAGAACTTTACAGATGATGAATATGATCTGACTGATATAACTGAGGAGCATCTTGGAAAGAAGTAGAGTGTCCTGATCTTTCCAGTTTTAGATTCTCAGCTGCGCAGAAGGTGACTAAACAGGCAATAATATTCTAATAGGACAGCCTTAAATGGGACTTCTAAAAATGCCTGCATGTGTGGGCTCTCAAGTCAACTCCAGATGCAGTCTTTATCTGCCCAGATTACCATTTTGTGAAGCTAATTTTTCTATGCAAAGAGTTTGGCATGCAATTCAGTTTCATGTACGTTGCCAGAATGAAGGCTGGCTGAGTTTGCAGGGTCAGGCAGATCTGTGGAAATGGGGGCTGAAGACCAAAATGACAGAAATGTCAGCTTTGGGCACTGCAGTGGGACAGTGAAGCTTTGAGCATTTTGGAGGCCGTAGAGTTTCTGTTCATACAGAGAACAGCATATGCTGTTTATCACTTTTCCTCTATCCTTCCAAAACCCATTCTATAAAAACAAAACAAAACACCAGTATCCCATGGCAGACACACTGCTGGACCGTAACAGGGTAATCCTGCATTCAAATCCCTACTCAGCTATGAAGCTCACTGGGTGATCTTGGGCTCCATCAACAGCTTTCTGTCTCATGAGGATGAAGCCAAATTTGATGTTGGTGTTAGTTGAGGGATTTTGGCAAACATTTTCAGTTGCTTAAAATATCTGCCCTCTTTTGATGATTTTTCAGTGACTTCTGAGAAAAGGAGTGAAAGGGATCATGATATTAGGAGGTAGCCAAAACTGAATGGCTATAAAATGCCATTTTGTTCACTAACTTATTCCAGACTTGTTGGGCCTGAAATCACCCATGTGACGAATTGAATAAACATCGCCCCACTCTCAGCTGACTTCTTTGTTTGTTTTGCCCTCACTGACATGATCATAAACCCAAATGTAATTGGCTACTATAAGGGCTTGCTGATATTTGGGCCTTGGACTTCATGAAACATCCTCCAAATGGGAGAAATGCGATCCTATGGCAGCTTCCAGCACAGATATGGATCCTGGGACATCAGCATCCCCTGAGATATAGTCAGAAACCACCACTCCAAGACCTCCAAATCAACAGCAATGGTCTTGTGCTGAAGCTTAGATTTCCTGACGCAGCACTGTAGGCCTCCCCTCTATGTGGTCTCCTTGGGAAGAGGATGTAAGCCCTGTGAGTACCCTAAATCAGGGCTTGGAGAAGACACAGAGAAAGGAAGAGCCACCAGGTCCATTGTAAAACTGTATGTCCTTATCTGATGCATCAGTTCTGTATGGAACACTCTTACCTAGCTTTGTGGACCCAGTTCTGGCTACTTGTATTTTGCTGGTCCAAGTTTCCTGACCAAGACCCTGATCTCATGTTTTAGTTCCATCTGGACAGCTCCTTGGCTGGTCTATGCCTCCTGTTCCATATTTTCTCTTAACGTTTGTGACTTCCTGCAGCAGAAATCTATCTCACGTCGTGATGTCATCCTGCTTTTTACAAGACCCTCACTTGGTTGCAATCACCCATGTGACTGTCCCAGGAAGATGGAATTCAAGAAATTAGAGGTAAAACAATGGTGCCAACCTGCACAAATAAGGAAAACAATGGCATGAGCAACAAATGTAGGAGTTGTTGAGGTTGTGTCTCCTACTGCAAGCACTGTTTGTCCAAAACAACTGAAATGGGAGAACAGTTGGGATAGCTCTAATCTACCTCACAGGGGGGATAAATCCATTGATGCCGTTCTGAGCTCCTTGGAGAAAGGGTGGATAGAAATGTAATACAGTAATAAGTAGATGACAATAAATGTTGAGATTCTACTTCACTGAGCTTCCAAGTCAAATCTTTCCTCTTCCTTGCACTTGAGAGAACAGGAAATAGAATGTATAACCAATAATGTTGATCTTGTAGAGCATTTTTTTTAAAAAAAACTGGGGTTATGTGTAAATATTTGAATGAAGTTATAATGGAATGGTTTTAAGGAATTTGACAGAAGGTCTGTACTTTTAATAATTTACAGTGAAATCTCATTTATTTCAGTATCCCCAAAGTTCAAGTACTCTGATGTGTGTGCAGAACCAGGCATAATGTCTATATGCCAATGCAGTGCCACTCTAGATGCTGGTATACATGCTTATAGCCAGTAATTGTTGACCCTTAATAGTATGAACTACTGCAGTGTGTGGTATATGGGGCTGTCCTTGAAAGCTGCTTGAAATCTACAGGTAGTACAAACTGTTGCTGCTCACCTCCTTTTGTGCCTTGAGAGCATATAAAACCTGATAATGTTGTTCAGGAGAAAGAGAGAGAGATCTGGAATTAGCCCTTCCCAATAATTCCTCCAAAGAACAGATTGACACTACTAGGGTAATTTGACCTTCTTTTGATGGTGTTTTCCCACTTATCATTGTGAGTTGGCTGATGGTGCTGTTTCTTCTTTCTATTACATGATTTTCCCACCACACTCTGCAGCCTACCTCGAAGCCAACACTTCCTGTTCTGAAAAAGCATCACGGGAGGAGTTACCTCATGACGACTTTCTCTGGGCTTTAATTACAGTGTGGGAAGACAGGGAGTCCACAGACGCTGGAGACACTGTTGTACAATGGAAGGCAGGACACTCCTTCAGTCATTTTTTAGCTAAGGTAAGTTCAAGTAGCCCATGAGAATTTCACCAAAATCTTCTTCTCCTTTGAAATTTTGTTTTGAAAGCATTTTTTCCTAGCAGGTTGAATGAGAATGGTCAAAAAATGGAGAAGAAACTAAAAACATACATTTCCTGTTCTTTGACTTACACTTACACACACACACACACACACTGCAAATGTGATTACAGCAATTGCTATCAGTAAAAAATGTATAGAAGAGATGACAGTGCAATGCTACACATGCCTACGCGGAAATAAGTCCCATTGCTTTCAGTGGGGCATACTCTCAGGTAAGTGTGTACAGGACTGAAGGACTGAATTACTTGCTTTTTCAACTGCAGTACATTTCTGACAAATGCTGTAAATAATAATTCAGATGCATCTTTCAGCAGTGCCATTTTCTATAGGACATGCTGCAGCATGCAGAAATTCTAAAGTTTGCATCTACTCAAGATTGGAATCCTACTGATTATCTGATGGATTAATCTAGTTCCTTAATGTTTGTGTGAAGACCCATTACATCTCAATTAACATGGTTAGTTATTAACAGGAGAAGCATTTTTACACAATACTACATTTTACATGGGGCAATCTCTGTGATAATTTAAGTGGATGGATGCAAGGAAGACTGCATTGGGTCAGTGGTTCATCCACATATTTGTATGACTTTCAGCTCTGAGGTGAACCTTCTGTTCTATTTATGCTGCCCTGCTTGTGATAATAGATACCTTACTGATACTGTGATGGTGGAATGGCTTATTTTGCACAGTTGCATAAGGAACCATTGGCCCGAGAGCCAATGTAATTATTGGCCATTGTGACATCACTCCTGTGGCTGGAAAACCTTCTGGAAATAATATTCCTTTATTGCCTACATTGAAAGGACTGTGGCCATGATTTCCTTGTACTTCAGCCAAGGAATGCAATTGGGCAACAACCTGAATCCTCCATATGAAGCCAAGCATAAGGAGCAACTGATGTATAATAAGAATGGCTCACACTTCCATTTACTTTTTGTAATCTCCCCTGCTAGTGAACTCTCTGTAGCTGAAATCATGGGCCATTGCAAATTTCTCGAGTCATGTTGGTGTAGGCTCATTAGCCAACAGTTTATTTCTACTTGCAAGAGGAATTCCCACCCCCTAAACCCAAGCATCCACATATGGAGGATTGATTTTAATCCAGATTTACGGTATGATAATGAGAAACACCAGTGTAGACTGGGATAAATTAATCCAGGATTAAAAACAAACAAACACGATTAACACAAGATTTTGTAGCTGTATTCCTTTTTGAGGTCCTAGACCACATTTTCTCAGCTGAAAACAACTACCTGGCATGAGTTGCTCTCAGACGTGTGCCAATAGACATTGGTGCAAGTTCTATCACCAAGAATGAGGCAAAAAGACCATATGAATTAGTAGCATGACATCACTCACAGTGGATTAGACATTACAAACAAATGACATGATTTATAAAATGTGTGAATGGTTTGTTCCTTTTAAAATGCCAGAGGTAGTCAATAAAATTTAAATGCAAAGAAAATGATTCACCTGAAACAATATTAAAAACACATAAAAAGGCACAATCAGTGCTTTCTCCAGGTTTTTTTTGGGTGTGTGTGTGTGTGTGAGGGATGGGTTTGGGCAAGATATTTCCAGTGTGGATCTCTCCACCCTCAAATGGGCTCTCATCTTCCTCACTCCTACAGTTGCTGTCTGCTCACTTGTCCAGGAAAAGACTGTTAAGTAAGCAGCAGACAGCAGCTGCTGTTCCTTATTCCTAGCTGCCCTTGCTGCTCATTTGTTCATTCTTCCTGGGACAGAGGGTAGGTTGATGAGCAAATGGGTATCAGCAGCAAGGAGGAGGAGCAGAGCCAGGGAGCTCTTGGTGGTGGATCCCCTCTCAGCAGGGCTGGCCCTACCATTAGGAAAGGGAGGCAGTTGTCTCAGGCAGCAGATGCTGGGAGGCAGCAGCAAGGTGTACAAGGAGAGAACTGTGTACTTTGCAAGGCTGCTCTCCATCCCCTAAGTTAGCTTTCTGCTTTCAACTTCAGTGGAGAACATTGTCCCATCATTAGAGTGGAAGACAGATTAATATACCAGATCAGCCAGCGTTTGTACATTTAAGGATGTCGCGAGTGCCTGATTGAGTCTTGGAGTACAACAGACTCCCCCAAGTCCAAGCTTCCAGACCCAGTCGGGTGCATTTGGTGCAAGCGCTGACCCATGCGTGAGTGCTTGTGACGCCCCTATGAGTACTCCACAGCCACATGTCCTCACTGCAAAAATGGTGCACTTTCCTGCACTGCATCAATGGCCACTGTAAAGGTCTCATTTAGGGCTGTGCACCACCTCGGTTCCGAACCCCGAATGCGAAGTGGATCGGGGTGATTTGGAGCTCTGGATCATGGATCCGAGGTGGTTTGGGCAAAGGCCGAGGCGGTCCGAAGCCAAAGCCAATTGGCTTCAAAGCTGCCAGAAGAAAGATGGCGGCGGCGATGGAGGCGGCAGGTAAGCCCCCTCCCCGTTCCCCACTTACCTATGTTTGCCGCTGCTGCCGGCTTGCATCCGGCGACTTCCACTGCCGATGGCGCAGAAGCGGCGGCGGCGGATGCAGGTAAGTGGGGAAGGGGGCCTGACCTGGTGCCTCCGCCATCCGTGGCAGCAGCGGTGGATGGCAGAGGCAGCAGTAAGTGGGGAGACTATTCTGGGCTGTGCAGCCAGCACCCAGAAAAAACCGAGTCGCCTCGGAGGGCCCAAATTTCACCTTGGCTTTGGTGGATCGGGGCTGCTTCGGGGGCTCCGGATCGGCCTCCAAGGCAGATCGGGGGGTGGGTGCACAGCCCTAGTCTCCTTTATGCAAGGGTAAAGGCTCAAGTGGAGTGTTCATGTCTTTATCCTCGCATAAATGGGACCTTCATGGCCACTATTAATGCAGCAGGGGGAAGGGTGCAGTTTCAGAAGCAAGAGCGGGTGGCTTCTGAACCCTCACTGAACCAAGCTGAGCCTCAAAAGAAGTTTGCGCGACCCGGAGAGTGGGGGGTGGGCAGTGGAGGCGACGGGGCGAGTGTCCACCAAATCGGATGTGGGTGAGTTCACTCACCCCGGGGGGGGGTATCTTGTCCTTTGCCTCAGGCAGCAAAATGTTTTGGGCTGGTCCTACCTCTCAAACTGTGTGCCTTAGCAGGTGGCCAACCATGCTGGCTGTTGGCCCTGGCCTTGGGCATAATGTCTAGCTGTAAAAATAGCCATGTTTTGCATATTAAAGGAACTGGCACTGAAAATTGCCCTGTCTTCTAAACCTTCTAAAGCATAAACGGACTTGGATTGTCAACAATCTAGAACTGCACCACCACCACCACCACTAAAAAGGCCCTATGCCTGGCCATGAAAGATCCATTCGAATGGCTGGTGCCTCTAACAGCAGTTCCTCGGCTAATCTCAGTGAACTAGGAGGCAAATATGTTCTCTGACATGTGAGATCCCTAGGCGTTTTAGGGCCTTACAGGAAATAACTAGCACATTGAATTGGGTATATCAGAATCTAAACAGCAGCTAATATAAATATGCAAGAATGGCCTTTATGCACACTCTGTGGCCTGATTGAGCCAAGGTTGGCAGCAGAACATGGGGCTCTCAGTAACAGATCCTTTCCTATTAAATTCAGCATCAGTATCTTTTATGAATTATAGAAGTATCCATTTTTGACCTTTTCTTCTGTGATCCCTCCATCCCATCATGCCAGTACCTCATCTTCCCTTGGGGCCACAGGGAGGTTAATAAGGGTTTCAGTCGGAAGTGTGATGACTGGCTGGAAAGAGCTTCTGGTGATGAAAACCAATCTTTGAATAATTTTAAATACTTACAGTAAAGGGGTGATTGCTCTGACTTCATCCCGAATGCAGAGTGTGCAGTTGGAGACTGATGATACATGACGGTGTGCCATGAACAGGTCTGGAAACCAGATCCAATTGTGTTGCAGAACGCCATTCAAGTATTTATTAGATGATGATGATGATGATGATGATGATGTCATTGCTTCCACTTTAATGCAAGAATACGTGTGTGTGTATGTGTGTGTGTGTGTGTGTTGCAGACGCAAAACTATTCTGATGGAATTCTCACTATCAATGTATTGTAATATGGAGTTATGCTGAAGAAAAGCAGGAGTCATATGGGGATAACAGTTCAACAAGTCTCCTTGCTGAATTGTAAATCATATACAAATAGCTCTGGGCCACAGGAAAAAATAATTACCAGTGAATTTAAGTATTTGGGAAACTCCATTTCATTTGTAAAATTACTATTAATTATATCTTTGTTTAGCATATGTACGCTGCGGTAATTGCCTGTTTATCTTGTTTGTCTTGTCTGCGTATATTGTTAGCAGATAGGCTGGTTAAGCAGACTGATTAAGAAAGACTTAATTGTATTTCAACCCTTTGTGGTTTTGCTGCAGGTGACAGGGATAAAAGCTAAGAGAGAGAGAGAGAGAAGATTTGACTGTAAACTTATAACAACGAAAGTTGTGAGTTTGATTTATTTATTTATACCATCGACCATGGTATCCTTCTGGATAGGTTGTCTGAGCTGGGAGTTGGAGGTACTGTGTTGCAGTGGTTCCGCTCCTACTTGGATGGGCGATTCCAGAAGGTGGTGCTGGGGGATTATTGCTCTGTGCCGTGGCACCTAAGCCATGGGGTTCCACAGGGCTCTATCTTATCCCCTATGCTGTTTAACATATACATGAAGCCGCTGGGGGTGGTTATCCGGAGATGTGGACTGAGGTGTCATCAATATGCAGATGATACCCAGCTCTACCTTTCCTTTTCATCAAACCCAGGTGAGGCAGTGACTGTTCTGAACCAGTGCCTGAGCACGGTAATGGACTGGATGAGGGATAACAAACTGAGACTCAATCCAGACAAGACAGAGGTACTGTTAGCGGGTGGTTCATCTGTCCGGCGAGGTGATGTTTGCCCTGTCCTGGACGGGGTTGCACTCTCCCTAAAAGATCGGGTCCATATTTTGGGGGTGCTCTTGGATCCAGAACTGTCACTTGAGGCACAGATGAACTCAGTGGCAAAGAGCACCTTTTATCAGCTTAGGTTGATATACCAACTACGCCCTTATCTGGACAGAGATAGCCTAGCTACAGTTATCCATGCTCTGATAACCTCTCGCTTGGATTACTGCAATGCGTTATACGTGGGGCTGCCTTTGAGAACGGTCTGGAAGCTTCAGCTGGTACAAAATAGGGCAGCCCGTTTACTAACAGGGACTGGCCGACGAGATCACATTACGCCAGTCCTTTTCCAGCTTCATTGGCTGCCAGTCCAGGTCCGGGCCTAATTGACATTTAAAGCCCTAAACGGTTTGGGGCCAGGTTATCTGAAGGAACGCCTCCTCCTATATGTACCTACCCGGACCTTAAGATCATCTACAGGGGCCCTTCTCCGTGAGCCCCTACCAAAGGAAGTGAGGCAGGTGGCTACTAGGAGGAGGGCTTTCTCCGCTGTGGCACCCCGGTTGTGGAACGAGCTCCCCAGAGAGGTTCGCCTGGCGCCTACACTGTACTCCTTTCATCGCCAGCTGAAGACCTTTTTATTCTCTCAGTATTTTAACACTTAATTTTAACTTAAATTTAAATTTTACTATTCTAACTCTGTATTTTAATCTTATATAAATTTTGCTGCATGGTTTTATCCTGGTTGTGCCTTTTATACTGTATTTCGTAATTGTGTTTTAACCTGTTGGGTGTTTTTTGTGGTTTTAATTTTTGTGAACCGCCCAGAGAGCTTCGGCTATTGGGCGGTATAAAAATGTAATAAATAAATTTATTTATTACATTTTTATACCGCCCAATAGCCGAAGCTCTCTGATACACCGAAGTTTGATACACGTGCAAGTGTGTGTTCAGAGAATATATTTCCAGTAACACCCATAAGAAACAGTGTATCTTCAGGGCCTAAATTGCTGTTACTTCAGAATGGTCATTAATAATTACAGAAAGAGCATATAGCAAAACTGGGAGTCAGAGGTAAAGTTATGTGTCTACCTGTAGGAAAAACTAGATTTAAGGTGAAATCCTCAAGTCCCTGGAATATTGTCCCAGGCACCATAAAATAGAGCAGAAATCCCCTCTAAGGGTACAGATCTCTAATTCTGGAGAAAAAGATCTAATCTGAGATCCCCCTCCTTGCTTTCATGGAAAGATCTACATCCCACCTTTATGACATTGGCGCGCCAACATCAGAGAAGGAGAAAGAGGGAGAATCAGGGACATGGGTTGGTTGGCCTGGTTCAGACAACACGCTAAACCATGCTGCTTAACCAGAAAATGGATAAGGGAACGCATGCATTCCTCTAACCATTTTGTGGTTAAGCAGCATGGTTTAGCGTGTTGTCTGAACCAGGCCAATGTGATGTCTCCAAATCCTTTCCAGGTGACAACCATGCCCCCAGTGCTGGGGGACCTTTAAACTAGCCCTAGCAATGGGAGGAAAATAAGAAATACACTTTAAAACCCTGCAAGAAGAGCAGTGAAAAATGCTCCTCCCTCACTATCTGACCCAATAATAGGATTGCCTAGCTCCTACAAAGAGATGTTTGAGGTTATTAAGAAAATAACCCAGTACTGGTTGGAAAGCAATTTGTAGAAAAGGTGATAAAAATGGAGACATCAAAACTAGTAATATTATGTGTCTTTTGGTATTGAGCATCACTTGTTGTGGATATTAAGAGAGGTAGAGCTGCACTGAATATTAGGGCTCTGCACCGCCTCTGGCTGAGGCCCCAAATCTGAGCCGAGGTGGGCTGATTCGGCCCGCCTCGCCTCAGTTCCAAGGTGGTTCTGGTTCAGCCTGAGGTGCCCTGAAGCCGATCAGCTCCAAAGCTTCAGAGTGCCTGGGGTCACTTTGGAGCGGCACAGCCCCAGGCCTTACCTGCAGCCATCAACGCTGCCACCACTGCCGCATGTAAGAAGAACCAGGCCATGCACAACTTTAAGATATTGTGGGGGCTCTGAGTGATTAGTACCTCTATGGCCACTGTAGTTTGTGGCCATAGAGGTACTAATCACTCAGAGCCTCCATGATATCTTAAAATTGCACGTAGCCTGGTTCTTCTTACATGCATCGGCAGTGGCAGAGGCAGCAGCAGGAAAGTGGGGAGAGAGGGGAAAGGGAGGCTTTTCTGTGTGCTGGCTGTGCAGCCAGCACCTAGAAAAGGCCGAGTCACCTCACAGGGCCTGAATCTCACCTCAGCTTCAGCACTGAGGTGAGGTGGGCAACCCCCGAAGCACCCTGAATTGAATCGGGGCTGCTTTGGGGGCTCCGAACCGGCCTCTGAGCTGAATCGGGGGGGTCCCTGTACAGCCCTACTGAATATTGTCTAGTCTTGATTTTCTAGTGCATGTGATCCATGTGGTATCTATTTCCCCTGAATATTCAGTTGTTTTTTCTGACTCAATGCTCATCCATGGGTTCCCCACAACTGTTGCCACTTTGATATCATATTTCTCCCCTTGCTGCTTCTGCTTCCTCCTTCCAGAATTAGTCAAAATAGTGTTCTACAGTGAACTGGATGATGTGACAAAGCTATGTAGCCAATCAGCTTCAGCCATGTGCTGATGTTACTGAGGGCAAATAAGACCAATGTAAACTAATAAGAGAAAAACTGCCCAAGCTGAAAAATGTTCATGAAAAGCTCTATGCAGTATCAGCTCACCTCTCATCTATGACAGCTGGAGTGAAGGAAAAGGAACTATAAAAAAGACTGGTACATTATCCTGTGGTCATATTAACTGGTCCTAGCTTACATTTTGAAATAAATTTGACGGGGGATGTCAAATAGAGCAACAGCCAAAAAATGATTGATAGCATTTTAAGCTGCTTGCTTTCCCAGAAGCCATGCAGGTGAATCCATAAGGTTTCCTCAGAACTCATCAAGTATTTCAAGTCAGGCATTCAAATCCTGTATCGGACTCAGGTCTGGCTTTACAAAAACACTCATGTTTGGGATACTATCCTCCGTTCCTGCTATTTTAAAACATGCGTGGGGAAAAGTTCCATTCAAAGCAGCTCTTAGAGCTCCATCCGACGAGCGTTTTTTTGCACGCTCATTACTGGGCATTCATGGAGTTTTCTCAGGTCCTTCACATGACGTCATCTGCCTCCCATGCCCCTTCTGGCCTTCCTTCCTTGCATGACAAAAAAAAAAAAACCCTCATTAAGTCTGATGTATTTTAAAACACGGAATTGCTGCTCTCTCCTTCTGTGTGCAGGAGAAGCAGCGCCATTAGGACAGCAGACTCAATGGGCCTCGTGTTCGTTCTGTACTTCCTCTTTTGAAAGGAGGAAGTAACTGAGGAATGAAAACACCAGCTGAGAAGCGAAGGTAGGGAGCGTTTTAACCGCTGGTGTGATGGAGCTTTTAGTCTCACTGCATATGCTATGAAATGTATTGCCTGCAGTGTCAGGGCTTTAATACATCATGATCACAGGTGTGTGAAATCCACAGTGAATCTGGACCATAGCATGTGAGGAGTGAAGGTTTCACCTTTCTCTCCTTGCTACAATCCTGACAAAAAGCACCCCACCTGTAATTCATGATGGAAAAGAAGCTCCTTCCTTTCGTCACTATTGGAAGCTATTTTTCTGTTGCTAATTTCAGCATATGGGAGATTTTGGGCAGGACTGGAGCACAATAATGCTGCAGGCACTATATTTAATGCTGCAGGCACTATATTTAATGTCACATGTAGTTAGGCGCTCAGTCCTTGGGCCGGATTCTGTGAGCTGCTGCGACTTAGGGGCTTGCTAGATTATCCTCGAGCTTCTTATGAAAGAGGCAATAATGAAAACCAGATGAGTGTGAAGAGACACAGAATGAATTAAAATTGGAAGCAGAGCTACTGAAAACCAAAGTGCACCCATTGACATTTTCCTCATTGTAAAAAAGAAGGCTTCCTTCAGAGGGAATGGTCAAGGATCATCCATGAAGCTGTTGTGGAAGCAAACAATGGTAACCAAATGTGAAAGTCCTACTTAAAACTACTTAGGGCTGTCAACGGATTAAAGAATGTTTAGTTGATTAATTGTCTGCCTATTAATTGATGGCATTTAAATATAGTTGCACAACCTCAGAACTCTTTTGTGATATCACAGGAAGTGCACGATAACGTTGATTACATTAAAGTTACAACCTCTTGCTTGAAGGGAAGGCTACCATTTCTCATTATAGCAACATGCCACAACAAAAATAGCTTCCAAAAGTAAATAAGTGTGCCCTTAGCTTACATCTTCACTACATTCCTTTTTTTTGCTTAGTTTTGCTTAGCTGCTAGCCATTTTTGTTGTACAAATAAACATGGAAGCTTTCACTTTCTTTGCATTTTATCACAATCAGAGACTTGCCTTCCCCAACCCCCACAGTGACACTCAGATCCCTGGGTTAGATTAGATTTGTCATAGGACATTTGTTACCATTGGGAGTGTATCTCAAACTTCTACCTATATCCTTTCAGGCTGCTTTTATATGTGGACTACTAAAAAAAACACCAACCCTCACAACTGGATGTCATACGATTGATATTCATATTGCAAAATGTGACTGGTATTATTTATGCTGTGTGTCAGATGCTTTGTTATGATATGCCTATGCATTGTCTGCGAAGCTGACAGACCGAAGATGTCTCTTGCAGCTGTTAATGTGCTTCTGCATCCAAACAGGATGAGGAGAGAATTTCAAAGGGACAAAGGGTCAAAAGCTGTCATTGAAACTATGAAAATAAGCAGCTCAAGTCTGGTTTGATATATATTATGCACCAAGTGGAGAGATTCCATTCCAGGTTGAGCTCTGATAAGAAGGAACAAGTTACTCATATTGGACTTGAAATTAATAACAATAATGGTATGCCTATCAGTCAACCAATAACATAAAATACCAAATCACAGTCTTGATAGAACTGATTAACAAACTAAGAACTAGCAACTGTAGCAGGTCTAAGAGATGTAGCCAAATTTAAAAAGATTGTCACCTGCTCGTTGATAATAATATTAGTTCCATCATGAAAAACGCTCAAGAAGGACTTGACAGACTGGCTGGAAACAGCCTCATGAAAGGATAGATGATATGTTAGCCAAACCCCTGGTAATAACTACATTAAACGGTCACAGGCATGACAGTTCCCACTTCAGTATAGTTACAAGGGCAACATCTGACTTTAAAAGGAACTCTTAGCAAGCCTGCCATTCAAAATCCACAAAGGCAAAATGTTAAAACATGGCACTACATTAGAGTGGGGTGGTTTTTTTTGCATTTAGGTATTGATTTTTTAAAAATGACATTGCATACAGTTGTTAAAGGCACTCCAAGTCAGAATTTGTGACCATGGGGTAAATGTCCAACAAGTCTATCTTTTATTATCTGTTTAGCTATAAATTGAGCCTTCTCTAAATCAAATGACAGAAAACAAGAGGGAGAAGATCCAACACCACATTGTTTTTTCCCATTACCTCATTTCCTCCCAAGAAGGCACTTCAGAGCCTAGCAACACCTGATATGCAAGAGACTTGGTGATGACAGAGGAACAAATGTGAAGCCAAAAATGAATGGAAAATATCCAGGCCAGGCTAACCAAGGACATCATGAACTACACCTCTGGGTGTGCCCACTATGGATCTAAGAAAGATGGATTGAATTCCTTTCAGGGAGAGTGAGTCTTGAAAACAAAATAAAGGCTCCAAAGAAAATCTGGGTCACACTTTTTCTGTTGTCCACCTGGAGGGCTGCTAGAACAAACTTGCCTTATTTTGTAAAAATAAACAAACAAAACCATCATCATCATTATCATCATCATCATCGACTATTGATTTAAAATTTTGCTCTACCTTAGCACTTGCTAGTTTACCGCACACTTAAAAGACTGAAATCATTAGTCAACTAGGTTATACTGATGTTCTGAGAATGTATATGAATTGAAAAAAAAATGACCTGGAGAGAGAGAGAGAGAGAGAGAGAGAGGCAGGCAGGCAGGCTATTGAGATAGACCACTTTTAAAAATATATGACCCCCAAAGCATTCATAGAGCCAGTGTGGTGCAGTGGCTAAGGTATTGGACTGGGAGTCGGGAGATCCGGGTTCTAGTCCCAACTCAGCCATGAAACCCACTGGGTGACTTTGGGCCAGTCACAGACTCTCAGCCCAACCTACCTCACAGAGTTGTTGTTGTGAGGATAAAATGGAGTGGAGGAGGATTATGTAAACCGCCATGGGTTCCTTGGAGGAAAAAAGGTGGAATATAAATGTAATAAATAAATAAATAAATAGTGGGAATTCAATTCTAGAGCAGAAAAGTCTCATTCGGGAATAGAATGAAGTAAAGATATGGTCCAGGAATACAGCGGGCATAGTTCCACTCCCTTAAACAGACCCACCTTGAATTTGGACTCACAATCTTCTTCTGTTTCTACCTGATCTTCCTGTTGGTGCCTGTTCCAAATTCCCCCACAAAAACTTTACAATGGGGATGTAGTAGGAGGCATGGGGCTTCTCTTCAGTGGCAACTGATGTGCGGAGTGTAGGGATGTTGGAGAAATCTGCAACAGAACTAAATGGGTTTGGATTTTTAGGAATTCAACCCAGTGGAATTTTGTGAAAATTCAGAAATGAAGAAATAAATAAATCTGATTTCCGTTGATGGGCAGATGATGGAACGAAAGCTGCTTGACAACCCACAAAACACAGATGGAATGGAATTTACACAATTTTATTTATTACATTTATATCCCACCTTTTTTCCTTCAAGGAACCCAAGGTGGCGTACATAAACCTCCTCCTCTCCATGTTATCATCACAACAACCCTGTGAGGTAGGTTGGGCTGGGAGTCTGTGACTGGCTCAAAGTCACCCAGAGGGTTTCCATGGCTGAGTGGGGACTAGAATCCAGATCTCCAGACTCCCAGTCCAACACCTTAGCCACTACACCACATCTGTACATCCCTAGTGGAGTGTGTCCCTGCCAAGGGTTAAGGAACTTAATTCCAAGCCCCATGATAACTGGCAGTGTGGTGTATGAAAGTATATAACCATATGCAAGAAATAATAATAATAATAATAATAATAATAATAATAATAATAATAATAATTGCTACCCGCCTCTCCTGGATCGAGGCAGGGTACAAATGTGCTCTGTGCATCATTGGCAGCTAATGAGAGGATCTCAAGGAGTCTCTTCTGTGCACCACTCGCTGCCCCTTCCCTTTCTCCAAGGTAAGGCTTTCACCCACCTTTAGAATTGGAAAGGTAGAGGAACTAATAAGCATAAGGAAGGGGAAGCAGTGGAAAAAGTGAGATTTCAGAGCAGACGTGGACCACTTGTGGCTCTCCAGAAGTTTTGGCCTACACTCCGATCTTCCTTTACCATTGACTATACTGGCTACAGCTGATGGAAGTGTAGGACAAAATGTCTGGAGGGCCAGAAGCTTCGCAACCCTATTTTAGAGAGTTGCTTTTGATCGCTCAAAAAACCCCTTGGGGCTTTCCAAGTGAAGAATGCAAACACTTGAAAATCCTACTTTATTTTTGGGATGATAGGGAGCAGGTGTAAACAACATCACTCCCCAGAGATCTCCAGGGCTTGCCTTTTGTTTTTAGTGCTAGAAGTAAAAAGGAATCTTCTAGTCCATCATTTGCTGCCTCCTCTTCCTGCTTCAGTAGGGTGGCCACCTATGAATCACCCCCAAAGAGGAAATGCATTGCCCCCAAAGAGGACAAAAGATGGCACCAATTTGCCTAAAGTTTGCAGGCACTAATTTATATGTATAGATGCAAATTTAGAAATAATTGTTATAGTTCCAATAGAAATAAAGCGCATATCAACATAGTGTGGAAGATTGAGACCAGGTGACCTGCATGCATACTCAGGTAACTTCAAATCCCCTGCTTGCCCTTCTGATGGCTATTTATCTTTAATACAGACCTGGACAGGACAGCCATTCAGTTAGCGGAGGCCTTCAAAATAGAGGACAGTCCTCTTTAAAAGAGGACGCACGGTGACCGTGTGAGAGCTTGGCTGACCTCCCCATTTTCCACATCTTTGGATCTGGTCAGATTGTTCCAACCATGGCAGCCCATGTGTGCTGCGGAGGGGGAAAGCACACTCGTCAGAATGGTTGTGCTAGGCTGGCACCATCCTGGACAAGGGCCTTTAAAACCAAAGCCCAATGTGCAGGCCTGGTGTCATGTCTTGAAGATCCTGAAAGAACCTAGAGCTGGTGAAATGAAGGACCAGCCAGGAACAATATATTATGAATATTTGTCTTCAATCTCTGCCCTCCCACAAGGTGCACCCAAATTCCACTTCTGAGATGAAGATGTCAGCCTGCCTCATAATTGGGCCATGGACTGGAGCAAGAAAGCAGGATTATAGGGGGTCAAGTACGCATTGATCCAAAGATTGTCCCTTATAATTTAAGAACTCCAATCATCATCATCATCATCATCCACCACCAGGCAGAACCATATGACCTTGACTGGAAGTTGTTTGCGAAGTTTCCTTGTGTCTGTTTGTGAAAGTTTTAACAGAATCAAAGTCTATAAAAGTGACACATTCCAGTTAATATAACAAACCTGCTGAAATCACTTTCCTTGGATATTGTGGGACAAATTCTTTTTTCATCACTTGATGTAAAGGCAAAGGCATGCTGGAATACCGATGCTCATTCTCTTAACAGCTGGAGCGTAGTAATCGTCACTAAAGTGGACCATTTATTTTCTGCATGCCCCCCTGCTTGTGCTTTATTTATGCCCAGAGAGTGGGGGACGGGCGAGGCCCATGGAAGGGAACACGCTGCAGCTTCTCGATAGCACACTTAAAATGTCTGAAATATGTGTCTAGGTCACTCTGTGCTTTATGGAGATGTTTTTCATTAGAGTCAGCACGTTGACACCGCATGACTTATATTCCCAGGACTAGACTTGCAAATGAGATTCTGTTGTCCTGTATGTGGTAATTTCAATCTTGAAACAGACCCTCATGTAAGACATCTGTCTGAGTTATGGCCGTGAAAGCTGGTATGAATGACAGTCTGCCTCCGTGCATTAGGCACTGGGAGATTATTGCTACAACAGCACTAGAGCACAAAATCTCATCAGGAATAATGAGGGAAACCTCAATAATCCAAACTCAAAGTCTCCCTCCCCCACCACCACTTTTTGGCAACTGAAAGTCTAATCATCAAGTGATTTAAATTAAATGAGTTAATTTGGCAGTTTTTGACCAGATTGTTTAATAAACTGAGCATCCTTTTCCATTTTTGGAAACGCAATTGGGGATTAAAATAGACAATAGGAAGAGTATGGAGGAACACACAACAGTCCTGAAACCATGGGCATTCCAATAGACTGTTGCGTTGGCACACAGAGCCGAACAGAATTCACGTCCAAATATTCTCCTGAAAATTCTCCTCTGCAGGCGTTGAGGATGGATATTCAGCAAATGAGTATTTGAAACCAGTTCATCAGTCAATAGTGGCCACTGATGAAAAAAGGAAATACTTCGTCAGAAAGAGGCTGACAGAGGATATGCATTTGCATAAAATGTTCACATGTTAATTTATATGTATTGATGAAAATTTAGAAATAATTGCTATCAATTAAACTGAAACACTCCCTATGGGGACGATTGTGACCAGGGAATGTATGTGCTAGGGCTGTGCACCGCCTCGGAGATTTCTTCATGTATGTCATGTGTCTAAATTTTCAGACATATATGTTCAGTGGTTTTGTTGTAATTAATTTTTTTAAAAAACTTTAAAAAGGGAGGGGTGAGAAGGAGTTTGCGGGGGTGATTGACAGCTTCATCTCCCAATCGTACTGATCAGTGATCACACCACCACTGTATGCCCCCAATCCTGCTCAAATTTACAACAGCCACCAATCACAATTGGAAGAGGACTTAAGGAGGGAGAGATCAGAAGAGATCTTCCTCATTCTCTCATTGTGGGGTTGGTGAGACAGTGTGGATTTGGAGCTCTTTGGTGGGTGGTAGATTTTGGTGGAGTTTTGCTTTGGTCTTCCTTTCCCAGTTCTCTCTCTCTCTCTTTCTTGCATTTCTTTTCTTGTTCTCTTTAGATTATATTAAGTTAAACTTGAGTGTGTGTGTTTGTTTTCTCTTCCCCCCTGTTCCAGCCAGGCATCCTTTCCTTCCTTTGTAAAATCCTCTCTTTCTTTGTCAGTGTGTTGATTCTTTCTTTCTGTTCATCTTTCCAAAAAAACTAGTGTGTGTGTGTGTGTGTGTGTGTGTGTGTGTTGGTGGGCTGCCTGTGTTACTGAAGCAGGCTGTGTACACAAGCACACACAATTGTGAGGGCAGAGCAGCACACAATAACATAAGATAAGACAGCATTATAAAGTCTTTTATGACTGCCAGTATTAAATCATAATATGATGATGGAAATAATAATAATAATAATAATAATAATAATAATAATAATAATAATAATAAATAGAAAGAGCCTGCAGGAAGTGCCACCCAGTGAGGCAGGGATTGTCCACCTTGGCTCACGGCGGCGGAGTCTCCTGACACATCTTGAGCAAAGATGGCAGCGGGGTTACTGGGAAGCACTTTGGCTGAAAGAAAGGCTTTCAATATAGGACTTCCCTTACTTAGTCTGGAGAGCAGAAGTAGAGCAGGGAGAAATTAAAAAAAACACCCCACACATGGAGAAGTCAGGAAAGCAGCATCATTTGGCCTCCATTGTGATCTTAAAGTCACTTTCTGAAATGATTCAGTTTCCACTTTCCAGGAGCAAGATGCACTTGGAAGAGTTTGAAGCGAGAAATCGGACAGATGTGAAGAGACAGCGCCATTCAAAAAGCTCTAGCTTATCCTCTCTGTCACCTTGCAATAGCAACTTCTCCCATCTGTTCCCTTGCCACTAGTGCATGCTGTCTTGATGACATCTTGCTAGAGCCGTCTTATTGGGAAAAACTAGACTCGCCCACTGGACTCTCCCTCGAAGCTCAGGAAGAGTCTTTTGAGGTATTCTCCTCCCCAAATTCTGTAGTATAGGGACTACATTCACAGAACGTGGCAAGTGTTTGTGTGTTGGCATCTCTTCAGGGTATTTTTTTGTTAAGCAAACTTTAAAACAGCACAAATGCCCTGTCAGACACATACACACACACCCTCGCACATGTACACCCTGTCTTTGTAGATGGCTTCCATCCTGTGTGACAGGCCATCCCTCAGCCTTGTCACCACTTCCCGCACATCTGGAAGGAAGTGCCTGCATCTGCCCTGAGCAAGATGGACTGCTGCTGCCTTGTTAGATGAAGTGCCCTGACATTTTACCCCTGCTCAGACATGCCTTACAATAAATAAATAATAATAATAATAAAAGCGGGGATCCGCTCCCACCACAAAGTGGTCCCACACCATGCTGGTCTGTCACTTCTATGGTGACACAGTTGGCCTGCCTTCACTCTCAGGTGTCACCACAGGAACAGGGGTAAGAGTGGAAGAGGGATTGGATAGTGGAAAGAGAGGCTCTGCCTACTCCTACTCCTCACCCACATCCTAGAGGATCTTCTCCACCTGACCCTCAACCATGCTGAGGACCTCCAGTATGTCTGGCATAAGGGCACTCAGTGGGCTCCCTCCATCTACTAGAGAATGGTGGTACATGCAGGTCACTTTTTGAGGCCAGGCAAAGTGACCTGTTGGCAGAGGCAGGTGGAAGCAGCAGCAGCAGCAGTGCCCTGGAAGTAGGAGGAGGGGTATCACCATCTCCTTTTCTCCTGAAAGTTGAGAAAGTAGTATCAGGACTTTGCTCATCATTTTCCATCATCATCATATGACTGGCTGTGCTTAGAGTTCAAAAAATCAATTCTGAAGGGAGAAACCCAAAGGGGCAATCTTCCAACTAGGATCCGATTAAGGGGATGCAAAAGCATGTCTGTCAACAGTTTTGGAACCACTATGCCCGCCTTGCTGGGTCAGTTTGCTTTTTTGGCCGTACGACTGAAAATTGAGACGATCTTGGGCTCACTGACTTCTGCTGTCATCATCACTGAATGCTGCTCCTGTGTGGCTGCCTCACGGCACTGTGCAGTGACCTTGCCCAGTTGTCCAATATTACATTTGTGCTTTGCTTCCTTAGTTAGAGCCACATTAGTGACTGGTATACTAGTCCCTAATTTGCATTCCTTCACTGCTAATTGTAATTGGAGCCTGAATGGGAACACCCTCAGGCTCTGCTAGCCCAGCTTTTACAACACAAAAGCACACTGAAGGGGAGATTGATTTGCACTTCAATGGATAGTGTGTGATCTTTTCTTGAATACACAGACTTTTGCAAAGAGAGACTGCTTGAACTGTTCCTTTGAAAAATCCAATTTTTAAAAATTAATTGCAACAAAACCTGTGAACAGATCATTCTGAATATTTCCGCAGATAACAACCATGAACTCATATATAAGCTCAACAATTTTCATGTTTATATCGTGAAAAATGAAAAAGTTATAGCACTTTGGTTTAGCTGAAAAATCCAATTTTAAGAAATTAATTGCGACAAAATCTGTCAACAGATCATTCTCAAAATTTCCATAAATGACAACCATGAATCCATCTGTAAGCTTAGAAAATTTCATGTTGCTATCTTGAAAAATGAAAAAGTTATAGGCATTTCTTTCTCCCAATGCAACTCTATGGAGAAAAACATCCGAATCGCAGGTCCAAATCTCACCTTGGATCCAGGTCGAGGCGGATCGGGGGAGGCATGGATCAGTTCAAGGCAGATCAGGCCCAATTCAGAAGGTCTGGTTCAGGCTCCGAAGCGGATTGGGGTGCTCCATCCACAGCCCTAGTATGGGCCTTCTCAGTCTATTGTCCAGGTGCAATGAGTGGATGGGCAACTTTAGGGCCTCTGGTCAACCAATCAAATAAAGGATGCCTTCAAATAGAGGACTGTTCCCTGACAGCCCTTCAAATAGAGTACTTTCCTTCATAATGTGTGACACATGGCCACCCTAATAATAGGGCTGGCTCTATCAATAGGCAGGGTGAGGTTGCGGCCTGAGGCAGCCTTTTGGGTGTCATGACATGGCAGCAAATTGCATTTAATGTATTATAATTGTATTTTTCCACCCAGGGAGAGGGACTTGTGGGATTTTGTGTGTCAGGGGCCAAAAGAACTTGGCCAATCTTAGGTACAATGCACCATGACTCCTTCTGTCTGCCTAATGGCAGGGCCGGACCTGAACCAGTAGAAAATGGGGAGAAGGAAAAGAACAGAATACAGACATGTGAGGCATTAAGCTGTGAGGGGAGAGGGTAACAGTGCAACCTGCCACAGAGGCCTATCCCAGGAGAGTGGGGGGTTCAAAAGCCACCCTGAGTCATCCTCCTCTGCTCAGCAGTCTCTTCTCCTCAGAGTTCCAGGGGACTCCAGAGTATCTCCATCATCTTCTCTTCTGTTGTCTTTATACCTTTATGGCCAAGATCTTACCACAAAATGTTAAGAAGGGGCGGGGGATGGGGGAAAAACACCCTTGAACAAACTAAAAGATAGCTGCACAGATTTGTAATTCCCAATGTGTTTTATATAAAACACATTCCTTTATTAAGGAAAGTTTATTTATACACTTTAATAAAAATTGCTTGGGGAAAAAAAACCCCTCACATCCTGCAGGGCACCACAGGCTAGCCTTCATTCTTCTTCATTTCTTCCATAATCTTATCCCAGAATCAATGAGCATTTCTGCTGGTATTTTCCCTTGATCCCCCTCCCCCCTCCACTTGACCCTCCCTGCGGCTGCATCAAACACAGTGTTTGGTAGTAAAGCCCAATTTATCATTATAGCATGAAAGGCAGTAGGAATCCATGGGCACAGAAGTGCCATTTGCTACAAACTATGGCCATAAGGAGTGCTGGTCTGCAGGTTTCTAGCCTCTTCCTTCCATTCTCTCCCCACTATTTCCTGCCCCCCTTTCAACACGCAGTCACCATTCCATGCTCATTGAGCATGTTCAGACCACATTTGGCTGTTTGGGGGGGGGTTCCCCTCCTTTTAAGGTTGTTTTTCTAAAGGGTCCCCCCCCCCACTTCTGCAAACCTTGGGGGTTTCCCCAATCCAGCTGATCCATTCTTGTATGTGCATGGAGCTCTTTTGCCTACATAAGCAATGGCACTCACAGCTTGAATATTGGGAACAGAGGAGGGAATGACCGGGTTTTGCGTTTATTCAAATGAGACTTTTATTTTCCCAAGAGGCTTAGCCCTAAGGCCATTTTAGTGCTTTTAACTCTGTTATATTTATGTTCTGCTGCTGGTGGTTGCAGTCTTTTAATGTCAAATGTGGTCATTTTAATCTGTTTTGATTTATTGCTCATCTTACTTCATGACCCCTAGAGTCCAGTAATGACATGGAGTTGGTGGCTGAGAAACCAGTGGTGCCAACAGAGGAGGCACTGCACTCAAGTACCACCAAGGGACTAGAGACCCCTGAGCTCAAGACACCGGAGACCTTCAGCTTGGATCAACAACTGCAGCACTTGGCCAGCACGCCCACTTCCAAGAGCTCCACAGTCCATGGAGTTTCTGCTCCAAGGCCAGCATCACGCCCAGCATGAATTCTTAGAAAGACAGCAGAGTGCTGCGCTCCAGGTCAGAAGCCTGTCCCTTTAAGGCTTTCCACCTCATAAGAAGGGGTGGATTCGGAGAGGGGGGTGCTTCTGGACTGAAGCACTAAAGACTCCTGTCTGGTCTCAGATCTTGTTGGTGCCGTTTCCTCCTAGGAGCTCTCCTGAGTGCTGTAACACACACAATTTTGTTCACACACACACACACGCACACAAACACGCACACAGAGTTTGATAGACTAAACTAAAGTGGTTAAATTTGCTCAGGTAAAGGAAGATCAGCTGAGTAGGCTGCTGTCACCAGTAGGGCTGTGCTCCGCTTCTCTTCAGTTCAGAGAAGAAGGAGCGAGGCAGCCTGATTCGCCTCCAGAAAAGGCGGAGGCGAAGAGAGTCGGGGGGCGGGGGCTGTGGATCGAGGCGAAGAGGATCGCCTCAATCCAGAGCTCCGGACGCAGGTAAGTGTGTGTGGGGGAGTGGGACTCAACTGCTGCAGTCTTCTCTTCCGCTTGAAGCCGGGGCCTCAATTGAAACCCGCGATGGACGCAGTTAAGGGGATGGGGGGGTTGGCCTACCTAGTGCCACCAGAGTCGCCATCCATGCAGTGGTGGTGGCGGTGGAGCCAGGTAAGGGGGCAGGGAGGAGGGAGGCTTACCTGTGTCCGTCGCAGGCTTCAATTGAGGCCCCGGCTTCAAGTGGAAGTGGCCGCGGCCTTCTCTTCCGCTTCAAGCTGGGGCCTCAAATGAAGCCCGCGACGAAGGATGCAGCTAAGGGGGTGGGGGGTGGCTTACCTGGTGCTGCCGAATCTGGATCTCGCTCCGCTTTGCGGAGTGGGGGACCAGCGGAGCAGCATGAAGAAGATTGGGCCCGATCTGGATTTTCCGGATCAGGCCACGAAGCGGATCGGGGTGTGTGTGTTCGTGCACAGCCCTAGTCACCAGCAGATCTCCTCAGCCAGCAGTATTTCCAAAGTAGATGGGTTAAATGGTTTGCAGAAGGAAAATGGTTTACAATAGGGGAATAATAGAGCAATCCTATAACACGAGGAAAGAAGAATGTCAGGCAGGCAAATGGCCTTTTCCTATGCCTTGCCAGGCTCACACCAGAGGGCAGAACATGGGGGCAGAGGTGGTGAAACAAGGCTTTTAACTTTTCCGCTCCTTTTGTTCCCTCATCACCCCCCCCCCACCAATTGCTTCCAATAAAAAGGAAATTACTCCTGTCAGCTTCAGTGCTACCATAGTTTTGCTGCCGGTTTGGCTGTGTGTCAAGAGATCCAATTCTGGCATGTCCTCTTTTTGCCCCCTCCATTGTTAGGGCACCAACATCAGAGAGGCAAGGGCTGCGGAGGTTTTCACCCTTGCACCATCCTCCTCCTCATTATTGGTATCCTGCCTTTTGCCCAATGCTGGGCCTCAAGGTGGCTTTAGAAAATTAAAACATCTACAGTTAAAACCTATACATAGAAATATGCAAAAGTTTATAATTAAATATGTTTCAATATTAAAACTTTAAAAACATTTAAATACACAACAATTTTAAGAGTCCTAGGCATACATGGAGATCCAGGCTATTCGCCAAAGGCCTGCCAGAACAAAAAAGATTTTGCCTGCCTCCGAAAGCACATCACTAGAGAGGCTAGCGAGGGCGGGCTCTGAGAGTGGGCCGTCCTCTCTGATCGTGGGGAGGGAAATCTGTTCTATCCTCGGGCCCTCCCAGGGACCATAGGAGTGCAACCTCAACCATCATATTCAAAGACACCGAATAAATGGAGGGGAAATGATCCATTCCATAATTTATCCTTCATGGTTGTAGCAAATTCAGGGAGCATGGAAAGCACAGCTATGATTAGAATAGCTGTGACTGAATGAGTTGTTTGTCACAACTGTCATTTGTATTCCAGGAATTCAGGTTTCCTTGTCTTCAGAGCTGTTTTCTCTTCCATCATCTTGTGTTAAGAGATGTTCCGCTTCTCCCCCTTCCTTAGCTACCTGGGCGGCGGCAGCAACAACAACAAGAACGTTGTGGTGGTATTACAGTACCTATTCCAACCACTGGGATTTTGATAAACCCTTTTATTAATGTCTATAGAACTTGACTATGCTTTTAACATTCTTTATCTTGCTGATCTTTACAATAACAATAGCCCTGTAGAAGCATTTGCCTGAATGCATTAGGGCTGAATGCATTAGGGCATTAGTGGGTAGAGCAATGGACCTATGTCTACCAGTAGCCTATTCAGGCATTCAAGCAAGTGCCTACATAGGGCTACTGAGAAATCTAAGGGAGGAGAAGAGGTTGAAGAATGCTTGGAAAAGAGGCGTTTAGAGAGCATAATCGTTTTTCTAGCTTTGCTAATCTTGCCACTTATTTAATTAAAAAGAAAAAAGCTTAAATTCCTTTTTCACCAAAAGATGCCCAAGGCAATGAACAAAAAAATTCAAAAATCACACAACAATTTAAGAGAGAGAGAGAGAGAGAGAGAGAGAGAGAGAGAGAGAGAGAGAGAGAGTTTAAAATGGGCAGCAATCAACCATTCCCAAAGAACAACTGAAATAAAAAGGTTTTTTTTACTTGGGTTGTGCTCTGCCTCAGGCTGAATCCCAGATTTGAGGCAAGGTGGGCCAAATCTAGAGTGGTACTGTGTTGACCCAAGTTGCCCCATGGCTGAGGCAGACCAGCACCGAAGCCTTGGAGGCACCTCAGGCTGATTTGGGGCACTGCTGGACTCACTTTCCTCTCCCTTCCCATCCTCCCTGTCCCACCGCAAAAGGGAAATGGCCCTTTATGGATGCCGTAGTTTATAGCCATAGATATACTAAAAATAGAGAGCCCCCATGATAAATTTAAAACATGGCCTGGCTCTCAGCAGGAGGATGCATTTCCAGGTAAGTCCCAGCAGGGGCAGCTTTGGGTTGGGGGCAAGGGGGCTGTGAAAGGGGAGTGAGGGGGGAGCAGGGTGTCAGGAGTCCAATGGACTCTCAGGTGGCCTTGCTCCCAGCTTTCCAGGGTGCCAGCTGTGTGGCAGGCACCCTGGAATCCTCAAGGCCGACCCACTTTGGGTTGTTTGTGAATCTCACCTAGGCTTTGGTGCTGAGGTGAGACAGGCACCCCCCCCAAGCAACCTGGGTCAAATTAGGGCTGTTTCAAAGGCTCTGAAATGGCATCTCCGGCTATTGGGCGGTATAGAAATGTAACAAATAAATAAATAAATCAGAGGTAAGTCAGGACGGGGCTTTGCACAGCCCTACTTTTTACTAGCCACTGGAATCTTAGCAAAGGCATTGTCTGTTAGATCTCTCTGGAGAGGAGACCCCACACCTGTGGCACTGTGGTGCAGAGGGCTGCAGTCTTAGTTCCCAATTAGTAAAACTCTGCATTGATGGGAACTAGATGAATTAATTCTTTCCGACTAGAAAATTTGGCTGCTGAACTTCAATTAATTTGATTTTATGAAAAGTAGGAAAAGAGAAAACCAGAGCCAAGTGCAGGAGGCTCAGCTTAGTTTATAGCTGGACTTGCCATGGCCCTAGTGAAGTTCACCTTCATGATGGGTTGCTGAATTAGTGGGGAAAGTATCTGTACTGCAATGATTTCCCCCCTAACAGGGTTGTTGCAGGGGCCTTCATTAAGGAAAACTCACAGGTCTCACTTGTAGCAGGGAGACTACTCAATGCCCGTGAAATAAAAAGTCTACCGTTATGGTTGGCGAAGGATGTCATATATCTCCTGTACTATCTGAGAGCTATGGACAGTGCTGAACTGACTAGGACTGCTGAGATGCTGTGCATATACCTTTGACCAGTTTGTGGACTTCTCTGAGCATGAGATGGCCTCTGTAAAGACAGTGGTGGACTGAAATAACTCCTGCTGGATTTGGTTTTAGTATCCCAGCACTTCCCTGAGTGCCAGAGGCAAAAAAACTCTCTATATTATATGGGGGGTAAGCAACACCAACAGAAGCCACTGTCTATCACTATATATATTTTTCCTCCCTCAGTCTAATGGAAATAAAACAACAGTGGAATGTTAAAAGAGGGAGTGGTTCTAGAAAAAGCTAAAATAGACAATTAATAAAATATTTACAGCTGGACTGTCACATGAATGTAAGACGTATTTCATAGGAGTTATTCATTTTACATGTTATTCATTCTAATTTGTGTGTGCTGACTACATAGTGATTTCTTCTATGTATGTCATGAGCTACCTTTAAGTGCAAAAATGCATTTTAAGTACTGGGGCAAAAGAGCTTGCCACAGGTGGGTTGGTTAATCCTTGGAAGCAAAAAGGTTCTTGGTTTAAGAGATGGACTTTCACAAGGGTGCTTCTGAAGTCAGTTGTAAGTCTGGCTGCATTAAGAAGCCCTCTTAGAGCTAGGTGCAGGAGATGTGTGCTGGAGCTATAACTAGGTCTGAAGCTCCTATTTGAGTCAAGTTGCATAGAAATTGGCTTCTATGCACCTTGACTAGGCAGAATGTTATAAATACTAAGATTCTGACACGGCTGAGCAGAGAGATCCTGGGAGAATGAGAAGCCTACCGAACATGATTTCCTAAGCTCTGACAACCAGGCCTGCCAGATAGATAAACATAAGAGCTCAGTGATGGCTGTTTTGTTGGCTAAGAGGAATAAGAACTTTAATAAGAATATGCTAGGCACTATTATTATTATGCTTCTAATCATCCTAATAGTATTGTTCTTTGTTATGTGTCTTGCTTGTTTCATGATGGCAAAGTATTGTTATTCTCCTATACTGAACAATATATAAATATTTTGTGATACCGCTTTGTGTTATCTGGCTGAGGGGTGCTTCAGGGATCACAACCTACACATTGTAATAATTCTTGAAGCCCCAAACACTTAGCTGGGATTTATACATCTATTGCTAAGTGGGGTCTATCCACCAACTTAAAAATCACTTCACTGGCTGCCAATTAGTTTCCGGGCGAAGTATAAAGTGTTGGTTATCGCCTTTAAAGCCCTACGTGGTTTGGGTCCAGGTTACCTGCAGGATCGCCTTCTCCCGTACAATCCGCCCCACACACTTAGGTCCTCTGGGAAGGGTTTACTCCAGTCAGCCACAACTAGGCTGACAACTGTTACCCAGAAGACCTTTTCTTCTGTCACCCCCAGACTGTGGATTGCCCTGCTAGAGGAGATTCATCAGCTTAAAGCTCTGTGGCCAGGTGAGTAACAGACACACCCCTTCAGTGAAGAGAAACAAGCTAGTCAGATGGACCATGAATGGTTCACCTGTCTCAGGACTGTGAGCCATCTCTGTTGAGAAATGTTCCAAGAAAAAGGTATGAAATATGTGAGGGAATGACATGTTTGGAAACTCACTCTCCATTGTGTTGAGCTGCTCCTATTTTATATAATTAACTTTCATTACAAGATTGAATTTCTTAATGAGACAAGGATAAAGGATTTCCTTTTAGTGTGCTCTCCAGGAGAGTGTGTGGCTGTTCCTGGGGACTCTGCCACCAAGGAAAGCTCCCAGCATGCATTTCAAGAAGTCACCATTCTATCTGACAACCAGCCCTGTCTGCAGATTTATTTGTGTAAATTATAGGATGCTTTTGAACTTGCATTTGCAAAGCAGTGAATATATGAGCTCGGACAATTACCCTTAATTATTTATTCATATATTTTATTCAATAAACCCCTCATAAAATAAATTTCCTCCACTGCTTTATAATAAAGATTTTCCCTAAATCTCATATTGCAATTTTAGTTGTACTGCTCCATTAAGCAGTTCACCATTCATTACTGTTGCAATTTTGGTTTTGGTCCTAAATGAAGTATTTTGTCTAAAAACTTGTTTAAAGCTGCACATTTTCCTGGCAGAGCAAAAGACAATCTCCGATTGGATGGATGGATTATGACATCAGTAGCGCTCAACCCTACGGCTCTCTACTGCACTGATTGGCTGCATTTGAGCCCTGTTTGCTTTGTACTGATTCATTAAAATGACTGGAAAGGGATTCGTTAAAGGAAATGGATGAAATCTACCATTTTTAGAGCCCTGCACAGTAGCACCTTTCTTCACTGGCAATGATGATTAACATGGGAGTGGAGGTGATGGCAGTGAAGACCCCACCATGACTGGCTGGGGAATGCTGGGAACTGTAGGGCTTTTTTCCCATCTAAACATGAATAGGATTGCTAAACATGAATAGGATTGCTTTCTGGTGGCACTTAGGCTCCCCGGGCCTGGCCCCTCCCATAGCTTCCATCAACCAATGGCAGGTCGCCTCCCACCCGAGAACTCCCCCCCCCAGAGCAGCATCCAAGTAAGGACAGGTGAGGAAGAGCTGCACTGACTTCACTCAGGCAGAAAAAGTCAGGGTAAATCCCTGGCTTTTCTGCTCTGCATCTTTGGCTCTTTGCCCCAGGGTGCCTCCAACTCGATGGCTGCATCATACAACTGTTGCTGTGTGGATTCAGAGCCATCCCAGGGCAAACACAATGTATAGACAGAGCCCCCCCCAAGTCATATTTTGCATTAGCTGAATCTTGAACTGTGTTTACAAACAGACTGGGAGCCAGTGTAGTTTTAAGATGGGTGAAATTAGTTCCAGATGCCTGGTCCCAGTTCGTACAGAATCCAGCATTTAATTGACTAAATAAAGTTTGCAGACTGACTGCAACTTCAAGAGCAACCACACATATAGCACACTTTAGTAATCAGGGCTGGCATCAGGCATCAGCATTGTTGGGCATTTGCTGAGGCCCATCCCTAGCATGTGCCCACTGCCAAATTCATCTAAATTAGATGAAAAAGAGAAATTGAGTTGGATATTGTTGGCATGGCACTCCAGAACCACAGATAACCTTACTCAGCAGTAGATATTGAGCAAAACAGAGCTCCCATAGCAACTCTCCTCAGTGTACTTTAAGGGTGATTATTGAGATTGCTTTATTTTGCAGAACTCACAATAGCAATATACCCCCCCCCAAAAAAAGCTCAGCCTTCTCACCCTCCCTTATGAAAGCAGGTGGGTTTGTTCCTTTGGCATACCTAGAAGGCCGCACCACATTTCAAAGGAGTACCAGTGCTTTGAGGAACACAGGGCATGGCTAGATGAGAGGGGTGGAGGGGGATGATCTCACGATATGTTGATTGCGAGATCCTCCCCCTCAGTCTACATGTGGTGCGCGATGTCCCGGGAGAAAGAGGACGTTGCGCCCACCATTTGGGGTGGGTGGGTGTTGAATTGAAGAAGAGCTCAGGAGCGCTTCTGTGCAAAAGTAAGGATTTTTTTTAAAAAAACACCCTCCTGCTCCCCCCCCCCCCCCCGATGGGCACAGAGTTCCTGAGGAGCTCCATGGCCCATTCTCGGTTTCTGGCTCAGCGCATTTCCTCATGAGGAGCCAGGATGAAAATGGGACAGCTGCCCACACATCCCATGGTCTCGGGATCATCCTGAGACTATGGGAAAAACTGGGATAGAAAGGTACGGCGATATCCCGGGGAAAGGGAGGAATCATCCCTCCCTGCTCCTGGGATCCCCTGTGTGTCATGTGGACACACAGGGATGATCCCCGGGATATCACCCCATCTAGCCATGCCCACAGTGTGGGAATCACTTACCAAGAATGGCATGCTTGGAAAGTGGAAATGTGTTTTATATTCCTCAAAATATTAGGCTGATGACTGGCATAATTCTCATTTCACATTATCATTTGCATGTGCAACCTTCCTGATTTAATAGCCACACATATGCAATGGAAAACAATTTCACAGCATATAAGATGGCATTATTGTAGCAATTGAGGAGTTAATGTAGTGGTGGCGTTCTAGTTACTGACATAAGTACCTCTTTAAGCATAAATGGAAGCAAAGGATATGGTGTGTGTCTGTCAGAGGAAAGCCATCAAAAGGTTGTGTTCATTGCGGTGTGTGATCCATTAGAACAAAAGAGCAATGCCCCTTAGTCTGGGATGTTTTATGTTTGGTTTCCAAGATATACTGTACATTGAAGTGTGAGTCTCATGTGCATTAGCACATGAGTCTGGATGCTGTTAGTATCCAGTCTTTCCTAGTCATTTTAGTTTTGCTTTCGAACCCTGATTCATATTAATTAAAATAGCACTGAATATTCAGGTCCTATAGTTTAAGCAGTTGTGTAGAAAAGGGCATTTTCTCATACCTGCATGAGAAGTTGCACTGTCAATCATTCACTAGCATTTGGTTTATTATTGTCAGTTGGTGACCACAACATCAAGTGATACAGCCTCAATTATATGTCTTTGCAATAATTGTATCATCTCAATTGTAATGCATTTCAACAAAATCAGTTCACACCTTCAACTGCCAATAATCAAACATGGAGAGATGACAATTAATGGCAAAAAAAGAAAAGAAAAAAGTAGAAAAAAGCTCTTGGGTTCATTTAAATCATATCTTATGTGCCATTTATTTTAGTTTTTAATAATTTTTATTAAACTTAAACCTACCTCAATACAGTAACAAAAAACATAATACATAAATTTGAATAACCTTATAACATTTCTAATTTAATATTTTAACATCATCATGTAACATAAAGTACACCTCCCCACCTCGGGATCTATTCCTGTTTCCAGAATCTCATTGTTTCTTCTGGAGGTGGTTTTCCACTCCCCTTAGATAAAACATATTCTAGGAACTGTTTCCAAATTCCCTCAAAATCATTCGTTTTTGTTATCCCTCTTCTTACTTTTATATTACATGCCAATTTATCATTAATAGCAATATCCCAAATCTCTTTATATCAATCTTCGACATGATAATCTCCTTGAACCTTCCAGTTCCTAGATATGATTAACTTTGATGCTGTCAGCAAATTCGTTATCAGTTCTTTTATTTCTTTATTACAATTTAAATCTCCATATAATGACAGCAATGCCACTGTAGGTGTCTCTTCAATCTCCATTCCAACAATTTCTTTTATCTCTTTAAACACCATTTTCCACAATTTTTGAACAAATTCACATTCCCACCACATATGTAAATACGTTCCTTTTTTTTGACATCCTCGCCAACAATTTGCTGAGTTCATCTTATTTATTTTATTTAATCTCACCGGGGTTAGATACAACCTCCATATAATCTTATAATAATTCTCTTTTATCCTCACTGACATATTTCTCAACACTTTTTGTCTCCATATTCCCTCCCAACTCTGTTGCCCTATTTGTACCTTCAAATCAGTTTCCCACACCATCTTACCCATATTTGTCTCCCCCTTTCCAACCAATATTCTATATATTTCACTCGTTAAACCTTTTATCATTTTATTTTCTCCTTTCTCAATTTCTCACTTTAAGATCAACTCCTCAAATTTTGTCATTTCTCTACACTCTCCATTGTCCTTTAACCATTTCTTCGTCCATTGTTCTAATTGACAATAATTTAACCATGTTAAATTCTTCTCCTTTAGTACCTCTTCTAATTCTTCTTGAGTGTTCATCCTCCTTAACCAATTTTTTTATCTTCATTATATTCCTCTCTATTAAAATTTTCCCCAACTTATCTTTTAAATTTCCTAGAAAATTTTGTAACATTATCACTGGTGTTATTGGGGAAATACTTGGAAGTAAATCTTTTTTATATACACGTCATATTTCCCAATGATTTTTTAAGAGGGGGTTCTCTATTTCTTCCCCCCATTTTTTATTATATTCTCTAAAAAATACATTTTCCAATTTTCATTCTTTATCCATTCCTTTTCTATCCTCCAACCAACTTAAGTCTACTAATCCTATCATACTTTCTTCTATGTGTCTTAGCCTATTAGCTACGTAATATAATTTTATATTTGGGAGTCCTAACCCTCCTTCTTTTTGCGTTATATACCACCTTTTTTATTTATTCTCGCTTTCCTATCCCCATTACAAAAATTATTTAAAATATTTTGCCAGCTTTTTAACTCTTTTTCCGATATTCTTATTGGTAACATTCTAAATTATTTTATTATTGCCATTTATTTTAATGGGAACTTAGATGTGCCAAACTTCCTTTAGTTTGCACTGAAGTTTTATACATCAGGGTTGAAGATTCCAGCCAAGTATACTTCTACAGTTCATATGTAGGGATCTTTTTTTTTAAAAAAAGATTTCATGTGACATTTTAGTATAATTTCCTTAAAGAACAACTTGTCATACATTGTACATTTCATATTAGATTGATAGAAGCGTTGATCTACAGTTTCATCTGTGTACTCTTTTCGTTAGCTAGCTAGCTAGCAATGAACTGTTTCCAGATTTCTTATAACTTTATATAGGCATGACATGGTAAATGTCAGGAAATGTACAAATGTTGATGATTACCAGTAATTAAGGCCATTAGGAAATGTCAGGAATTATATTTATTCTTGCATTAAACTTGCTTTTTTTGAATTTGCCCATCATTTCTACTCATTGCGTTAAAAATTTCCATTACCCAAACCAGGAAAGAACTTATAGCAACAAAAAGCAACACAGGCCGCATTTGGAGAACTGTGTTCAGTTCTGGGCATCCCCATTTTAAGATGAACATTGACAACTTGGAGCACATCCAGAGAAGAGTAATCATGATGGTGAGGGATAGCTGTCAAATCCCACACCCTCAGACCACCATCTTCCTGTCCGGTAGGGAAAACCAAATCAAGACAGTCCTGCCACATGTGCTGATGTCCTGAGTATGAAGCTGGAGCAGGTTTGGGCAAAGTCTGAGGGCATATATTTTGCAAACCACCCAGAGAGCTTCGATTATGGGGCGGTATATAAATGTAACAAACAAACAAACAAACAAATAAATCAATCTATACTTACTGACCCTGATTTTTCAGTTGCTGCTGAGTGCTTCTTCATTGGCTACAGGTGGCTTTTCCTCCATTTCCCACAAATCAACCCTTCTTCCTCTCTGGATAAAAGAGTCTTCTGGAAGCCATGGAGGTGCTCCAATGTCATCTATGAGTGTGGTCCATCACTATCGGTGCTCTGGAAAACCATGAGGTGAGGAAGGAAAGTCAAGAACCATTGCAGGACTGGGGTCAAAGGAGTTCTTTGGGACCTCAAGTGAGGTATCCCTGCAACAGGACTCCTCAGGTTGCCCCATGTCTTCTGTGGGATTGAAATTATTGTCCTCAAATTAGATCTTCTTGGGGCTTGACAGCTGGCCAGCAAGATGTTGGGAGAACCCAGCATATGGCACCTTCAGCGTGCATGTTGAGTTCCCCAGATCAAATACCCTAGGAGTTCTCCATGTCCAAGGCTACCTCCATCAACTGAGCCAGGAAGACTGATGGACAGCAGGGTGATCAGTACACAGCAAAACCCTAATTGGGCCCTAATCATGCTAACCGTGACACACACTCACACACTCAAGAATGACATTCAAATGGACAGGAAGCCTGGAGAGGGAGAGAGAATTCCCATAGATCAAAGCACACCCACTGCATCCCTCTGTGGCACTTGAATCTATTCTGGTTCTAGACTAAGAATTTAGGAGGACCCACCAGGGAGAAATAACTCCCCTCAGCTCTCTCACCCAGGTCTTGGTGATACAGGCCATTTTGGGTCCTCATCCACAAATAAGACATGGATGGGGGAGATCTTTTTACAAACCAACCTGGCATTCAACAACAAAACCAGCAGTCCTTAGGGCAAGCTGCTAAGGCAGGCGCAGACCTTGTGGTTGAGGGAAAGACCAGAAAAAGGAATCTGTGTAAGATGTCTGGTTGCTTTTCCCCTTACCTGGCTTATCAAATTATACACAGATCTGGATGGGGTTATTTTTCCTTCCGCTTACCTGGGTTTGGCAGAGAATCAGGAAGTGGTGATTCCTGCATCACTGTCATTAGATCAGGTTGATTTTGATTCCATCACCGTAATAGTACTTGGGGGTATCATTCACATGGCCAGATGCTTTTTCATTTGACAGACCAGCCCGGCTTCTGAAAGCAATCTATCTCTATATCATAATGATATGCTGAGATCTTCATTGCCTGAATGAATCATAAATCTTCATATCACTTCATTTTGCACATTTAGTTTCCTTCCAAGTTCCGAAAATGTAAGTACCTTGATTTGTATGCTTGACAAAGCCTTGGCTGTATTTATTTATTACTTACTTAAAGCATTTTGACCCTGCTCTTCTGCTGAAAAAGCTCTCAGAGTGGCTTACATGCGAACAATAACAAACAAGGCAGTCTCCCCCACTTCTCTAAAAGACCTAAAACAAAAGGTAAAAAAGGATGAGGAGGGAAGAAAAAAAACAAGAAATTTGAGGCATCAGTTAACAAGTACAAAGTGGGCTTTGTTCAATGGCTTTCTAAAAATAATCTTAACTTCAGCCTATCATTGAAATAAATTTTTTAAAACTTTCTGCCATTGTCGGAGGATGGTAAAGCTGAGACAAAAACATCAACCAAGCTTCCTCTTCAATCTGTGTCAACTTGATTGTATCCGCATGGAGAACAAGGCTATTAATGGCTACTAGTCATGAGAGTATATGAACATAAGAAGAGCCATGCTGAATCAGACCAAGGGTCCATCTAGTCAAGCATTCTGTTTACACAGTAAACAGGGACCCACAAGCAGGTCACAGGTGCTTAAACACCCTCCTGTCCATGATCTTGAGCAACTGTTGTTGTTGTTATTATTATTATTATTATTATTATTATTATTATTATTTATTTATTTATTTATTTATTTTATTTATTTATTTATATAGCACCATCAATGTACATGGTGCTGTACAGAGTAAAACAGTAAATCGCAAGACCCTGCCGCATAGGCTTACAATCTAATAAATCATAGTAAAGCAATAAAGAGGGGAAGAGAATGTAAACAGGCACTGGGTAGGGTAAACAGGCACAGGGTAGGGTAAAACTAACAGTGTAAAGTCCAAACAACATCAAGTTTTAAAAGCTTTAGGAAAAAGAAAAGTTTTTAGCTGAGCTTTAAAAGCTGCGAGTGAACTTGTGGATCTCAGATGTTCTGGAAGAGCGTTCCAGGCGTAAGGGGCAGCAGAGGAAAATGGACGGAGCCGAGCAAGGGAAGTAGAGACCCTTGGGCAGGCGAGAAACATGGCATCAGAGGAGTGAAGAGCACGAGCGGGGCAATAGTGTGAGATGAGAGAGGAGAGATAGGAAGGAGCTAGACCATGAAAAGCTTTGAAGGTCGACAGGAGAAGTTTATATTGGATTCTGAAGTGAATTGGAAGCCAATGAAGAGATTTCAGAAGTGGAGTAACATGGTCAGAGCGGCGAGCCAGGAAGATGATCTTAGCGGCAGAGTGGTGGACAGAAACCAGTGGACTGATGTGAGAAGAAGGAAGGCCAGAGAGAAGAAGGTTGCAGTAGTCCAACCGAGAAATAACCAGTGCATGAACAAGCGTCTTGGCAGAAGAGATAGACAGAAATGATTGAATCCTGGCAATATTATACAGGAAAAAACGATATGCCTCAATATGAGGAATAAAGGAGAGCGATGAGTCAAATATGAAGCCAAGACTACGAGCTTCCTTGACCGGAGTAAGCGTAACATCATTGACAGTGAGAGGGAATGAAAGGTGAGGAGAAGGTTTAGGCGGAAAAACAAGCAATTCAGTCTTTGCCATATTAAGTTTCAGATGACGATGAAGCAGCCAGGCTGAGATATCTGAGAGACATGCCGAGATACGCTTAGTGCCTCAGATACTGGAGATAGCACATAGCCATCAGGACTAGTAGTGTTTGATAGCCTTCTCCTTCAGGAATTTATCCATCCCCCTTTTAAAGCCTTCTAAATTGGTGGCCATCACTACAACTTGAGGTAGTAAATTCCACAGTTCAACTATTCACTGTGTGAAGAAGTACCTCCTTTTATCTGTCCTAAATCTCCAGCCAGTCAGCTTCATGAGATGACCCCAGGTTCTTTGATACTTCCAGGCTCAGAGGCTGAATTCCTCACAATATCAGTTACTAGGGAATGACAGCAGCAGAGGACTATTGCCTTCATGTCCTGCTTGTGGGTTTCCCAGAGGCATCTGTTGGCCACTGTTGGAAAGAAGATGCATGAGTAGATAGGCCTTTGGCCTTGGCCGCTCTTCTGTTCTTACATCACTTTATCAAACATATAGAGCAATGGTGTATGCCTATCTTAAATAATTATTTCTGGAATTCTCTCTTCCTCAGGAAGTCCAGCAAAGTTACCAAAGAAATCAAATTAATTTGCAACACAATGTTGCAATTGCCACCTATTTGGGAAAAGGCCAATGTTGCAGAGCTCAGGCCATGGGTAAGTGGTAGCAGATGTTATGGAGACCACAAGACGAGAGCTAGATGCTCAGCTGCCCTGTACCAGCAACTGCATAGATAAAATAGGCCGTTGCTAGACCACGGGTTAGCGCGGTGTGAGGCCTGTGCTCGTCCCTGTGCGTCCAGATGACGCACAGGGGATCCCGACCTCAGCCAGGGCTCGAGCCGCCCTGGCACCGTGCTAACAGAAACCGCTTGTAGCGCGGTTCTTCCCGTGGTCCCGGCCTCAGGTCGGGCTGAGGCCGGGACCGCGGGTGTGTGGACCGTTCCGCCACTTTTCTCGGCTATTGCACTTACGCGCGAGTAGCCTGGAAAAGTGGCGGATGGGGTGCAGTGCTCCCGCCCCCTTCCCCCGATTCCCCCCCACGAGCTCCCCTGGCCTCCGATCCCTCCCTGTCCCCACCTGTTGTCGCCATGTCCGGCCTGCAGGACATGGCGATCCCTGTCGCCATGTCCGGCCTATGATGCCTGCTGAGCAGGCATCACCGCCCGGACATGGCGACAACAGCGAAAGCCGGCTGGGGACAGTGGCAGCAGCAGCAGCAGCGGGACAGGGCGGCTGGGGACATCGGCAGTGGCAGCGGGACAGGCCGGCTGGGGACATCGGCGGTGGCAGCAGGACACAGCAGGTGGGGACAGGGAGGGATCAGAGGCCAGGGGAAGTCGTGTGTGTGTGGGAATTGGGGGCAGGGGTCCCTATTTTTTTTAAAAAACCTACCTTTTCCGGTGGTGCGCTCCTGCGCACGCGGCCCCTTTAAGGAAAAAAATGGCAGATGAGACGAGGCTTCCTTCGGCGCCGTCGCGTCTTACGTGTGGACGCGGCCTGGCCCCTCCTCCCACATGGATTATCAGGTAGGTCTAGCAAGGCCCATAGTGTCTATTTCCAGTCTGTGCCCAACTGCATGCAAAAGTAAGAATCTTTATTTAAGAAGGTAATTAGAAGCTGTGGATATGCAGGGGGTCATTTTAGCAGTCTATTTAATTTCAGGGGGTTATCTTTTATCTTTTAAATCACTTAGGTTTTAGGGTGATGTTGATGAGACTGAACTTCATACAAACTATTCCATGGTCTAAGGGATTGGATTGAATTGTAAATTAATGAATAGATGCATAACAATAGCAAGAAGCTTGTTAGCAACTTCTGCCTGTTTGCTCATTAGCAGCAGGAGTTGAATTCCCCCACCCTCCCTTAGTGATCTTGATTCACTGCTAGGAACTTGAATTCCCCATCAGGATTAGTTTGTGTGCCAGTTAAATCAGTCTGACATCAGGCGTTTATTTCATTTTACATGATCGGTTTTACAACACATGTGGGAGCTATTCTCAGTTGTTTTGGCATGGCTCGCAAGCTTCAAGTCAATCTTTACAGCCTTGACTCTGCTTTTTGGATGTTATTTACATTCTCTGTGTAAGAATAAATACATTTTTCAATAGTATACTTGTAATTATTTTTTTGAGAAATCACAGTGCTTTGAGAAATAATTAATTCTTCAACAATTCCAATGAAGTAAATTAGCAAGACATGTGTGATGACTCATAGGCCTAATCTACACCTGCCATTTATCCCAGGGTGGTCATGAGGTCATCCCTTCGGATCCAGATGACGCACAGCTGATCTTAAGGTGAACCAGGGATGAGCACTTAGTTCTCTCGAGATAGCCGGGACAGTTTTTTTCCTGCCATCTTGGGACCATCCCGAGCTCCGTGGGCAGTGTGGCTCTAGGGGAAATCACTGCTGGAGGCCTTGAGAATGAAGTTGGTCACAGTAAATAATTCCACTTGATGGACTGATGGTCTGACTCAGTATAAGGCAGCTTCATATGAATTAGCTGAGGCTGATATACCAACTGCATTATACATGGGGCTGCCTTTGAAATGCTCCGGAAACTTCAGCAGGTACAAAACAGAGCAGTACATTTGCTAACAGGGACTGGCCAACGAGACCACACCATGCCAGTCTTTTCCCAGCTTCATTGGCTGCCAATCCAGGTCCAGGCCTAATTCAAAGAGCTGGTGTTAACATTCAAAGACCTAAACGGCTTTGGGCCAGGTTATCTGAAGGAACACTCCTCCCATATGTTAGGGTGACCATATTTTGGAAACCAAAAAGGAGGACAACATGGTCGCCCCCCCAAGGGGGCGTGTCCAGCACCAAGGGGGCGTGCCCACCAGAACATAGCCTTGGTCACATGCCTGATTTTACAGCACACATTTAAGACAAATCTGTTCTACATAACAACTTAATGTTAAAATCTCTGAAATAAAGAACAAGTGAGAGATTCAATGTATCTGAAATTAACTTCACTCACTCCTACTTTTGTAGGTTTTGCTGTACTTTGAAGCTTTTGCTATACATTCTCCCCTTCCCTCAAATATCTTTTCTGACTGTATCTTCACTCATTGCAAGCTGCTGTTGTTGTTAACAGGGTTTGCTACTGGCTGGTCGGACGGCTGGCTTCTTTTAATTTCAATTTTTTTAAAAAAAGTTTGTATATAATTGTCACAAGTTTCTCTACTCTAACATTAGGGTGGGTGTTGTGGCAGTGAACACTACTTTGCTCATTCACACTTAATTCATCCTAAAAAAAAATGGATGAACAGATCTGATTCAAATTTGGCATGGCTAAATCTCTCCTTAAGAGCTATCATGGTGCCAACTTTCAGGCCTTTATCTTTAAAAATGTTATTTTTTAAAAATAATAATTTTAAAACCTCAAAATTTAAAAAAACCCTAAAACTCAATGGATGAACAGATCTGTTTCAAACTTAAAATAGCTAAAGTCCTTGTTAAGAGCAATCATGGTGCCAAGTTTCATCTCTTTATCTTTAAAAATAACATTTTTAAAAATAATATTTTTAAATCCTCAAATTTTAAAAAATTCCTAAAAATCAATGGATGAACAGAACTGTTTCAAATTTGGTATGGCTAAAGCTCTACCTAAAAGCTACCATGATGCCAACTTTCAGCTCTTTATCTTTAAAAATGACAGTTTTAAAAATAATGATTTTAAAACCTCAATTTTTAAAAAAATCCTAAAAAATCAATGGATGAATCAATCTGTTTCCAATTTGGTGTGGCTAAAGCTCTACCTAAAACCTATCATGGTGCAAAGTTTCATCTCTTTATCTCTAAAAATGACGATTTTAAAAATAATAATTTTAAAACCTCAATTTTTTAAAAAATCCCAAAATGTTGATGGATAAACAGATCTGTTTAAAATTTGGTATGACTAACGCCCTACCTATGAACTACCGTTGTGCCAAGTTTTATGTCTTTAGCTTTAAAAATGATGGAGTTATAAGCATTTTTGTTAATTCCCATTAGAGCTGCTCTTTGGCTGGGGAAGATTGGGAAAATCCGGATTTCCCCTCCCCCTCCCGGATTTGTCCCCAAAACCTCGGACAAATCTGGGCAAAACCAGTCATATGGTCACCCTACCATATGTACCTGTCCAGACCCTAAGATCATCCTCAGGGGTCCTTCTCCATGAGCCCCTGCCAAAGGAAATGAGGTTGGTGGCTACAAGGAGGAGGGCCTTCTCTACTGTGGCACCCTGCCTGTGGAATGAGCTCCCTAGAGAGGTTCGCCTGACACTTACATTATACACTTTTAGATGCCAGGTGAAGACCTTTTTATTTTCTCAGCATTTTAACATTCTATCAACTTAATTTTAACTTTGCTGTTTTAAATCTGTATTAATTAAATCTGTATTAATCTGCATTGCTGCTTGGTTTTATCCTGGTCTTGTTTTATATTGCATTTTATACTGTGCCTTTATACTGTTTGCTTTATATTCTGAATGGTTTTCATGGCTTTAATTCTTGTAAACCACCCAGAGAGCTTCAGTTATTGGGCGGTATAAAAATGCAATACATTCATACATACATACATACATACATACATAAATCTAGAGTCTGAGGAAGAGTTAATGATCCTGCAGAACTTCCTACTCATGGAAGTGAGAGAGGAGGCAAATTTCACATTTCCCCTTTCCCACTACAGCCTCCTACAACACTTCCCATTCTGTTTTATGGGACCTCTAATCTTCTAGAACGGATTGTTTGGGTTTGTGTGCAGGTGGGGGGGTATAGGGGGATGGGGGAAATTGACAAAAATCACATGCCTCTTTTACAGTGTTGGCTCCAGGTTTTTGAGGGCCCTTGGGCAAGACACCTCCAATGTCCCCCTTCTTCAGTGAGTCGGTGTTCTCACCACCACTGTCACCACTTGCTGTTGCTCCTCCTGCCTCTTTGAAATCACTGCTACCACTTCCTTGCCTGGCAGGCAGAGAACCAGTGGGCAGCATTGAGTATCCAGGGTGGGCACAACGGGTTTTGGTCCGTCCAGCCCAGCTCACCTATCCCTTTTCAAGCATACATGCCAAGTTGGCTCCTTCATCCATGATCAAGTCATAGTTCAGTGCAATTGCATTATGTCTGTTTATTTATCTTTAGGTTTGACATTTTAATTAACTTTTAATTAACTTTTAATTTTGAATTTATAGATGAAGAAAAGGAAAAAAAGGACACTGGAATTTTGTATAAAACCTACTGAATTAGCCTGTCTCTGCTTAGCAGCTGAATCATAGTCCTCCTGATGATACTCATTTGTCATGTCAATTAGAGCCTACTCCTGGTGATTTATGTCTGTCTTACTCTCTCTTTCAGAAAAGAGGACACGATTTGTTGCTTTTTTTCAAATAGACGTTTGTGTAGACAAATGAGAATGTTCATGCTTTTCAAGTCTTGGCTTTGAAGTCCTGAGACAGCACACTCAGCAATTTCTGTGACAGGGAAGTGACGTGGAACTTCTTGTACTGTTAAACCAAAGGGGTGAAGTAAATGATGGGGCAGAATTAACAACAAAGCTAACAAAACAAAAGCTGAGCTTCCATTTGCCCACAATGGCAAAAAAAGCAAACATGGTCATAAGGATGGGTGAATCTGTCAAGTTCAATCTTGCTCAGCTTCTCACTTCTCAGATACATTTGTTCCATCTTGATTTGCATTGAATTGCTAAATTTTTGATCCACACAAAAACGTTTATGCATTTTTGTGTGGGTTTTTAAAAGCACTTTTGTGCACATTTTTCAAACGAATGCACGTTTCCAAGGAATTTTTCCATTAAATAAAATATTTTTGTTAGCTCCCCCCCACTTCAAAATATATAAATTTTGGTGTGCATTTGTTTAAAATGCATATTCGTGCACACTGTTACAAATGTATGCATCTTTGTACACTTTTTTTCTGCATGTGAACTGCATTGCAAACATCAAACATTTGCAGATTTTCATGGCAAACTACATTCCAGTTTGGTTTAAGGTTTGGGAAATGTGAATTTGGTGTGTTTGCATTGAAATGCAAACCAAACAAATTTCTCACCATCTCTACATGGCAACAAGTTTCAAAATGGAAGTGCCAAAGTTAAGAAAAATCTGCATGTTTCCTGCTGTGGTTTAATATTAAATGATACTATTAGATGAGAACAGATAATCATATGATATTAAACCCTGGGAAAGGGTTGCAAGTAGTGCACAAAAAAAGGATTTCAGCCCTTGCAGAGGAGAGAAGGGGTGCCCTCCTATCCTTGCATACACCAAGTTCCATTGTACCAAGTGAGACCTAGGGCTCATCTTCTACACCAAGCAGATATTCCACTATGAAAGTGGTATGAAAGTGGTATATACAAGGCAGGAGCCACACTACTGCTTTATAGTGGTATTGAAGTCCATTGACTACTGTTGGGGCCCATTGACACATACCATATAACACTTTCATGCCACTTTCATAGTGTTATATCCTGCTTGGTGTAGATGTGTCCTGGGCCCCACCAGTTGTCAGTGCACTTCAGTACCACTATAAAGCAGTAGTGTAGATCTTGCTTTAGCCCCACGTAAACTGTCATGGATTGGTTACATGTAGTTGGGAAAATAGGCCAAATGTGTGTTCCAACTCTTTTTGTCCTTCCCTTTCTGACCTTTGATTCTGTAAGAAGCTGCATCGTCTCTGTTTACTTAGGGCTAGTTCATCTAGGTATGTACATTAATTCTCATTACACAATGGCTGGGTTCGGATGACACATTAGGCAATGGGGATAAAATAGCACACCCACTGTGCGTTAATGGGGTGTACTCCCCACATGACACGTTGTCTCTCCCCCCATCACACGACTGAAAGGCCCGGCATCCTTCTGGGCTGCCCGTGCTCCAAACTCCCTCCTCCGTCATTCTTCCTGGCCACATCCCATCCCATATTGTGAGTTCTGTTGGCTGTATAGGAGCAGCCAGGGTGTTTTCAGCCGCTCCTGCTGAAGAAGTTGATGGCCAATGGAATAGTGTACTCAATGGGGTGGGGTGGGGAGCCCTCCACATGACATCTTAATCAATTTATTATTTGATAAGCAATGGAGCAGCCCATTGTTTTTCTCTGTTGCCTAAAATGGCGAAATAGCGTACTCTCGGTTGTGTATTCCCCCCATGACACAATAATCAAGTTGACCAACAGTTGCCTCCTTCCCCCCATTGATTATCATGTTGTCCAAACCCAGCCAATCACTCAACACAGGATGACTTTCAGTTTGAGTACAAACCTTATGCTCAGGCAGAGGGGGACAGAACCTTCAGGCAAAAGAGTATTGGGCATACTCTTCTACTAGCTGGAGAAGGATGGAGCATGCCCTTTGTGGGTTTTTTTGGCCTTAGATTACTGATGTTGCTGAAGTTCGCAAATTTCCTGCTTCAGAATACAAGCCTTGACGAATTGCAATGTTTGCCTTCAATTTGATGTGAGCATCATGCCTTTATGAGTTCTGCACTTGCTACAATTTTAATCCAAGCCAGTGAAAAATTGTGACCTTCTATGCACCTCACCTGGCAGTCGCAGCAGCAAGAGGAGGAGAAGCAGGAAGGTTTCTGCTCCCTGCCTTCCAGGTGTCTTCTGAAAAGTAGCTTCAGCAGCACTCCAGGTACAAGGGATCTTGGGAAATGCACTTTTCCCAAGATTCCCATTTCATTGTGTGGAAACGCAATGGAATGAAATGAACTTAAGACTGAAAAACACACAAAGCCCACAGAGTCATCCATCCTGAAGGAAAATGAGTGAGGCACGATCTCCATGTCATTTGAAGAATTGGGGTCCGAATTGGCTCAGAATTCAACTCAGAACAAGCAGAGCTATTTTCCATTGGGGGTGGGCAATGCTGAGCCCAATTCCAAATCATGCTGGCTGGAGTTTAGCCCATCTCTGCTTTAAATACACAAATCTTGGGTTGGTCCTGTGCTTGAGCAGCATTGAGCTATACTAGACTGACCAGATACAAAAGAGGACAGGGCTTCTGCAGCTTTAACTGTTGTGATAAAGATGGAATTTCACCAGGTGCAGCATGCATACAAATGACACCTGCTGAAATTCCCTTTTCTATTCAACTGTTAAAGACACAGGAGCCCTGTCCTCCTTTCCATATGGATCACCCTAACTATAGTGGTTGATTTGTGATGAACCATCCTCACATGAAATGTGACTCATGACTGCTGTGGTCATCACATAATGAGCAGGTATTTGTGAAGCAGTTCTTCTAAGATTTAGCTCTTAGTGTGTGGCTTACAACCCATTGAAATCAATAGGACAGGGCCTATGGCCATGGCCCTAAGCTACTTGATTGCCATTAAGTTATGCTGAAATAAAATGGACTTATATTTGTGGACTTATACATATATTTATGATTGAGGTACCGTTGGCTTTAACAACATGTGGCTTTACTAACGTTTACTCGAAAACTGTAGAGATAGCAGAGATAGCACGTGATGAAACTCTGTTCCTCAACTGATACCTGAAACATTTGCAACAAAGAAGTGGCTAAAAGCCACCCCTCAAAAAGAAGCATTTCCTTTTTCTCTGGCTGCTGTTTCCGTGGAAACAGATGCTAGATTCACAAAAATGGGGAAAGTACTTTACAGTGGCAGAGATTAATCACTATTACAATCACTGTTATTTTAAAACATTACTGCTGGCAATGCAAGAAGCGCCGTGTTCCAAAGAAGCATAGATTTTCAGTGACTTGCACCAAAACTAACCCATGGCCAAATCCTATTTAAAACACTTGGATTAAAAAGATGTTAATCAAATACACAGCAAATCAATACAAACAGATCAAAGCCCATAAGCAGTTGAAGAGTATTATATGCATGAAAATATTCATCCCACAAAGTCAATAAACTGTAAAATTAAATAACTCCTTCACTCATTTGATTAAAAGACCAAATATCCCAGCAGAAATGTGCTAACTCAAAAGTGTTCTTAAACTTTCCATATTTGTGTCATATCCATGTGTGGCTGCTCTAGAGAATGTCATTCCAAAATAAATTTAGATATATCATTATTAACCTGAAAGGGACTTAATGGAAAACATGGACTGTGGCTGGCTAGAGGACTGCTACATCAGCATTGCGTTTCCAGCCTTGATCTCTTTGGAGAACCATTTTCTGGTTTGATTTTCTTTTGGCTACGGTGGGTGTGAAATAAAGTGCTTTGCTTCATACACATTTTGTCGATTTGTTACCTGTCTTTGCAACCAGACTATATATGTATTGAATCTGAAATACTTACTCACCACCACTACCACCACATGCAAGTATTGTCACAAGCTAGTGTGGATGCCCATTACAACTGCAGGAAAACATACACCATTTGAATAGTGAAAAATAAATAGAATGGCTTTAAGGCTAAATGTGATTAGATGGTTTTATGAAGGATAATATATGTGTTTTAATTTGATGACTCACTTATGGAATTCCTTGATATTCCTCCCCCTTTCCCCATTTCTAAGATCTACGTTTATCTTGGGCCTCACACCAAGAGATGGGATGTTGGACTTGGTAGATTTGAGCAAGAGGTTCAGGAATTGTCTGGAGAAAATTGGTGAATGGGTTTTTCTTTTGTTTCTGACATTACTTTTCCCTGCTCATGTAAAACTGGTGAGGAGTACTGAAGAATGGCAAAAAGTAAATATATAAATACTATCATTCCCCCTTCTCAACAGGAGTGAAGTCAGAGAAACAGACTCAGTACCATTCCCATCACCCCCTTGTCTCTCAGGGAAAATTATCTCACTGTACAACGGGTGTAGCTTGGGGACATCCTGCTTTTGCTCACAATATAAGGCATTGGTATATGTCCCTGTAAGCCACAGCTCTGCATCTCTGATGCAAATACCCCAATAACAAGCAATTTACCATCTAACTGTGCAATGCTGAAATCTCATCCTTCTAGACACTTCTGAGGTCATATGTAAGAAACAGAGCAGTAGCATCAGCCACTGGCATTTGGAGGGGATTTGCACAATTCGGGGGCATTTACGCATTTTCACAGGCACGAATTTGCTTAAATTTGGGAAATAGGGAAAAATCTAATTATATCAGTGAGTGGATGGTGGAACGGATGGCAACTGGCAATCTGCAAAACACAGATGCAAAGGATTGTATGAAATCCACACAGCCCCAATCACCTATCACACATATTTCTGAAAAACATATCAAGGGGGCTCGGATCAGCAATGTGACTTTAAGGTGGTGTTTGCTCTCCTATGATTTATGAGTAGCTAAACGTTTGATTGTTAAAATGCACTGCCTGGTACCATGTCACAAAAAGGCTTTTAACATTTTTGTTTTGCTTTGCAAGGTCACTTGTGATGTGGCACAGAGGGCTGTTCAGAAACCTTCACTGAAGGTGCACAAGGCTATCCATGCATGTGACATTCTCCCTGGTTATGCATTATAGCAACAGGGAAGCATTTGAATAACATCTCATTCCTAGGGTTAATTTAGATTCTAAACTATAGGGTGAACATGGAATGCCAGATCAAATTGTGCAGAAATTAATAGAAACAACTGATTCTCATAGGTTGCCTCTCTACGTCTTGCCATTTTCTGTGAAATGAGATATTCTAATTAGAGTTTGTCTTCTAAGAATAACGGCTAAAAACAAGAGAAGCATCAGAGAAGGTCAATTATTTTAGAATAGCTTTTCTATTATAGAGGTTGAGCTTTTAAAGGGCATTTATGTTTGTACATTCAATTAGGAACTGGGAAATGTTTTTCAATTGCTAATGTCACAACTCTAAACTCAAGGGGTCGCCTGCAGAACAGTTCTGATCTTAGCAGCAAGACTAGTGTGATGAAACAATTGGTATATGAAGTGGTTGTTCTTGCTATGGATTTTCCAGTGTGTATGTGTGTGTGTGTGTGTGTGTGTGTGTGTATATAAATATATAAATATGATAGCTTTTCCTATTCAATACTAGAAGAGTGCAATGGAGCCCTTTTTAGAGATAAATTAGGCACACAGACATAGAGTAAGTGTGATTTAAAGTAGCCTTACTGCACTGAGTGCTCTCCAGATTTTTTGGATTACAACTCTTAGCATTCCTAACCATTAAGCATGCTGCCTGGGGCTGATGGGCATTGAAGTGAAAAGCATCTTGAAGTCCAAAGCATTAGGTTGGGGAAGGCTGATCTGAAGAGCTTTAAATTTGTCTGTTTTATTGCTGTCTCTTCCTTTCTTCCCTGTAACTTTTCCCTGACCTGTACAGGCTATTCTAAATAGACCTCTCCATGCAATTGGTCCATTTCACAGCTCTCTCTGCATTCTAGGGATGGGCAGACTCATCCATGTCTGGTTCCGTTGGACACTGTCCAACCTGCTGCCACCGCCCCCTGCTTGTGGTGCTGCGTGAGCTTCTCCACAGCTCAGCGAGTGCCCAATGAGGTTGCGAATCCATCCTCCCTGGTCTGAAGCTTCCATTGTTGTACATGATAGAGGCTTTGGAAATTGTGTATTATCTACCTTGTGTAAATGGCAGCCATAAATTTATTTATTTATTTATTTGATTTCATTTCTCTGGGTGGTTCACAAAAAAGTAAAACCACAAGGTACAGCATAAAATATAATATATGGAAGCTTAAGACCACAATATAAAACAACAATATAAAAGTACAACCAGAATAAAACTGAGCAGCAATGCAAAGATTTAAAAACTAGATTTAAAACACAGATTTAAAAACTAGATTTAAAACACAGATTTAAAATAAAGATTTAAAACAGCAAAGCTAAAAGTCAAGGATGGTAAAAGGCTAAATTCTTGATAAATTAAAAAGCTCTTCACCTTCTGCCAGAAAGAGAACTATTTAGGTGCCAGGCAAATCTCTCTAGGGAGCTCATTCCACAGCCAGGGTGCTGGCTAACCCTGAAGATTATTTTAGGGTCTGGGCAGGTGCATATGGGAGGAGGCATTCCTTCAGATAACTTGGCTCTAAGCTGTTTAGGGCTTTGAATGTTAATACTGGCATTTTGAATCAGGCCCGGACATGGACTGGCAGTCAGTGAAGCTGCAAAAGTACTGGTGTAAGGTAGACTCATTGGCTAATCCCCGTTCACAATCTTGCTGCCCTGTTTTGGACCAGCTGAAGTTTCTGGACCATTTTCAAAGCAGGGCCAAGTATAATGCATTGCAGGAATCCAGACAAGAGGTTATCACAGCATGGATAACTGTAGCTAGGCTATCTCTGTCCAGATAAGAGCATAATTGGTATATCAGCCTATGCTGATAAAAGGTACTCCGTGCCACTGAGTCCACCTGTACCTCAAGTGACAGTTCTGGATCCAAGAGCACCCCCAAACTACAAACCTGAGTGCAACCCCCTCCAGAACAGGTTGGACATCACCTACCCAGGCAGATGAATCACCCATTAATAGTATCTCTGTCTCGTCTGGATTGAGTCTATTTGTTGGCCCTCATCCAGTCCATTACAATGCCCAGGCACTGATTCAAAACAGCCACTGCCTTGCCTTTGCATATTAGGTGAAATGGGCATGATAAATGCCAATAACTTCTAATACACAGGTATTTAAAAACAAAATGCACAAACTTATGCAGAAACAGGACAGAAAAAAAATTAAGACTGAAAAATGGGAACACAAGAGAAACTGAATTTTACAGATTTATCCACCCCTACCCCTGCCACATTGGCTTCTTTTAATTGGAGATGCCAGGGTTTGGGGTATGGTACCTCCTGTATGGGAAGTATGTATTCTGCTACTGTGTCATGGCCTCAATAAGTTTGGAGAAAGTAAGGATGGATGGATTTACCTCCATCCATTCTCACTGTGTGCTTGTTGAACCGACACCTGCCGCAGCTTGCTGGGCTGCCTGCCCCCTTAGTGAGCCACCATTTTGCATAAAAATGGTGGCTCGGGGTTTTCCAACAATGTAATGTTGAGCAAATGGTGGCCATAAAGGAGCCATTCATGTAACATTACAGGCGTAAAGGGGCCAGTTACGCCTCTAATGGTTCAGAATTGGCCCCTTTACAGCTGCCATTTATGCAACAGTACATTCCCAGAAAACCCAGAGCCACCATTTTTATGCAAAATGGTAGCTCGCTAAGAGCTGGATGGCTGCTGGATCCTTGCAGACTGTGTGGCACTGAGCAAACAGGATCCAGTAAGTGGCAGCAGCTTGGCGAATGGGCTTCAAGAAGCTGAGTGGGAGGGAGTCCACTAGACTCCACCCCACTCTTGGAGTCCTGCGACATCCTTAAGGGAAAGATTGTGTAAATGTCAAGACATAAGACAGGTCTAGAAGGCAAACATATTAGACAGTGTCAATATTTTAGAATGCCAAGAAGAACAACCAGGATGATCAGGGGTCGGGAAACAAAGCCCTATGAAGAGAGACTGAAAGAACTGGGCATGTTTAGCCTGGAGAAGAGAAGATTGAGGGGAGACATGATAGCACTCTTCAAATACTTAAAAAGTTGTCACACAGAGGAGGGCCAGGATCTCTTCTCGATCCTCCCAGAGTGCAGGACACGGAATAACGGGATCAAGTTAAAGGAAGCCGGATTCCAGCTGGACATCAGGAAAAACTTTCTGACTGTTAGAGCAGTACGATAATGGAATCAGTTACCTAGGGAGGTTGTGGGCTCTCCCACACTAGAGGCCTTCAAGAGGCAGCTGGACAACCATCTGTCAGGGATGCTTTAGGGTGGATTCCTGCATTGAGCAGGGGGTTGGACTCGATGACCTTGTAGGCCCCTTCCAACTCTGCTATTCTATGATTCTATGATTCTATGATCTAACGATTTGAAAGCAAAATATTGTTGAGTCTTTTCCTAGCTTGGATTGTATTTTGTTGAAGACAAGTACAAACACATCCTAACTCAGTGACACAAACTGCAGTGGAATGAAGAAGGATAAGATAGACAAAGTGAACAGTAAAGCAGCAAAAGGAATTTAGAAAAGGGTGGAGATAGCAGAGACAACTGTCTCTGCTTCTAAGATTGGAAAAACTGGGAGACAGTGAGTCAAAATCTTTTAACAAAAAAGAAAAGAAAAAAAATCACAAACTGATTTGGTGGCAGTGAAGGATGGTGTTTGGGTTGGAGGAATATAAAAGTTAATTGAAATGGTGATAAGACAATTGGAAAGGAGGAGTGGAAATATCAGAATGAGGAAATGCGGTATAAACAATGACCCACGAAAGAAATGGCTCTGAAACTGTATCAAAGAAATTAATAGATTTCAACACGGCGAAAGAGAATTTTTCTTTAAAGAATTGTTTAATCTAAGAACCTATTATAACTACCATTTATATAGAACTGAGAAGACAATGGAGAGACATGTTTCTAAAGTGCATTGTCAATCTAGAGTAGACTAGAAGCCTGAAGCCAGCAAATTGGCTGGTTAGTTCAAATCCATCTGTGAAAGTGGTCTCTAGCTCCAGGCCCTCATTGCCCCCTAAGAGTTGCTGATAGCTCACAAAGCTGGAATGACAGAGAAGATACAAGTGGCATCATTTTCCTTTCATGGAATTCTGAATGGTAAAGCATCCCTGCTAGGGTTTTGACTTCAGACCTAGAATTCCTACATCCCTTTTGCTCTCTGAGCCACAGAATTGAAGTAATCAAATTTCTTCCCTGCCAATAGTGAACTGAGTCTCCAGCTGATAGGCCCTATGTGAGGTTTTGTCTTAATTGTTCCTCATTTCTCCTTGCCTCCTACTTTCCCCAATTCTGTTTTCCCCACACTTTGGAAACCCATTTTGCTGATTTTCAGCCTGCTGCTGATTTTAGCTATTCTCTCTCTTGACCTGTCTTCCATCTCCATGGAATTCAGCCCCTTCTAACCTTAAGCGTGATGAGATCTCTTCAACGTAGATCTCTCTCATTTGACCCATCTTGTCAGTTCCCTGTTTTTTCTGCACCTTTCTTCAAGCCTCCTTATTTTTTTTATCTTCCCCTAAGGGGTTTCTTTCTTAGTCTATTGCCTATTCTGCCACTTCATTCAGCCACCTTTTCTCTGGGCCTTCTGTCCTTTACCTTCCCAACTTGTTAGGACTTCTTTCCAGTCATCAACTGGCCTGACAAATCTAATCCTGTTGCTAAATTTTGTGTGAGATTTCAATCTCTGCCTACCTGACAATGTCACTCACAGAAGCAGGAATTCTGATTGCTTTGTTTCCTGAGATATTGGAATGTTTATTAACATTCCAAGATACCCCACCAACCAACTCAGCTAAACAATGCCAAAAGAGGCATTATTTCAGTGTTTTCCCCGGAAGTTGAAATTAGGAGAGTGTTTGAATTTTCAGGGGGTGGGGATGAGCCCCTTTATCCTGGGCAAATGTGGAATCAGGATGTTTGGTAGTAAAGTAAAAAAAAAAAAAAAAAGGAAAAAATGCTTCAAAATCATGACCATTTCATTAGATTTCACTACTGTTTTAATCATAAGCATATAAATTAGCTACATCTACATAATTCTGCACAACTAGGTTATTCAACTTCTTGAATGTAATGCCTCCATTTTCCCTTGCATCATCAGGAATTTACACTTGCAGGGTTACATGTAAGTTATTGGAGGATCTAATATTTACAGGCCTAGTACTATCTTGTGGATAGGTTTATAGTTTGCACATAGCTCCTGAGATGTCATTCTGTGACATCAACACTATATTTTTTCTTTTATTTCAAGATTTCTTAGTGAAGACTTACAATGTATTTTATTTTACTTTGTTTATTTACTCCATTTTTATTCCTCCCTTCTTTCAAGAAGCTCAGGGCAGTGGACATGAACCTTTCCTTCTTTTATCTTCACAGCAGCCTTGTGAGGTAGGTTAGACTAAAGCCTTAGCTAGACCTAAGGTTTATCCCAGGATCGTCCTGGAGTCATCCCTGTTCATGTAAATGACACACAGGGGATCCCAGGAGCAGGCAGGGACGACCCTGGGATGATCCCGTGATAAACCTTAGGTCTAGCTAAGGCCTCAGAGAGTGACTTTGTGGCTGAGTAGGGAGTTTAGCTGGATCCCTCTGACACTAATCTGACACTCTTACAACTATACCATGCTGTACCATAGACATTCTTTTAATCAAAGTTACTAAGCAGTTAAACGTGTTGACTAGATGAGAAACTGAGGCCTTAGCTAGACCAGCTAGACCCTGGGATCGTCCCTGTGCGTCCACATGACGGATCCCGGGATCAGAGAGGGATCATCAGGGAGGGATCATCCCTCCCAGGCCCTGGGATACAGCCCTACACTTTGGGCCCGCTTTTTCTGCAGTCATCGTTTCCGCGGGTTTACCCGGTTCCACGCGATTACTCGTGCAGAGCCGGGAGAAGCACTGCGCCCATAGGGGTAGGGTGGGGTGGGGGAGCGGGGTAATGACTTAATTTTTTTAAAAAACCTTACTTTTGTGCACGAGTGTTCATGCATTCCATCATCTTTAAAAATAAAAAAGTGGCGGGTGCGACGCCTCTCTTCCGGACGTCGCCGCGCCTTATGTGTAAATGAGGGCGAGATCTCATGTTAATCGCAATGCGAGATCACCCCTCCTCCATCCAGGATTATCCGGTAGGTCTAGCTAAGGCCTGAGTCTCATGGTCAGTGTCAATCTGTGGTTGGTCAAGTAGTCAGTGTCAATCTGTGGTTGGTCAAGTAGTAATGAGTAGTGATGGATAAACGTCTCTCAGCTTGATTTAGAACCAGCTTAGTTTGTGCAAGCTAAACAAATAACCTTTGACAATGATAAGCTGATGTATTGCAATCACAGAAATCGTTCCTAATAACTGTGAGGATAGATCAGATGCAGATAACATGTCATTTTGAATGACTGAACTAGCCTTACATTACATGAAATTCTTTTTCTGATATCCAAACTATATGAATTTAGGATATCTAAACAGAAAAAAGGAATAGAAAAAGAAAGCTTAAAGGCCATTGCTTTGCCTCATTCCATACTCTCTTATTACCAAAACAAAATGCCTTCAAAGATCATGGAATCATTTTGTTTTATTTACATGTAAATATGGCTTGTTATGACCTTCTGCCTAAACAATAATTTGAAACTGAATTGATTATTCAATGGAGAGTCAATGTGGTGTAGTGGTTAGAGTGTTGGGGTGGGACTCTGGGGATTCAGGTTCTAGTCCCCACTCGGTCATGAAGCTCACTGGGTGACTTTGGGCCAGTCACTGACTCTAAGCCTGACCTACAGGATATGTTGTGAGGTCAAAATGGAGGGGAAGAGGGCCATGTTAAATGGAAAGGAAGAGGACCAAAGGTGGGACAAAATAACAGCAGCAACAACAACAACAACAACAACAACAGGAAAGCATTTTTACAAAGTGTTTGTTCTTCACATAAGTAGCTGCTTGGCCACTGTTGGAACAGAATGCCAAACACAGTAGGCCTTTGGTTTGATCCAGCACAGCTCTTCTTATGTACCCCCCCCCCCCATTATGCAGAACAGTTTCATAAGAAATTGATGGGATTTCTGTAGGAATAATGGCTTCAAGTTCCAGGCTTACATTCCCCAGACCATTTACTTTTCGTATGCCATGCCCCGGAACTGTGCTATCAGCCTTGTGCTTCAGGTCTCTGAACAAAAATCTCAACATGATCTTTCAGTCTAAAGCTGTAGTAATACTGTAGCTTTTGTTTCATATTCCTAGCATGATATCCACATGGAAATCCCATCTTCGCAGTGTCACGGATCCTCATCCCTCTCGTTCAGGCACCAAATCTTTATTGATCCAGTTGCCACAATGCTCTCAGCTGAAAAGTTGTAAGCTTTATTGGCACAGCAAGCTGTACAAGGGTTGCTGAAGTGTGAAGAGAGGAAGAGGAGCCCTCAGTAAACCGTCAGTAAACTTCCAGAGGTCAAATATCCCTCTGCCTAAAAGAGACTTATAGACTGTGTTTGGAGATATTTTCTTGGTCTAGAGTGGAAGGAATTTTCTGTGCTGCATATGCACTCTTCTTTCTCATGCTAATGGCAGCGGAAGCCCTTCATTTATTATACATTGTCAGGATGGTAAGAAAAAAAGCCTTCAGCAAAGTGAAAAAGTCTCACTTAGAGCGCTCTCGGTGTTCAGAGTTTATAAATCTGATTCTTCCAGGTCTGGGAGAGAATACATTGTATTTCAGATAAGATGCATTGCTTACTCGTTCCAGACCTTCTAGCAGCCTGTATAGTGAATGGATGAAAGCTATGGATGGATGAAAACATCCATTTCAATTTCTCCCTGTGTTGGATTGTTACGAACTTAAGTTTGATCCCAAATGTTGAGAGTTTTTGAAAAGAAAAGTTTGCATGAAAATTCATCCAGATTTTTGTGCATATTTGCATGCAATTTCCTAATATAATGCATTTTTGTATGTTTTTCTCCCACTAATATACAGGTGGTTTGCGTGTGTGTGTGTGTGTGTGTGTGTGTGTGTGTGTGTGTTCAGTTTCCCCTAAAATACACATGTTATATGCTTTTTTCTGTAAAAAAAATATTATTGGAGAACTCTATTGCAAAATTCAGAAGAGCGAAAATTTTGAAGGACAAATGAGATTGGTTTGAATGTGCAAAGTTAGGTATGTCTGCATCAAAACGCAAACCACAAGAATTTCTCCCCATCCCTAATTATACATACTGTGAGGCCAGAGCTCCATATTGTTGGGCAGCTAACTCAGGCATCACAGCTCTCCACTCAATAGTGGCTGGCAATCCACATGGTGAGTAGCTTTCACATGTACTGGGCACTGTATAGAGCCCCTGCCACACGGATTCATTTCCTGTGGTTTAGATAGGGCGACTCTAATGTAAGAACTTTCTTCTTCATCCAAGCATTTGTGGATGGAAAGGCATGTGCAACCCCTTGCATATTTTCATGTAAAGTAGCAGGGGCATGCCTAATATTTAGTTCAGTTGTGATAGTGTTGGCCTGGAAGTCGGGAGATCTGGGTTCTAGTCCTCACTCAGCCATGGAAACTCACTGGGTGACTTTGAGTCAGTCACAGACTCTCAGTGCAATGAACCTCACCGGCTTGTTGTTGTGAGGATAACATGGAGAGGAGGAGGAATCTGTATGCTGCCTTGGGTTCCTTGGAGGAAAAAAGACAGGATATAAATGTAATAAAAACAAATAAATATAAATTAAGTGAGTAAGTAATACCTGCTGAAACTATTGGCAGGTCTCTATATACTGCAGGGTCGTAATTTCGTGTTTTATGAGCAGAATGTATGGGGAGAAGGCATAGTTCAGTGGAAGAGCATCTGCTTTGGATGCAGACGGTCCCAGGTTCAATCCCCAGCATCTCTAGGTAGGGCTAGGATAGAATTCTGCCTTGAAACTCCGAAGAGCTGCTTCCAGTCAGTCGGGGCCACTGCTACCATTAGGCAGAGTGAGGAGGTTGCCTCAGGCAGCAGATGCTGGGAAATGGCAGCGAGATGTAAAAGGAGAGTTGTGTGCCACACGGCCTGCCCTGCACTCCCTAAGTTAGCCTACTGCCTACAGGTATGGTGATGGATGCTGCCTCATTGCCTGCACTGAAGAAAGTCAGGGTTTTTGTATATAAAATGCCAGGGGGCGCCATCTTGTTATGGCGCAGCTAAATGTCTTGGGCCAGCCCTGCAGTCAGTGTTGACAATAATGGCTAGATGGACCAGTGTTCTGACTTTGTATAATGCAGCTTCCTGTGCTTCTTCTAACTTATTCAAACACCTGCATGCACAGAAGATGTTCCCTTTAATGTAGTCTTGTTAAAGGGAACCTGAAGAAATATTTTCCCATGGATATAGCCTTTCCAAACATTTGGGATGACATGTTTTTCAAATACCCCAGGAATGATCTATAGTCTAAACACATGTTATTTAACCGGAATGTCAAGTAGCAACAACCTATATTAAGCTTTCCAAATGGCAGTATTTACTGCTTAAGAGCTGCATAAATACACACGGAAAGGTCATATTTGTTGAACGTTAACTATGAGCACCAAACGTGTGTGGAATACAAGCTTTGGATCTTGTTGCTGTGGGTGTCTTGCAACATGAAAGAATTGGTTGCGGCTGGAGATGTTATTTTTCCTGGACCAACTTACTGTTGGAAATGCAAAAACATGGTGAGCAAATGTTGAAGCTCCGCACAGCTCTTCTTCAGAAAAATACAAACGGAGCCCATTGAAAATAACAAAATGTGAACTGTGCTTGCATAGGCCAGAGCAAGACACATGCAGGTTGAAAGGTTGCAATGTTGCATTTCCATCCACAAACTCATTTTTAACAAGGCGTCGTCTTGGCCTAGTATATGGGAACTCTGAATTCAAGGCACATGTCTGTGGTTCTTTGACCTGCTGCTTCAGGAACCTCAATATATTAGCTCTACTGCTTGATCGGGAAATAAAACCTGCAACAGAACCAGCATGGTGAATTGATTAGAGTGTCAGAAGAGCGTGTCAGAAATTAGGAGTGCAGAGACCTAGGTTCAAATCCTCACTTAGCTATGACCGTCATTGGGCGAGTGTATGGGGAAACCCTGGAAGATAGATTTATACCGAGGAGGATTAGTGGCCTGCCACAGTGGTTCTGCCATGCAATCCTGAATGGGAGCACTTTTTCTTCCCTTTGCAAAAGTCCCGGTTTGATTTGCTGAGTCACGCACCTTGGATGTTTGCTTGGCTAAGTGTCTGTTATCTGTTAAAGGCAGCTGGAATATCTAAGGGAGGAACCCAGCCTAATAAATTCCACAAAGTTAACGGTCTTGAAGTGGTGTGGGTCCGACCACATGACCTACCCTGGTGTGTGGGTACTACCTATAAAGCATCCGGGTTTAGGTGCACAGGGTGGAAGCCTCAGCACAGACCTGCAGCCTGAGATGCCATTTCCTTTAGTGGCTACACAGGGGTTCCTTCCGCTGCTTTCTCTCCGGGGCTCCCAGCAGCTGAAAGGAGGAGGTTGTTTTGTTTGACTTGGTAAGCAGGTATATCTACTTTCTGTTTTGTATGATTTACTAGCTGTAAATAAATCTTGGAGCTTTGTAACCACTATGGGTGTCTATTTTATTGCTTCTGAATCCAGATAAGAACCGTTTTTGCCAGTTGGCAAGACAGCGAGTTTGGACCAGTCACTCTTTCTAAACTTAACCTACCTCACAGGGTTGTTGTGAAAATAATATGGTATTGCCACTGCTGAGCAAGAATGATGTACATGCCCCTGGGCTCCTTGAAAAAAATACAAGATATAAAGGTGGTAATGATAAAGTTACAGTTGCTGTAACTGCTACTAAAACTTCTATAATCTTGAAGATCCACCAGTTACAGACTTTCAAAAACTGAATTCCATAGGGCCCTCCCTTCCAATTGCCGTCTCATCATTTTTAATGACGAAAACACATTATTTAAAATGTTTGCTACCGGATGAGCATGACCTGCACTTAAACTTGGGCTGTAACTAGACCTAAGGTTTATCCCAGGATTGTCCTGGGGTCAAACCTGTTCATCTAAGTGCCACACAGGGCATCCAGTGCTCAGGCAGGGACGAACTCGGGATAATCCTGGGATAAATCTTAGGTCTAGCTATGGCCTTGGTTAGAAGAAAGGTAGATGGCAGATGGTCCCCTTTGGAGAAGATGGGTTACTCATGACCCAATGATGCCAGTCATGCTGGCAAAGGATGCTGAGTTATTGGTACTTTCAGTGCTGAGAGCTGGTGGATCCTGTTACTTTCCAGAATGCTTTCTGCAATTTCTCAGTTGGTACTACCTGTAACTCTCTCACTACCCTAGTAGACTTTTGGAGTGGGCAATTCACTGGCTGATTGGCAAAGTCGTTCCAAAGCACCTCCTCTCCTGCTGGTTCAGCTCCTTTGCATAAGGAGGAACTGCAGGAATGAAGCACCTGCTGCAGTGCCCAGGTAAGCTGCTACTACTGTATACAGCTCCAGTTGGGCCCAAACAATCGACTTGAAGCAGGCAGTGGTTCAGCTAGGACTGTCCGTGGGGCCAAAGTTCAGGGCTCTGGAACCAGTGGAGACTGATGGCTCTGATTTTGGTGGGGCTATGAATCCATTCTGGGTTTCAGCCAGAACTCTAAAGGACCTATCCAACATGCTGAGGCTAATCCTCAAAATGGATTCAGCACCTTGGATACCTCCTTTAGAGTTCTGGCTGGTTCTGACTGAAACCCAGAATGGATTCACATTTCACAGCCCCACTGAAATCGAAGCCACCAACCTCCACTGCCTAGCCACCACATACCCCCATTACAACCCAGGGAGTGGCAGGTGATGAGTGCATCCGGACAGCAGATACCTAGTAACCAGGAGCAGGCCCAGCCGAAGACATTTTGCCAACTGAAGCAGAACAGCAAATTGACTCCCAATCAAGGCACATAGTACCCCAAGCTGGTCAAATTATTTTGCCACCTCAGGCAGAAAATCCCGCAAGCCCCTCTTCCTGGGAGCAAAAAATAAAATCAACAATAATACATGAAACGGCTAAGACTTTGCTGCCCTCTTGGGACACATAAAGTCCTAGCTTGGAAAAAACGAGTCAAGATGGTGAAAGAGCTGGCGTGGGTAAAGAGAGAGCGACATGAAGGCAGTGAATGAGTCTGCGAGCGGCTCTGACCTGGGCTTCAGTCCCATACTTGGCAGGAGGAAAGGAATATTGTCCTAGTTTTGAAATTTTGAAATGCATGACTGGGGGAAGTACTTGACAGCTTATCTGAGGTTTTGGAACTTGTGTGCCCTAAGCAATGTGTTTGGAATATGTAAGACTTCTTCAACTCACAAAGGCCAAAACATTCCATGGTGACATTACAGTGAGTGACGGAGAATGCCACCCACTGCATACAACCCGGTATACAGAATTATTGAAAAAATTCAAGAGGGAAATCAACATTTCAGTGGTCCTTTGATGCCAGTTTCAGTAATAGGTCTAATCTGTATCACGCTTCTTCTGCCAGTTTCATAGCAGCCCTACTTAAATTCACAAAACGAAAGCCTCCAAGAAATTGCATTAGAGATTTTCTTCTTGAATTCCTTCTCCAGGTACATAAAGCACTGAATATCGCAGGAGGAAAGTGGTCTTCCATTGTTTAGAGGTGGCTGCGTATAGAACAAAGGGTTGCTTTTGAAATGCAGGTCTGTAGCCACTGTTTTATGAGCACCTCCTTATTAGGTGTTTTGTACTTGGGCACAGTGACCCAAGTTCAAAACACATGCGTCACTCATCAATTATGGAAGGCACCCACGTCTGTCAATGGCAGCTTTTGCCTTTAAAATATTCGCAACCGAGAAGAATATGGGCCCTGCTCATCTGTTTCCTCAAAGGAGGAAACAGAATTAAACAGAATTTAATGCTTCATGTGTATGCATTTGTACATGAACATTTGTACAAAGTATCTCACAAGAAGCAGTCCTATGTTGTTAAGACTACATCCAACTAGATTGCACGTATTCATGTCATGTCAGCCCAACATTTTGCTGCCTAGAGGGGAACTCAATATGATGTTCCCCCTTTAGGTCTTTAAAAAGTCTTCCTGTGCCACCAGACATCAATTCTTGCCTTGATTAACCCACCACCACCACTATCACCACTGGTTGCTGCCAGAAGCCTGTCCTTCATTTATGTGCCAATAGGGGATTCCCAGTCCCATGTTTGGCAAAATCATGCAAAACTGGGCCACACTGTTGATGGGCAGGAGATGATGCTTAACCCCTTTCCCCACCCACTGCTTTCTCTCTGTAGCCACTTCCCCAGCTGCTTTCCCTCACTGATTGAGTTTCTTTGGGAGGTGACAAACAGTAGCTGAGGCAGGGGTTCTGGAAGAAAATGGACGATAGGGCAATTGGTTGAATAGGATGCGTTTGCTTCCTCTGAGGGACAATCTTAACTATTTTTTCAGATCATCTGAATCTGGCTGCTGATTTCTGATGGGGCACTGGCCACGCTCTGAGATGTAGGGAGGTAAAGAGCATCATCATTCAGATACTGCAAGTTGTAGAGTTTACAGCCCATTTCCACACGGGGATATACAGTAAAGGGACGTAGCCCCAAGGTTGAGTGTGAATCTCTTTCAGGAAGTCCAAAATGAGAAAAGGACCTTAGCTCACAAAGTAATTTGTGCCTGCTTTGTTTATTGCAAGCCTTTCGAGTTTCCTAACCACACCGATGCCAATATACAGATAGCTTATAAATAATGTGCTGTATTTGTTTCACTGTATTTGAAGGAACAGCAGCAGATATCCTTGAGTTGTCTCCCATCTATATCTGAACTTGGCCTGTCAAAGGAAGTCACTTGGTCAAGGTTATTGCCCATGATAAAATCTACCAAGATTTATCAGGCTACCCATTGCAATTTTTCTTCCACAACTGAATGCAGTATTATTGCACATGTGGTTGAGCTTTCCAGATATTTTGATAGCTTTCAATCAGATACTTATCTCTTGGAAACAAAAGTTATTTTAAAAATAATAATAACAGAACCATTCATTTCTAGTTTGGCTGGAGGCTGGAGACCTCATATCAGTAGTAATACATATATTGGCATTATTTTTTTACTCAGTTTCATCACCTTACTTGACTTTAATTGGCAGTAAGTTAGACTGTGCCTTTGCCTAATACAAGGTTATCCTGATCTAGTCTGATTCCCCCACTCCCACCTCATACACATCTACATCAGTGAGTTAGGGGTCCTTTGAATGGACAATTTACATTGCTGAAGGTGTCATTTTTGGCACGTGATTTGTGATATGAAAGTACATTCTCATATTTAAAGTGGATTTTATATTCCCTCTTGAACAATGATCACAATAGCTCATATCTTTTCATGACCAATCCCCATGGTTTATCAGAGTTTCCCTGATAAACTCATACTTCCATGATTAAATGTGCCAATCTTTACAAGTTGCCACGTGGCTCTTTTTCATTTTCGTCACAAACAGCCACCATTCCTATTCACACAATATGCCATGTACAAGGAATGGATGGAAGGTCAGGATTGTGCTTCAGCCTCTGTCCTTCATTTATGTGCATTGATGAATAGACTGTGTGCATGTGAACCATTTACACATACAGTAGGCTCATCATGGCCATTGGAGAGCCTGCTTGTTGTGGCAGAGACATGTGCTTGCACACATATATGTCTCACAGAGCTTTCATGCATATAGTCTGTACATGCTTAGGGCCTGTACACAATGTCTATTGAATCAATGAAGGGCAGGGCAGGGCAAGCAGGGACCATCCCATCTCCATCGCTGCATTCAATATACATCCAGCATATTGTGTGAAGCCGACTTAACTCTTTTGGATTTTCACCATAAGGTTCTGTCTCGCACACTTTTCAGATTGTGACAGAGATACTTTTTCAGTAGTTCTGCCTCATATGGCTGTAGTCTCTGTGTGAATATGACAAACACATGGGTGGGGCTAATCACATGGTGCTTTCCTGCCTAAATCCCTGGTGAGATGATGGTGTAGTCATGCTTTGGTTCAGGCCTTGATTAGATGTCTTCTGGGTGCTAGGTTTTCAGAAATTGCAGCTTTAAGCGTTCATCTCTCATGTTCTTTCATTCATTGGTGAGTCCTCATAAACTCTAGCGGTCAAAGAACTGGTCCATAACACCAGGGCAGGACAGTTCTACAATACAATTTTTTAAATGTGATTACTTATTTATTTTAAAATATTTCTATACTGCCTGTAATGTATAACACATCCAGGTGCTGTACAATCATAAAAATACAAATATACATTATGACTAAAACAATCAACCCTAACTATAACCAGTGGCCATGAATTAAGGATTCAAAGGACAGGTGTCATAAGTCAATTAATGGCAAGGCAAATAAAATGTATCCAATGTGTGCCTAAACTGCAACAGAGTTGCGGTATGATTGATTTCTCGGGGACGGTATCCCAGAGAGTTGGCATCACCACAGAAAAGGCCCTTTTCCTGTGGCTGTCGCCATCTGGATATCTGCAGGGTGTGGCACAACCAGGAGGGCCTATAATAATGATTGCAGCATCTGGGCAGGTCGGTATTGGAGAAGGCGTTCTCTGAGGTATCTTGGAACCCAGCTGTTTAGAGCCTTATAGGTTAATACCAAAACCTTAAACCTGGCCCAGTAGCAAATTAGCAGTCAGTGCAGTTCTTTCAAAAATGGTTTTTATATGGCAGTGGCTAGGCGCATCACGCAAGCCTGCCCCTGCATTCTGCACTAGCTACAGCTTTCCAGAACATGCACATAGAGCACATTACAGTAGCTTAGGGAGTTATGAGAAATTCATTTCAGTTTGATCAGGGCTTACCCAGTTTGCACTTTCCAGGCCAATTTTAAGGTAGATCATTGAGGAATCACATATAGCACCCCTGAACCATGAAAAAGGACGGAAGAGCCCAATTCATAATGCACGTTTGAGGGAAAGTAAAGTTAACTCACAGCTCCTTCCCTTTGGAAGAGTAGTGTTGTGTTCTCTCATTGTCCTTCTCTCTTGCTCTTTCCTTTCCTGTCTGCCTAATTTACCAAGAAGCTACCTGTGCTGCCTCAAGAGAAGTGTCATTTACATTTTGCCCTTAACCTAATTTGGCTTTTTATTTATCTATCTTCCTTAATTACAAAGAGCAGTAAGCTCCCCCTCTCACACTTTCTAGCTCCTTCTGATCCATCAGAGCATTTTCCTTCTCTATCACTTTAACCCAGTAATTGGTGGCTTAGCTTTTTAATGTCGCACAGGTATTTCACCCATCTATCCGTAATGAAGCATATCATCTAGTACTATACACTCTACTATGTTGTGTATTTGCTTACTTTCCTTGCTGGGGGCCTTTGTTTTCCATGGCACGCAGCAAGTCTACCTTAAAGATTCAAAAACTTCTCTCTTGTGTATACTTGTGTAGTGATATATGTGTGTATAATAGAGATGGATAAATCCATCAATTTCCATTATCTCAGGTTTCATTTTTCCAAACTTATATTCAGTTCATTCTGAACTTTGAGAATTTTTTTAAGTTCTCATCAGCAGTTGTACTCATTTTTGTGTGCGTGTCTCCTAATCCATACACTTTTGTACATGATTTGCAACTATACACATTTTTGCAAGCAATTTTCCTATGATAATATATTTTGAATGTTATTTTCACCAATACACACATTTTTGTGTGCCACTAATAAACACATTTTTGAGTGCCACTAATAAATACATTTCCCTAATATACACTATTTGTACACATCTTTTTTATTATTATTAGAGAACTCCATTGCAAAATTCAGAAAAGTGCAGATTTAGAAGGATAGCTGAGTTTCGGTTCGTGTATTGGTTCAAAAGCGTGAAATTAGGTAAGTTCATTGAACCAATTTTTCTCCCCTCTCTAGTGCACACAAAGGAGATATCTGTGACCGATGCCCCTGGAGGGGGCGATGAAGGAGAAGTAAGGTCAAGAGACAGGCAACCATTGTCAAAGGGTTTGGAATATTGGGAAAGTGACAACTGATCTGTACAGTCTGTGAAGTTAAACTATGGGGGCAGGGGAGAGAGAGAGAGAGGTAGGTAGGTAGGTAGGAGAGGGGTGTGAAGATGATGAGGGCAAAAGGAAAATGTCAATGTGGACTGGATCCTTGAGAGTGGATTTATTGAGGTGGGAATTGTGATCCAGTATTTTAAAAAAATTGTGCCAAGGAGTCATGGGGGAGGCTGGTGATTCCCAGTTTGGTGTGAATCCATTCTGGGTCTCAGTCAGAACCAGCCGGAACCCTATAGGAGCTATCCAAGGTGTGGCTGCTGGACGTGGCTGAGCAGCCACATGGAGAGCAGGGTCCCTGAGGATGGATGTGGGGGAGTCCATTGGACTCCTTGACCCAGTGGGGCACTTACAACATCCCTACTTACAGCAATGTTGAGATGGATAGCAGAGTCTGGTCTAGAGACTGGGTAGTACAACCTAAGTTGCAAGGCAGTATGGAGCAGGGAAACTGGCATCCTGCAATGCAGAGGACCTGCACAGAAGAGAATGGCAGTGAGAAGCCGGGAAAGCAGCACCTTAAAACATTGAGCATCAACATGGGAGTCTCAGTTCATCATGGCAAGGGGCAAAACCCCTCAGGACTAATTGGGACTCACTTCCTATGTTGAACAAGTGGCTAGGATATTGTACAGAAAACATATATGATGAAGGGGAAACTCTCTCTCTCTCTCTCTCTCTCTCTCTCTCTCTCTCTCTCTCTCTGTCTAAACCACAAGTGGTTATTTCAGTTTCAACAGCTCATCTCAGATCACTACACAACTGGACTGTTGCTTGCACTGGGAACAGGATGGAGGGTTAATACAGTCAAAGCAATTTTTGCTGCTTGTTTAGTTCTTTATTTATTAATTATTTTTATCCTGCTTTTCAGGCCAAAAAGACTCCTGGAGTGGCTTATGTGCAGTTGTTAAAACAAAGCAGTCCCTGGCCACAGAATTATGAACTAAAAAGACACAACATGCAAAGCAAAAGACATGGGAAGGGGCGAGGAGGGAAAAAGTTACCTGTTGGCAAGGCTGGTGGATTGGCCCTGCTTCCCCCCTCATCTTCCTTTGGTACAGCCCACTGGAGGAATGGCTGCTGTTGATAGCTGAGGGGGGAGGAGCCTTCAAAGGGGAGGTCTTTCACATCCTTGAGGACTGGAGTGGTTGAGTCTGTTATATAAGTCTCATTATACTGTTTACTTTATGCAGAGATCAGACTGAAATTATAGCCCGACTTAAGAAAATCTTCGAAGGAGAAAATTGGATGTTTTCCTTCTGCAAATTACATAGACTGAGGTTTTGTTAAAAAACAAACCATAATAAACTGAGAATGTAAATGAGAAGACGTTGGGTCAAATGCTGATTTAATTGTTTAAAATTTGTTTTTAGTTGTATTTATGTTTTATGACTGTAATAAACATTTGAGCAGTCAAAGCAAACATTCATACTTCCTTATTGTGTGATATTTCACAACTTTGACCTTGGGAAAGTGCCAGGGATGACAAAGGCAGAGTTTGAATATGACACCCTTTAAACTGACATTCAGAAGCAGAGCACATGGGCCGGTTAACTGCTCAGAATGGGGAATGGGCTCTTTTTGATAGGGTGGCCATTTGTTCTCCTTGACACAGGACAGTCCTCTATTTGAAGGGCTGCCAGAGGAACTTTTCTTTTCCATTTGAAAGTTTCCTCTATTATAATGTGTGCCCAGTTCAATTCCAGTGTTAAGACAGAGAACCGTAAGAACTATTGACTATCAGCATTTAACACCTGAACAAGCAGGTAAGCAGGTCACCTGGTAGGGCTTCCACATGATAGTGAGATGTACTCTATCACATTTCAATTAAAAATATAATACATATTTCTAAATTTGCACCTATTCATATAAATTAGCATGTGCACATTTTATGCATATCACTGTGCTCTTTTGCTCGCTCTCTCTTTTTGATGGGCACCCTAGTTACTGCTTTGAACCTTGAGACCTGAGGTCAACAGAACATGATTGAAGTGGACCACTGTCATGAAATTAGGGATGTCAGCAGAGAAATCCACAATGGAACCAAATGATTTAGGATTTTTATGAATCCAACCTGAATCTACAGCACACTGGCTTTCCCCCTGTCGAGTGGAATATACAGACTTGCGAACCACTTTCCTAACTTTCAGGATTTTTTCATGAATTTTGTTATAGGAAAATAAAGGGAAAACCCCCCCAGCCCAAAACGCACATTTTCTCCATAGGCTAAACCATGAAATTGCACATTTTGGGGGAAATTTGTGCACATACGAATTTCCACAAATCAACTTTTGTACAAATTCACATTTGCAGACATTCAGAAACTGCAAAAAACAAAACCACCCCGATTCTGTCAATGGGCAGATGACAGAATGAAAGCCATGTAGCAATCTGCAAAATACACAGACGAAACGGATTTTGCATAATCGGTACATCCCTACATGAAATGCTTGGGCTGTAGAACTGGGGATCTCAAGCTTGGTCAAAGTTGCCACAGGCCTGCATTCCCATCCCTAGGACCAGGGTGAAAAGGTTCTGACTCTATTTTTGCTCTGCTTGCTTACCTGTTCTTGCCCATAATCTGCTGCACAGACCCAAATAAAGGCTGACTTCCAATTACGTGTCCATGCCTTCCCTCTGGCTTCTCACACGAGCTCTCTTATTTGCAACAATGCTAAAGAAATCATCGGGACGGCTTCATGCCTAGTTAATTTCCCAAACTCCCCAGTTCATCTTTGGAAACAGCATGATGAAGATGGCAAAAGCAGTAATCTGCTGAGCACAGCTGCTGGTGCAGTTTCAAAGATGACATATTGGACCAAACCCAGGTAGGCCCAAGTTCAAAAAACTGCTCACCATAAGCTCTCTGGACGGCTTTGGGCAACTTATTCCCTCAGCCTCACAGTTCCTCATATGAGAAACGGGGCTGTAAACGGCCCAGCAACTCCCGTGTTTGTGGTGTGACAAGGAAGAGGAGAACGACCATCAGGCCATTTGCACACTAAGCAGAGCTAAGGGTGTGATTAATAGGAGCAGCCGTAAAGACTAGCTGAGCTCAGTCTGCCTTTCTACTAATCTGACCTTGTTGATATGACAGGGAAAAACTATATTTGTAAAGTAAATTTGAAACCCTCTCTTCTTCCAGAACGATAAAAATGCCTATCAAAGAGGCTAAAATATCAAAGGCAATAAAAGTGTTTAAATTCCAATAAAGCTCCAGGTGAAGATAGTTTCCCCATTGAGCTTTATAAATGCTTTCAAGCTCAATTGATTCCAATTCTTTTTCTTCAAAGGATATTTAGAGATGCTGTGAAGAACGCTGCCTTTTACCTCTCTGGAAATGAAGCTGTTTTCTGCCACCCCTGAGGTGCCCAAGTTGTTGAGCCTGGCAACATTTCACCTCTCCCTTTTGCTGAGTTTATTCCTTTCAGTAGGAGTGCACCAGGGCTCCCTGTCTGAGGATACTTCTCAGTAGGGCTGTGCACGGACCCCCGATCCGCTCCGGATCTCAATCCACAATTTCTGAATTGGGTCTGCTCCACTCCGCATCAATCTGCCTATGGTCCACTCTGCTCCACTGCGGAGCTCCTGGTCCGAATCGGAGCTCCGTGTGTTCCCCCCATAGACTTGCATTGAAATTCAAACACCTATAACATTTTACTGTTAATGTTACAAACCTCAAAATCAGCACCATGAGAGCTTATCCATGTATCCACATTCATGCCATGCTCCAAGCAAATCTGAGCATGCCTTGATTTTTTGTGATTTTTTTCGTTTTAAGCATTAACACCCCTTTCGAGAACTCCATCAGTTTTCATGTTACAAACCTCAAAATTGGCACCATGAGAGCTTATCCATGTATCCACCTTCATGCCCAGTTGTAAGCAAATCTGCACCGCCACTGATTTTTGGGGAATTTTTAAAAATCCATTTTCAGAAATGCTAATAGCTCCGACATCTTTCCATACCTGCCCATCAGGATCCATTGCAAAGCGCTTGCCCATAGCAATCAATAGTACAGATGATTTGGGGGAATAAAGATTTTTTTCTAAATAAGGATCTTCATCTCAGGTGAAACACTTTAAAAATGCACACACACACCAAGAAATCCTAAACAGGGTGAGCGCGCAATGCAGCTGCCTTTGATCACAAGGAAGGATACCCTGAGTCAAAGGTAGCCATGCACAAACCATCCCTGTGGGGTGGGCACAGAGGAGGACATGCAGCATCCCCCTGTAGCACTGGGAGCAAGCATGCTAGAGTCTTATGGGGTTGAACCACAAAACCCATCATCTATTACATCTCCCAGGCACCAGGAGGGCAGAGAGGCAGGCAGAGATGTACGACTATGCCATAGTTTTGTAAACCACCCAGAGAGCTTCAGCTATTGGGTGGTATAGAAATGCAATAAATAAATAAATAAATAAATAAATGGGGAAGTCCCAGCAGATACCCCACAATAACAGCACCCAGGCAGAGGCAGGCAGGCAGGCAGGCATGCAGCAGACATTTCTGGGAGCACAAGTAAGTGAGCTAAGGATTGCTTCAAACTGTCCCTGTGGGAACAGCACAGACAGATGCCTTTTCTTTTGCATCCCATAACTAATAGGGGGCTAGGAGGATAAGAGTAAAGCTTTGTGATCCTTGCTTCAGAGTTGATTAACTGCACTGTGATCACAGCCATTATTAAACAACAACAACAACAATAATGTTAATAATAGCAGTACTAATATTATTAATAATATTAATAATAATAATGACAACAACAATAAGAAGTTGAACCACATTGAAAGCCTGCCTGACTTCACTGAAGACGGAAAGCCAGGAGAGCTTGGGCTATGGGGTGGTATATAAATGTAATAAATAAATAAATAAACAAACACAGGAGGGGTGAACTTAAAAGCAGCAGTGTTGCTGAATCACAACAACAAGAAGAATTTAAAAAAGAGAGGCTATGTCTGTCTTTTACCAGTAGAGGAAAGTGGACATGCCCAGGGGGAGGGGAACTGTTGTGCCAATTTGACTGGTCCTGTCTAGGTACCAGTCTTTCAGAAGCTACCACACACTTCAACTCATGACAGGCATAGCTTCCTCCACTGGCTAACCTTTGGAGGGTTCTAATGACCCAAGGCAGGGCAGTGTGCACTGGGCACGTCCACATGCCCTATGGACATCATCCCCTTGCACCACATCTACTCAGTTGTTCACCAAGGTTAGGGTGGGTAGCAGTGCTGTGTTTCCTATCTGTTATTTATTTACTTAGTAGTATATGAATTAAGGTTGTGTTTGTGTGTTCGGTGGGGCTACTGTTTCAAAAAACACTGGGAAAAGTTCGTTCAGACAAAGAGAGAAAGTTACCCAGTATCCCCAGTTACTAAGTATCCCGTTTTGCTTATTCCCCCCCCCCCCAATATTGGGATTGGAGGATGCTTCATCAGGTGATCACTATTGGGAGTTGAATCTGCCTCTCATCACTTCAAAAAAATGTTACCCCCTCCTGCTTTTAGCCATTCTAAACAGATTAATAGCAAGCAAACCGCATGACGAAAAGGTCTGAACATCTCCACAAATGATCCCCAACCACCACTCTCAAAGCACAGTAAGTTTCAGGGATGTTGGTTTCAAAACAAAAAAGTTATACGCTAATCTTTTCTGCAATGCAATCCTATGGGAAAAATTATCCAAAATGGTGGGCAGATCGATCAGCGGAAAGCGGATCAATCCGCTTGCAGTTGCTTCTCTTCGCTATTCTTCGATAGCTACCTGACTCGCTTCTCCTCTGCTTTTAACGGAGGCGAAGCACCCCGCTCTGCTATCACTTCTAAGAACCGAAGAGAAGCGGAGCACAGCCCTACTTTTCAGACACTTCCCTAATAAAAGCATTACACACACACACACGTATATATCATGTGAACCTTTCTTCACAAGGCTTGCAATCTGCTTTGGACTTAAATGAGGCTTTCTAGATTACAATATGGAGATCTGCCCTGTACCTTTAAGTAGTGGATTTAGAAACATGCAAAGTAAGCCATGGCATAGGGCTTCATATAATAAGGTGCCCTCTAAATATGTTGGAGATAACTAAGATGTATTACAATTGAAATTTTTTTGACTTGAATATATTGGAAAGTCTGGTGTGACTTACAACAGAGTTGCCCTTTACAGAGAAAGTGTGGCGACACAGCATTTAATATTGGAGGCAATGAGTGCAGGGTAGAGCCATTTTAAAAGAAGTTCAAAACAACCTATTTCTAGGGATGTTGTGAGCATCTGACATGGGGGTGGAGTCTGATGGAAACCCCCCCACTTGCCCCCTCCCCAAACATTGCTTGTCAAGCTCTATGCTGTCTGAGAGAACCCCACAGCTATCCTCTATGCCAGCTGCTATCTGTATGCAAGATGGCAGCTTGATAATTTCCGTACTTTTAATATTGCACAAAATGGTGGCCATAAAAGGCCATTTTCACAACATTAGAGGCGTAAAGGGCTCTTTTCGCCTCTAACATTGTGGAAATTGTCCTTTATGGCAATCCAACCCTAAAACTAGCCCTTTCAGAAGGTTTACAGAAATTCCAGTGTTAAAGCTGGAGATATTTACCACAGGCAAGTCAGCCAGTTGTCAGGGATGCTGTAGTTGCATCCTGCCTTATAGAACTTGCATTGAGAATGATGTCAGAGTAGATGACCACAATGTCCCATCCAAACCTGCAATTTATGATTCTATGAAATGTAACTGCATGCAAAGACTAAAATGAATCAAATCCACTACCTACTAAGAACAAACCCAAAATTAAATGAAAGAACAATGAAAAGAACAGTGGAAAATCAAATAAATCATTATTTATTTATTTATTTATTCATCCATTCCTTCTAACTGAGCCAGTGGTGTACATGGCACCTTTTAGAGTGATATAGGCAACATAGAAGGTCCCTGCTCTCAAGGAACTTACAGTTAGTGGGGAAACTCCAGAAGGAAGGACTGTCAAGGGTAGAGAGGGGAGAATGTCAGTAAACATTTAAAGCCTAGTCACAGCTGTGAATGAGAATTAAGAAGATAGCCCAAAAGACATGTGGAATAGGTGGGTTTTGACAAGGGACGGAGGCACCACTAGGCTTTTCCACATGTAGGAGGCAGCTAGGGAGCATGGGAGGAGTCATTTCATGCAGCAGGAGGTTTTGGGTTGTCTGAGCATGGTAGAGATGGAGGAGCAGAAGTCATCTGAAAGCCAGTGTAATGTAATGTTTTGAGTCTTGGACTGGGACTCAGGAGATCTGGGTGCTAGTCCCCACTCAGCGATGAAGCTCACTAGGTGACTTTGGGCCTGTGACTCACTCTCAGACTAACTTTCTTCACAGAGTTGTCGTGAGGATAAAATGAAGAGAAGGACTTATGTAAGCCACTTTATGTTCATTACAAGAGAAAAAAAAGGCAGGATTAAAAAAATGTAATAATAAATAGGCAGAAATACAACGAGAAACAAAGGCCAGGCAGGAAATGGTGGAGCAAGGCCATGAATAGTTTTAAAATAGTAACTAGCCCAAATACATGCTCAAAGTCGAAGGTCTTAGGCTGCCATCCTCGGAATATTTTTTTCTTGGATTCTTGGCAGTGAGGATTGCAGCCACCACACCAGTGCCCTTCCCTGTGGAGGTCCCTCAGCAACAGCAGTAGCATCTTCCCCGTTTTACCAGTGGCAGGGTAGTGGAGCAGCTGCAGCTGCAAAACAATAATGGCAATAAAACAACAATGAAAACACTGGTCTAGTTGGCAGGTGTTGCAGGTGGCCATACCATTTTTCTTCACCCAAAATGCCTATGGGGCCCTGACATAGCACTGCTCCTTCAGGGCTCTGAGGCATTCTGGGGCAATTAAAATGGTGGGGGAAGCCACAGCTATCTGGCCTCCAAAGGAGTCCCTGGTCCATTATTATTATTATTATTATTATTATTATTATTATTATTATTATTATTATTATTATTATTTATTTATTTATATAGCACCATCAATGTACATGGTGCTGTACAGAGTAAAACAGTAAATAGCAAGACCCTGCCGCATAGGCTTACATTCTAATAAAATCATAATAAAACAAAAAGGAGGGGAAGAGAATGCAAACAGGCACAGGGTAGGGTAAACAGGCACTGGGTAAGGTAAAACTAACAGTATAAAGTCAGAACAAAATCAAGTTTTAAAAGCTTTAGGAAAAAGAAAAGTTTTTAGCTGAGCTTTAAAAGTTGAGGTCCAGATGGCTGAGTTGGCAGCAGGGTAGGTGGTGGGCCTTCTTGAGAGTTGGGCCATTGGCATCTGCCTAGTTGGGCCAAGCACTGACACTGGGACTATCAACCAGGCTTAGTTCCAAATAAATATGCTCAGGTTCAGGCTGCTAATAGATTTCCTAAAAGCCTGCTGAGAGTGAACTATATGGACCCCCTGGAAAAGGTGTATCCTAGGTTTACTGGGGCCTTAGCTAGACCTAAGGTTTATCCTGGGATCATCCCGGGGTCATCCCTGTGCATCTAAATGACACACAGGGAATCCCGGGAGCAGGCAGGGATGACCCCGGGACAATCCCAGGATAAACCTTAGGTCTAGCTAAGGCCTGGGATAAGGTGTGGTAACACTGGTTAGTTTTGCTATCTTTCCTCCCAGGCCTAATCTACACCATAGCACTATGGAAGTGGTATGAAAGCAGTATCTAAAAGGCAGGAGCCACACCAAGCAGGATATAGTGGTATGAAAGCAGTATATGGTATGTGTCAATGGGCCCCAACAGTTGTCAGTGCACTTCAATACCACTAAAAAGCAGTAGTGTGGCTCCTGCCTCTTATATATCGCTTTCATAGTGCAATATCCTGCTTGGTGTAGATTAGGCCTCCAGTGAGGACAATCCAGCCCTTTACTCTCTGCTTCGGCTTGATCTTGTTATGAAAGCCTGCCTTACCCAAAGTTACTCTTTGTCACCGCTCTCTGAAAGAGGTGAAGGGGAAAGAGTGGCAATATAATGCATATGGCAAGTAATATAAAAATGTAATGTATTATGAGGTCTATGCCAAACTCCAGATGCAAACACTTGCATTTCAAAGGGTATGACAATGCATATATGAGCTCTGTAACTCAAGGCCATTTCTCTGTTTTGTTTACTGCTCCATAAACCATGTTTTATTTCTCGCCACACATGGGGATTTACAACAGGGCTTTGAATTTCTGGCTTCTTCTTTTTTTTATGTTCAACTAGCAGCAGCAATACTGGGTGAAATATTTTCAACAACTGCCAGTTCCCATAGGTGCTAGTGTGCAGGGCCAGTGTCAAAGGCAGGCATGGTTGGGCTTCTGCTGAGAGTCCACACCCCAGCAGGGGCCCACTGACAAGAGCTGCCTGGAGTGGCTCACCATTGCAAGCTGCTTGCTCACCTGGCCCAGAAAATGGAGGTGGTGAGAAGGAGGAGCGGTAGGCATTACTGGCGTCTTTCTCACTGGCTGTCCCCCTGCCAAGCCAGCGAATGGTAACAACAATGAGAAAGGAGGAAGAACAATAGCAGCTAATATGACAATGAGAAGGTAGACTCTGAGGGAGGGTGTCGATCGAGGGTGTCTTGTCCAAGGGCCTGCAAAAACCTGTAGCCAATATTGCTAGCATGTCTCAGCTTTGTCCTGTTGGGCAGACATTTGGGTTGGAACAGATACAAGGAATAGGATTGTGCCTTTCTTTACTTCTTTTTTTTTTTGGGGGGGGGGAAATTTTGAGGTAGGGCAAAGGCCCTGATTGAGTAAGTGGTCTAGCTTTCCTCTCACCTTACTGAAGCCCCTGGTCCCATGGACCAACACTCAGCTCCCCCCCCCCCCCCCCACACACATTCTGTACCTCAGCCAATTTTTACTAAGCTGAGATACTGGCAAATGATTATTTAACCTCTTGCTTCCAATGTGAACAACAACAGAAGCGCTACAATATTTCTTTTCTTTCTGCAATAGGGATGTCCGTTGCTTGGAAATCTGCCCCTTTTGAGGCTTGATGGACTTCCTCTGTCTGCCTGCTTGGGTTTGTATTTCCCCTGAAATTTGGGATTTTTGCGAATTTATTCATTGTTTAACCAGGCTGCAATTTGCGCAAATAGAGATCTGTGCAAATTGCGGCCATAATTTGCGCAAGTTAAAGAATACGGAAAATCCACTAATGGGCCCAACTTGCTGCAGACTGAGGCCTTAGCTAGACCTAAGGTTTATCCTGGGGTCATCCCGGGGTAGTCTCTGCCTGCTCCCGGGATCCCCTGTGTGTCATTTACATGAACAGGGATGACCCCGGGATAAACCTTAGGTCTAGCTAAGGCCTATGTCAAGCCAATTAGTGGAATGGGGGAGCTAACAAAAGCTCGTCAAATTCCACTCCCACAAATGGGTTCCTCCAATATCCATATTCTGTACTGCAACATCACATGTCCATGCGAAAGCCAAAACAGGCACAAGTGGTATTGAACATCTCAGGTGCCCAAAGCTCTCTGTTGCTGTTTCTGCCCCAAACGCTCTGTTACTCTTCTCACTGAGAGAGAGAAAGGGGGGGGGGTTTGCATTTGTCTCTGGGCATAACTATTAGGGATGGGCAAACTTCCCCATTTGCCCATTTACGCATGCAATTTTGTGCCAATGGTGCTATTTATGGCTGCCATTTTGCGCAAAATAGTGATTTCTGTAAATAACTTATCCCCAATTTTGTGCAAAATGGCTGCATGTGGAAAAGCAGGAAACCGCAAGCTTGCCTGATTTAGTGCATGCTCAGTTGGGCAAGCTCAGGGATCTATGAGCTGGCATCTGGGGGGTGGGGAGCTGGTGAAAAATCACCAACCTCAACGCCCAAACTGGATTCCTATGATATAGGATGTTAAAAACGTTGTGTGAGGTGTTTAAAAAATAATAATAATAGCAAGCATCCAGACCACAGCTTGAGATTTAAGCACTGATCATCTCCCCCCCTCCATGATTCCGATGAAAATTGCCCCACCCATTGCAGTTAGAAAGAGAAGAAGGGAGAACTCCCATTGATGCCAATAGAAGCTTTTTTTTTCTTCAACAGCAAGTGGTGGGATTCCCCCCCCCCAGAACAGTGCCAGGGGAGGCAAGGGTTAAACTCCCTTCCCCATGCACTGCAATCCTGATTCAAAACAGTGCCCCTGCTCTTACTATCACATTTTAAAAACTCTGTCATGACACTACAAAGGGGCACAATTGGGCCCTTGGCTTGGGTGGGAGTTTGCCAGTGGGTGGAACGACTGGTGCAGTTAATCTTTCTCCTGAATGTCTCCTTTACTGAATTTCTTTAGAGAACCTGCTGTTCCAAACAGCTTCATCCTGCATGTAAAACAGAAGGGGAAGTGGCTGCTTCCCACCATTTTCTGGTGATATTTTTCCAGAGTTCTTGATGAAGTCATGCATTTGATTACATACTCTCATCCGTATTTTTATTTTTATTTTTTCCCCTAGTCAAGGCAAGTGACCTGTACTCAAACAGGACTCACAACAGACATAGAAACATCAACATCCTAATTTAGACCATTACAAAATTGAACGAGTCATTTTAAGAGGTCATTGTTATGCTGTTGGCTGGCTATTGACCTGTCCTTTGTTATGCAAATTACTGGCTAGATCTACATTACTGTTTTATAGCCGTATGGAAATGCACTGATAACAGTTTATTTAGGGTGACCATATTTTGGAATCCAAAAAGGAGGACAACATGGTCGTCCCAAGGGGGCGTGTCCAGTACCAAGGGGGCGTGTCCACCCGAACATAGCCTTGGTCACATGTCTGATTTTACAGCACACATTTAAGACAAATCTGTTCTACATAACATCTTAATGTTAAAATCACTGAAATAAAGAACAAGTGAGAGATTCAATGTATCTGAAATTAACTTCACTCACTCCTACTTTTGTAGGTTTTGCTGTACTTTGAAGCTTTTGCTATACTCTGTGTGTTACATTCTCCCCTTCCCTCAAATATCTTTTCTGACTGTATCTTCACTCATTGCAAGCTGCTGCTGTTGTTAACAGGGTTTGCTACTGGCCGGCCTGATGTCTGGCTTTTTTTAATTTCAATTTTTTAAAAAAGCTTGTGTATAATTGTCACAAGTTTCTCTACTCTAACATTAGGGTGGGTGTTGTGGCAGTGAACACCACTTTGCCCATTCACACTTCTCACTTATATATATTACATTCTCAAGGCTTGTGTGTTGGCACCATTTGCACATCCAGACTTTGAACTCCTGTCTACTTCCTGCACAAACATGCAACTCTGAGACCCTCTTCCTAATGCCCTGCGTTTCATGCCAGCACCATGGGGCTAAGTTAAATAGATGTCTCTGGGTTGTCTGTGCAGCCTCTGTTGTCTCTCACTCTAAGTCATTGCAGACAAACCAAAGCCTCCAGCTTCAAACAATCTCTCTCTCTCTCTCCCTGCCCCCAAAGTCTCCCAATGGTCCAGCTAGGCTGCACACTTGTGGCTTGGGATATTGCTTATTGCAGGTTATTGCTTGGTCATGTCTGGTTACTCTTACATCATCATCATCATCTTCATCCGCCTTTTGCCCAATACTTAAAAAACCTCTGCCACCAGCCGCCTCCACCTCCTCTCCTCCTGCACAACTTTGATGCACTCTTAAAACACTCTGCGTGGCAAGCCAGCCTCAGGGCCAAGCTACAGGTGCATCTGGGTTGCCTTCAGCCTCTCTCTGCCTTATGCCAGCCTGACAACATTTCCAGCCTCAAATAATCCCCCCCTCTCTCTGCCAAAGTCTCCCAACGGCCCAGCCAGGCTTGTACCTTGTGGCTGGGGATAGGGCAACAGCTTATGGCTTGGTTGCATCTGGTGACTCTTGTTTTTTTTAAAAAACTCCACCACCAGCCGCCTCTGCCTGCACCAAAACTGGACTCTGAGACACTCTTTAAAAGGCTCTGTGTGGTACAGCAGCCTCTCAGGGCTCAGCTACAGCCATCTCTGAGTTGAGTCTTCAGTCTAACTCTGTCTGTAAGAGATATGCCAGCCAGCCAAAACCACAAATCTATCTATTTTTCTCTGGTATGCATTTCAAATGTTCTGCATTGCATCCCAGCAGTGCAGCCAGAGCCTAGCTCACAAGTGTACAAAGTGAAGTGGAAGGGAAATGATAGTGAAGCAAAGCAATGATATGCCAGGTTCCAACATTTGCAGCAACAGGGCATTCACAATGCTCTGGCACCCTACTGTTGGTCGTGAGAGTTTTTCTCTAAAGATGACCCTTCATCGCCCGTGATGTGGAAATTTGAGGAAAAGGCCTCTGGCCCATTCTGTTTCACCCTGTGGGTAGCTTTGACTGACCTCTCCTTTCCCACATTTTGATTTGTGGATGCCTTGCCTCTGCTGAGCTCCAGGTACCTGACTGCACACCAAATCTGCAACAGGAAAGGTGCCCTGCTTGCCCAGGACTTCTTACCTAAAGACTGGAGATCCCTTTAATGCCAAGGGCCGAAACTGCTCAATATGCAGCACCCCAAAAGAGGAGGCTTGACAACCTGAGTTTGAAGGATATGGCTCCAGCAGTTTTAAAACACAATAATTTTAAAACTTTGAACTTTTAAAAAAATCCTAAAATGAACGTTTCTGATTTAAACTTGGCATGGCTAAATCTCTCCTTAAGAGCTATCATGGTGTCAACTTTCAGCCCTTTATCTTTAAAAATGTCATTTAAAAATAATAATTTTAAAACCTCAAACTTTTTTAAAAAATCCTAAAACCCAATGGATGAACAGATCTGTTTCAAACTTGGCATAGCTAAAGTCCTTGTTAAGAGCAACCATGGTGCCAAGTTTCATCTCTTTATCTTTAAAAATAACATTTTAAATTTTTTTTTGAAAATCCTCAAATTTTAAAAAATTCCTAAAAATCAATGGATGAACAGATCTATTTCAAATTTGGTATGGATAAAGCTCTACCTAAACACTATCATGGTGCAAAGTTTCTTCTCTTTATCTTTAAAAATGTCAATTTTAAATATAATAATTTTAAAACCTCAATTTTTAAAAAATTCCTAAAAAATCAATGGATGAACGGATCTGTTTCAAATTCAGTATGACTAAAGCCCTTCTTAAGAGCTACCATCGTGCCAAGTTTCATGTCTTTATCTTAAAAAATGATGGAGTTATAAGCATTTTTGTTAATCCCCATTAGAGCTGCTCTTTGGAAAAAAACCCGGACTTCCCCTCCCCCTCCCAGATTTGTCATCAGAAACTCGGGCAAATCTGGTCATATGGTCACCCTAAGTTTATTGTTATTTATTTATTACATTTTTATACTGCCTGTCAGCTGATGCTCTCTGGGCAGTGCACAACAACAGTGGTTGCACATTACCCATTCCATATTCCGCTTTTGTTGTGTTTCCTGATTTTCATTCCATATTAACCAAAATACCGCAACAAATGTGTGTTCTATGATGTATAAATGTGCAAGAGGGATATAGCGTTACCGTGATGGGATTGTAATGATTTGACACAAGGTGTAGGGCTGCTTAAAAACAACACTGAACAACAACCCCTTTCCAGTAAACTGGATTATCCACGAGATGCTGCAGGACTTTCCTCTATTCTCAGCAATGTGGAGGTGTAAAAGGAGCTGTGTGCATGTTAGAGAACATCAGAAGGTAGATTGCCACTACAAACAGAGGCTCTAGGTGATACTGCAAAGGGTAGGGGGAAGGAAACTAGCATACATATTCTCTCTCTCTCTCTCTCTCTCTCTCTCTCTCTCTCTCTCTCTCTCTCTCACACACACACACACACACACACACACACTATCATTACCATATAATCATTCTGTCATATAGAGCAGCTTTCCTCATCCTGCTGCCCTCCAGATGTTTGAGATTACAAGTCTTAGCATTCCTGACCAATGGGACATACTGACTTGCAATGATGGGAGTTGTAGTCCAACACCTTTAAAGGGCACCAGGTTGGGGAAAGGCTTCTCTAAACAAAAAAAAAAAAGAGAGACATAGGTGGCCCTAAGTTGTTTGTCACCTGTTTTCGACAACCCCACAATCACCTCTGCATATTATATTCTTCATCCTGTCCTCACGGTTTATCTGCTTTGGGAGAAAGAGGCACTAACTTTAGTTAAGCACTAACATGGTTGAATACACATGGATTCAAATCTAGACTTTTAAGAGTAAAGCACTCAAAGCCCTGGGCATGAATGGATGAATCTGACCATTTCGGTTTCTCTCACAATCATTTTTTTTTAAAAAAATCAAGTTATTTTTGTCCTGAATATGAAGAACTGTTAAATTCTTATCAAAACTGAACTGAAACAAATTATTTTTAATGGGCTGTTATTTTTTTTTAATGGACTATTATTTTGTTCTGCACTAATGGCAAATGCTTATCAGGATGTACAGAAGAACTGATAAGGCTCCTGGAGCAAGTTTTGAATATTGATGAATAGTGGCAGATTGTTTCAGAAGAGGGATGCTCCATTTGCACCTGGAGGATGCAGCAGAAGAGCAGGGTGGTACAACATCAATCCCCTCAGACAAGTTTGGGAGGGAAGTGTGTGTGTGTGTGTGTGTGTGACTGACTGACTGACTGTTCTGCTGGGCCAAAGGAAGGATGCATTTTTAACAGGTATTTCATATGGCAGAAAGCTTTTAACCATTAGCTCTCATTAACTAGCTATTCTGGGCTATTAAGTAGCAATCTGACAAGCCAAGCAATGATTGGTGGTTTGCTGGAAGCATTACATACACTCTGAGAAATAAATAGAATGAGAGTAAATAATTAAATATGTATTCAGACCTGGGCCGGATCTACACTAGTCTTATAACGTTGCTAGTGTCCCTTTCTAACGTGGTTCTCTGTATTGGTTCTCTGTAGCTGTAACGTTACTGCAGGGCACATTGTTAAATCCTTTCGTTGCTTGGTTTGCTCCACCCACTGCCTGCCTCATTCCTAGCTAGCAGTGCAGGGCAGGTCATAAAAACACATAAATCCCTCCCTCCCAAAACATCTTAACACAAGTCCCAGGGAATTGCTTGAATGCACAAGAGCCAGCTACTTTGCTGAAGCTAAGTAGAGTTGGGTCTGGTCAGAATTTAGATGGGAGACCAAATTGAAAAGTTTTAGCAGCAGCCGCATTTAAGCCCCGCTGGTCATGAGTTTTGGGCTTTGGACCCCTGTTAATTTTCCTGCAGGGAGCTACAGCTCCTTTGCAAAGAGGGGGGAAATGTTTTTTAAAAAATCATAAAAAATCAACCGATGACCCAATTTGATTCAAATTTTAAGGCAGGATGCATGGGAGTACTTCACAATAAAAGCAGATTCTAAGGTGGAAAACTTCTGAGTCCTTTGTATACAATTGTCAGTGACTGCACAGTATAAGGCTGGTGTGATTTATCTGGTGTAGCAGATAAGATAGCAAACGGGGCGAAGGAAGGAGAACAGGAAGTGGGCGGAGCAAACTCAGCAGCTCTGGGTTGCGAGAGGAGAATTACCGGTAGGACAAGGCACATGAATATGCAGCCACGCTGGAACTAAGAAACAGAACCTGTAAGTATGACTCATTTACAACGTTGGAGACCCAGGGTCACATGACACTATGCGTCACAGTAACCCGTTCAAAGCGTTAGAATAACACCAGTGTAGATTCCCACCTAGTGGAAATAAAAATAAATTCTTAGAAGATCAGCGGAAGAATGCAGAACAGAACACTGAAAGAACTGGGCATGTTTAGCCTTGGGAAGAGGAGACTGAGGGGAGACATGATAGCACACTTCAAATACTTGAAAGGCTGTCACACAGAGGATGCCAGGATCTCTTCTCGATCATCCCAGAGTGCTGGACACGGAATAATGGGCTCAAGTTACAGGAACATTAGGAAAAAATTCCTTACTGTTAGAGCAGTCATAGAATCATAGAATAGTAGAGTTGGAAGGGGCCTATAAGGCCATCGAGCCCAACCCCCTGCTCAGTGACAATGGAACCAGTTACCTAGGGAGGTTGTGGGCTTTCCCAGGCCTTCAAGACGCAGCTGGACAACCATCCGTCAGGGATGCTTTAAGGTGGATTCCTGCATTGAGCAGGGGGATGGACTTATAGGCCCCTTCCAATTCCACTATTCCATGATTCTATGATAGCGGTATTGAAGTGCACTGAAAACTGTTGGGCACAATCCACATTCCATATACTGCTTTCATAGGATTCCATCACACAAGCAGTTTATCACACTCTCATCATGCCTGGTTTGCGGTTTTGCAGCACAGGCTGGGGTGGTTCTCTTTCTCCAGCACAGCGTTGGTAAATCACTAGACAGAGCAATTGCCAGAGCAATGGGGGGAGGAGCCGATGCCCATCACAATGTTACATCCAATGAACTGGAGGCGGAAGGAGAAGGGGCAGGGTGGAGTGGAAGAGCAAACAAGCAAAAGGGAGGTTTCATCAGTACAGCACAATACCACAAACCCATGTGAAAGTGGCCATTAGCTTGATGCACTAATGAACAGAGCTAGAAATCATGGAGGAAAACTAGGGAGCAAAAGTAGGTGTGATGGGGCTCATAGTGTTATATTCTGCTTATTTCACATTCAAAATGATTTGACACAAGGTGTAGATCTGGCCTTAGATTTGGAAACTAGTTATGGAATGAAAGACATCCATTTGTCCCTTGCCTAGCTCAAAATTTGTTACCAAAGAGGAAGATAAAACAATAAAGTATCTGCATTTGGGCAGTGAGCAACATGCAAGGAAGTAAAAGCAAGTTTTTTGTTCCCTCCTGAAACCTTTTGTCCAATGAGAATTTCCTTTGTTTTGGTTTTTCATTGCCCCCAAAATTTCTGGGTGTGAAATTTGGTACAAATTTAGGGCAGGTTTCCTGGACAATATGTAAGCTGGCTCTATTTTCTATAATCCAGTCCTTTTGGTGATAGTATTTAATTAGTGGATCACAAAAGCAGTACTCTGTCAAAGAGTGCTTCACTACAAATTGTGCTGAGATGAAACATTAATCAGAGATCATGTACCCCTCCCCTCAAAAAACAAAAAAAGTAGTTGTAAATATGGTTAAATTATTGGCAACTAGAACAATGGACTAAAAATTGGGTAAGAGAAAATGGAGACTGTAGAGAGTTGTAGAAGTTTGAGGAGTTAATTGTTAAAAAAGAAACTGATAAAGGAAAAAACAGTGACAAAAGGATTAATGAGCGAAATATATAGAATATTGCTTGAGAAAGGGTTGATGGATAGTTCAGGGAAAGTGGTTTGGGAGACAGATTTGAAGGTACAGATAGGACAACAGAGTTGGGATGGATTATGGAGACAAAGAGTGTTGGAAATATGTCAGTGAGAATAAAAGATAATTATTATAAAATTATATGGAGGTGGTACCTAATCCCGGTTAGATTAAAGAAGATAAATAATCAACATTCAGCAAATTGTTGGAGAAGCTGTGGGGGGAAAGGAACGTATTTACATATGTGGGAATGCAAATATGTACAAAAATTGTGGAAGATGGTGTTTTTGGAGATTGAATAAATTGTGGGAATGAAGAACACCAAGAGTTGCATTACTGTCACTGTTTGAAGACTTAAAATGTAAAAATGAAGTTAAGGAATTGATAACGAATTTGCTGACTGCAGCAAGGCTGATTGTAGCTAGGAACTGGAAGATTCAAGGGGATTATTGTATTGAAGAATGGTACAAAGAAGTACAGGATATAGCTATTAATGATAAATTGACATGTAATATTAAAGTGAGAAGAGGTATAGCAAAAATGAATGATTCTGAAGGAATCTGGAAACAGTTCCTAATATTTGTGTTTTCTAAGGGAAGTGGGAACCACCAGCAGAAGAAAGTATGAGATTTTGGAATCAGGAATAAGATCCTGAGGTGGGGGGTGCACTTATATGTTAAGTATGATTATGTTATATAGATGTGATATTAATGTTATTCAACATTTATGTAGTATGCTGTTTTTCTTTTAATAGTAATGGTGTATGTTTAAGTATTGCAAATAAAATAAAAAAAGGAAAAAAATATGGCCAAGAGACTTCTAAAGTTTAGTAGTCACTGTGTGAAGAACTGTGCTTTGAATCTTCATTGATGATAAATCCTGTGGTAGAGTAATTGCTTTTTTACTTCTCTGGCAAGTAGCCTCAGCTTAGAAGCCTGGTGACGTCAAGTTGGAACAAGAGATTATATCAGAAAATTTGAATGGCAAATCTGGATGCTCTGGTTGATGCAAAATGCAGCAGCTAGGCTGCTAACTGATGCACACTATTGTGATCACACCCCTATGCACACTAGTTGTCAATTTTCCATGCTCAATTCAAGGTGTCAGTCTTAACCTAATGTTTGTCCCAACCAAGTATCTCAACTTTTCGGAAAGGATTTAAGACACCTCTCTTTAATTTGGCCTTTTAAATTGTGATTAGTGGTTTTAATGGTGCTTCAAAGTTGTTTTCATGTAGTTTTATTGTTTATCGCTTTTTATTTGAATTGTTGTCCATAACCTTGGTGATATTTGTGGAAAGTCAGTATACAGATATGATGATGATGAAGAATAAAACCTAAAACATCTTTCCCAGTTTCAGTGGGGTGATGCCTGCTTTTAGTTCTTCAGACTCTTGCATTTAGATCTCTATGGCTTAGGACTGTATTATGCCATTTATTACTCCATTTCAAAGGACTATCGCTGTTGGCGGGGGAAATTAGATTTTGTCACTATGGGGGAAGAGTTCAGAAGCTGTCAAAATGCTAATCGCAACTAAATTCAATTACCTATTTTCTATGTTACCCATGGTGATTCCCAGTAAAATATTAAAGGAAACAGAGGAGGAGATAATCTTGTGTAAGTGCTTTCATGATCTAATTATTCTGTGATTACTTTAAGAATCTGCAGGTCTCTGAGACACAGAAAGAAAATTAAGAAAAGTCACATTTCTTCGTAAGATTTAAGAGCCAGAAACGAACTCTATTCGCCTGTTCTGTGTTCATCATCCAAATAACCAAACCAGCATCCTTTGTCAATGTTTCTTTTCTCAGTCACCTATTGTTTTGAAATCCACACATGCTTTTTCATATTCTGCCTCCTTATGAGAGGGAGTGGCCCTTTCTCATTTTTTTATTAGTTTTCTACAACAGTATCAACCAAACCAACAAGTAGAAAAGAAAAAAGTAGAAGCAAATAGATAAAAAGAAATACATTATGTTTAAATCTAGTTATTGACAGGGAGTAGTACATTTAACATATTTTTCCGCTTTACTTTATAGACCAAGATATAAGTGGGATCCATAGGCTGCATAAATGTTTTCATTATATTTCTTCAATATATCAAGTTTATATTTAGTCTCTTTTCCATAACCTGAGGAAAGGCTTTGAAAAATACTGCTGTGTATATCGCTGATCAGTATATAAAATAAAATTCTGCCACATTTTATAAAAGAGAGGGAGTGGTCCTGAGCTGCCTGAAAAAGGCTGCAGTAAGACCACTTCTGAAAAAAAAATCTCTGTAGACTTGCAGAATGTGAACAAATTTAGGCTGGGGACAAATGTCCCTTTTCTGGGCAAGGGCCTTGAGTGGGTGGTTTCTGGTCAGCTCCAAATGCTCTTGGATAAAACCAATTATCAGTCAGGGTTCAGGCTGGGTTTGTCCCCCAAAATGGTGACCTATGTTGGGAGAAAGCCAGGAGCACTTTATCTTCTTGATCTCTTGGGGCTTGTCTACATGAAGAGTTTGTCCTGGGGTGGCTTCACAGTAGCAGCACAACATGACGAAGCTGCCATTGCAAAGCCTTCCAGGGGCAAACCATGGAAACTCCGCTCCAAACAGTTGGGCACGTACCCAACTTCTTTAGCAGCAGAGCACATAGCACCCTGATTGGTCACCATGGGCGGCCCTGTGCCTGTAAAAGTTTTTAAAAAAGGGGGAGAAGAGGAACAGGGCCGTTCCTCCCCTCCTTTCTTTTGTGTTTTTATTATCTGTACCTCTGTAGCTGCACAAATACGCATAATAAAAATAAAAAGAAATTGGGGGGGGGGAGAACAGGCAGCCAGAGGGAGTAGAGGTGGTTCACCCTGAGTCCCTGCCCCCTCTTTGTGTCCTCCTCTGGCTGCCTGGTTCCTTACTTCCCCCATTTTTTATTATCTGTATGTCCACAGCTGTGGACATACAGATAATAAAAGTGGGGAGTAAGGGCCCTGTTCCTCTCCGCCACCCCATTTTTTTACTTTTAAAGAGGGGAAAGTTTGCACTTGCATTCCTTCCTGTGTAGATGCCAGGAAGGACCATAAGTGCAGGAGCAAGGCACCTCACAGTGCCAAAGCGCCACCATAAAGACAGGGCCCAAGTTGCTTTCAATCCCATCCACCATGGTATCCTCCTGGGGTGATTGTCTGAGCTGGGAATGGGGTGGGGGGAAACTGCATTGCAGTGGATTCTGTTTCTGGATGTCTGGCTCCAGAAGGTGATACTTGAGGGCTATGGCTTGGCATTGTGGATACTCTCTAGCATGAGGTTCTGTATATGTGGGCCAGTATGAGTGACCCCTTCTGTCCCTCGTGCTATTTAACAACTACATGGAACTGTTGAGAGGAGGAATCTGGACTTTTGGAGTGCATTGTCATCAGTATACTGATGACACAAAGCTGTATTTCTCCTTTGGATCCTCATCAGGTGAGGCTGTGGGTGTGCTAGATCAGTGGCTGGCTGCAACAACGGACTGGATGAGGGAGAGTAAGCTGAAATTCAATCATCAAAGTGTCCCCACACACATCCCCAGAAGCTTACATTATGATGCAGATCAAGAAAACAATAAAAGCTTAGAACAGAAATACTTATATAAAGTATGTGCCATTGTTCAGAGTCTTTTATATACATTGCATCACATAATTGCTTAAATAAATGGCGAGCCTTTTTAGTAAGTCTCCAATGACACAAATGAACATTGCAACAATATGGAGGGCTAGTCTGGCTTAACCTCAGCCCTTATATATGGCTTACATCTGACTACATTTGCACATAGTTATACAATGCTGTGAAATCAAAACTTTGCATCTTTCCTACGCCATAAGCTGAAAAGTACTTAAAAGTCAGGCATCCTCTCTTCCCCACCCTCTCTCAGCTCTTTTGCTCATTATGCACTATGAGAAAATCATATCCTACTGCCTACAGGATTTTTGTTTCAGGATTACAAAACCAACCAAAAGCCTGTATGAGAGATGTTTCAGGAGAAGGCGCACTGGAAGCTGGTGGCTCCAATGTCAGTGGGGCAGTGAATCCGCTCCAGGTTTCAGTCAGAACCCTAAAGGAGCTCTCCAAGGGGCATAAGCAACTACCTGTTTAGGCTATTGCTCTAACAATGCTTCTGATTGGCTCAAGGAAATTTCACATTACTTGGAGAATAAGTGCATAGATACAGTGAAATTGGTTTCCATACAGATCCTCAAGCACAAACTACAATTTATTTAGTTGCAGTTTTCTTCCTCATGGCCATGGGTTTGGAGCATGGTCTGAGCTCCCCACCTCCCCCACCCCAATTTTCTGTGTGCCCTTCTTCAGCAATAACAGTTTTAACTTCATTTTGATGACTAATTTTAACTCATGATTAGTGTGTTTTTATGTAAGTTTATACAAAGGAGTGCTCACCAGATAATTAGCTAGTTGCCCATCTGTGGACCACATCCTAATTTCTGCCTACCTCTGCAGCAGAAGAGAGTGTTGTGGTCATACAAACATAGGGAAGTGCTTGCTATTTTCAGAATATATTTTGACCTTAACAATTTTAACGACTATTTTTTAATGTGTGCTCTTCTCCCATGCATGAGATCTAATTTTATTACTACTGAGCATGCTCAGTCCTCCTTAGACTGTTCTTTCTTTCTGTGTGTGTGTGTGTGTGTGTGTGTGTGTGTGTGTGTAGTTTTTTGTACTTCTGCAAACTGAAGTTCCTCCAAGCTTGCTGAAATTTCTTTCTCTATGCCCTGACTTTGGCTGCATAACCCTTAGCATTCATCACCTGGATTCACTATTAGAGGGAATAATGCATAAAGTAGCAAGGCTAGGAGAAAATAATCTGTATTTTCCATATTTCCCTGTTATCAGTGGGTTTTTTTTATGGTTCACCTAATCTTAAAGTGTATATGGCTTGGCAGATGGAGTGATTTGGGAATCAAAGCAACACCTCTTAATTGGAACTCTCACATAAATTAAATATAAGTAAAATATAAAGAAAGGCAGTTAGTCTAAACTTCCATTAATCTACAAGAAAGAAAAAAACAAAGCTTTGCAAAAGCACAGATAATGGTGTCAGGAAATGCTTGAGTTATAAAAGAGAACAAGTTAATATCTTTTTTCAGATCAAATTCACAAGTTCAAATGGAATAGTAAGATCAAAAAAGAACCCTTTACATTCTGGCACTTTAAAGTACTGGGATTTCTTACTCTTAACAAAGCTGAAGATGTAATGACAATTCCTTGAGCCATCACGGAAATCTGATAATAGTGCCTACACATCCAGTGCAGGAAGACTATAAAGAAACTTGATGAGTACTTACTAAATCTGTAATGCAAATTTGATCAAAGCAATAACTTTAATTATTTATTACATTTATATACTGCCCCATAGCCAAAGCTCTCTGGGCAGTTAACAAATGTTAAAAACAGTGAACATTAAAAACAAATATAGAAAAATTTAAAACCAACAAAAGAATAAAAAGAACAATATCAATTTAAAACAACTATTCTGGGGTCAGTTAAAAACTCAGTATATTTAGTTAACTGCCTGGGAGAAGAGAAGAGGAAAGTCCTGACCTGGCACCGAAAAGATAACAATGTTGGCACCAGGCGAGCCTCGTTTGGGAGATCATTCCATAATTGGGGGGCCACCACTGAAAATGACCTCTCCCTTGTTGCCATCCTCTGAGCTTCCCTCAGAGTAGGCACCTTAGATGTTGAGTGTAATCTGGCTGCTGCCTTTTGCACAAGCTGCAGCTTCCAAACTATATTCAAAGGCAGCCCCACGTAGAGCACATTGCAGTAATCTAATTTCAAGGTTACCAGAGCATGGACAACTGAAACTAGGTTACCCCTGTCCAGATAGGGGTGTAGCTGGGCCACCAACCAAAGTTGGTAGAAGGCACTCTGTGCCATCAAGGCCACCTGAGCCTCAAGGGACAGAGATGATTCTAGAACCCCCAAGCTGCAAACCTGCTCCTTCAGAGAGAGTGCAACCCCATCCAGAACAGGTTGAACACCCACCATCTGGTCAGAGGAACCACCCACTAACAGCATCTCAGTCTTGCCTGGATTGAGTTTCAGTTTATTAGCCCTCGTCCAGTCCATTGTCACAGCCACACACCGGTTCAGCACATCCATAGCCACATCTGATGAAGATGAGAAGGAGAAGTAGAGCTGTGTGCCATCAGCATACTGATGACAATGCACTCCAAAACTCCAGATGACCACACCCAACGGTTTCATGTAAATGTTAGACAGCATGTGGGAGAAGACTGACCCGTGTGGAACCCCATACTGGAGAATCTACAGGGCCGAGCAATGTTCCCCAAGCACCACCTTCTGGAGCCAACCAGCCAAGAGGGAGAAGAACCACTGCAAAGCAGTGCCTCCCACTCCCAACTCAGCCAGTCGTTCCAGAAAGATACCATGGTCAATGGTATTGAAAGCCGCTGAGAGATCAGGGAGAATCAACAGAGTCACACTCCCCCTGTCTTTCTCCAGACATAGGTCATCATACAGGGCGACGGAGGCTGTTTCTGTGCCAAAACCAGGCCTGAAACCTGACTGAAATGTATCCAGATAATCAGTCTCATCCAAGTGTGTCGGGAGCTGTCCCGCAACCACCCACTCAAGGACCTTGCCCAGGAATGGAACATTTGCCACCAGCCTGTATTTACTAAGATTTTCCGGGTCCAAGGAAGATTTCTTCAAGAGTGGTCTCACTATCACCTCTTCCAGACAGCCTGGGACCACTGCCTCTTGCAGAGAGGCATTGATCACTTCCTTGGCCCAGCCAACTGTTCCATCCCTGCTAGAGGGGCAAGGATCCAATACAGAGGTGGTTGCACAAACCTGTCCAAGCACTTTGTCAACATTCTCGAGCTGTACCAACTGAAACTCATCCAAGAAAACTGGGCAAAGCTGTGCTCTGGATACCTCACTAGATTCACCTGCTATAACACTGGAGTTTAAGTCCTTGCAGATGCAAAAGATTTTATTCTGGAAGTGAACAGCAAATTCATTACAGTGGGCCTCAAATGGTTCTACCATGTCCTTAGGGCTGGCATGTAATAGCCCCCGGACAACTCTGAAAAGCTCCGTTGGGCAGCAGATTGATGATTTGATAGTGGCAGCAAGGTATTGTTTTTCTGCAGCCCTCACTGCCCCTGAATATACCTTACTATAGGCACTTACCAATATTTGATTGCATCCACTAGGAGTTTGTCTCCATCTGCCCTCAAGCCGTCTCCTAGTTTTTTCATCTCTCTCCGCTCTGGAATATACCATGGAGGCGTATGAGCTCCACTCAGGAGCAATCACGTCAACTGCCCGGGTCATTTCTGCATTCCACATATCAACCAGGTGCTGATATGTGGAATGCAGCCCTATCAGCTGGAAAAATCCCCAGAGCCCTTTGGAAACCATCCAGATCCATTAGTTTCTGGGGGTGGATCATCTTAATAGGTCCCCCACCCTTACAGAGGGAGAAAGCTGCTGTAAGTCTAAAACTCAGCAAGCAGTGATCTATGACAAAGGGACTGATGTGAGGTCCCCCACTTCCAGATCACCATCTCCATGTCCAGTTGTGAAAACCTGGTCAAGAACATGCCATGCTACATGCATTGGGCTGATGGCATGTTGGGACAGTCCCATGGTTGTTATACAGACCATGAAATCCTGAGCTGCCCTGGATAAGGTGCCCCCAGCATGAATGTTGACATCACCCAGAACCAACAGTCTGGGGGACCTCAGCAATGCAGCTGAGATCACCTCTGACAGCTCACCTAGGGAGTCTGTTGAGCAGCGGAGTGGGCAGTACATCAACAGAATCCCTAATCTGCCTCACTGACCCAACACGAGGTGCAAACATTCCAGACCAGTAGTCACAGACCAGTAGGACAGGGAGCCTGCAAAGGGAGGTGGAATTCCTATAGACCACAGCAACCACCCCCCTCCCCAGCCCTCAGGTCTTCCCTGATGCTGAACCAAGTACCCCAGTGGGCATAGCTCAGAGAAACTGACTCCTCCCTGCTCACCCACCCAGGTCTCGGTTACACATGCCAGATTAGCTGCTTCATCCAGAATTAAGATGTGGATGAGGGAGGTCTTATTATGCACTGATCTGGCATTTAAGAGCAGCATCTGGAGGCCTGAGGGCTGGCTGACAGGGCAACCAACATACCTGTGGGTGTGAGGAGGACCAGAACATGGCACAGCCCTCAGCTGTCTGGGCTCTGTTCCCCTTACCCGGCAAGTCCTCCTTACAACACCATGGGGGAATCTGCACGTTGTACCGAGACTGCTTCTAAGCGACCCCAGTGCGACGTGAAAGCGATCGTGTAACTTGCCTTTGGAAGAGCTGAGGAAGAGGCATCCTTGCTGCTGCCGCCACCCACAGACCTCCTCGCCGGCTGGTGAGGAGAGCTCGGCTGAAGAAGGCGGGGTGGAGAGCGGAAGAAGCTCTCCACCCTGCCTTCTTCCCCCGAGCTCTCCATCCCAGCCGGCGAGGAGGTCTGTGGGCGGCAGGGGCGGGGGCGGGAAGGATGTCTCTTTGTCGGCTCTTCCAAAGGCAAGTTACACGATCACTTTCATGCCACACAGGGGTCGCTTAGAAGCAATCTCGGTACGACGTGTGGATTCCCCCCATATCTCCCTCTACCCGTCACTACACTAACTGGGTCCTCCTCAGATCCCCCCTCCCGGCTCTGTATCCTCCATCCCAGGCACATAGCTTACAACTCTCAAAGAAAGAATGAATTATTATTATTATTATTATTAATAATAATAATAATATTTATATCCCACCTTTTCCCCAGTACTGGGACTCAAGGCAGTTTATAAGATTAAAACGTGTGCAATTAAAACGTATAAATATAAATTACAAAAGTTAAAATAGAATTAAACCTACTCAAAGAAAATAATAATGAACAACACAACTAATGCTAATAAATGTTTGTAGCAGTTTGGGCAATAAAAACAATTAAAAACTCATTAAAACCATTAAAAAACAAAACCAGCCTATAGGACTTGGAAAGCCATGCTAAAATGTATAGCTAATTTGGAATGGCCCTTGATGTTACAGCCCAAACCTCCCCCCAGTTTTTATCATAGTGAAACTCTCCACTTCTGCTCTTCCTCCAAGGCAGCAGATCCTCTCCAACAGCTTCTTTGATGGCTTCTTGCCCACGGCTGAGGGCCTCAGGCTGAGAGCCCTTCTGCTATGGCCCTTTAGCTCATGCCACAGGCTTGCACCTCCAGCAGGCTGGAGGCTTTTAGTACCTGTGGGGATGGGTGGAGCAGACAAACCCTCTTTAAGCTCAGCCACAAATAGCACACCCTTTCTGCAGCAGCCCCCTCCCCCAAATTAAACCTACAGTAAAATTGAAAACATGTTAAAATTTTAAAAAACTGTAACAGGTTAAAAAGGGAGGGGGGAATCCAATATATTAACTCCAAAAGCCTGCTGAAACAAGAAAGTTTTTGCCTGCCTTCGAAACTGTAGCACAGAGGGAAGAAAAAAAGCAACAGGCAAGCAGGGAACAGCAGCAGCAGCAGGCGGCAGCTCTCCCTCTTCCCTGGGCAGTGACGGTGTTCCCCTCTCATGCAGGCACTGGCTCTCCCAGGACACCTCAGCCAGCCGGCTTATGTATCCCCCTCCTGGGAGGGTGACAGCAACAGCTGGCCAAGTACCGGGGGGCCTGGTCTTCAGAGTGTGGCAGCCAGCAAAAGTCCAACCGGGAGAGGGAAATGGTGAAAACACAGTAGCAGCAACAGGCAGGCGGGCAGGCAGCTCTCCCTCTTTCCTAGGCGTTGATGGTGTTCCCCTCTCCTGCAGGCACTGGCTCTTAAGCTGCGATGAAGGATGAGCCTGCATGTTCTAAGGTTTGATGCATGCAACTCTCCTTCTGTTCTTATCTCTTCTATCCATTGATGCTGTGTTAAAAGATTATAAATTGGCATGAAATTACTATTAGGTACATCTGAAATTGAAGACATATTTTTTTTAGTATGTTCCTCAAAAAGAACAAAACTGAATGTTTCTTTTACCTGTCTGTTGCTCTGAGTCTACCTCTCTACTTTAGCTGTTCATTGAGGTATAATAAATGCCCACAAAATGGTTAAGATTTGTAAGTGCTGGAGTGTCCACTTACACATCATCAAAGATAAAGAAATACATCATCCAAAAAGAGGATAAAGGAAGGCACAGATTTGCATAAAATATGCACGTGCTAATTTATATGTACAGTTGTAAATATCGAAAACTTCATAATTTACAATACATCTCACTTTAGTGGGAGAAGATTCTGAACAGGTGACATTTTTGCCTGTTTAGACTGTTGCCCAGGTGTTAACTGTTAATGGGCCACTTCAAGGTAGTTTTCTCCCATTTGTTGCTATTAAACTTCCTAAAAGCTCCAAATCATAAGCACAGGAATTTCACAAGCTCTTGACTGCCTTGAGGCCCAGTATTGGGCAAAAGGCAGGATACAAATATAATAATCTCAGAGAAGCTTTTCTGAAGCCTCTTTGGATGCTGCCTTACTAGACCGCTTTCCTTTCTTCACTGTCCCTATACCAGAGTGATACAAGTATGTTATCTAGTTGTGTGGCAGTTCAGTGCTCTGTGAGAGGGGCTAATGATGCAGACTTAGCAATGCTATACATGTGAATAGAAAGTAATCTGGCCGAAAAATCAGTAAGGATTATATGAACTGCCCTAATACACGTTTGGGTGCATAAAGTATCCTGTCTCAGAGCTTTTCTACATGAGGCATTTATTCTGCATCCATCATTTCCTATTCACAAGTTGTTTATGGGTGTCCTGAGATGATGCTGTGCCCTTCCAGCTTCACTTGTTTTTAAAGAGCACTTTCTGTGAGCTTTCTTAGAGCAAAAAAACGCAGCGTTATTTGTGAAAGCAAAAGCAAACACCGTTTCCACTAGTGTATTTGTCCTATTCCGCTATACCACAGTGCCACCTAGAGGTTATGTAGTGGAAAAGCAAGATCTAAATTCTATACCACAGTGCCACCTAGAGGTTATGTAGTGGTCTGATCTAAATTCTGTAACGAAACCAAAAGCACATATTGCAGATTACAGTTTCATGTAGAAAAGCTCTCAGTGCTCTGTGAGGTTGGAGATTAGAAAAGATCCCCCCCTCTTTTGGTTTGTTTATTACCCAGGGACCCTAGAACAAGGAGGAATGGAAAGCAGAAGCTAGAGACCCCTTCATTTGGCTAGGAGGTCTCAGCCTCCCCAGGGATGATCAGGCAAGCCCCTTCCATACTCATACAACCAAAGTGCTATTGTAGTCAAGGCCAATTGAGAAAAGAGAGGGAAGTATGCAGTTGTAGGTCCTAGAAACAGATTTTGGTGCCTTTCTTGCTGTGCTTTGGGACTAGAACTTAACTAGGAGGAGGTTGTGTGAACCCAGAGAGAGAGATGACTTTGAGAATGAAGGTGTTGAGCCCAGTGAGCTTCTAGTTCTAGCATTCTATAGTATTCAAATATTGTGTATATCCCATACAGTTCTTTTGAATTTAATTTTTAAAATAATATTGGAACACTATTTCCCCCCACGCACTCATCTCAAAGAAACATTTAAGGAATACCAGTGTTTACATCCATTTTCATTAAGATGAGGGAAAAATTCTTCAGAACTAGAGGAAAGCATTCATCTCTGGTGCAAGGTGACAGAAATGCCCTTCAGGTGAAGCTGAAACATTAGCACCTAGTCCTCAGAGCTGCTAGTCCTCAGTCAGCAGCTCATAGCATGAGGTTGTAGGGAAAAAATAGAGAACTGAAACATTTAATTCCCATAAACACAGCTTTGAAATGTTCCCATTTCCAAATGGTGATGGGACAGAGACTTAATGGAGCAGGATTCATGGGGAAGGGTCTAAGAAGTAAGACCATAGATATAAAGCAAAACTTTGGGCAATTATTTTATTTTTTAAATAAAAAAATAGCTGCTAGCTCAGGTGCTTTCCCAACTGTTAAAGGGTGTTTTTTTTAATTGGCAATGCTTTTCTTTCAAGGTAAGACTCCCCAGCCCCAAACCTCTCCCTGCACTACATCTTCCTTCCCAGTTATCAACATTAAACACCCATCATAGCTTTTCTTTCATGATAAGACTCTCCAACCCAAAGCCTCTCCCGACACACACACAAACACACATCTTCCTCCCCAGTTCAGCATAAAACCCATCAGAGCTAATGCCAAAGCAGTATACATCCATATTGTGATTTCCAGTCAGACTGGATTGCCAGAATAGGGTGGGCAGAGGAGAGTAAAACTTTCCTCAAAATATTCCTCCTTCCCACCTACTTCCCCAGTGCAATGGAACTCTTCTCCTGTACCCCTCCCCCTGATAAGTTCTGAGGCTCCAAAAGAGGCTGCATCACAATGTGAAGTCAGATAGGGGCTCAAGGAATAAAAACTCTTTAGAAATCAACTACATGGAATTTAAAAAACAAACAAATTGCAGGTGGTGGGGGGAGGAAGCTTGATCAAGCAGTAGCAATGACCAAATAAAGAATAAAAGAACACACACACACTGTCCTGCACTGGCTGTAGCATTCTTGGTTATACAGCTGACCACCAGGCCAAGTAATAGCCCAGACCAATGTTCCAGCAGACAGGCTTTAAGTTCAGGCAAATGCAGAAGTAGTCAAACAGGCAAAGGACCAAACACAGTGAGGCAGTCCATTACATACCTAATCTAGTAGCAGGGTCAAGCAAAGGTTCCACACATGGCTGAGAAGCTTGTAAGCCACTGTTTCCAGCAACCAGCAAGCTCTAGCTGCTGGCTTTTATTCACAAAAGCTGCCGAGCCCCACCCAGTCTCAGCTGCTATCCATCAGAGCTGTCTGGCCACAGCCCTACTCTGGAGGAGTTGCTTTCTCCCAAGGAGACAATTTTTGCAACCGAGAACTCCTTCTTACAGGAAGCCTACTGGCTTGTCGCTTGAGATGATGGCACTTGTGAGGGTCAGGGAGTTGTTCAGCCTCTGCTTCAGAGTCAGATTGCCCTCCCGCTGTCAGGAAAGGACCTGGACCCATCTCCCCTAAAGGCCCAGGCTCTTCCTGGTCTGAAACATAATTTTACCTTTCGAGTGCCCATCAATCAATTCTTATTGTTGGGGAATTAATCTATTTTCTTTAAAGGATTCTTTACAATTGTAGCTTTTCTAATTATTTCAAAAACTAACATGAATTAATGTTAGAGGATGGTTTTGTTTTTAAAGAACTGTAAGGGAATATTTGGTGGAGATATATCTATATCTATATCTATATCTATATATATCTGCAAAGACTCCCCACAGTATGCATTACACAAATTTATCTGCAATCCTCGAGAGCTTATTATTGTGAACTCAATTATAGTGAGAGTAATTAGCTAGAAGAAGAAGCTGTAATAGGTATGGAAAAGTTCTCCATCGTTTCAAGACTTTAAAAACAAGGGGGTGATGATGTATTAACAAAGATTCTACAGCAGAAGTTATAGGTTTGATCTTTCTTCTTACTTTGCTATAATCTTGGTGTAGCTCCTTAGTTACTTCTGTAGGTCTGTCACCATCGTTTTTGTTATCACTGGAATTAGGAAATTTGAAATAAATTGTCAATCAGAGGTAACAGGTCAGGGAACAGCAAGGGGGACTTTGTTCCCCTTAAGTACTGGGTCTTTCCGGCCATCCATGTAAAGGTGGAATGTCCTATCTGAGGTGGCTTAATGTTCTTAAATACAGATGGGCATTCTCTTTAGCAAGGTTCAATGCCCTCCCCTCTAATTTACTCATTGGAAAATACCTCAAAATGCCTCTGAATAACAGCTGTTGCCCCTGCAACAATGCTGCGGTGGAGTAGATTTCAAATGTCCTTTTCCAATGTAGCTACTACCAAGGGGCAAGAAAGGAACTTCTTTATCTTATCTTTCAGTCCTTCCCAGGCTGCTCTACAGAGTTTCTCATAATCATCAATCTCCTTCAAGGTACCAAAAGCTAATCAAAGTGCAGGTGGCCAAATTTTTGAATTTGGCCATCTCTACCAGATCACATATGATGGAGTGTTCACCCTAAAATGGTATTTTACAGACCTTGTATTTTTCCCTCAGTTGTGTTTACATTTTCCCCTATACTTGTATATAAATGATGTTTTAATGGTCTGTTGACTGCAAATAAAGAATTACATCCTTAGATTTCGAGTGAAATTTCAAAGTCATCTGTTTGGAGCTGGCGTGTTGAAACTTCCAGCCTGAGGGCCTAATTTCTATGTGGAGAAGCTTTTAGGGGCAAAAGGGGGTGGTGCCAAAATACCCAAATTACTAAGTCATCACAGAGGCATTTCTAACTTTTAGTATCAGGGAGAACTGTCCAAATGCCAGGACACCATGCAAATGATTGATGATTTGGGAGATGGGCTGGGGACAGGGAAAGTAGGTGTGGTCATCTGGGGAATTTTGGAGAGCTGGGTTGGGATCCCTGAGATTCTACAACCCTGTTCTGGAGTAAAGGTATTTGCATATTGAATTCACTTTACCTGTGTTTTAGTCATTGCTCTCTCTCTCTCTCTCTCTCTCTCTCTCTCTCTCTCTCTCTCTCTCTCTCTCTTAATTCACCTCTGGTCCTCACAAAATGAGGCTGACTTTGGCGACAAACCAGCATTTAGATGTTTGGGTGGTATTCTGACCATGGCCCTTGACAACCTTGTGAATGAAGCCATTAACCAAACAGTTGTTGAAACTTCTTGTGAAAGTGCAAAAACAAAACAAACAAACAAAAACCCTCTTTGGAAATCCATTTGGGAACAGGACACCTCAAGGGTGGAACAATCTAACTGATCCACTGGTCCAGCAGCCATGTAACAAAGTAGTTATTATCTAGCTTTCAGAAAGTAACAGACCATCTGTTTCAAGGGAATTGTTTTCATGCCCTAAATCATTTGTCTGTTAGTCAATGCAAAATATTAATTCCAAAATATGTTCTTCTGCAAAAGTTCTCAAACTGTGATTTGTGGTCCACTAGTCTACCACAAGCCCCATCCCTGTGGCCTATGAAAAGATTGACAACTACAGTGCCTCAATTACAGAAGAAGGATGGGTGCTGAACCTGACCAGAGGTGAAAACTGACAAACTTTGCACTTGACTTCTCGTATCCTTTCTCACAAAAGCAAGGGTATCTATCATAGTAGGAAGTAGGGATGTGCTCCGCTTCTCCTTGAACCGGAGAAGCAGGAGCGGAGCGGGGGGGCTTCGCCTACCCTTAAGGCGGAGGCGAAGAGAGTCAGGGGGGCTGCGGATCGAGGCGAAGAGGATCGCCTCAATCCGGAGCTTCGCCTGAAGGTAAGTGGGGGGGAGGGGGACAAATCTGGCACTGCCGGCGTCGCCATCCATGCGGCGGCGGCAGCACCAGGTAAGGGAGCAGGGAGGAGGGATGCTTACCTTCCTCCGTCACCGGCTTCAATTGAGGCCCCGGTTGAAGCTGGAAGTGAAGGCCGAGGCCTCTTCCGGCTTCAACCGGGGCCTCAATTGAATCCCGCGACGGAGGAAGGTAAGGGGGTGGGGGCTGGGCCGGGGGCCGGGGCGGGGGCCTGGCCTACCTGGCGCTGCCGGTGCCGCCATCCGTGCCGTGGCAGCGGCAACGGGGCCAGGTAAGGGAGCAGGGAGGAGGGATGCTTACCTTCCTCCGTCGCCGGCTTCAATTGAGGCCCTGGTTGAAGCTGGAAATAAAGGCCGAGGCCTCTTACGTCTTTAACCGGGGCCTCAATTGAAGCCTGTGATGGATGCAGGTAAGGGGGCGGGGGTGGTGGCTTATCTTGTGCCGCCGCTGCTTCCGCCGTCCATGTAGCGACGGCGGCGAAGCCGGATCTCGCTCCACGGAGCAGAGCGGGAGATGAGCGGAGCGGTGCGAAGAGGATCAGGCCACGAAGCGGATTGGGGGGTCCATGCACACCCCTATTTTACACACGCTAAGCAGGTGTAGGTCTAGTCAGAGCCTCAATGGGAAACAGCCTTATATGCTGCATTGAGTTCTTTGATGGAAGGCAGGTAAGATGCAAATGTACAAATGTTTATTGCGCCAAAGAGACTAGTGGGGATGATCTCTGTTCCATATTTCCTGTTGTCCTTCATTTGTTCTGTTTTACTCAGGTATCTAAGAAGATGGAAGAAATGTATAGATGGCATTGCTGAAGAATGTAAGTGTCATACAGGATCAGACCAAAGGCCTATCTGGTCCAGCATTTTGTTTTCACAGTGTCCAACAAGATGCCCATGGGAAGCCCACATGCCCAGTCATGTTCCCCAGCAAGTGGCACATAGTGGCATACTGCCTCTGATACCAGTAGGTAATTTATGACCAATAACATTATCCTCCAGGGTCTTGGATCCAGATTTAGTCATACTTACAACAGATCCATTGAAATCAATTGGATTTAACTTATGATCTCTACTAACAGAAGTCTAATTGATTTCAATAGGCCTAGACTAAGTATGACAAAAGCTGGATCCAACCCAATGAATTTATTTAAGTCCCCATTAAAGTTATCCAAATTGGCGGCCATCACTATATCTTGTGGTAAATTCCACCAGAGGAACATAGTAAGATGAAGTCAGAACACTAGTCCACCCAGATGGACAGTGGCTTTCCAGGGATTCAGACAAGACTTTCCCAGCCCTACGTGGAGATGCTAGACATTTGAAGCTGTGTTCTTCTGCCACTTAACTATGCACTGTGTGAAGAAGCACTTCCTTTTATCTGTCCTGAATATCCCACCAATCACCTTCATGGGATGACCCTGAGTTCTAGCATTATGAGAGAAGCAGAAAATCCACCTTCTTCACCTCGTGCATAATTTTATACACCTTTATCATACCTTACATTTTTCTAAGCCAAACAGCCCCACATTTCCTTCACAGGGGAATTGTTCCAGTCCCTTAATGGTTGCCCTGTTCTGCAGTTTTTTCAGCAGCTTCAGGTGTGGCCCCAGTTATCACGAAGAGCCCTGGATTATAACCTGGGAAGACAACAGAGGATGACTCTGTAAGAAGCTCTGTCTCTTTTTCATATAACAAATTGTCACCTGAATGCATCATAACAAACGATTTTGGCAGAAGAGTACTACGTGTGAAATGGGAAGATGCCAGCCAAGGATTATTAAAGAAAAGATAAAGGAAAGGTTGTTTTGATGAGGTTCTCATAGGATGAGGTAGACAATCTGATGGATAAAGTTGGGTAAAGTGCATCTGGCACGGCATATCCAGAACGAGAGAAAACACAATTTCCACAATGGACTAAGGAGTCTTCGTTAGTGCTTCCTACAATTCTGGCTTACAATCAATCAAAGCACATATTCCTTCAGAAAATCTCACTCACACACACACACACACACACTGTAATTGTTTAAATATTCTGCCACGTTTGAAAGATAAGACATAAATTTCCATCAATTAATGCTCTGCCGTATGTTGGGAGGGAGGATTGCATGAAGAAAAGGATGATAGATGTTAAATATTCATGCAATCTGCTCTAACTGTATCAAGGCCAACTTTCTGAGTGTAGTGTCAATCCATCAAACAACACTTTGTATCCAACCTAGCTGCACAAAGGTCTTCAGTGCCAGTTATTATAGAGGGTGTTACGCTAAGTCTGATTGGGAATGTGATAGTAAAGTTGCATTCCGGGAATTTAAAAGTGAAATCTGTTTGCAAACAGATTTTGCCTCATGAAGCAAGGGCTTTAAAAACAAAAGCCTACAACAAAAGCTAATTTCCATATTTTAAAAATAAATGAAGAAGATTTTTGTAAGAACTGTTCATTATTCCAAAATATATTAATTGAATAATTCTAGGCTAAAAGCTCCATCCGACAAGCGTTTTACTGCAAGCTCGTTACTGGGCACTCACGGACTGCTCACATGATGTTGTCTGCCTCTTGTGCGTCTTCTGCCCCTTCTGGCCTTCCTTGCGCCACAACACCACCCCCCCCGAAAAAGTCCGGTTGCTGCTCTCTCCTGCCAGACTGAATGGGCCACGTTACTTCCTGTTTTCAGGAAACAACGTCGGAGTAATGACAGAGAAGCGATGGGAGCCACACATTTCTACTTAGATGTGTTGGGGCTTTAAATGTGAAAAAACCATGCTTTTATTGAATAATGTATTTATTTATTTATTTATTAAATTTATATACCGCCCCATAGCCGAAGCTCTCTGGGTGGTTTACAAAAGTTGAAAACAGAGGACATTTAAAAAAAAAGTATACAAAATTTAAAACCATCAAAAAAAATATAAAAACAGCAGTATAAAACAGTATCCATTTTAAACAACAGTAGTAACTGCTATTGTCCTAAGAAATAGATTGTTATAAATATGAAGGGGCAGGTTGTTAAGAAGATCAACATGCCTGTGACCAATCAAAAAAGGGTTTTCTCAGGGCCCCCTTTCATATATTCCATTAGATTATTGGCACCTAAGAGGTGTGCTATGTTCAATGTTCTTTATTAGGCTAATAGCTAACTATTATCTATGGTTGTCATGTGCCCTACTTTACAGAGGACAGTCCTATATCACCTCATTGCACAGACACATTGGGCTAAACTATAACTACAGCCCTTTTGCAATGAAGGAGGGGTAATTGTGAGGTTTCCCACTTCAGGGATTTTCCCTCACAGGACACTTGTGAGGAAGGTTTCCCACAAGTAAAGGGGGGCCATTGTGGGAGGACGTGAGCCCCATGATGGTGGATCTGAATGGGCATCAGGAGAAGTGGGCAGGACTGGACAGATAATTATGGGACACATAATTCTTTTTAAAATAACTCCTCCGAGATGAGCACCAGCACAGACACACAGCAACACGGGGGGGGGGGGGATCGGTACTGTGCCGATGATGCATTCATGCACAGCAATATGCTTGTGTAAAAAAGAAAAGAAACCCTTGGCAATGAAACACGCCAATGCCCATGCACACACACTCCTTAGCAGATTGGCTGTTCGCTGTGCTAGGAGCTTTGTGAAGGGGGGGGGGGCACACCAGCCATGGACATTGGGATCATAGCGAGAGAGCAAAACAAACAAACAAACTGTGACCACACCAGGCAGCAATATTCCTGAATAACTGAGTGATTGCCCCCAGATCACCGTGGGTGAAGGTGAATGTCATGTGGCCCAGTAGGGACGACTGCGATATTATTCAGGAATAAATGACTGGGGTAGACAAGGCCTTTGTTTTCAAAGAAGAAAATGGACTTAGGTGGTCAGTACAACAGGTTAAAAGTCATGTGGACTGGTATTAGCCCACTTCAAGAAACTCTAAGAGGAATGCTGCTTATAGAAGTGTTAAACACAAAGAAAGTCAAGGAAAGGAGAGAGCACATGGGGTTTAGATAGCATTGGTGGATTTTAGTTTGCATGGTACATTCAGGGCTCTACTAAATGAGTGATTTATTGTATGCTCGTGCTTGGCCACTCTCTGGTTTATTTCATTATGTTGTCAATGACCAGGACATCTCTTGCAGAATCCTCTAAAAATCCCAGGATAAAAAGAACCACTTTAAAATGATAATAGCCAGGAAATAGTAGGATCTTCTGGCACTAGATGGTGCTGTCTCAGTAGAACTCAATGGAACTGAACGGGGGGGAAAGTATTCAATTCAACCCCCTTGTTGCCCCTCTCCTCCCATGTAACACAGCCCGTAACAATTTCACCAAAGAACCAGGAAAAGCCCTGAGTGAACAACGTGATTTCCCTTAATGTAGAGACGCTCTTAGATGTGTACATCATCACAAGCATTATTGATTCTGTTTTGAGCTGGCAAAAAGTATTTGAATTAAAATGAACTGCTTGCCACCACACTAAGGGTTGTGTTAACTAGATGTATGCATGTTTGGGAACCCTATATCAGTGTACGGGGTTAGAAGTGGAATGGATGATTTTGGGTTTGAACTACTCCCATCAATTCTATGGATATGGAAATTTTATTCTTCAGTTTGAGATCACTTAGAAAAACTCATGGAAAACAGAAGAACTGCAGTTTGTGATGTTGGAGATGCCAAGGTAGTTGTAAATTATATTGCTTCTCTCCCATGTTCCATTAAAGTTTTTTATTGCCTTAATACCTTATTCTGCATTCTGTGTTGCAGAAATCATCAGATTTTATAGATATAAACTTGAATTTAATGACAGTTTTTACTGTTGTATTTGTTTTACTGTTATTTGGTGCTAAATCTTAGTGTATTTAATTATTCAAACACTATGGGAGCTCATCAAAAACTCACATTCAAGTACTCATCTTATTTAATCCACAATTTTTGGAATTTATGATTCAAAAACCTGACAGCAACCAATATAACATTTTTGCAAGTTATAATTGTTCATCGAGTTGTGCATGTGTCTCTGTGCAGCTAAGCTGGATTTAACAGAATGAAAGGATTCATGAATGCAAATTCTCTACCATTTATTTAAATAGTCTTCATTTTTAGATAATGGGTTCAATTCTGCTTCGTCCGAAAGACTGATTTGTTGCCCAGGAAAACTTGTCATGGGGCTGACAACAGTTATTTGAAGTGCTATTTGCATTGTGCTAGAGAGTGACATTGTGGCCTGCATTAATTCATACTATACTCAAGAAAAAAACCTTTCAGAGGAGCTAATGTAGAGCGTGTATTTGTGGAGCAAGCATCTCTATGGGTCATAGATTCCTGCCTAAATGTAGGAATGGGAGATGAATCTTACAGCTTTACAGTTCTGTAGTTCTGCCATTTTTTTATTACTTACTGATAGAACAATTCAGAAGCAATGGAAATTTAGCATTGTGAGAAGAGGTGATGGAGATGATCAGAAAAAACACATAAATAATGCACCAAATACTGGCAATATTTTAGCTTTTCTTGCTCCATCAAAATGGAAGCTTTGAATCTATAGCAGCATTTTAAATTGGGAAGCAAAGCACCCAGCAATGGGCCTGCTGATTGAGATGCTGTAAATCTGTCTAATAAATGTGTTTGCATGAATCCGCCCAATTCTCTTTGGCATGCACAGATATGAACAGTCTGGCTCTAATTTCTGGTGCACATAAGCAACAAAGATTTGTGTAAAGGCTCCAGTTTGAAGGTCTTCAAAACCCAGGATCCCAGCATCTCCCACTTCATTGACCCAAGTTCCAGTGGGATGAGGAATTGATGCTATATACCACATAGGGAGCAATCACTGTAAATTTGTTGTGTCTCCTGACCAGGTTCATTTATGTATTTCTAACTACGTACAGAGAACTACAATTATCTTTATATATGGGGCAGCCCTTGGAGACTGTCCCCAAAATTTCAGCAGCTACTGACTTCATCTGCCTGCCCTATGGGGGCAGATCACAAAGACCACGTTACAGTACAATTCCAGCCTCCAGCCTGTATTCTGGCTTCCTATTGTCTCGTGGTCATTGTTCAAGTTAATGGTTTTAGTTTATAAAAATGGCTTAGGCCCAATATGGTGTTCCTCTATGATGGATCATGAGTGGAACTAGCCAGAAGAGGGAATGTAGAGACAACCACAAAAGGGATCAAAAAGGGCTTTTTCTTTCGTGGGTCAGAAGTGAGGTAGTCCAAAGAAGGCATTTAGAAATTTAAGAAGGAATGAAGTATGACTTTTTCTTAAAGTGTGTGAAAATACACTGTTGCAGCTGTCTTTGCTTGGTTTTGTTTGGGGATGTGCAGGAACCCTTTACTGTGGACTCTCCCCCCGCCCCCATTGGCAAGGAGGGGGTTGATTTGATTCCTTGAATTTGAACTGGTTGTTCCTATGCATTCTTGTTACTGTGTGCCACTATAGCCCTTTCTATACCTCCTGGCCATCTGGGAGGGAGAGGGGATGATCTCAGGATTTCCTGGTTCAGAGATCCTCCTCCTGGGTCCTCACGCCCATGCCCTCTACAGGGATGGCACAGGGGCATTTTTTAAAAAGCAGCTGGGCCAGTCGCGCAAGAGAGAGGCCCCACTCCATCAAAAATGTCAGTAGATTAAAAAACCAACCCCCCCCACTCCCTACCCCCTCTCTGCCATCCCAGGGGTAGTGAAATGCTGCCACCCCATCCCCTGATGGGGACGGAGCTGTGCTGAATGGCTCCATGCCCATTTCTGGTGCCGCGCTTACTCGCAACTAAGTGCAGAACCAGGCAGGATGGGTGCCCACACCTCCTGTGGTCTTGGGATGGTCCCGAGACCACAGGAATAATAGGGTTTCCCAGGGTTTCTTTATCCCTAGGAAAACCTGTGTCCATGCCCCCCTGATCCCGGGAGTCCCTGTGACCAGATAACCCAGAAAACCCCGGAGACCTCTGGTAAAATGAAATGTCTCTGGAGCAACCGGGGCTGGCCCCCAAATTCTGGAGGAAATGGGCGCCTGGAATTGGGCGCCCTTACCACCTCCCTTCTGGCCTTCTATTTGGCCTGCACAATCACAGCGACCAAGTAGACGGGGGGAGGGAGCTAGAAGGACGAATTCTCAGACTTCTGAGAACGTGTCCCCACCCCTCCCTGTGTCGATGGGGCCTTCTACTTGGCCCGCGCAATCACACAGGCCAAGTAGAAGGCCCCATTGGGGCGGGGGGAGGGGGCTAGAAGGGCACGTTCCATTCTCAGACTTCTGGAAATCCATCCCCGCTCCTCCCAGCACTGATCAAAGCCCAGCTGGCGGCACGAGCTTGGCGACCCAGGCGGTGGCAGCCCAGGCAGATACAGCCCAGCGGCAGCAGCAGCAGAACCAGTAGCAGCCCGGTCAGATCAGTAGGTTTTGTATTTTTAATGTTATTTTATTGTTGCCTTGGGTGTATGTGTGGCTGTAGATTATTATTATTATTTTGCCTTTGGTGAGTGTGGGGTAGATTTTTATTCTGCCCCCCTGATTAAGTGTGTGTAGGGGAGGTTTTTTTCTTTTGATTGTCTTGGGGAGGGTGTGGAGGTTTTCCTCACATGTGAGTCTGCAGGGGTGTGGGGATTTTAATTTTTATTGCCTTTGATGAGCATGTGTGAGGTGTGTTGTTGTTGTTGTTGTTGTTGTTGTTGTTGTTGTTATTGTACCTTGAGTGTGTGTGTGTGTGTGAATGAATTTTTAATTTTCACCTTAGGGTTTGAGATTTTGATTATTTTACAGTCTGGCTTTCTTTTTGTTGTACTAGATTTTTCTGCACTTGTCAATTGCTTCATTTGTTCAATAGTAGCAGTATGCTGAATTTGTGAGTATGGATATGAATGATGGGGAAATAGTGTTAAATGTTAGAAAGGTGAGACTATGGACATCCAGTGAAGGATTTGCAGTCAAAAAAGATATTTGAGGGAAGGGGAGGCTGTATCACACAGAATATAGCAAAAGCTTCAAAGTACAGCAAAAGCTACAAAAGGAGGTGTGAGTGAATTTCAGATACATTGAATATCTGACTTGTTCTTTATTCCAGTGATTTTAACATGAAGATGTTATGTAGAATAGGTTTGTCTTTACTGTGTGCTGTGAAATTAGACATGTGACCAAGGTCATGTTTGGGTGGGCATGCCCCCTTGAGGGTTGGGCATGTTGGTGGGCACGCCCCTTTTGCAGCAGCCATGTTGTCCTTTTTGGTTTCCAAAATATGGTCACCCTAGTCATAGGGACTCGGCCGTGACCAGCCTGGACTATTGGACTGGTGTAGACATGGCCTATGACTGCTAGGACCAAACAATACATTCCAGTTTGGGATGGCCCAAACAGAATTAAAGATAGGTGGCCATGAGGCAGTGGGAAGCAGTGGCACTTACCATCAACCCTGATCCCTGGGTGTGTGTGTGGGGGAAACAGGGGTTGAATAGAAGAAGGAGAGAGACACAAAAGCTGAGACACTTGGGGATGCACCTGCAGGCTGAGCATCAGCAAGCAAGGCAGCGGCAGCAGCCACAAGTGCTGAGTCTATAGACCTCACCCCAATAGCCACAGTGATAGCAGCTCTGGCAACCAGATCAGTACTACCTGGGTTCCAGCAGCATCTTCAGCAGCCCCAATAGCCATTGCCTAGCAAAACTGGAGGTACAACCATTGAATGGTGAGAGAGTACCACTGGTCATTCAAGAGAGAGAGCTGTGCACAAATGAAATTCTCCACCCTATTTGTGGGCAGAAAAATTGGGTGAAGAATTTCACTGGGTTTTTTTTCCCTAAGTGGCAAGAGAATTTCTCCAACAATTTCTCACAGGTAGGGCTCACCACTGGCAAGGGTTGTAGCGCATCTTCTTTCTCCCCCCCTTAATGTGTTGTTGTTGTTGTTGTTGTCATTTTGGCATTGCCATTGTATGCGGCAACAGCAGCAAGTGTGTTTGCAGCCTGTTCTTCATTTTACATTTTCCACAATCCATATACCTAGCATTGTTCTGGGGCATTTGGTGTGTGAGGTGTGTGAGAGAAGACAAAACCCACCAAAATATGATCTTTTTTTCTAGAGGGCAATAAATAAACAAACAAACAAATAAATAAATAATAATAATAAAAAATCTCAGGACCTTTCTGGGAAAAATGCCCTCTGAGAAATTTTACTCAGCTGTAGTTGCCATTCTTTAGGGTTCAGCACTTTCCACAGGACTTTCCAAATGTTAAATTTCTGAGGGGTGATTATGGATACATATTATCTCTAACGCAAGTGCAGAGAGGTGATTGTACAATGGAAGACAGGACACTCGTACACCCTCCTCAACCACCTCCAAAGTGAATGGAAGCATAAGAACCCTGAACGCAACCCATGAGAATATCTTCAGAATTTCTTCTCTTTTTGAAAGCAAGTACTTTTCTATCAAATCGAGTGAGAATAGTCAAAAATAATGTGGGATAAATTTTCAGCATGGCACTAAGCCAAGGGACACTGAGAAGCCAGCAACTGCTGGCTGTAGTTGATGGTGAGAGAAATGTTCCTCCTTGGAAGCCTTTTCCCAGGAACTCTCAGAGAAGCAGCACATCAGGGCTCTGTCTTCCAAGGCAGGAGTGGGCGACTTGTGGCTCTCCAGGTGTTTGAGCCTACATCTCCTACCAGCTCCTCCAACACAGCCAGTGGTGAGGTTTGATAGGGCTACAAGTTGCTCATCTGTGTTCTAAGGTTAGAGCACACCAGAAGAGGAGAAAGGTAGCTGGTTGGAGTCTGGAGTCTTGACCTCACCACTACACACCCTGAACCTTCAGGATGAGATATCTTACAAATCTAAATAAATAAATATGCAGGGAAGGACACCACTCTGCATTTGTTCATTCCTTCACTAAAAGCCATTAATGATATCTCTTTGGAAAATTGCCTCTGGGGCTACACCTGGATTCTCTGTTCACTTTCCCTCATTTCCCTATGTGACTGATTACTTCGTTGCTGATCGACTGCTTGATTAATTAATTTGATCGTTTGTCTCTCTCTCTCCATGACTAATGTATTAAATAGCTTTACTGACACACTGTGTGATACACTGCCCATCTCTTCCTTGTGATTAATTAAAGAACTGCTTAATTATTTCTTTTCTTCTGCACCTTGTACATGTCATAGTATAACAGATAACGCCCGTTGTCCATTCTACTCTTTCAGGTATTCTTTGGGGGTAATCAGCATTTTTATATGAATCTAAATTAATACAAGTTGCTTTACTGAATGGCCCAGCCTGGGCACAATCTAATGGGAATGGTCCTACACAGGTCTTACTGAAATGTATAATAACTTGAACATCTTTTTGTGACTCTCCCAGGCTCCTTGCACTACAGTGAATTTAGCTTCAGAGAAAGAATTCCCAGCAGAAAGTTATGATGGACAACTCTATGTCCACAGTCCATGTCACTTTCACATGTTTTTTTTTACCCATAGTTCCATTCGATTTCTGTATTAATTTGAAAATTCAACTCCAAATACATATTTAAATATGGATTTTCTCTCAAAATATGTATTTCAATCTGTATTTTGATACATTTTAATTGTTGAGAACTGTGTTGCAACATTCAAATTAGTACAACATCTGTTCTTATCTACGCATTGCTCTGATTTGTGTGACTCAGAATATTTCATAAAGGATTTCATAAAATTCAAATTCGTCATATATCCCTACATTTATATAGAGGTTTTGCCACCTTTTGGAGTCACGGACTGACTGTGTTGTTCTTACATAGGTGTGCGCAAAGGATGTGCCAGGTGTACTCAGGCACATCCTAATATCTCAAGCAATAAGCATCAAATTGAGGGGGGCATTGTGTAGGAATTCAGAGGAGGATTGAGATGCAGTGAGAACGGTCCTCTGGCTGCTCTATGGATACCCCCCAACAGTGCACTGCTGCTTCTGGCAATAGGAGCAAAAAGGAATTGTTTTTCTGGGAGCCTCTCTGCCAGGAGCCATAATTCAAAGAGGCCAGGAGGAGGGACCCTGAATGGTAATAACATCTCGTAAGCTCCTTGTCTGGCTAGTGTCACCATGAAGCCCCACCAATACTGGGTTCTCCTGTGGTCAAACAAGCTGAGCGCGGAGTAGGGCATCATTGTATACAGTGTTTAATAAATAATTGAATAAAAATAATGTCCTTTATGATTGAGTATTCAATAAATGTTCACTTTTTAAAAAATCCCTGTGTGCACACCCTAATGAACTGTGCTGCACACGCCTATGTGTTCTTATTCTCAGCCAGTATTATTTTTCTTTGTCCGGTCTAATTCTCTTCCCCATTCTCCAACTTTTCCTTCTGCACATCATAGCCTTCTGCTCCTGCCTTCCATGAACAAAGAATATTCCTTCTATTCCCAAACCAGTGCAATCTACTCCCTTTTTGTTCTTTTTCAATAGGTGTTCTTCCAGAACAAAGTTGCAAAAAATGTATTTGTTTATTGCATTTCTATACCGCCCAATAGCCAAAGCTCTCTGGGTGGTTCAAAGAATCTCACAAATAAAAGAATCTCACAGATCTTGCTATTCTCTTGAAAATTCTTCTCATTTCCCCAGACATTTCTACAGATGTCTCACTTCAGCAGGACCTGACAGATTGTCTTGGATTTTGCTTTGGGTGAAGTTCGGGTGCAGCTAAAGGATGTTGCAAAATTGCATTGCTGGCAATACATAATTGGGACTAGGTATGTTGCAGAAGTCTGAGGGGGTGGGGTGGAGTCTGGTGGACTTTCTCCAAATCAGCCTCCCAGACCCCGTCTGTCAATCTGCTGCATGGTCTGTGGGTGCCTTGCGGGTGGGGAGGTTGACCCCTCAGTGACCCGCCATTTTGCAAAAAAATAAAATTAAAATAAAATAAAATAAAAAAATGGTGGTTCTGGTTTTTCAGTAAATGTAATGTTACGTAAATGGCAGCCATGAAAGGGCCATTTATGCAATATTACCATTTATGTCTGCAATGCTGCATTTAACGGTCCTATTTATGACTGTCATTTTGATCAAAATCTCCATTTACATAAAAAGTTTACCTGTGGTTTCCCACAAAATGGCAGCTCATTGCTAAGTGGGGCGCTGTGTGCTGCTTGTTAGGTGCCTGCGGACTGTCTGATGGCTTGCACCACATGCCAAACTGGGTCAGGCACGCTGGTGGGGGTCTGGTGTGTGTGGTGTGTGCGGGTGAGTTCAGCCATCCTAACTGAGGCCCCTACACTGGGGAAGACCCAACAGTGCCAACTCGTAACCAACTGCTGTGGAGTAGCAGCACCAACTGCAGGATACCCTAGGATGTATGCTGTGCTACAAACTGTGATGGCAGCAACAACTCAGATGAGAAGGCAGGTGGCACTGGGCAGGAACTACTCACTTCCCTGCCCAGCAAAGGGGACAAGCACTGCCAAGCAGCAACTGCCCCTGATCACTTTCCTGCCCTCTCCCTCCTCAGTGTCAGGAACTGCTGACTTCTGCCCCCTGTGGTGAGCTGTAATGCTACAGCTCCTCAATGAAAGGAAGATGATCTCTGAGCCTCCTGTATGATAAGATTCTGGGAAAATCCCTCCCTGATTCCTAGAGAATCTTGGAGAATTTCCTCCGCTCTCCCTTTCTTGGCTGGCTTTCTTCTACTTCAGGCCCCCTAATCAGATTCCGAATCTGAGACTAAACGTGGGGCCTGGGCCTCATCCTGACACCACCCCAGCAAGGGCATGTTGCCAAAGGACTGCCATTAACTGGTGCTGGCCCTGCTGAAGTATGCTAAAGGCTGCTGTCCCAGCCAAACTGCTGGGCAATGAAGGGTAAGTTGTGGGGTTCAGTGAAGACTCCTCTTCTGTCGGTGAGAGGAATCCAAGAACAAGACTTGTGCAAGGCCTCATGCCACTTTGGGAATGGCAGCTGAATTCTTCTCCAAATTGAAAACTTGACGAATTCCACACTGTCCCTGCTAACATGCCATATTGGCTGCTGTTTTCTTCCTCTTTTATTGCCAGATGGTCTGGAGCAATAAGGATTGACTTCTGTCCTGTCCTTCCCTTTCTTAATGCTCTGTCCAATCTCTCTGGTTTTATAAATTGCAATCCATTTATCTCTCTGCTCTCCTTTCGCACAGACATCTTGAACCGGGGTCTCTAAGTGGAAGTCAGTCTGTTTCTCTTTTATCTCCCCAGCTCTCTACCTCTGCCTATAACCTTGCTAAATTTCTTGAAAGCAAATTTTGTCAGGGCTTGCTGTGATGGAACTATGTTAATGTACTTCAGACATTTTAGAATCCTTGTCTCCAGTCAGCAAAGCCTCAGCAATTGACACCCACCCTTAACATTTTTTCTAATATGCTCCAGATTTAGAAATATGCAGAGAATGAAGAAATATGCACTGTATTTATTCTCTGTTTAGTCACACGCTGTAACCCCAAATATAGCTTTAATGGGGAGGAAATTTTAAACAGCTCATTGCTTTTTGTAATGCTTTCATTTCTCTCTATCAACACAGATTTTATTTTGCTGATAAATCAAACATAGAATTCCTAAATTCTGATGCACTTTGCTCTGCCTTACAGCCTTGAATAACTAGAAGGACTCACTGCATATTTCTGATTCCTGCAAGGGGGGAAACTAGAATTGTTTTGAAGTTAATATTTTCTAACTATATTTTCTAAATATAGGCCTACAGAAGAGGTGGGCAATATGTGGCCCCTACAAGCCCTGAGAGCGGCCCCTGGCAGCCTTCATTGCACTGCCAACATCTGCAGTGGCAAAAAGGAAAAGTACCCCCCACCCCATGGAAAGGTTAAAATGACTAATTTGGGGTGACCATATGAAAAGGAGGACAGGGCTCCTGTATCTTTAACAGTTGCATAGAAAAGGGGATTTCAGCAGGTGTCATTTGTATATATGGAGAACCTGGTGAAATTTCCTCTTCATCACAACAGTTAAAGCTGCAGGAGCTAGAGTGACCAGATTTAAAAGAGGGCAGGGCACCTGCAGCTTTAACTGTTTTGATCAAGTGGAAATTTCACCAGGTTCCCTATAGATACAAATGACACCTGCTGAAATTCCCTTTTCAATACAACAAAGATACAGGAGCCCTGTCCTCCTTTTCATATGGTCACCCTAACTAATTTAACTTAAAAATACAAAATTGGCCATTTCTACCCTTCCAATTTGTTTTTTAACCTCCACTGCTGAATTTGGCAGTGTGGCATCAGCATCAGGAATGCAGCCCTCAGAGGAGTCTGGGGGATGGAAAGTGGCCCCTGGACTCTCAAAGCTGTGCACACCTGCTCTATATCATGGACTGAGGAGGAGTTCAGAAGCTTTTGCTTCAGATTTCAATTGACCACTGTTTAGCATTATGTCTAAACCTTTGATTGTGGTTAATCTGAACTGTGGTTTGTTGTAACAAGCTAGCCATGATTCTAAATTGGCTTGTTTCAAATAAACCATAGTTAAGATTAAGCTAATCATAGTTTGTCAGATTTGGGTGACAAGGTAAGCTGTGATTAATAAAAATGAAAGTGAAACAAGCTGAGCTGAGTTTTGCTGTTGTGCCAGAGTAGGAGGAGGTGTGAGCCTAGGGAAAGGCCAGGCTCATTCCTGGAACGCACACAAAATCATGCTATATCATATCATCTTATACAGCCACCACTTGCCTTTCAGGTCTGGTATCGGCTAGATTTATTATAATGCTTCCTCCAGCAACTGAAGCCCAAATGACTGTTCCTCCACCATCTGAAGGACAACATACAGGTGTGTGTGTGTGTGAGACTGGTCTTAGGCCTCATCTACACCAAGCAGGATATTCCACTATGAAAGCAGTATATAAAAGGCAGGAGCCACACTACCTCTTTATAGCGGTATTAAAGTGCACTGACAACTGTTGGGGCCCATGACACATGCCATATACCTCTTTCATGCCACTCTATCCTGCTTGGTGTGGCTCCTGCCTCTTATATGCCACTTTCATAGTGCTATATCCTGCTTGGTGTAGATTAGGCCCTCATTTATCCTGCAGTGTCAAAGGGAGAAAAGAATCTGCCTTAAAGGCAAGTGCATGTTTTTGTTTGCTTCCTTGCTTTGGGCTTTAGTTCATTTGTATTTACAAATGATGCTGCAAATGAGGTGTCATCCTCAGGTTCTGTGAGGGGGAATGGCAGCCTCTGCATTTCATTTAACCACAGTGCCCCAGAATGAGGCAGTATCTGACAAATAAAGAAGCTTCCACTGAGAATTAACCATAAAAAAGAGCTCCACTCCCACCAGTTCATGGTCTTTAATTATTATATTGCTAGTGGAAGCTCCTTTTTATTGTCACCTGTTTTGAGGCTTTTTAATGAAGCAAAGCAGCAGACAAATGCTTAAAGACAGTACATGTAATATAGCAAAGGAAATGTACTTTTCCCAGAAAGCTCCCTTTTCCTGGGCCCACTCCCTTTTCCCCAACTGCTGATCGTTTGGTGGCTTCCCAATTTTTGTGACAACCCCCCCTCCCCATTGTAAAAAGTTGAAATATCTCTCCTAAGGCTTAATTACTGGCAGTAAGAAGTTTAAACTAAAATATGCTGGTATTTTTGCTATTTCTGAACACACCCCTTTTGACATTGGTCCTGCCCAACACTGGAATGCAGCTCCTGAAAGCTTCTGCAACTTTGAATTCAGCCCTTGGGATGAAACAGGTTCAGCATCCCTGGTTTATGCCAAGCCCGCTATCTAGTGAGGGGAACTGATCTGGACTTAATTTCCAGGCCTTCACATTTTCAGATCTTCAAAGTCTTCTTGGTGCTCCTTTGTCTTCCAGATGTGTATCTGTGTCACCATGCCTTTAAAGATGTGTGTTGTTTGTCTCTAGTGTTCACCTCACCACGTGCTTGTTTCACTGTTAATCTAGTGCCTCCTTCCTTCCACGCTGGGGCTAAATGTTCCAATTCTTCCAGCATATGGAGAGTTGATGGCCAAATAATGGAGGCCATACGAAGGAAGAGGAGGGGCGGCAGGCTGCTTTACATGGGCACCAGCCCAAAGGGCGGCAGACCACACAGAATTGTCTAATGGGCTGCAATTTCCTTCCTTTCCCAGAGAGTAGTGTATATTATTCATTGATAAAGTATCTGGAGGAGACAGAATCCATAAATGTCTTTCCCTGACCTTTTAAAAAATATATAAAACAAGGTCTGCTCTTTACTAACCTTAAAAACCTGGGAAGTGCTCAAAGAAAACATATTTCTTTTGGTATTTCCTGGTTAATGTAGCATGCACAATGTTGACTTAGGAAGGTTATTGAATGTTTGGTTTGGTATCAGCTTTATGAATGAAGCTGAGGAAAAGTTGAGTCAGTATGAAGACACCAACTAACAACAAATAACAGCAATCGGGAAGTCCTAAAAGCCAAACTATTTATGGGAAGAAATTTCTGTGTAAATACTTGTGGTTAAGTTGTCGACAATGAAGATGAATCATAGAATTTGGATTTGTGTTTGCAAGAGCAAATCGCTTTCAGGATTGTGAATACATCCTATGGGTCATTTGTTTCTAGAATCCTAAAATGGTGGTTCTCTGCTCAGCTTAATTAGTTCCATACAGGTTTGTCTATTTGGACTCTCAGTAGTTATAGCTGGTTTACATTGGGGGGAAACGGTCAGCCATTCTATCCAAGAGAGTGAAAACTTGGAGACATTTCTGAAAATTTTATCAACTTGGGCAACATGTCTAGACCTGTTTGGATCTGCTGCCAAAGCTGGCCACTGAGTCAGGTCAAGAGGATGCATCCAGGTTGTCAGTTACAGGGGCGTGAAAATTTGAGAATAAAACCCAGTGTGTTCAAGGAAGTGAACAATAATATGAGGTGGGAGAAAAAGTGAAGAATGAATTTAGACAAAACACAAGGAAGCATTTCCAGGCTGGTTTGGACAGCTAAGGAGATGCAGCCAGGAAGCTGTAAGTGGTAGGCACCAGCCATTCAAGAGAGCATGTTAGAAGCCAATTTAATTCACGGTGCTGGTTCACATGGCTCAGGACCACAATTCCTGATGGAGTGCGTCTCCCAGCATGAACTGACCTGTACAGTACGCACAACATCTATGACCCTCCTCCAAGTGCCTCTTCTGAGGGAATCTCAGTGAGTGGCAACAAGAGAGGGCCTTCTTGGTGGTAGCTCCCTAGTTATGGAATGATCTCCTTGATGAGGTGTGTCTGGCACCAACATTGCTATCATTTCACAGCACCAGGTTAAAACTGCCCTCTTCTCTTGGGCATTTGGCAGCATGCAATGGGCTTCAATTAATTCTTGGGTTGTCTTAGCTGAGGGTTTAACGAATTGTTTTAGATATGCGCTGTCTTTGCTTTAATGTAAATGCTTTTCTTTCTGTAATTTGCATAATGTGTTTTTAATGATTTTTCAGTTTTGCAAAGTGCCCAAAGAGCTTTGGCTGTGGGGTGGTATAAAAACACAATAAATAAAATGAACTGAAACGAAATTGAGACTAGGGTGGCCACTTTTGAATCATCCCAAAAAAGAGGAAATGCATCCTCAAAAAAGAGGACTCCAGTTTGCATAAAACGCTCATATGTGAATTTATACTTTGGAAAGGAAAGGAACCTCTTGTACAAGCATTGAGTCATTACTGACTCTTGGAGGGATGCCCGCTTTCACTGACGTTTTCTTGGCAGGCCTTATAGCGGGGTGGTTTGCCGTTGCCTTCCCCAGCCGTTATTACCTTTCCCCCAGCTAACTGGGTACTCATTTTACCAACCTCGGGAGGATGGAAGGCTGAGTCAACCCGAGCTAGCTGCCTGAAACCAGCTTCCGCTGGGATCGAGCTCAGGCCAAGGGGAGAGTTTCAGCTGCAGAAACTGCTGCTTTACCGCTCTGCGCCACACGAGGCTCTGAATTTATATGTATAGATGCAAATTTAGAAACAATTATTATAATTTTAACAGAAATAGAGAACATCTCACCAGAGTGTGGAGGATTGTGGCCAGGTGACCTGTGTGAGCGCCTGTTCAGTCTGCTAACTGTTGATGGGCAACAGTTCTTTATCTTGAAACTGGAATTGGGCAGGACAGCCGTTCAAACAGAGGATACACGGCTACTTGAAGGAATAGCGTAATATATGAAAGGACTTCTTGTCAGGGATGCTGGGGCTCATGGAACCAGAAACCTCATGAGGCAGGTAACAGCTGAAGCCTGGTTTATTGACCCAGCTGGGACATATGTGTGCCTCTGACACAGAAAAAAAGAGGAGTGTGAAATACCGGCTCCTGTGACTGGCAGGCATTATAGAGCCTCTGAATTGTCCAAGCCTGGTATGAGTACTGCAAGAGCCACAAGAAGCTGCTCCAGCTTCATTGCCCTCTTCCCATAGGGCCATCAACCACCTACTCCCAAGACAGCAAGGCAGGCAGGTGAGAATACAGCAGGCATTTGCTCCTGTTCAGCTGGGGTGTTTCCCCTCCCACCCCACCCCCACAGGACCATCTACCTGCATTTGCCCTGTGGGAAAGAGATTGATGACTTGAGTAGATCCAATCCAATCCATGGGACTTTAAGTTAGTCCCATGGATTTCATTGGGCCTGCTCTAGGCATGATAAAGGTGTTACAGACTTTAAGGTGGCTGAGCTCCTGGGATCTAGGCAGCCACTTGACATCTGCCTCAAACTTCAAGAGAGGGTTAACTATGTCTTAAGAGGAAGGGTTAATGGCCATCTCTCCTGAGGGCCCAGGATCTCCCTGATCTGCCTCAAGGTCCCCTGACACAAACTGCTCCCCCATGAAGTTCAGCTTGGGGTGGGGGTCCAGGACATCTTCTGAAGAGGACTCCTCCAGACTTGACACTGGCTGTGGAATTGGGGCAGTGAATGCCACTGTTGTGAATGCCACTGACTGAGAAATGACTGAGGAGTGACACAATCTGGAGTGGAGGCAGGGAGGGGTTGTACTCTTGCCAGTAAGAGCATGCTACCCCTTCCATGTTGGCTGTTGATCAATAGTGGCAGGCTGTGCCACAATCTATGCAAGCAGCAACCATATGGGGCAGCTATACAATTCAGTATTCTGGCACTGGTATGAACTGGAGGGACCATAGGTCAGTGTGAGAGAGCACATTCTTTGTGTGCAGAAGGCCCCAGGTTTGATCCCCGGCTTCTCCAGGTAGGGCAAAGAAAAGAGTCTCGCCTGAAACTCTGGAGAGCTGCTGGCAGTCAGTGTTGACAATACTGGGCTAGTATTGGTCCGACTCAATATCAGTCGGCTTCCTATGTTTCTATGTCTGGGTGACTGAGGTGTCCATTATGTGAATTCATCACAGATTTGATGCAGAGGCCTGATTATGCACAAATACCAAGCATATCAGCCATAGCATGAATTAAATCTATGTGTATCTAGAGAGGAGGTAGTAAATGATATGTGGGAAAGGACAAATGGGGTTGGGGGACTGGCAGGAAGTACAAGCCTTAGGTGGAGCACAAGCATAATTTGAGGGGGGGGGAGTACAAACTTGCAACATGGGCCCCCTCCCACACATGTACCATGATCCAAACCTATATGTCAGGGCAATAGAAATTGAGAGAAACTGAAATGGGCGATGTCATCCATCTGTGCTTTGGGTGCATGTTATTGAGCCCATGAGGTTAAAAAGGCAGAAAGCAAGTGGGGAGCAGGTCAGAGAGGTTGGGGGTGTCCTGGGAGACATGCCTGGTCCCTTCCACCCTCCTAGTTTACAAAAGCCCCTGACACTCATCTTAAGGAAAAGTGAGCAATAGTTGTGCAGATGGTGGGGGGGATTTTATAAGGAGCTCACAAGAATATTGGGGCTTCAGTGTCAGGTTGTTGTGATTTTCCTTTGCACAACTTGATTCTTTAAAGGCAAAACCAAACAAATCAGCTTCCAGAATGTTTCTCCTCCTGGTTTTGCAAATGTGAGTCACAACAGGGTACATCTCAAGCACAGATAATTTCTCCAGTCTTAAGAGTTTTTAAATATTCACATAAAAATTCGTAAATGTTTTTGTGCACATTTCTACTAACTTGCATTTTTACATGCATTTTTTTAAACTGATATACACTTTTTTTCTTTTTCTTTTTTGCAAGCCAGGTCCCTATAAGTATGCATTTTTTAATGTTATTTTCCCTAGTTGTATGCATTTTTCTTGGAAAATTTCATTGCAAAATCTGGAGAAGGGCGAATTTTGAAGGATTTTCATGTGAACAATAGCTGACAATTTCAGTTTGCCTAGTGGTTTGGAAGTGCGAAATCAGGCAAATCCACATTAAAATGTGAACTGGACAAATTTCTCCCACATTCCTAAAGCAAATATCACTAGACTAAGGAAGGAAATTTGAAAACAGTGAGATTGTATACTTACAATGACCTTTTATATTTTATTATTACGTCTGTGAAATTAGGTCTGAAGAATGACTTAGAGCATAAAATTGTTTATTCCCAGGGAACCTCAATAGTATTTTACAGGAACAGGATTTTACCAAAATGCCTGTAGATCCCAAGAGCTGTAAATATAAATCGAAAAAGAGCTTAGGATAAACTTTCTCTATAATTTTATTTATTAGCCTAATATTGCGCTCTTTTCTGTGAACAAGATATACTTTTCACTGTCTAGGTGAGTGTAAGATTGCCTTCCATTCTGAAATAATTGTCCAATCAATACACAAATCTTTTTGCTCCCACTGTTTCCCTTTCTTTACAATTTTCTGGCATGGTGCATATAGCTACGTAACTAAATAGTCCCACTGTTATTCTGTTTTTCCTTTGCTACAAGCGTCAATCTTCCCAGCACTATTAAGCTGAGAGTTTTTCTCTTGCTACTATTTTCAACAGCATTAGCACACAGGTGCTGTTCAAGCTATTGAACTTGTGCTTTCAATTCTTCTTATCTTTTCATCCATCCAGATAACTTTAATCTTTTCTAGAGGTGGATATTGTACATTTATCTTTGTTTTTGTATTTTTTGTTTGTTTTCTTTACTGTTTTTCTCTTTAATCAATAGGAAATGTCTTCCTTACTTTTTCATTTATTTTGAGCCATTCTTCTTTAAATTCCCATTTTCATTGCTGTCTGTATTTTCCCTGTAATTCTAGGGTAAGAAACCCATATGGCTCTCTGGGCCACATCGTGGAATGCTATTGTTGGCATTATAAAACAGATCCAAGCACACAAAGTCCTTTCTGTTTACATGTTTAGATATGGAACAGTATATAAATGTTGTGAATAAATGCATATCATAAATATGTGCACAAGAAGACCCTCCAGCTGCAATATCTTGCCTGTTCATTCAAACTAAGGAATGAAATCTGGGGGTACATTGCTTCACATACATGGGACTTCTACCTCCATTGCCATAAAAAGAGTTGTATGGACCCACAAAGTTTGAGCACACTGAAAAATCTGAAACTGCCTAATACCGATTGAGCCCATTGATCCATGTAGCCTAGGATTGCCTACACCGACTAGCAAGAATTCTCCAAGACTTTCCATCTCATTCAGCATGTTAACTCAGAAGGAAAGTTGAGTGGAATGGGGGGGTCGGCAAGCCATAGAGCATCAAGAATGGAATGGAATGGAATCAGTGATATCCACTCATCCCTAACATTCATACATTCAATCATACAGGAAGTGATTTCCCAGAGGTTAGCCAATGTGATCATAGTATTCTAGTACTTTCCCAGTTGCACTGGCTGCCAGTCCATGTCCAGCCCGATCCAAAGTGCTGCTATTAAACTTTAAAGCCCTGAACATCTTGAGGTCAGATTATCTGTAGGATTGCCTCTCCCCATATGTACCTGCCCAGACCCTAAGATCATCTTCAGTGGTCCTTCTCTGGGAGCTCCTGCCAAAGGATATGAAATGTGTAGAGGAGGGCCTTTTCTGCTCTGGCACCCCAGTTGTGGAATGAACTCCCTAGAGAGGTTTGCCTGGCACCTACATTCTACTCTTTCTGGTGCCATGTGAAGATCTTTTTTTATTTCCCCAGGAGTTTTAGCATTTTAATCTTTTAGTTCTGCTGTTTTAAATTTGTTATTATATTTTAAATCTCTCCATGGTTGCTAGGTTTTATTTTGGTTGTGCTTGTACACTGGAGTTTTAAGCTTTTATATTGTTTTTATGCTGTACTTGTGGTTTTAATTTTTGTGAATCATCCAGAGAGCTTAGGCTATTGGGCAGAATAGAAATATAATAAATAAATAAATAAATAAATAAAATATATATAGTTTTTTCCATACTGCTGAAACATTTCTTAAAAATCAGGCTTTGGAGAAAGATTTTAATCCAATTCACCCAAGCTATTATGAATCATTAACTGGCTAGTAATATGTGGCTTGTCTTTATGACCATTTAATGAAAAACATATTTTATATGATTTCGTTTTTTTTAAAATAATAATAATAATAATCTGAATTTCCAGGGACATTTGATCCACAATCCATCCACTAAAACCTTTTCTTCCTGGAATCTTCTGTGTGGTGAGTAGTAAAATGGATCATATTCTTCTTATGTAATCAGAACACTTTCCCCATTACTTTAAGTTTCCAGCTTCCACTAGTTTATACTGCATCTTTTCCTTTTAAGAATCTGTACTTTACTGTAAGATCAGAGGTAGCTTTCAGAAAATAGGAATATAAAGTGGCATGCCACCTTTCCCTTTGAAGAGCTTTGAATTATTTCCCTGTAATCATTACTGCAGATTAATGGCATCAAAGAGCAGTTGTGCAGCAGATAAAATGAAAAGCTTCTAATAAATATATCATTATAGCAAATCACACCGACCACATAGGATTTCTTCCCATGGCTTGCAAAATGTATGAATGGCTTTTTATTTATTTTTTAATTTAAAAACATATTTTTACTAGGAAGCCAAGGGCAGCCTGAAAGTCAGTGTGAACATCTGTATGCAGGAAGGACGGTCTATGAGCAGAAACATGTTTCTCTATGGGCTGCTCTTTCAGATCTGGTGCCAGAATGCTATTGGGTACTGTATGCGTGTATGGATGGGAGGGAGGGATCAAGAGAGGAGCCTCCTGCATCTGGCAGCTGGGGACACACATTTTGTCATGGTCTTCACACCTACAAATACACCATAGTGTGATGAGAATTTATTCCAACACTACTCTGTGTTAACCTAAAATGTGTTGACAGGGTTAAAGGAGATTACGGAAAGTTGCATAACATGGGATCTTGTCCCATAGCAATCAGAAATGCCACTATATACCATGTAAATTGCCCAGAGACCCTTGGGGCGGTATACAAATGTAAATAATAATAATAATAATAATAATAATAATAATAATAGCATGCTTCTGTAGTAACTGCATAATACCTTTAAAACGGTACAGATGAAGAACTTGGTTTAAACCATGACATAATATTGAAAGCGTCTCCCAGAATTCCTTCCATTAAACCTGCCGTTACATGTAGCAAGGTTCAGAGGTCTCCGACCAAGCTTGGGCTAGGGCTTCAGTCTCCAGCAACTTTCTTTCCTGAAGAAAGATTCAAACTGATAAAATTGTCAGACAAGGATTAATCATGACAAACTGAGTTATTTGCCTATGGCAAATATGTACCTAAAGTTTTGATCCTGTCAAGAAGTATGATAGATTTCTCCTAGCACTGGAAGCTCTACATTAAATATACTGTCTATCTTTCAGTTATAAGAATTGGCACTTGGGTTGATAACTCATCTGTATGTTTCAAGGCTCTAGACCAAAAACAAAACAAAACAAAAACACAAATGACCAAAAAGACTGATGCCTGAGGCTATGTTTTATTTCACAGGAGAGAGATTTGAGGATCAAACGAAATGTGACATGTTGTGTAATTAGCTGTTGTCTGAATGGTTTTGAAAGTGTGAATAGCAGGTGTGGGTGAAGCTATCCAGACCAAAACTTTGGTGCAGGAGGAAGGCAGAATTTTACTCTTGGCCCCTACTGCAGTCAAAGTCCAGACTGCCCCCCATATGCTATATGTATTGGAAGGTACATGTCCATTGGCACAATTTAGACCCCTGTTATAAATTGTTTTGTCCTTGTTTTGATTTGCAATTATTCACAGCAGTTATGTTTTCTTACAATGATTTTTTCCTTGTTGTTCTGTAATCCTTTATTCTCTCTCTCTCTCTCTCTCTCTTTCTCTCTCTCTCTGTCTCTCTCTCACACACACACACATTAGACAGGTCTGAAACATGAAAGTGACAAAGTCACCCCATAAAAACTGGCATTAGTTGGTAAGACTCCACCTCATACCAAAACTTCCCATACTACAAATTATATTCAGGACATGTTGGTGCTGACAATTACACATCTGAATGAACAAAAAGTTGAGATGTCACACAAGCAATTGATCAGAGGTATTCATGATGTGGATGACCTTGATAGAGTCCTCGTGTGAATGATAAGGGCCAAACACAGCCCAGCTCACAGTCAGCAGCAATGAGCAGGTGAATCAGGGCTGTCTTCATACCAAATTTTGAACTTCCTCCATTATTGATGCCTCCCACATTCCCCAGGACTCCCCTCCCCAAAACTTACCTCAGACAGCAAAAGGAAGAGGTGGAATATGCCTTGTATGCCAGGAATGTTGAGAAGAAGATTTCAACATGGCCTGCCGGAGGAGATTCGTCAGCTTTATGATCTCACTGAATTTAAGACAGCTGTGAAGACTAGTTTTTTCTGGCAGGCCTACCCAGATGAATTTTAAACCTAAGAATTTTAAGATGTTGTGATTGTTATTTTAATATTGTATTGGTTTTATATGCTCTTTTAACTAATTTTATGTATTATATGTTATTTGGTGTTGTTCCCCACCTTGATCCAGAAGAAAAGGCGGGTAATAATAATAATAATAATAATAATAATAATAATAATAATAATAAGCAGCTTAGGTCTTTTCAGCATTTCTTCTATGCAAGGCCGCAACTCCTACTACAAATCCTAGCATCTCTATCATAAAAGTCATGTTCTGCACATCAGTGATGCTGAGAAAGTTTCCCTTTCATATTCATAGAGGCTTGATCCAGATTTAGTCATTCCTAGAGCAAACCCATGGAAATTGGTAGGACTTATGTTAGTTATGACTCACTTAAATCCCATCGATTTACATGAGTCTGCTCTAAGTACAACTATGTCTGGATCCAACCCTGTGAAATTTATGCAGTGGCACTACCTATTTCAGGATATTGGGTGGTGGTCAATCAACATGCACATTTGCCCTTCAGGAAGGAAGACAAGCAAACTCATGTAAAACAAATGTCAGGTGGAAAGTTGCCCATGTAAAATAAATGCCAGATGGAGACTTCAGATTTATCAATAACTTCTACAACGTAACATTTTTTATATTCCAGTCTTCCATCAAGGAGATGAGAAGGGATCCTCACTCTTCCTTGGGTGGCCATGTATCCTATTTTAGAGAGCACAGTCTTCTATTTGAAGGGCTGGCTGGTCCAGGTCAATTTAAGGATGGGTCCTAAGAAGGGAGGGCCCTGAATTTGCTCATCAACAGTTAGCACTTGGCCTGTAGAGCAGGCACACAGTTCACCTGATCATAGTCTCCCCCACTGTGGTGAGATGTAGTGTATATCTATTGAAATTATAGTAATTATTTCTAAATTTTAAGATGTTTTTTTTAAAAAAATTGGGATGTTTTTAACAATGCATATTATGTTTTAATTATATATTTTATCGTTCATTGTTGTTCCCCACCTCAATCAAAATGGAGAGGCGGGTAAGAAATAAATATATTATTATTATTAAATTTCCATCAATACATCTATATTAACATATGCAAATTTTATCCAAAGCTGTATCCTTCTTTGCTATCATTTTTAGTGATCCATTTCCTCTTATTTGGTGATGCTTAAGTGCCCCCCTCCTCCATCTTTTCCCAGCCCTCCTCTGAATCAAAGCTTCCTGTGTTCTGCTCAGTTAAGCCACACAGGAAACAGGGGTGGGGGGGGAAGCTTCCTTGGAGGCCTGGTTCTTGGTGAGGTGGGAAATCTGTGACTGGGTTGAACCACGTCAGATTTCAGTGTCATATGATTAAATGACACTGACTTTTCCTGACGCTGACTTTTCTGTGTGCCAGTAATGTCCTTGTAGAAAAAACAAAAACCCCCAAAACACAACGCATTCATACAAGCCCCATCTATGATCTGAAGTGGTGTGACCCAAGCCCAGGTTCAGAGCCTCCGTGACTGAGAAGAGAACGAGGCTCACGACTCAAGCCAGAGTCGACCCTGTTATGATCCAGGGGGAGATATGCGCCTCCCCTTTTCCTCAAGGTGTCTTTTAGGATCAGGTCTTAAGGTGACCAGTTCATTTCCTCATTTTGATCAATCAGCTGTAACATTTCAGGCCTGTACCTGTTTTAGCTGCTTCCTAAGTGTTGGTCTTGTTCGTGTCGTTACATGAAATTGCACTTCTTGCAGTTCAATAAGATGAAAAAATAGCTCACCTCTCCTCAACTAACTCTGTCCTCAGGCTGTCAACATTTTTTTTTTCCTTTTGAGCACCTGAACTATCTGGAATAAATATAAGGGCGTATTTCTCTAAAATACTGTATTCTTCTTAGGGTGCCAGCAGCTATGGTTTTCATGTGATATTTCCACCAGTGGAAGCTAACATTAGAGCAGTGTGCTGCATTGGTTATGCTTATGTGCCCATTGTGTGAACAGCTCCTTAGAAGTCTTTTCAGAGATGAAAAGGTGATTGCCTGACTTTGTTGCTGGAGATGATTTTTCACTTTTCCTGTGAAGTGCTCTGACACAGCTCCTTTTGGCAAGTGTTAATATTTAGGGCAGGGTGGGGAACTTTTAACCTTCCAGATGTTTTAGTCTACAACTCCCATCAGTCATAGCCAGCAGAGCCAATAGTCAGGGGTGAAGGGAATTGCTGGCCAAAAACATCTGGAGAACCACAAGTACAGTTGGGGGAGAAATTAATTCAATTCCCATTGAATTTATCTAATTTCGCACTTTCAAACCGGTATATGAACCAAAATGCTGTTATATTTTGAAATTCACAGTTTTTGCAATGGAGTTCTCCAATTTAAAAAAATGTATACAAAATGCATATATTAGGGGAAACAGTGTTAAAAATGAATTATATTAGGAAAATTGTGTCCAAGATATGTGTGCATTAGGCAACAACGGATGTATTAGGAAAAATGTGCTCAAAACTGCAGCTCCTGGGCTGTGAGCAATGGTGAGATCTCCAAACAATCGTAAAAGGGGCCATAACTCAACCTGTGGGCAGTATAGTATCTAGATCCACGGTATCTCTTCTGGCAGGCCTACCCAGTTGAATTTTAAGATGTCTTTTAATAATGTGCTGCCTTTTAATAATGTATTTGTTTTATATGTTTTTAATCAATTATATGTATTTTATGGTGTTTTGCATTTGTGTTGTACCCTGCCTCAATCCAGAGGGAGAGGCAGGTAAGAATTATTATTATTATTATTATTATTATTATTATTATTATTATTATAATAATATCTGGGGTCTGCCAGGTCTGATGAGATGAAGGGAGTATGGGGAGCGGAACAGCACAGTTTAGAAACTGTGTGAATTGCACCCTTAGGGGCCAGGACTAAAGAAGGGTTTATTTTAATCCCATCTTCTTTTAAAATGCATCACATAGGGCAATTTTATCTTTAAATATATGTTGGCATAAAGAATATTTTTGGATGCTGCAAACCCATCTACGTCACATTTCTCTGTTATAAATGCGGTTTCCTCTCCAGAGGCCCTTGGTGATGGCAGATCGTAACCTTGCTAAATAAATGATAAGATTTGCAGAAGCCTTGAGGCAATTGACCCCTGCAGTAGGTAAGTGAGGAACGGAGTGGTAAATGTTGGGATTGTTTTGAACAGAATGGAGAGAGAGAGAGAGTTTCATGTCATTGGCCAGAGAGCAGGTTTGCTTCCTTTCTGCTGCAACTTCATCTGATAGGATCCTTCCAGACTCCTGGCGTTATGTAATTCTGTCCCAACCGGCAATCCCTCCCCCCCCCAAGGAATGTCAGTATATTGGCACCTCCCTTGGACTCCTTGCCAAAGGCAGCTTATCTCGCCGTCACAAGTGGCTGCAGCTTTCCTGATGCTGTGATACAAATCTATTTTCTTTGCTAATGCTCCAGATCTTTTATTTTTCAGATATTTGGCTAATGGAATTCTTAATCATAAGGGAGCGTACAAAAGGCAGAACAGTGGGGATATTCACATGGATACCTATCCATGAGCATATATATATTTTCCTAGAAGAGCTTTCATTGCAGCAGTGGAGGGATAAAGCATGCTGATGTAACTCGCAGCAGAGACACACTATTTCCGTATTTGTTTATTTTTCATACGTTTTACACTGCCTGCTCTCAAATGAAATATAGGCAGCCATTGTGCCTTAACTTTATTATTCTGCCACTAATGCATATGGCACTTTACAAAATAATCTAAGCAAAAAAGACAGATCCTCTACCCAAGCAGCTAGCAATCTACGTTCTGACAGGAGGGATGTCAACAATTGGAGAGGTATGGAGTGGGTGGGGGAGAGAATGGAGAGGAAAGGATAATAAGGCTGTGTGCTCTGTCTCCTTACTGAGAGCAGCTTCAGGTAGCATTTCAGGCATTCCAAGGCTGGGATTGGGGAAAGGGGAAAGGAAGAGCATGTAAAGATGGAAGTGGAATGTTGTTATCTCCACCAGTGGGGAAGCACATTCTTTTCCCCAGAGTGGGGACACGTTGCCCATCTCTTCATGTACACCTATGTACATCCATGCTGGGGTACACAAGTAGCAGTGCATTCATGTTTTACTTGTGAATTTCTCATGGGCAGCTGGTTGGCTACTGTGCGAAAAGAATGTTGGAGTAGATGGACATTTGGTCTGATCCAGCATGGCTCTTCTTATGTTCTTGGCTCTTTTTCTTATGGGATAGAGAGATGTGAAGTTTCAATATTAGACACTGTAGAGAAGCCAGCAGACAAGAATCTCATTGCATTGTGTTTCCTGTTCCCTACTTGCAGTTATAAACATTCAAAGCAATTCTTGCATTCATGTAAGATGAAATCAGACCAAATGCCTACCATTTATATTTACCACACAGGGCTGGTTCTACCAATAAGATGATCTGCTTTTGGAGACTAATGGATCCGGATGATTTCCCAAAGGCAATGGGCTATTTTCCAGCTTGTTCTCTTGTCAAAACCATGGTTGAACTGGGAAATGCAGAAATTACCCTGGGCAGTTGATATGATTGCTCATGGGTGCCCTTTCTACAGTAGAGCTTGTATGGCTCCACGGTATACCATGGAGCTGAGCATGATGAAACAAAACAGGAGATGGCTTGAGTGCATATGGAGAAAAAATGCTAGTGGACGCAATTGAACACTAGTGTGTGCTGATGGCCATATATATTCAGGTGCAATGAAGGTGGCAAAGAAACAACATCTCCCTGTCTCTACTGAATTTTCTATGTGTCCCCCAGCAGAACTTTGCAGGGTTGTCTAGGGCTAATTACATGCTGACCCTAAAGACACTATGGATCTGTCAGACCCATTGTGATATGTTTGCAAAGCACATCCAAGACAAAATCTTCTGCATCTGCGAGGACACAGACTCCAGTGTGTTACAGCTGGTGAATCAGGAGAGGCATTCAGAGCATTGTCTTGTCCTGAGTTGCAGTTGGTATAGCCTGAGGGCATGGTGCTTGGAGAGGTTCATGCAACCATTCTGTGGTGGATTCTTGCCTTTCTTGGCTTTTAAAAACTGGGAGAGAGGAACAACTGGCTGGGCCAGGAGTTGATTGAATGCCTCTTTGTGAGAGGGTGTGGTCCTGGGCCACCTCAAAAAGGTGGTGATGAGACCAGATCTATAGAAATCCTCTCTGCACCTGGAAGATCTCAACAAGTTTAGGCCTGTGGAAATGTTCCTTTCCTGGGAAAGGGACTTGAGTGGGTAGTTACCGACCAGCTCCAGATGCTCTTCAATGAGATTGATTATCTGGATCTGTTGGGAGACAGATGGGGGAGTGTGACTTGGTTCATTTTTGTTGATCTTGGTGGCTTTCAATATCATCAACCATGGCATCCTTCTAGGACAATTGTCTGAGTTGAGAGTATGGCTGCTGTATGGCAGTGGTTTCACTCTTACTTTTCTTGTCAGCTCCAGAAGGTGGTGCTTTGGGGTGGGTGGGTTGATATTGGTCAGACTTGTGGATTTTCTGGTATGAGGTTCAGCAAGAGTCAGTTCCATGCTATTTAACATCTACATGAAACCATTCTGTAGAGCATGTCCTCATCAGTATGCTGGTGACACATAGTCCTATTTCTCTTTTTCAGTGTCATCAGGTGAGGCTAGATTGGTGGCAGGTTCATAGCTTGGAGGTTCTCCTGGAGTCATCTTTGTCACTGGAGGCTCAGGTGGCCTCAGTGGCATGGATTGCCTTCTCCCAGCTTCAGTTGGTGGCCCAGCTATGCCCCTATCTGGACAGGGATAAAATGGCCTGATAGTCTATGTTCTGATAACCTCCAAAATAGATTATTGCAATGCCCTCTACATGGGGCTGTCCTTAAAGATGGTTCAGAAACTGCAACTTGTGCAAAATGCAGCAGCCAGGTTAATTACAGGGATCAGAAGGTCTGAACCTAAAACACCAAATCTGGCCCACTTGCACAATGGCTGCCTGAATGATTTTGAGCCCAATTCAAGGTGCAGCTTTGACTTATAAAGCCCTACACATACTTGGCTGAATACCTGACAAAGCACTACTCCCAGCATGAAGCTACATGTAATCTATGATCATCAACTGAGGCCCTCCTCCAGGTGCCTTCTCCAAGGGATGTTTGGAGGGTGTCAACAAGATAGAGCGGCTTTCTTGGTGGTGGCACTCTGTTTGCGGAACACTCTCCCCATTGAGGTCTGCCTGGAGCCAACATTGTCAGCTTTTCAGTGCAAAGTTATGCCTTTCCTCTACTCCCAAATATTTGACAGCATATGAAAAAAACTTAACATCCTTTTTTTTTTATGATCGAGTGTTTTAATGTCATTTTGTAAGTGATTTCAATATTATATTTCAAATTGTATTTTTGAGGTTTAATATTTTGTAAACTGCCCAGAGAGCTTTGGCTATTGAGATGTATATAAATAGTTGTTGTTGTTGTTGTTGTTATACTGCCAGGGAGGGGAAAGAGACTTCTGGGATTTTCTGCCTCAGGTCCCCATAGGACCAGCTGGCCTTCGGTACTATGCACCATTCACTGCTCTGCCTCAGGCATCAAATTGCCTTGGGTCGGCCCTGTCGCCAATTCAGAACAAAGTCCTTTATTGGCACAATTAAGAAATGGACACCCAGGGAGCTGTTTCCCCTCTTGTGATTTCTACTTTTTCCCCACTTTTTTCTTTTTTCATTTTTGGGTTTGGGTGAATAGGTGCAGCATGAAGTCCTCAGCAACTTAACAGGGCATTATGAAGGTATTCACTGAGTAGGTAAGAACAAGTATTAATCTTTGCAAATAATAAGCTCTAAATAGCAAGATCTTTAGTAACTCTGCATTTCTTGGAAACAGCTAATGTTACTGCAAATAAAGCAAATGAGTTATAGTTATGTTATAGAAAAAGCCCCTTGATACCAGCAAGGAGGGAAGAGAGAGAACAAAGCAACTTAATGCTTTTGAAATATTTATTAGCTCCTTATTACATGTTGTTGGGTTTTTATTTTGTTTTCCTTTTTAACGTAGGGCATAGAATTTGTCTGTTGTACAGAACAGGAGCAGACAGCACGTGTAGAATACACAATACAGAAGGCAAATAGTTATTGTAGACATGTGCATATTCATAATTTGGTTGGAATGGAATGTTCCTTATTCAAATCAGTTTATGCACAGGCGGAGTGGATATTTCACTAGTGCAGCAAAATCACTGCTCACTCCAAAGCAACATGTGTTCCCTCCATTCCATTGTCCAGGGGACAATGGCCCAGCTCAGGTTGGGCCACTGTACATTTCATCTCGATATATTAACGGAACTGCAATTAATATATCTTATTGTGACTAAACTATGATAATGTTCTGTTATATATTGAACTGTAAGATGTCTTTTGTTGAGGCTGTGGTGGATGATAGTGGCTAAAACCTATTTTGGTTGCATAATAAAGACTAGACATTCCAGTTCCTTACTCTCCTACTGTCCCACTTCAGTCAAGACAGATCAGAGGTGTGTACAACACATTTCATTAGGGTGTGCACCCAGGTTTTTTGTTTTTGTTTGTAAAGGCCAACATTTGTTGTATACTCAGTCTTAAAGGACATTATTTTCATTCACTTTAGATACTGATGCCCTACTCTGCGTTCAGCTTGCCTGACCATGGGAAGGGCATTGCAGGGGGGGGGGAGGAATGAGGTGGTGCTTATTGGTGGGGCTCTGTAGTGATACTGGCCAGAGGAGTGGCTTACGAGGTGATATTTGCCTTTGGGGGCCCTCCTCCTGGCCTCTTTGAAGTGTGGCTCCCAGCAGAGTGATTCCTTTTCAGTCCTGTTGTCTGGAGCAATGGCACACTGTCAGGGGTGGTGGCAGTGGAGCAACCAGAGGGCAGCCAGAGGACTGTTCCCAGTGCATCTGGATCCCTATCTGGATCCCTACTCAATGCCCCCCTCAATTCAGCGCTTATTGCTTGAGACATTAGGATTTGCCTGGGCACACCTGGCAAATGCTGTATGCACGCCTATGAGACAGACACAGTTTCAGAGCAGGAGCCCTGCTGTCTAACCCTCCCATGTTTAAAAGACAAGCTATCTTTCTTTTCCTTTTAGGGCTGTGCTTTGTATGTTTCTGGTGACCAACTGGGTCTGAGAGTCCAGCAGACTCTCCGTGCCCCCTCCCCCAGCTCAGCAAGCACCCAGGAGCCATCTGACCTCATCCAGCGCCTCCATGGGGCACAGCAATGAAGGCTCCAGAAATTGCATATTTCCCTAGTAGCATAAATGGGGCCTCCATTGTTGAACACAATGGAGGCTCTGGATAAGGGCAGACAGACTCGTGGTTTCATCAGGCATGTGCTAGGCCATGTAGAACCTCTCACTGGGATGTAAACGGGGCGGGTGGAAATGGCGGCTTCATGAGCATCCAACAGAGCCAGATGCGGGTGAGTCTGTCCAACCCTATTGGTGGCCAATGCTTATGTAACCCAGATGAAGTAGATGGTGTAGTCCCTTGGGCAGGGCTCTCACTCAGAGAGAGGGCTAGAGAAGAAAAAACTTAAAAAGAGAACCAGTTGTTCTGCTGAAAGCTGCATGTTAGAAGATTGCTGTTTAATTATGGGCTCTTATCGCCTTCTGTAAGGGCTAATACTTTGAACTACAGTGTTGAGTTATTGAGTGGGGATTGCCCTGTGAAATTAAAGTTAAGAAAAATCTACAAAAGGGACTTCTGAAATACTCAGCACCTGGAGATACAGAGCCACATGGGACTGGGTTACAAACAAGATATATATATATATATATATATATATATATATATATATATATATATATTGTTTGCACATAGAAGGACAATTTGTGGCATATTTCTGTAAATTGATGTTTACTAAAGACATATTTTGTTCAAGTTATATATTTTTTGGCAAGTTTATTCTAATTAAGCCCCATAGAACCCTCATGAGTAGAAGTTATACTTATATTCAGGGAACAGGCATCCCGAATGACTCTGCCTATCAAGCGTTTATATAAACCCTTTTAAAAACAGATCATTTACCTTCTTGTATAGTAAAAAGTGGTCATTGTGGATCATGTGCCTGTAGGTACTCAATGAGGTGCAGGCACTGGAGTTTGCATTCCATGTATTCTTTTAAATGCTAGTCACATTGTTTCACCTCCCTACATTCCTCGGAAAACCCTGACTGCTAAAAGCAAATGAGATGCCTTTACTATTGGCTGGTTCTCCCTGATTCTCTCAACCCGTTGAGATGTGGTAGCAGAAGCTGCAGTGGAAATATGCAGTGGTGGAGGATGCACCCCAGGAGGGGAAAAAAAACCCTGTGTTCAGGCCACCAGCCACTCCTTTAATTGCTTACTTAATTAGCTTAGTTGAAGATGAACCTTTAAAAAACATACACGTACCTTCTTTCACTATGCTCCCAAGTTATATTTTTTTAAAAGATGGGGAGAAAAAGACATCTCTATTTTGTGAATTGAGCAGCTGTAACAGGGAAGAAGAGAGGAAGGATAGGGTGAATATTTTGTGGAGAAAAACAACTGAGGCCTCAAACTTCTTCTGAAAACCTGGGCTAAGCATGTGCTTCGAGGTAGAGATGGACAAATCTATCCATTTCTCTCAGTTTCTCATGTTTCCAATGCTAAGTTCACTTCAAATTAAACCTTGAAAATGTTCCCAGTCTTAAGTGAGGTTCACAGTGAACTTTGAGAACCTAGTCTTTACCATTTCTAAATAGTATGTTCTTATAATGCAGTTGAGGTGCATTATAAACTTTGTGGATTATAAACGTGTGTTTGTATATGTGTGCACACCCACACACTTGTATACATACATCCGTGACTGTGTAATATGCGAAGTGACTTCAAAATTGTCCTTCATATGAATTTAGCCATAGAATTTTAGGCCTCATAAATCCGTGTCTCACATGCTATGAAGAATCCGTACTTTGATCAACTGAGAAACAATTTGGTCATGGAAACGTGCTTCATAACCTCCAGATGCCCTGCAGGAAAGAAAAGTTTGTATTCTTTCCTTTCCTCCTCACTATCTACTGTAACTCTGAGGGGTTCCATGTTATATAAATGTCAAATCCCATTTAAATTCTACAAGATCTTGGCCTCTGCAACAATCTAGAGGTCTTCAGGTTAAGTATGTACCATGTAAAAGGAAGCATTTCCCTTTATCAGGTTTACAACTTATTGCCTTTCCATTTCATTGAACGCCTCTTGTTCTTGTGGCATTATAAAGGAAGGCTTTCCACATACCTTTTTGCACACGTCTAGCATGTCTGTTCTTATTTCCTTTGAGTAATTCAGAGCACTAAGAAGCAGTGATGGAAATTCGATTACTGGATGAGAATGGTAGAGATATACTCCAATAACTGTGCATTCTGAAATTACCTCATCTATCAGAAATACTTCATTAGGTTGTAAGCCAAGATGATAGTTTTCAGATAGGAGGCATAGAAAGCAAGGTAGCATCATGGCTTAATGATTTCTTCCTCCCGGACTCCTCCCCTGGTACACACCCTGTGGGGTGCCCCATAGTCTGTGGGACCCTCCAAAGAAGTTTTTTAAAAGAAGCAAACTAACTAAATAAACAAACAATAAAATCACTGCTTTGTCACTAAAATTCAGCAGCAAACTGCTCCGTAGCACTATAGAGCACTCCATAGTAGCTGGGTAACTCCAAAAATGCCAAATTGAGCTTGAAAACAAGCTCAATTTGGCCCTTTGTGTTCTTTGTGGATGCTATAGTTGCCACTTTTCCATTAAAAATATATATTTTAGAAAAACAAAACAGGGGCAGCGGAGGCAGCTGAGGGCCACAGAGGGTTTAATGGAATGTTTTCCACATATTCCAAAGGGCATCTTTACTTCCTTTCTGCTTCATTATATGTGTGGCAAGGATCTTGTGACCGGAGAAGCTCCAGTTGGGAAATTGAAACTCCTTCCCACAACCCCTTTAATCAGAAATGGCTGTAAGAAAGACAATGCCAAATAGCCCCAAAGTGGTCCATCGAGGTTATGCCCTGCCTTTGCTTTCAGTAAGCTTGGAAAGGAGCCCAATTCTCTTCTCTACCTGTTGTGAAACATTTACGGATTGAGTCCCCTTTTGCATCCAGCTGCAAACAGACACTCTGTCCTGACGTTGGTGCTGGCAGGCTGGGGCTTACGTGGGCTATTTAAAGCTGGCCTGGCCTCTCCTCCAACAAACTTGCTGTTTCTTTGATGCTCCGGGGTAATATTCAGTGCTGCTGCTGCTGCTGCATAGAGCTAGGAGAACCGCGGATATTTGAGCTCGTTCAAACAGGAAAAGCGCACATTTTGAACAGGGAAAGGGCACATTTCTGTGCACGTTTTGCAGAAGTGCACATTTCTGTACATGCTTTACAAAAGTGTGCACTTCCCTCCCCCTGACTAAAGCAAAGTATGTACTTTTTGAAAAATGTGTTCATTTTTGCAAAATTGCACATTTTTCGAATGTGTTCACAAGTTTTTAAAAATGCATCCCCTTTTGCTTTCAGGGATGCAAATGGGGCAAGTTCAGATGTCTTGCAAGCTGAAATGAAATTCTTATACAACCCAGGGCTGTGTGGGATTTTATTTATTTATTTATTGCCAATTAGCCAGATTGGCTGAGACTGTTCCCCCCGCCCGCTATATTGAGCCACCAAGGACATTTGACTGTGGGGTAGGTGGAGTGCTCGTAAGTCAGTTAGAATTGGTCACAACAGGGATGGGCAGTACAGGTAAAGCACATCGAGAGTAAATTAATGGGGGATCACCTGGAGACGTGTTCCCCTTGAAGGTGAAAGGCACGTCCCAGGACCTGCCACCTAAGGTCTTGGGACTCAGGAAGGGGAAAGGAAGCCCCTTTGGGAACTGAATGAGCCACAGACTTAGAGTCTTGGAACCCAAGCCACTGGGACTCAGGAGGACGTCCCACAGGGTTGGCCTGAGGGTAGGGGCAGCCCTTTGTTTATCTGTGGGCTGGATCAGGTTCATCCTGATTAGCTTACCTTATTAAGGGCCCACATCCTGTTGTCAATTTGATAAAGCTGGGGCACTGTTTTATCCAACTCTCGAAGTGTTGACTTTACTTCTGGGTCTGTTGCAAGATGTCAGTTTTTCCTTTCAACATCTTCCTCCCCCCACCTCAAAAGACTGCCATTTTATGTTGGTAGTACATTTCACTCTATAGCTCCAGAATTGACACAAACCCTCAAGCAGCACCTAATGAGCTATTAGATTATTTGTGGGCAGTGGGGGAGAGACGTTCCCTCTGCAATAATGCGATTCTGTCATTTCTTTGAATTACAGTCTTAATTCCAAGCATGATTAAAAACTGTCCTGTTTTTATGCTCCCTCTCATATTCCTCCATATGTTTCCATACGTCATCGTTGGTTTGATTCTGGGGTGACTTGTGATCCCAATAAGAACTGTAATTGCATTTTGCATTAGCTTAATAGGTTTGGAAAGGACCGTCAATGGGATTCAGCGGAACAGATAATTGAGGGCTACAACCATCTGTGTTGTTTGAATGCAACACTACATTGCGAGTGTAAATCAGCCATAAATGTCGCTTTCTATAGCTTTTATGTTTCTTTGTTTTGCTGTGATAACCATGCCTGTAATATTTTGTGTTCTGGGCTGTTATGTGATGGCATGTGGGTTTGCGCAGAATTTAATGGATGAAGGAACAATGGTTATCTTCATTCATAATTGAGCATGACCTGGGTCTTGCCTGGCGTGTAAATATCCTCTGTGTTCCTAGAACTGAAATGTATAAATGCTGCATGTTTTGCCTTGCCTGTACCGATTTCCATCAAACCAACCTAATTTTGCAATCCATTTCCCCCTACACATGCATGTGTTTAAAATGGGACAAATGAGAACTATTGGTCAAAACTGGGGGGGGTGTGGAATCAAGAGGTGAAGGGAGAGGGAGGAAATTGATCTGTGTATGTTTAGTCATAAAAACAGAAAAAGTTTTTGAGGTGGATAAATTCTATTAATTTTGGTTCAGGAGCTTAATGTCATTTATAAGACAAGGCAGCAGAAGGTTATCTGCTCTTTTCTCCCTTTCTTTCTTCAGCAACAAAAGCTTTGCCACTGCTTTCAAGCAGTAGTGGGGCTGCAAACAGCACCCTGGTGCAGTTCCTTGTTTGCACAGAATGGCCCAATGGGAACAATGCAACAACAACAACAATAATAATAATAATAATAATAATAATAATAATAATTGTATTTCTTACCCAGCTCTCTGTTTGGATCAAGGTGGGGAACAACAATAAGTATAAAATACATAAAACTGAATTAAAAACATACATAATATATATTATTAAAACATCCTAAAAAATCCTAACATTGATGGAGCATCATTCCAATGGACTGTGTGTGTGTGTGTGTGTGTGTGTGTGTGTTTGTGGTCAAACTGTAAATGGTTAGGAGTAGGGTTGTCATGAGTGTCCAATTGGTTCCAGGAGTCTGGCAGATTTCTCATGAGGCCCTGGCAAGCACTTGGCAGCAGCTCACCCATGCCCCAAAATTGCACACTTCCCCCTTCCTATGTCAATGGCAGGTGTCATTGATGCAGGAAAGAGGAAGTGCACAATTTCAGCATGCGGCTGGGCGGCTACCGAGTGCTCTCCAGGCCAAGCCAAGCTTCAAAAGAGGCTCACACGGCCCAGCAAGCACTCATGGATGGTAGCAGCTCAGGGGCGAGTGCCCCTGAGCTTGGTACGGGTGGGTTCACGTACCTCTAGACACCTCCTGGCAGGCCATTAATACGTGGCCAGAAGGTAGCATTTATCTTAGTGGGCCATAAATGTTGCAAATCTGCTTTATCTAATAGCATGCTTATTTATTTATTTTGCTACAAGGAAGTTCTCGGTTGCTGTTCCTTTGCTACCCATACCATTAAATGAAAAAATCAAGGGTTACAACCTATTTTGGAGTGGCACAAGCACTCCAAAAAGGCCTATGTGGAATTGTGTTAGCAGATGTCCCCTCAGTTTGAGATAAATATACCATTATTACAATTATCACCTCAATCATGCCCTGTTGTGGCCCTGAGAGATTTTGTTCCCCCTTCTTGTCTGTTTCCCATTCACTCTCCTCTCACATTCTTATTCACAGGAGATGGCTACAGCCGTGCCACCCATTGGATGAGTGTGCAATGCCAAGCACAGTGCCATGGGCATTGTTGTATGGTGTTCTCTAGTGTTAGTGCAGAGTAGCAGGGGGAGATGTGAAAGGGTCTCTACCAACACTGAATGGGAAGGAAGTCCTGATTCACCCCATGCAATGATATCTATGTATGAAGCCTACATGCTTAGAGGATCCAGCTACCTGCAGTGATGAGCGGTGGGTTGGGAGCTGTTTGCTGGTGATGGGTGTGGCTGAAGGTGGCAGTGGCAGGTCCTAGAGTTGTGGTAGACATGGTCAATTCTAGTATGACTCCATCACCACCACCCCCAACACTCTCTTCACATAAACACACAGCTTCCCTCTCTAATGACTCTTATGGTACAACCCTATGCATGTTAGACAGGAAAAAATCCTATACCTCCGAGCATTCACCAGCCAGGAATATAGGAATTGTTTATGTCTAAACATGCATAGGATTGCACCCATAGACACTCCTGCAAGCCTTTCAACAACTCTCTCTCTTTCTCTTTCTGTCTCTCACACATAGCCTTCCACCTGCCCACTGCTCAGTTTTACCCAGTGCTGATCAGTTAGGTTGCAGCAGGGGGTGGACAGACACAATTTGACAGGTAGAAGGTAGTACAAAAGTGATGAGAAAATGGGCATGTGGGGACAGTCATCCCCACGCTTCATGCTCCTCCATTTAATTTGTACTCCTGACCACCCACCAAACTTTGAGTGGCAATCTTTGAGTGACAGCAGCAGGAGGGCACCTATGGGCCACAGAAGAGGCATCCACAAGTCATGTGCAGCCCATGCATGGGCTGCAGGTTACCCAAGGGACCAACTAATCCTCCCTACTTACTAGCTAACAATCAAGCCAAAAATGGCTACCATGCAGTCACAATACTTTCTTTAAAGAAGAGAAGAATAGCCATGCTGGATCAGACTGAGGGTCCATCTAGTCCAGCACTCTGTTCACACAGTGGCCAGCCAGCTGTCCACCAGGGACCAACAAAGCAGGACACCATGCAACAGCACCCGCTCACTCATGTTCCCCAGCAACTGGTGCACACAGGCTTACTACCTCAAGTACTGGAGGTAGCACATAAACATCAGGGCTCAGGAAGGGTTTGAAAATTGACATATTGAGACTTTCCAGTGAGAAGAAACATTTGCAAGCTGAGTCCTTGAAAAGCAGACAGGTAGAAGCTTTTGTGTTGAATGAGTCACATGGCCAGCTCTGTTTTACTCATGTTCAGGAGGCTTCGTGGCAGCCTGTTAAGGCAGCCTGTATTTCCTCCATTGATTTCAGCCCAGGGGTGGTGTACAGGCCGAATCTCTACCTGATGTTGCCAAGTTTCAGAGTCTGTTGCAAGTTGAAGACCAGATGCCAGTTAAACTGGCCTTGGGTGGTTTTAGTATTCTTAATCTTATTGGGCATTGTGAAATTTTAGCTTGGTGTTCTACATTTTGAAAACATATATGTGGTATATCTTGAGTGGAGCCTTCCAGATAGGGCAGGCTAAAACATTCACGTATTTGTTAAAGCATACCACTTGTTGGAGGTGTTTGTTGCTGTATCCCTGTTCAGGTGTTGAACACCTGAATACAGTTCATGCAGTCGCCTTATACAGTTGCAACTGATTGGAGAGGGTAGGGCCATGCTTGCTGCCCCTGCTATCATGCTGCTGTGCATAAAGCTCCCATGTTCTAAATCATCGAGGGAGATTTCACTCATAGAGTAGGGTTCCAAGCTTCAGATCTTCAAAGTATGGACAGAGGGTGGGTCGGGCCATCAGGAACATGGCAGCAGGGCAAACAGACAGAGTCCCAGTTTCCTGGTCCATAGGGTTGTCATCATGTTGACCTCACAGTCTGATGAGGGCGTATGTGATTTGTGGTTGTCTTGTACAACCAATAAACAGTAAATATTATCGTCTCGGCTAAACTATATGCTAAGTTAAATACATAGCGTGCTGATGGTGCTCACCATTTTGTTTAGCTTAGTGTCAGTGTGTGGATTGGGACCAGTACACATGGGTGGGGGAGGTTTAAACCTTCCCAGCCAGCCAGCCCCTTCCCCTTCCTCCAAATTCACCCTGACCACCACCATCATGGGGATTAAAAAGAGAAAAAGTGGAGTTATTTTTCTTTTCTTTAAGCCCCCATAGAGGTGGGGGATTTTACAGTGGGGGAAGTGGGAGCGGCTGGGCAGCCGTAGATTTGTCAGCCTTGCTGGTTCTGTTAATTTGAATTCAGTGAGATTGCCATTGCACAGTGATTATTCCTCTTGCAATATACATCACCACAAGCTTTAATGGGAGATTCCAGTGCATCCACTTTCCATTCCTTGAAATAATCATGCTAATTCTTTATTCATCTTGATGGATTTGGTGAGTTTCCTATGAAAATGTTCCTGCAGTTTAAACCTCTTCATTGTGCACAAGTCTCAGCAGCTGAATGTGTCAAATCCTGGCAAATAACTATCAGTTACTCCCGTCTCTTCTGTGTCAGGCTGACAACTATTGAATACAGTGTTCCAACAGCTGGATGTCTCTGCTGGATACTGATAGGTATCACTAAATCTGAAATGAGGTAAATATAACAGCCCATGCAATGAGACCTCAAGCACTGACTAAATGCCATTGTCACTTAAAAGCAAAGGAGAAAGTTTGGGATTTTTTTCTTTATGGCATCTTATTTAATGCGGTTTCTATTTCCATCCTTTCAGTGATGTGGCAGTTAAAGAAGAATGAATTCAGAAACAACATTTGTTCTCGAATGTCCCTGAATTGAGGGAGGAGCATCGGGACATAGGAAGCAGCCTTAAATTATGGGGCCTGTTCAGAAGGCACCTTAAACCCTGCTGGTTAAGGCTTTTGGTTAAGCAGCAGAGTTTAAGGTGTTGTGTGTAATGTATTTTGCTAAGCCCTGCTCACACGCTAACCACAGTCGGATCATCCGCACAGGATTAGTGGCTAGGGTGACCATATGGAAAGGAGGACAGGGCTACTATATCTTTAACAGTTGTATAGAAGAGGGAATTTCAGCAGGTGTCATTTGTATGCATGCAGCATCTGGTGAAATTCCCTCTTCATTACAACAGTTAAAGCTGCAGGACCCCTGTCCTCTTTTGTATCTGGTCACCCCTGCAGCTTTAACTGTGGTGATGAAAAGGGGATTTCACCAGGTGCTGCATGCATACAAAGGACACCTTCTGAAATTCCCTCTTCTATACAACTGTTAAAGATACAGGAGCCCTGTCCTCCTTTTCATATGGTCACCCTATTAGTGGCTCTAACCATAGCTTAAAGTGTTGTGTGCGACAACACAACTTCAGGTTAGTGCTAACACCAGAGAACTGCAGTTTTGCTACCCACAGAGCCTGAAGTGTTGTCTGAACAGGCCCATTGTGAGTCAAACAAGACATCTAGTCCAGTATTGTTGATATTGATTGGCAGGCAGGCTCTCCAGACTTCCAGGCGGGATTCTTTCCTCGCCCTACCTGGACATGCTGGGGATCAAACCTGGAACCTTCTGCATGCAAAGCAGGTGCTCTACCACTGAGGTACAGAATTCTCTCCTATCCACTGTTTATCAGGATTAACATTGAATTTAGGGGAAAAAATTGTTTGGCTGAAAGGGCATTACAGAGTAGTTACAGACTAGAATGTATGCTGTTGCTTGAGTATTCATCTCTCTCTCTCTCTCTCTCTCTCCCCACACAGCACTTCTTAATATTCTGTCACACTCTAATGTGACCAAGGCTAGTTCCACACTTGGTGTTTAGTGCGGCATTGCTACGCTTCCTTTACTCACTTTTAACAAGACAGCTACAATGTTGTCATTGAATAATCCTCCTCCTCCTCCTCCTCCTCCTCCTCCTTTCTTTCACACTTCATCTGTGTGAGGTGTGCGGCCTAACGATGGCTTAGCATGTCAACTGGCAGTGGCTCTCCAGAGTTTCTGGGAGTACTTTCTCCCCGGCCTACCTGGAGATGCTGGGGATTGAACCTGGGACTTTCTGCATGCAAAGCATGGGCACTACCACTGAAGTGCAGCCTTCTCAGTAGGGCCAGGGAGCAGGCTTGAATGGTGTTGTCGAGTGCATGCTTCTCCCATAGAACTGAATGGCTGCCATTCACTCCATTGGGGTGTTGCAGTTAGGATTACCATTCCCATGAAGGCAAAATCTGCACAGGGACAGGAATCCCATGGATGTGTTTGTGTATAGATGTATACATGAAGGTAGCAGCTGCACTACATGAACGCTTTCTTCATCATGGACTCTGTCTGTCATAATGATGGGCATTTTGCTACTATGTAATCCACATCTCATTTGGAAGCTAAATATGTTTCATGGTTTTGTTCAAGTCCTGGTAATTGTATTCCATTGATGCAGTGGAATAACCAGCATTCATCTGGCAGCCAAGAGTGGGAATTCCTGTGAATGCCTCATTGTAGTTCTCCATCTTCTATTACTTGAATTCTATTTTAAGTTTCTGTTTTTAAATATTGATTAACATGTGGCTCTGGTTCTCATTATGAGGTTTTTACAGATACTTTTAAACAAATGTTCCATATTTGAGTAATATTTTTTTCTGCCTCAGTTTGGAAAGTATAAGTGCTGGAAATATACCAGATTCAAAACCTAGTAACAAAAAAGTCTCTCAAAATAGCCTAAACTTTGGAAATGTCAGTTCTCTTTTAGAGAAGATGAAATTATGTAAGTATTTATTTCAGTTTAATTCTTATAAAAAGTTCTCTACAAATACAGTCCAGAAAGTACATCCATAGGATGTTTTATTTTACCTTCATTTATTTCCAGAAGACTTAGAATGTTGCTTATTGGCCATTTGTGGATACCGATTTTGGTGAACTGAATTTCATGAAAGAAAAAGAAACATTTAAAATTTAGATTTGGCATTTATCATGGTGGAATGTTCCCCCCTTCCCCCATGGAGAAAAGTTTTCCTTTATTCTCACCTGGGAAGGGCTAGGCTTGATAGCTTGTTTGCCTTTATTTGAATATAACCCCCTTATCTCTGTCTGCGTTCATTTTGTGGAGTTACAAGCTTCAGGCAAGAACAAGCATTTCCAAAATATGAAAATCATAATCAGGATGTCTTTAAAGCCTTAATGACTTGTGATGCTAATGCCTTGATTAACAATCATATTTGTGTATTTAAAAAACAACAACCTGATGCAGGGTGGGTGGCACCCCAGTGTGAGGAGAGGGAAAATTTAAGTCTTTCATCTCCAGCCACAATGTCAGTACAAATCACCCACATAGGGCAAGTAGCGTTAGGCCAGACCTTCCATTAGCTCTAAAGGGAGTTTTCCATTTCCAGTGCTAATTGTTTGGCTCTTTGTAATTTTAATCTGATAAGGAAGAGGCAGACATCCATCTTGGGTTCAAACCTGTCCCCATCTGTTATCTTGATTACATGTATACTCATGTAGGTACATAACAAACAGCTTGTTTATGATATAATAAATATGTTGAGGAAGGCGGAAGGGCTTCAGATTGCTGGGAATACCACTCTAGATCAACTGGGGTGGAGTCTGCCATGGCTGTCCATACGCATCATGGTCCGGACATTCAGCTCGCAGGTGAACTTCCTATCCTAGGTTTGGTTTAGTTCTTCCTCAGCAATTGACTGATGCCCAAAATATGTTGGGCAGTCCCCTCCCAATCTCCAGTGCACCCTTACAATTCTAGCTTTTAAACTTTTTAATTCTGGCCGAGATATGATGGGAAAGATTATCTCAGAAAGGAAAGCACAGCCCAGTCATAGTTACCTTTATCAATGCAATTTTAGATCCACAATCGCAATGCTGATGGTTGTGAAATTAAGATAATCCAATTTAAATTAAAAGTCTAGTGGATCATCCTGTTGCTGGTAGTGATTGTGGGGAGCAGCACTGCAAAATGAACAGTGTATATGTTTCCAATTGTTTGCTTTCTAGTTAGCAATAATTCACCTCCCTACCCACAAAAGGGGAGGTTTCGTTTTCTTCAGTTCCATTCCTTGTTCTTTCAAGAAGAGGTAATGGAGGAGTAAGTGAGGAGAGCCATGCAGGAATACTGGTCAGTCATGAGGTAAAAGGAAACGGATGAAATTTCAAGGTTTTCACCCCTGCAAGTAGCAGAAACATTTATTCATATATGGATTCATTGTACACTACAACTTCAGTGAAGAGTTTTTTGAGGTGGCTAACTCACAAAACTCATATAAAATTCAATAAAATTCATTACAAAATCACTTGAACCGGAAAACAATGGAACGCCAGTGATGGCAGCTCCAGCAGTCACAAGCCTTCCTAAACTAGCCCAGTGAAGTGGCCAAGCAAGGTTCCATAGGCAAGATGTTCCATAAGGAGAAGAGAACATTAACATGTAGAAAAGAGGCGGCTCCTCATTGCTATAAACTTGACCTGCAACGTTGGCAGCACACTGAACGGGGCCTTCCCAGAATATATGAAAGCCTTATGGGAGGAGCAGGAATGTAAGAATAAAGATGTTTCTTCCCCTCCATCTAGAACCTCTAAAAGCCTTCTTCACATGTTCCTTCCAATACATAGAAGGCTGTAGAGGAATGCTGTGTAAAGTAGGGTGACCATATGTAAAGGAGGACAGGGCTCCTGTATCTTTAACAGTTGCATAGAAAAGGGAATTTCAGCAGGTGTCATTTGTATATATGGAGAACTTGGTGAAATTCCCTCTTCATCACAACAGCTAAAGGTGCAGGAGCTATACTAGAGTGACCAGATTTAAAAGAGGGCAGGGCACCTGCAGCTTTAACTGTTGTGATGAAGAGGAAATTTCACCAGGTTTACCATATATATAAATGACATCTGCTGAAATTTCCTTTTCAATACAACTGTTAAAGATACAGAAGCGCTGTCCTCCTTTTCATATGTTCACCCTATGTAAAGACATGTTTATATTTTCGGTTTGGTTTTCAAATTGTTTGGCTATGGCCAGAGGTCAAGCTTTGTTACTGTGTTTGGACCCTTAAACAGTTATAGCTGCCTTGACAGTAGCTTATGAAGGGAGGTTTTAGGCAGTTTAGGGGGATGGCTGTGGCTCATTGGTAGAGCACCTGCTTTCCATGCAGAAGATTTCAGGTTCAATCCCCAGCCTCTGGAAAAAATAATGCATGAAACCCAGGCCGTTGCTAGACCAGGGTTTAGCCCAGTGCGAGGCCCGGCCCAGCCGCTGTGAATCTAGATGACGCACAGGGGATCCCAGGCCCAAACCGCCCTGGCCCTGGGCTAACCGGCACCGCTTGTAGCCTGGTTTTCCCCGCGGTGTAGCCTGTTCTGCCGCTTTCCCCAGCTACTGCATTTACTCGCGAGTAGCCGGGAAAAGTGGTGGATGGTGCGCAGCACTCTGCAGGAGCGCTGCAGCCATCAAGGCAGGGTGGGGAGATGGGGGGAAAATGGAGCTTGGGGGGATGGGGATGGACATCGTGGGCGGGGAGGCGGGGGGCTTGGACATTGTGGGCGGGGGGCTCGGATATTGCGGGCGGGGGGGCGGGGGGCTTGGACATTGCGGGCGGGGGGCTCAGACATTGCGGGCGGGCAGGGGGGATCGGACATTGTGGGGGGGAAATTGGGGGCAGGGGGCGGGGAACCCTTTTCTTAAAAAACCAAAAACCCTACCTTTCTCGTTTGTGCGCTCCTGCACACATGGCCCCTTTGAAGGATTGAACAAAATGGCCGATGTGACGGGGCTTTCCTTTACCCTGTCATGTCGACGTGCTACTTCTAGCGTGGGCTGGCCCCTCCACATGCCCGGATTTTAAGGTAGGTCTAGCAAGGCCCCCAGTCGGTATTGACAATACTGGTCTAAATGGACCAATTGTTTGACTCAGTATAAGGCAGGTTCATATGTTCCTAAAACTTATTTTGCAGCCTCCACTGGATCCTCATATTGCCGCCTAGTGGAGCTTTTCAGAGTGGTTCGGAGTTAGGGAAATCTGCAATGGAACGAAATGAGTTCAGATTTTTATGAATCCAACCCATGGATTCCACAGCTAACCAACTTCTCTTCTTGTTGGGAGGAGTCTGCAAACTTGCAGACCATTTTCTCTAACCTTTGGGAATTTTGTGCAAATTTCGTTGTAGAAAAATACACGATGATGATGATGGTGATGATAATAATAATAACAACAACAACAACAACAACAACAACAACCAAAAATGCTCATTTTCCCCATACACATTTTGGGAGAATTTGCACATTTGTTTTGTTTTGTTTTGTTGCACATTTGCACATGGAAATTTGTGCAAATTCAGAAACAGGAAAAAAAATCAGATTCCATTGATGGGTGGATGTTGGAATGAAAGATGGCTGGCAATCCATGAAACAGCTGGATATACAGATGTTGCATAATCTATATTTTCCTATTCCGTGTTGCTAACCCCAGAGACAGCTTCGTTAGAGTCCCCTGAGGCCTTTTTCAGGAATGTATGAGACTTCTGAAGTTCTACCAGACTTACACTGTTGTACCTGCTGACTGAAATGAATGTTTTCCGAATCTCAAATTGTATCGTACTTCACTTTAGAGAATCCCATATCTCTGATTCTCTTGAATATTTACATTAATGATTTTGACAACAGAGCACGGAATATGCTAATCACATTTTCAGATGGCACAAAGCAGATTCTTTGTGCCTATTCTTGAGAGAATAAGATTAATATAGCCTTTAATCATCAGACTTTGGAGAAATGTTGTGAAATCAATTAAACAGAGTTTAAGAAGAGAGAGCATAAAGTGGTTCACATATGAAGTAATAATCACAGAAAAGTAATGGGATTAAAATGCAGCAGGGAAAAATTAAATTAGCCACTAAGAAAATAAAAATGAGCCAAACCCTAAAATGCATAGCACATCCTTGGGTTTCCACTTATATCTGCAAGAGCAATTTAACAACATTCCAGAGGAAGTTTAAAGAACCATAATCCATACAAAATAAATGTTCTGTTTAAATAAAATAAAATAAAATTGTAGTCCTTCCTCACTAACATCTGTCAACAACGGGTTTGAGGGGAAAAACAGTAGAAAGGCATTGAATAAAACTTAGTAACAAAGAGGAAGAGGAAGAGGACAGGGATTGAGAGAAGCATAAAATGTCAGCAACATTACACAAAAAATACAAATCCTGTGACGGTTTGCTCCATCCATACTGTTGTTTCAATTCTTTTTTGGAGGTATGCACTGGGAGGTTTGCTTTACACTTCTACCAAGGGGATATTGGCTACTGACCACAGACCCAGGCTTGAATCAAAGAATATGGGCTTTATTGCAAGATATACAAAGAAAACCAGAATATATGACTTAATTACAGAATGGGGAGTTGGTTACATTGACCCAATTAAGCTTGGACTGTCAGCTTTCCCATACTACACACACACACACACACACACACAAATGACAGAGAAGATACAGATGCCAAATAAAGGGGTCTAGCAGACAGCATCAGAGGCCGAGGCCAGATCTACATGAAGCTGGATATAGCACTATGAAAGTGGCATGAAAGCGGTATATGGTATGTATCAATGAGCCCCAACAGTTGTCAGTGCACTTCAATACCACTATAAAGCAGTAGTGTGGCTCCTGCCTCATATACCACTTTCATACTGCTTTCATAGTGCTATATCCTGCTTGGTGTAGATCTGGCCTGAGATTAGGAATATCAGAGAATCAAATGGAATCAAATGTCAATGGAATCAAATGAGGTCAGATTTCTATGTATCCAACCCACGGATTCTGCAGTGGACTGGCTTTTCCCAAGTTCCATAGATTCCACGGACTTGCAGGCCATTTAAAAAAAAAAACTTTTTGGAAGGTTACAGAAATTTAATCATAGAAGAATATGTAAAATTTAAAAAACACCAGTCAAAAATATGTGTTTCCCCCATAGGCTAAAGCATGAAAATATGCATTCTGAGGTATTTGTGTGAGAGTTGCAGGTTGTGAGGGGGGGGGGGATTTGAGGAAATGCAAATTTGCACAAATTCAGGAAATTGGAAAAAACCCGATTCTGACAATGAATAGATGACAGAACGAAAGGCACCTGGCAGTCCATGAAATGCAGATGGAACGGATTTTACAAAATCCGTACTTCTCTACCCTACTCACAACTCCAAGTGGAAATGACATGGGGTTGTGCAATGTAAGGAATAAAATAGAGAGATAGTTGATATAAACTGAAAAATGAGAATGGAAAGGGATACAAAGAGGAGAGTCGTCATCTTTAAGAGGATGGCAGGGGTGGAGAGAGAGGAGAATGCAGGAACAACCAGCTAATGAGCTCAGTAAAGGTCTCTGAATTCTATCTCAATGTTTGTTCTGACTCAAGTCCATATCAGATTGTGAGCTTTTCTTTCTTTTCTTTTTTCATATGAAAATCCATGCATACTTTCCCAAACGTACACATCAATTGTGCACATTTTTGGGATGTACACATTTTTGAAATGTACTCATTTTGAAGTATAATCATTTTTGAAATGTACACATTCTTTTTGCATCTATATTTAAAACATTACTGTGATAGGAGTATATGTTGTGTGCATGCAAATTAAATTAATTCCATGTGTACTTAAATGAGAGTTCATTGAAGTGAACAACCACCTTATATCTACTACATTAAACCAACATTTGGTGAATCCAAAATCTAATGAATTTTGGCAGCCACAAAGCAATCTTTCCCTCTCTTCACAGGAAGACACCCTATGATATCATCTGCTTTAAAAATTACTCTCAGTGTTCTTTATGTCTGCCATCATAATTAACCATCTGTCAAAACCTTTCAAATTTGGAGCCAGGTTTTTCAGACAGCAGATACACTGCCGAAGAGATCAGTTATGGTTACAAGGCAGTGCTGTGCCACGTCTGTGCTGGTGGGATTGAAAGATGCCAAGGAACCGATAATGAGCTAGAGATGACTGAGAAGCATTATGGTAACATAGTTTGCTATGTAAATTGAAAATATGTCACTCTGGATGCTGCTGGCTGATGCAACCACTTCTATAGTTCAAATGTTTATTTACCAGAAACTCAATCTTGGATTGAACATTAATTAAATCAATAGATATGCAGCTGATGTGATAAAACACCATTATTTTATTATTCTATTATTTATTTCATTTATATACCATCCCATAGCCAAAGCTCTCTGACGGTTTACAAAGATTAAAAACAGTGAACATTAAAAACAAATATACAAAATGTAAAACCAAAAAAAACATAAAAACAAACAATATCCATTTAAAAATTATTCTGGGGTCAGTTAAGAAAAAAAAATCTCTCAGCATGTGTCGATAAATGTCTGGGAGAAGAGAAAAGTCTTGATGTGGTGCTGAAAAGATAACAATGTTGGTGCCAGGCAAGCCTTGTCGGGGAAATAGTTACATAATTGGGAGGCCACCAGTGAAAAGGCAAATTTACCATTTCAACATGCTTTTGTCACATGATATTAGCTGAAGCACCTATCAGTATCACCCTCCATTTCCTATTCCTTCCCTTTGTAAGTTGTGACACCCCACTTACAGAATGAAGCGATTCACCTGGTGCCTGTGTTGTCATCTTTTCGGCACCAGGAAAAAGCCTTTCTTTTCTCCCAGAGACTTGAGTTCTAGATTTTTATGGCTGCTTTATCAATTCCTGTGCCATTTGTTGTTTTGCCTTGTATTGTACTTCATTCTTTTAAATGTGTGTATTATATTGTATATGCCATTTTAGCCTTTAAATTGTTTATAATTTGCCCAGAGAATAGGAGTTATTGGGCAGATTAAAAATATAATATATTAAATAAATAAATAAATGCTTAAGCATTTGAGTCATTTTATTTATTTATTTATTACCTTTCTATACTGCCCAATAGCCAGAGCTCTCTGGGCGGTTCACAAAAATTAAAATCATCACCAAATATTACTACCTGAGGTGAATCTGAATAGTTGTGTAATAGGTAGAGGTGCAGAAAACCCTTCTGAGGAATTCCCTAGAAAATTCAACTTACATTGAATCCAAAAGCCCAAAAGCTCATGTGGAATTTCATCCAGGAATTTCATCCACCTCCATTTCGAGGTACTATTAAAACAGTCTTAGAGCACAAAACTGTTGGATTGATGCCTGCTAGAAGGAAGTGTCTAAGTGCCCAATGCCCTTGCCAGAAGGGCAGGAGGAAAAGGAGAGGGTTTTTTTTTGGCCTGTCCATCCTCCTGCTTTTCATTTTCTGTGCATGAGAGGGGGTGGGGATGGAAGCTGAGAAGCTCATGGATCCAGCAGATCCATAGTGCCTCACCTTCCTGATTGCTGGCCCATCCCCAACACACCCATTCCCTTCCCTCATGAGGTTGTGACACCAACCTAGGAAACGGAAAGAACTTTGGTGCTTTCTGCAGTGGTTGGGAGGAATTGGGATGAGCGGGGAAATCCCTGCTTGGATAAACCCGTGCCACTGGGATTGTGCCATTGTCTGTTGCCTGGGGCGGGGTTTGGTCTCCAACCTCCTATAGTCCCTCAGATGACATCTAAGAGCATCAGTATTCCTCTCCTAGTTTGATTATCCTAAAAACAATGGGTTGGATTCAGTCAGTCATACTTAGATAGACCTGTTGAAACCAATGGGACATACATTAGTTATGACTAGATAGTTTACGACTGATTTCTATAGGCCTCTTCTAAGTATGACTGTGTCAGGGTTCAATCCAATAAGAACGTTGGCATGGAAATGTCCCCACATCCTTACCAAATGTAAAGAAAAAGAAGTATTGGAAAACAAAGGACACAAAACAAAACAAAACTGTACAGGTCTAGAAAATCACGTACATGCCCAGCAACAGGCAGGTGAAAACAAATATCCTTTGCTGTGAATCAAGCAGTGTTTGGCAGTGTGTAGAAGTAAAGTGGTTGCATTGTTCCTTCTCACATTCTGAACATTTATGATTTTTTTTTTAAAAAATACTTTTATTGGGTGCATAATTAATCCAACTAATTGCATACAGCCACAAAATATATTTGGGGGAATAAGCGGATGTATTCTATTGTCTAAAACTAGTTGTGACTCTGGAAAATCAGGAGGAAAATTGCAATGAATTCGGGTTGACTGCATCTTCCGTGAAGAGGGCATTCCAGTTTACAACCCCATCTCCAACAAAATGAGTGCCCTGCGAAAGCAAGGGACAGCAGACATTGCTTTAAAGCAAACAATATTTGGTTCATCTAACTCTTGCCTTTGAGGGGTGGAGGTTGGAAGGGTTACATTGTCTTTCTATGTAGTGTCACTTGACTTGATTTGATTCTTCCATTTGGATGGGATTTCTTAGTTCTTTTTGGAAGTTGGTTTCAAGGATTTCCCCCTCTCTTGTAAATGAAGGTAGTGTTTCCAATCATGTGAATGGTCCCAGTTGTGTTCAAGTGAACATGAGTAGAGGCCCCCTTCAGAACTTGCTTCTTAATGCAGGAAGGTCCAGAACAGGGAGGGTGGGGGCAGTGCACATGGGTGTGTGAGTGTGCACATTTTCATTCCAATTGGCGCTTGCCCCCGGAAGCGCTATATCATGGCCACGCACACTAGCGGCCGCGCGCAGAGCTGGACTGGCCATGCACAGACCAGGGCCAGGCAGGCCTGGCTGCATGCACACACACCCTAGTGGATACTATGAGTGTTGAAAGGGAAATATTAATGACACCTGTATGAATATTTTCAGCATGGTCAGGAAGACTTTATACATACTGTATGTATTTGTTGCACGATATGCTGTATTTAAAAAGGAATCACAGAATTCAACGTTTAAAATGAAATACCAAGTCCCAATTCACAGTGGGGTTTTCTTTGTCCGGGTGCATTTGGACTAGTTTTTAACACGGTTCTCCAGTGGAGAAAGTGTTTCTCACCACTCAAGGTTGTGGAAATAGCTAGCTTGCAGTAGGATTTTTATAGTTGATTTTGATTTCCTAAGAGCAGCTTTTAATGCAGTGCTCTGGTTCAGAGATGTACATTAGTCTCAAAAACCACTCAGACCAATGTGGGGGGAAAACCACCCAGTTTCCAAAATCTCCAAAAGGAAAGCAGCCTACTTTGAAACTCATTGGTTTGGACTTGGTACTTTCTGTTAAATGAGCCATGTGTTAACCCAGCTTTTCCTTACCCTAGTGCCCTCCAGGTCTTTGGGACTACAATTCCCATCAGCCCCTAACTAGCATGGCCAATGATCAGGGATTATGGGAGTTATATTCCGAAACCTCTGGATGTCATTAGATTGGGGGGGGGGAATGTTTTCTGTCATCTTTGGTAATGAGGATTTACCCTTTCAGCTCACTCTTATTCTTGAATCTGATGAACCCCTTCACTTATTTCCCCAGAAGGTAAAAGGTTGATCGAGGCTACTATAATTCACTTCAGAGAAAGGGGACATATCATCTAGCTGTAGGACTGAATGACAGCATTGGACTAAAATGCACTGAGGTAACCAAATAAAATGAGAGTGATATGTGATTTTCCCATTTTAAAATGCTGACGCCAAAGTGCAGTAAAAAGCCATGAGCGAGTCTACAACCAGGAGAGGTGGTGGCTTCTGCTGTCCAAAATGTCCACAGGTGACTACAGATATGACTCTCTATAAAGAAACATTTGGCTTGGAGTTGGCTTTGTTTGCAAACAGAAGGTCCTGCTGGCAGAAAATATGGCACTTGCCATGTTCTGCAGATTTGCTCTCCAACACTCTCTTTGGATGGTTTAAATGCCCTGTTGAAACTGGCACGCCACCTCCTAAGTGGGCAAAGCTCCCTCATGAACAGATGGGAAAGAGCAGTGGCATGAAAAATGGGCAATATTAATTATACTGGGCAGGATTTTCTTTCTCCAGAGCATCCATGTATAAGGTTAAGGAGATAATATGATATTATTACTCCAGCACAGAGCTGAATTTACCCCAAGAACTTAAATACAGCCAGTAAATCCATATAAGATAAAACTGGGGCAGTGGCAGTGGTGGCAGCTGGGGTGTGGAATATATATATATATATATATATATATATATATATATATATATATTTCTTACTCGCCTCTCTCTCTGGATCGAGATGGGGAACAACATTAAATACAATTCAAAATAAATCAAATACATAAAAAATAATGAAATGTTAAAATATAAATCACAGCATCTTAAAATTCTTAGATTTAAAATTCATCTGGGTAGGCGTGCTGGAAGAGATTACCCTTTATGGCTGTCTTAAACTTGGAGAGAGAGAGTTAAGTCGATGAATGTCCTCTGGCAGTCCATTCCACAGCCTGTGGGCAGCAGAAGAAAAGGTCCTCTGGGTAACAGTTGTCAGTCTAGTTTTGGCTGATTGGGAGTAAATTCTTCCCAGAGGACCTGAGTATGTGGGGTGGATTGTATGGGGGAAGGCAATCCTGCAGTTAACCTAGACCCAAACCATGTAGGGTTTTAAGGTAATAACCAACTCTTTGCAATTCACCCAGAAAGTAACTGGCAGCCAGTGGAGTGATTTTAAAGTTCATTCAGGATTGTATTCAGCAAGAACTAAACAAATCCATACCATGTTCCCTTTTGGCTGGAAGATGCATTTGTAAAACTGCCCCCCAAACACACACGCCAACCACAAAAGCGACCTTACCACATATTCATTTATTTTGCCATCTGTTGCCTTCATTTGCCCTGAGAGACATCATGACATAGGTAAATTTCATTGGTTACATAGTGATACCCCATTCATTGTATGATTACTTGTGATCACTCATATGACTAATCGAGAAAGGAGGAATAATAAGCAGCCAGCAGAAGAAATGTTGTTGAAAAGGATTTCAAGGGTAAATATTTGCAAAATCTAGTGTTTGTTATTGTTATTTGCGGGGTGGGGGGAGGGTACCCTACCAAAATTGCTAGCATCTACTAAGACATTCAAAATAGAGAACATTCAGCAAAGCTCTAGTGAAAATATGTGGCCTTACAAGAATAGGCACATCAATTTGAATTATGATCTTATACAATGCCTAAATATTTCCGTGAGATAAGCCCTGCCTGATACATTTTAAGTAAAAGAAGAAAAGCCTTCTAATATACATCTGCACTGATCTAAGCAACGAGAGTATATACAGTAGCTTGAAAAGGAGGAAAATGAACAATATAGCTAGTAAAGGTTTGCAAAGTGGGTCTTCCCTGCATCAAAATTCGAGCCAAAGCTCCATTGAGGTGATTCTCTGCCCTGATTTCACAGTGACCCACCTTACTCCACCCTGTCGGATTACCCATCGGACAACCACCCCTTTTCAGATAACTGCTTTAATCAATGGAAATTAATCAAACACTTGCAGTTCCAGCATTTTTAAAGATAAAGAGATAAAACGTGGCACTGTGATAGCTCCTAAGGAGGCCTTTGCCCTGCCAAGGTTGAAAGTGTGGTGGAAGATGCTGTTCCATTGCTAGTGTTGAAGAAAGATGCAACTGCCAGCCCATTTAGCTGTGGTATGTGGGATAGAGGGAGCGCCATCTGTTCCTTTGCCTCAGGCAGCAAAATGTCTTGAGCTGGCCCTGATTCACCTCTATGAAGTGGGGATTGTTGTCTACACTGGCGATTTTGAGTACAGGTCTATGGAATGTTAGTTATTCTGGATTAATCAATTTAGAATGCAGGGATATAATTCCATGTGTATACTAGTGTCAGACAACAGAAAAGGTCCCATCATCGTTGAAGACTCTTTTTTGGGTGCCACTGCCCACAATGGTATGGTTTCCAGGGAAAGAGCCTTCTCTATAGTGTCCCCTCATCTATGGGAAATCTGCTGGGTATCCTCATTGAATAGACCTGGCATCCTCACTGAATAAATGTAGATGCCAGGTTAAGACCACCCTCTTTAAGCAGGCATCTAACCTCCAATCTATTGCTTTATTAATTTTACTGCTGGCTCTTCAATGTTTTCAATGTTTAATACTGTATTCTTTTGACCCTTGATTTTTTAGGATGTTTTAAAATTCATTTCATTTATTCTTGGTAATTTTGTTGTCGTTGTTTTGTTTTGATTGTCAGCCACCCTGAGAGCACTTGCCAGTTGAGCGGTATACAACTCTAATAAATAAATAAATAAATAAATAAATGAAAAATAATTAAATAATTAATAAATAAATTATTTAAGCTTTTTTTTCCACCCACTGCAGCTTTCTTTTTAGAATTCCCTTGAGAATGACCTTTCTCAGACTAAGCTGTAGATCTGGGAATGTCTTAAGAAACATCAGCCAATCCAGCCCTGAGCTGTGAAGTGGCAAACATTTCCTGCTTTGTTGAGAACACTGTGGCCAGAGTTTGCTTTCCCAGAACTCAAACACAGCTTGTTTTAACACTTCAAAGTTATTGTGCAGCTAATCTTCACTGAGGACAAGCACATGTGACAGAGTTGAACAGATTTGCTCCAGGAATCAGAACATTATGCAGCTATACATTTGTTAACCTTTTTAAGCTGTGTCGGCTCATAGAGATGGATCTTATTCCATGTGCCAAGTGTTGTTGAGTGCGTGCCAGACACAGCTACAGCTGTAGTGGCTGTCAGCCCATCTGTCAATCTTTGTTCCTCCACTTAAGATATAATTCAGGGCAAGAAAAACAAAGAACAAAGAGGTTGTTTTGGCCTAGTAATTCATCAGGTCGATAACACCCATCAGTTATATCACCATCTTTATAAGGCAGGGTTCTGGAATACTATTACATTTTTAACATAAATAAGGGCATCTCTGATTGGCATATTTAAGCAAAGCAATAGCTCCATCAGGGTGTGAATAGGACATTTCAATCCCTGTAAAGGGCATGGGGATATGAATTCTGGTCATGCTCCAATGTCCCTGTGTGTGCTGGCTCTGCCCTCAGTTTTCCTAACCTTCACCATATTAAGTGGGAAGGCCTGAGGGGGCTTCTGTTCAGGTTTCCTTGAACATGAGTAGAACCCTCTATGCAGTTGGGACAGCTGATAAGGTAGGGGTCCCATTCCCATGGAGGGTTCTAGAAAACATGCACAGCCCTGTGCTCCCTTTCTCATAATACTAGAACCCGGGGTCATCCCATGAAGCTGATAGATGGGAGACTCAGGACAAATAAAAGGAAGTACTTCTTCACACAGTGCATAGTTAAATTATGGAATTCACTACCACAATATGTGGTGATGGCCACAAATTTGGATGGCTTTAAAAGGGGATTGGATAAATTCCTGGAGAAGGCTATCAGTGGTGACTAGTTCTGATGACTAAGTAGCAGAGGCAGTAAGTCTGGGTGACCAGTTGCTGGGGAACATGGGTGGGAGGGTGCTGTTGCACTGTGTCCTGCTTGTGGGTCTATGGTCAACAATTAGTTGGTCTGGTCTGATCCAGAATGGCTCTTCTTATGTTCTCCCTACGTTGTTTGATATTTCTTGTGAAAGGGCAACTAGAGTGGTCAGGTGTCCTACTTTGCAGAGGACAATCCTCTATTGTGGAAAGCTGGCAGAGGACAGCCCTCTGATTGAGGTTGTCCTCTATTGCTGGGCTATCTAGCCCGAGTCTGATCAAAGAACCATAAAGAGAGAGAACAAGGGACTTAAAGTTGTCCATCAACAGTTAGCACCTGGACAGCAGAATGAATAGGCACACAGATCACCAGTTCAATCTTTTCTACTGTGGTGAAATCTATTATATTTCTATTTAAATTATAGTTATCATTTCTAAAATTTCTCCTACATATATAAATTTACATATGCAAATATTATGCAAATTGGTGTCTTCTTTTTTGGGTAATGCATAAGTGGCTATGGATAACACCTGAATAGGAATAATATCCAGTTATTTAGGCCACAGTCCAGTGGTTGACAATGCAGGTTTGAGTCCCACTGAAATCAATAGGAATGAAGTTCTCTTTTCTTCATACAAATTATATTTTGACCTGTAGATATGTGTTTGATATAGAGCTCACCTACACCAAGCAGATATTCCACTATGAAAGCAGTATGAAAGTGGTATATAAAAGGCAGGAGCCACACTACTGCTTTATAGTGGTACTAAAGTGCACTGACAACTGTTGGGACCCATTGACACACACCATATACTGCTTTCATACCACTTTCATAGTGTTATATCCTGATTGGTGTAGATGTATCATGGGCCCCAACAGTTGTCAGTGCACTTCAGTATCACTATAAAGCAGTAGTGTGGCTCCTGCCTTTTATATACCACTTTCATACCACTTTCATAGTGGAATATCCTGCTTGATGTAGATGAGCCCATAGTTATCTTCTGATTGTTCCCTCTTTCAAATCTGCTTTATTGGATAGGTTCCTGTTTTGAGTATCTGGCTTAGCTTACATACATTTCTTATGCAATTATCTTCCCCATCCGGGTCAATTAGTCTCCATCCAGGTGGTTAAAGAGCCATAAACAATCAGCCGGGGCTGTCATGTAAAGCTGCCCTTGACAATGATGGGTTCCTAGCATTTCTAAAGCAGATGAGTGTGATATGGTACCTAGAAATATAGTGATATTTATTCAGTTTGAACATCCATGCAGGTAAACTCCCAATAAAGTGTTAGAAGACAGAGGTTATGAAGATTGCATCTTTTCAGGAAAAGGGTCAATAGATATTCTTTCATCAGTATTAACACTGTGCACCTGTCTATGTGAATCCATGTTTAGTCTCCAGGAGGTCGGTCCACAGCTGGGAGGCTATGGTTGCCAAAGTGATAAGCAATTTTTTAGTGTCTGATAACTGTGCACAAAAATGTTGATTATTTCACATTGTGTTGGTTTCCTCACAATGATTGTTATCTATAAAAGTTTTATTAAGAAGTATATCGCTCATATTTAGAAAGATGAAAATACAGGGAATCCACAGGTATCCCTCTTGGCAGCCAGTGAAGCTGATGACCAATGCTTATTTCTTTTTAATTTTCTTTTAATGGAAACACCCCTACCCCAGCTGAAGTTTACAAATACACTGACCAGGTTTCAGCTAGCAATTAATTTATTAAAAGTTTGAAAAGGAAGAAACCAACTTGTTTTTTGAAGAAGATGTGTGTAGGAAGGAGAAGGGGGTGGGGTGGGGAGAACCTAACCAATATCATCATTTCATCCTGCCTGGTTTTGACTCAAAAACTAGCCATATTTCAGTAACAATTAGAACTGAGCTAAAATATCTTTTAAAAAAATAATTATTTCAAAATAAGATAAAGTTACATTGATGGTTGTTTCTTCATGATGAAAATATATACTTGCGAGAATATTTTGGGGAAATCTTTATATTGTCTGTATTGTAAGACTACATTAGCAATTCCAATTTCAAAAGATTCAATAATTAGGGTGGCCAGTAGTGGAATTAAGTAAACAGAGGCCTGGATCTACCAGCAGTTTCATTAACATAATTGACAAACTGAGACCATGTTGTATCAAAAGGATCACGTCTCACTTGGCCCCACAAGACCCTGTGCTGATATGTTAGCTTTGCGGAAAGAGCTAGGTCCCACACTTCCCCTCGCCACCCATTTATTGTGGGGCCCTTCGGGTCTTTCCAATGCTTAGCAATTTCCAAACGTGCTGATCCAAAATATTTCAAAAAGTATTTCCAAATATTTTTATGAGAATGTTATTTTTGAGACTCCATGCAAGCTATTGGAAAAGTTTACTCCCCCTCCTCACACAGAACTTTCAGAAAAATGCTCCCCCCGCTTCATCCATGATGGGTTGGAGAATTTGATGTGCACTGGTGGATCTACAGTTATTCAAATATTGTTCGAAGAGGCATTCACCTTCATTTCTTCCAGCCCTTCTCTCTTAGCCTATTGCTTATTTCATCTGCCTGTATGAACTGACAGTATGACTTAATTCAGTGAGCCAACAAGACCCAGGCCAGAACAGGGTTTTCTAAGAAATTTTCTGGGAGTATTCTTTTCCCAGCAGTTAGAGAATTTGTCTGTCACCCTGAAGAATATTCAGTGAATGATGGCCCTTGCTGCTTTGCTTTGTACAAGTAGAATGGAGAAGTTTGGGAGGCCATTTTGACTCAGCCCTAGCAATTGAGAGACTTGTAGCACTTGAAGGCAAATATATTTATTGTAGCAAAAGCTTTTATGGACTACAGCCCAATTCATCAGACACATGCATTGATCTCTTTAATTGGCATATTTATATTTAAATCTATAAAAGGAAATGTTTGATTTGAAAAATGTAGGTCTGATTGTTGTGAAACTTTCAGGATTTGTTCTACCTGTACCTAGGATGGTTTTAAACATAGCAAAAATTTCATCCCCTGTCTTGAAACAAAATGGTGGCCAATCATTTTTTTTCAAAAAAGAGGTTACTGTTTGTTTGCTCCAAATATTGGGGGGAAATGGTTATCTAATGAAAAAAAGAACAAGCGTGATTTGAAGCCACAATGTTTCCAAAGCTGTCAGCTGTGTAAATTTGCTTGAAGGCTTCTCTGTAGCAACCTAAAGGCAATTCCAAGCCAAGCCATATATATAGGCAAGGAAGACAGAACAATATAAGATTCTTATTGCAGTTGGTCACATTCCCCAGGGATCCGGGATCTGCATTAATATTCAGTGCAGTCACAGTGCAAGCACTAATGACATTCTGTTAGCGTAAACTAATCACAGTGCAGCATTAGCACTTACTAGACAAAGGTTAAATCAGTATTTGCCATTGAACTTCAGCACTCACTTTTCTCTTTGGCTAATGACACTGTGCTAGGGTTGGTTTACACCAACATCATGTCATTAGTGCTAGTGCTGTGACAGCATTGGATACAACTCTTATTGTTTATTTTTTCTAATTTCCATTTCAGGTTCTGTCTAGAACTGTAGCCTCAGAAATGGTCATATACAGAATAGGAGGGAAAACGCCTAATGCCTCTAAAAGTGAGTTTAAAGTTGGATCCACATCCAGTTTACCAAGGCTTACTTATCTCTAATAACTTCCCAGTGGATTCATTCCAATAATTAGGGGTTAAAATCAATATTGTTGTTTTGGGAATTTAATTTTTCCTCATGTAATTGGTTCTCTGAAAAGCTCTGAATACGCCATTACTTTAAAGCTGAAAAACAGGCTTCATTTTATTCTCTGCCACAGGTAGGTTTATAACTTGGCAGAAAGAGTTTAAAGCTTTGATACCTTGTGCTACTCAGGGAAATTGGCAGTTATCCTCGATTTATCCTAATCCTCTTACCTATGGAGTTCTCCTCCCCACATTTTACTGTCAGATAGCACCATTTTAAAAATGCCTTCTCTGCTCAAATGTTCACTCCTTTTAAATCACTGTGCACTTCCAAGTCATATAACGCTTGAAAGCTATGTTACATTCCATGTCCCCCTACTAAGTGACACCCTAAAGTAATACCAGCTAATGGAACAAAATGTTGATGAAAAGATGATAAAGAGTGATGGTAGAAGATGCACAACTGGTTGTTAGTGAGTGACTTGGGTGTGTGTGTGTGATATATTACATCTCATTGAAATGTCATTAACCGAGACCTGAAATTGTCCTCCTGGCTCTGTTTAGCATGCCTTTTTCTTCATTTGCAGTTCTGAGTTTCAAAAATTCACATATATGTAAATTTTGTAAAATATTTAATAGGTGCAGATATCCATTTGATGTGCTTAGTTCAGAAGGTATTATGCTTCTCTTTTCATTATCTCTCTTACTACATTAGAACACAATATTTCTTAGCTTAATGGAGTTGACTACTCAGGGTCAAACTACACATGATGTGAGAGCTCCATTATCATTTTCCCAATGTATAATAGAATTACAGAGCTGGATTCATAGAATTGGGGGGCCTTGAGGGTTGTATAGTCCAACCCCCTACTTGATGCAGGAAATCCAAAGCTAGAGCTTCCCCAACAGATAGCTACTCAGCCTTCACTTGAAGATCTCCAGTGGTGAAAAATGCACACCACCTCTCTAGGTAATTGGTCCCGTCATGAAACTGCACTTAGCATCAAGATGTTTCTTCCAATGTTCAACAAAAATTTACCCTGCAGGGAGTATCAGGCTTGCCAAAGCAACTTTTATTAGATTGTAAGCCTATGCGGCAGGGTCTTGCTATTTACTGTTTTACTCTGTACAGCACCATGTACATTGATGGTGCTATATAAATAAATAAATAATAATAATAATAATAATAATAACTGCCTTCAAAAAAATGCTGCCTTAAACAACAACAGCAACAACACCCACATCTTTACTGCCTTCAAAAAACAAGGCTGTGGGGGGAGGAGCCAGCGTGCCAATGGAGCAATAAGGAAAAAAAAGAACTGCCGATGGACCGGTAGGTTTTTAAGCCTTATCATCTAATTATCTGGGCTGGAAATGGTGAAGAACGGTGAAGATTGAATGGGAAACTTTGAGCTACAGAATGGGATTTAAAAGATTAAAGTATTTTGCTGCTTAACGAGTGTATTTGAAGTGGAAGGAAGGTGGCTAGTGGAGAAGTAGCCCCTCCTTGAACTGTTAAGAGCGGCTGTATAAGGAATCTCCCAGACGGAGAGCTTATCTTGAAAGGAATTTTAATTGCAGAGCCATCGTCAGGAGAGATTGATTGATAGCCACCTTTTCGGTAGCAAGTAATAAATCTCGTTAAGCACGGCAGTAAAACCCTTCTGAGCTCGCTGTTTGTTGGATTTGAAAGCGAAACTAATTAGCAACAGCAGTATTTACAAGCCTATGCCACCCAAAAAAACTGCCCCGGTGGTGAAGCCACGCTGGGTTCAATACGCGTCCAACAATATCATTAAAAGACCTCAAAGAGTTGTTGATCCAGAGCTGGAGACGGAAGAAAAACAAGAAGAATCTGTAATAACGACAAAGGAGTTGAAGATGGCTGCCGGAGCTGGCGTAGAGCCAGCAGGGCAAGAGGAAATGGTGGATCAAATTTCAGCTATGTTGAGAAGTCTTAAAGCTGAACTATTTATGAAAATTGAAATGGAAATTGACAAAAATAATAAGAGGGTGGATAAGCTGGCTGCAGAAATGGCTATAAGAGACAATCAACTAGGCTTTTTGAAGACAGAGGTTGATCAAGTGAAAAATCAAGTTAAAGAAATTAAGAAGACTCAAAATGATCAAGAGGTGAAATTTAAAGATCTAGATAAGAGACTGATTGTTATGGAAGATAACGCACGAAGAGTAAACGTTCGCGTTCGTTATATGGTGGAGAAGAAAGGGGAGGACCTCAGGAAGAATATTCTAAGCTGGTTTAAAGAACTAGTCCCAACCCTGCAATTAGCTGAAGAAGATGTGGAGCGTGCTCACAGGGTAGGGGGTTTCAGAAGTGGTGCACCCCCCAGAGATGTTTTGGTGAAATTTTTAAGCTATCACAAGAAAGAGCAATTGATGAAAGAATTAAGAGCATTGGGTGAGCTGAAGTTCCAAGGAGCATCAGTGCAGGTCTTTAATGATCTGTGCCAACAGACTTTGGAATGGAGACGCAGTGTCAAGATCATAACGGAGGAATTGAAAAAGAAGAAAATACTTTATGCATGGGGATATCCGATTTTCCTGCGTTTCTCATACAACGGGGAAAATCATAGGGTTTTCTCCGCCCAGCAAGGCATGGAGCTTCTTGAGAGCTTAGGTTTGGGTCCTCAAAGAGATGCTGGTGGCGGTGCAAAAAGCGGTGATGAAGAAGAAAGAGGAGCAGTTGGGGGGGTGGTGTAGATGGTTAATATAGCGATGATAAGAAATATATTAATTAGTTCCTGCTGGCTCTGGGTTCCTGGCTTCTTTCCCCCCCCCCAAAGGGTAAAAAAAAAAATGGCGGAAGTATTAGACTTCCGGGTATATATTGGGGGGAAAAGTGATGGGAGGGAAGGGGGAAGTGGGGTGGGAGGGAAGGGTATGTTAGAGGTGTTGTATGTATATGTGTGTATGTTATGTTTTCAACACGATCGGGATCGAATAGAAGATCAGAGAGATGAATATGGATAAGAAGTTAAGGATCTCAACGCTCAATGTCAAAGGTCTGGGGGCAGTCGTAAAAAGGAGAAGGATTGAACAATTGTTAAACAAGGATGGTTCTGATATGATATTTCTGCAAGAGACTCATCAAATTAAGGAGAAAAAGAACGTTATTCGATTGAGATGGCCAGTCTATTATGAAGTATCGTTGGGGACATCAAAAAAAAAGGGAGTGGCCATTTTGATTTCAAAAAGAACTGGGTTTATGATGGAGGATATTAAAAAAGATGAGAATGGGAGATATCTCATGATTAAAGGTAAACTGGAGGGGGAAAAATATACTTTGATTAACATGTATGCACCAAATAATAAACAAAAAGAATTTTATGAGGAGGTATTAAGAGAGATGGAAGAATTCAAGGAGGGGTATGTAATTATGGCGGGAGATTTTAACATGGTTATGGACAATAGAGTAGATAGGTCAAATCCCTCTGAAGCAGAAAAGAGAAACAATGTTACTATTTTAAGCAAATTAATTAGAGAGAAGGATTTTGTTGATTCTTGGAGAGTTCTCAGAGGGGCAGACCCAGGATTCACGTTTTATTCTTCAGTCCATCATACATACTCCAGAATTGATCATATTTTTGTATCTAGAGATTTTGTAACTAAGACATGTAGAATGGAATTAGGGACAATCAAGGTATCGGATCATGCACTGGTAAGCTTAGTTTTTGCAGTTAGTAAGGAATATAAAGAAGCATTAAGGTGGAGATTGAATACTAAGATATTTAAGAATGATAAAGTAATTGAGAAAATGCAGAAGGAATTGTCAGAAACATGGGAAATAAATGAGAAAGGGGGAACAAGAATAGCAGTGGTTTGGGATACCATGAAGGCTGTGTTTAGGGGGAACTGTATTAGGGAAACGTGTAAATTAAAAAGACAACAAGAGGCAAGGCAGGCTACTTTAGAAAAAGAGATAATAAAGCTGGAAAAAGAATATTGGCAAACTAAGAACAAACATAAATTAATAGAATTAATGGCACAAAAAAAGGAATTAGAAAATATTAATTTAGAAGAGGTACAGAGGAATTTAATTTATATGAAAAGGGAATATTTTCAAAATAGTAACAGGAACTCTAAGATGCTTGCCAAACTCACACAGAAAGAAAAAGCCAAAAATGGGATAGGGTTAGTAAAAAATAAGCAGGGTAATGATTGTCATTTGATGAAGGATAAAATAAAAATTTTTCAGGATTTTTTTGAAGAGTTATACAAGAAAAGAGATATCCAAATGAAGAGGACGGAGGAATATGTGGATAAATTTTTGAAGAAAGGATTAGAAAAAGAACATAAGGAAATAATGGATAATAAAATATCGCAAAGTGAAATAGAGGAGGTTATAGACCAGCTTAAAGCAGGGAAATCACCAGGGGCAGATGGTTTAGGACCAGAGTTTTACAAAAAATTTAAAACCTTAATAGTGCCAAAGTTGTTGAAATTATATAATGCAATAATGGAGGGGGAGAGGATCCCAGAGTCATGGGAGCATTCTATAATAATTTTAATTCCGAAACCAGATAAGGATCTAACTCTCCCCGATTCATATAGACCAATTTCACTAATAAACCAAGATGCAAAAATTTTTTCAGGCATTTTGGCTAAAAGGTTAAATAAATGTATAGCTAAATATGTAGGGGAAGATCAATGTGGTTTTATAGCAGGTAGACAGATGCACACATTAATAGGTAGAGTTTTGAGTGTAATACAGGGGATAAAAAAATCAAGGATTAAGGCGGGTATTTTAGCGTTAGATATATTTAAGGCTTTTGATTGTGTGAGCTGGCAAACTTTAAAGTTGGTTATAAATAAAATGGGATTTGGTACTAAATTTAGAACAATAATAGAACAGTTATACTCTAAAAGCACAGCTGTAGTGGTAGTAAATGATGGAATAACGGACAAGATACGACTAGCTAGAGGGACAAGACAAGGATGCCCACTCTCGCCAGTCCTGTTTGTATTGGTGATGGAATTGTTGGCAAATGCAATAAGAGAGGATGAAGAGATAGAGGGGATAGGTAATAGTAATAAAATTAAACTGAACATGTTTGCAGATGATACATTGATGACTATCAGAGATCCTTTAGGTAAAATGGAAAGAATTAAACAGCAGTTGAATGATTTTGAGGAAGTTACGGGGTTAAGGATAAATTGGGCAAAATCGGATTTGATGTTATTCAACTATACTAAAAAGGAAGAAAGGGAGTGGGAAGGGAAGGCTTCAGTTTTGAAAAGCAAAGAGAAAATTAAATATTTGGGTGTTAAGATTACAAAAAATTTAGAAGATTTGGGAAGTGAGAATTTAAATGGATTGAAAAAAGAATTGGAGGAAGAGTTAAAGAGGTATAAGAAACTGAATCTTTCCTGGTTTGGAAGAATAGCTTTAATAAAGATGAAAATTTTACCTAAGATTAATTTTTTCTTTAGAATGTTACCGATAAGAATTTCAGTGATAGAATTAAAAAGATGGCAGAATCTTATAAATAATTACTGCAATGAAGGGAAGAGATCAAGGATTAATAAAAGTAAATGGTATTTAAGCCAAAAGAGAGGCGGACTGGGTCTCCCAAACCTTGAGTACTACTATCTAGCTAATAGGTTAAGACATGTTGTTGAAGCAATTATAGGGGTAGGGGATTTGAAATGGATGGAGGAAAATACGCTAGGGAATATTGAGTTGAAATTGCAAAATGTGTTTTTTAAGCAAAAAGGGAAGGGTAAATGGCTTAATGATTTAGATAACCAATTTCTGAAGTTCCATTGGGAACTTTGGGATAATTATAAAAAGGAATTGTTTTCAAGTAATTCCCCCTTAACACCGGTGATAATGTTAAAGAAATTTCCTGAAAATTTAAAGATGAGGTTAAGCAAAGTTTTAAAAGAAAGAAATAAAATGAAATTAGGAGAGTGGTTAAGGGGGATGAATACAAGAGAGAGGTTGGAAGAAGTTTTGAGAGATTTGGAATTAACGTGGTTAAATTATTTTCAATTAGAACAATGGACTAAAAATTGGATAAGAGAAAATGGAGAATGTAAAGAGAGGACGAAATTTGAGGAATTAATTGAACAAAAAGAAATAGATAAGGGACAAAACATAGGGATAAAGGGGTTAGTGAGTCAAATATATAATATATTAATTGAGAAAGGAGGGCTGGATAGTGCTGGGAAAATGGTTTGGGAGACTGATCTGAAGATACAAATAGGACAACAGAGGTGGGATGGACTATGGAGACAGAGAGTGTTGAGAAATATGTCAGTAAGAATAAAGGAGAATTATTATAAACTTGTATGGAGGTGGTACTTAACTCCGGTTAGATTAAATAAGATTAATAAACAGCTTTCAGCAGATTGTTGGAGGGGTTGTGGAGAAAAGGGAACGTATTTACATATGTGGTGGGATTGTATACATGTGCAAAAGTTATGGAAGATGGTGTTTTATGAGATTGAACAGATTGTGGGATTTAAAGTAGAAGTTACACCAAGGATTGCATTACTCTCACTGCATGATGATCCTAAATGTAATAAAGAAATGAAAGAATTGATAACGAACCTACTGACAGCTGCGAGGTTGATAGTAACTAGGAATTGGAAAATTACAGGAGATTATTGTATTGAAGAATGGTATAAAGAAGTGTGGGACATTGCTATAAATGATAAATTGACATGTAATATAAAAATGCAAAGAGGCATAGTAAAAACGAATGATTTTGAGAGTATATGGAAAAAGTTCCTGGAGTTTGTATTTTCTAAAGGAAGGGGGGTTCCACCAACAGATGAAACTATGAGTTTTTGGAAACAAGAATGAGATCCCGAGGTGGGGGGAGCACTGTTATGTTTATTATATTATGTTTAATAGGTTAATATTGAATATATGATAGTAAGGTATGATAATATCTTGTATTAAGTGATTTTGATTTGTGTTTGTTGTTTTAATAATAAAAATATTCAAAAAAAAAAACAAAAAACAAAAAACAAAAAACAAGGCTGTGAAAGACAATAGATGGCTTCAAACTGAACATAATTCCAGAAGTACTTAGATCCTCCCTATTGGAGGCTTTGACACCCTTAAAAAACAAGACCAGCAGCTTCCTTCCTTCTCAAAACAGCCATTGGGAGAAACATCAAAACAGTGAGGTCACCATGTAACCGATCAGATTTGGCCAGGTGATGATCTCACAGAATACTGTGCTGTGAGCTCAGGCTGAAAAGGGACAAGAGCTGTTAGTGTGTCAGGCAAGTGAACTCTAATATACTCATCATATTCATGCACCTGATATATAAGCTGTAAGTTTTCAGGACAAAGAAAACATACTTGGGAGACAAAGCATTGTGAAGAGCTGCTTTTCTTTCTCCTATTTCCTTAAAACTCTTTTGCATTTGTTGCTGCTAGGCAAAACATTGTTTTGCTTGTATAAACATTAAGTGCTTATCAGTAATAAAACGAAATAAACGGGTAATTGAATCAGCATATGTTTATAGCTGGTTGGGAAAAAACAAAGCTGTAATTCTGTTGTGTGGTTTCATTTGTATTTTTCTTAAGCAGGCTGTGTTTTCTTTTTGGGGAAAAAAGTAATCCATTTGCTGATTATTGAATATTCAATGGTTTACCCTGTTGAACTAATACTGGTTGCACCTAAGATGTGCCACACAAATCTAACATCAAACAAAGTGTTTACAATCTAGTTAATTTAATACGCTGACAATAGTATACATCTAGTGTTCTGTTCCACTATATTTTATTGTTCCAATTCAACCCAACCTGATTCAAACTGCAGAGTTCACCCTAAATATCTTTTCAATTTAGGTGTAGCTTCTCTCTGACTAAGTGCCACTGATTAAATCCATCTTCCCCAGCCTGGTGTGCTCCAGGTGTTTTGGACTACAACTCCTAGTATTCCTGAACACTGGGTTTGATTGCTGACACTGATCTGGACGGCCTACAGTTGGGGAAGACTGATCAAAATACCGAACACTGGCGCACAAGGTTGGCAGTCAGTGCTAATATCCCATGTTTCTGATGGTTGGGTTGTCTCTGGATGTCAATGATGTGCTTCTCAGGGCACACAGTTATTCTTTACATAGAAGTACCACCTTCTAGACATGACATGTCTCTGCATTTTTTGGCATGGTGGAATTAGAGTGGGGTACAAATGGCCTCTCAGAATTCCCCACCCTTTGTGTAGGCAGAGAAATTGGGGGGACCATTTCACCAATTTTCTCGAGGGAGCAGAAATTCTTCAGCAGTTTCTCAGAGGTTGGCCTCACCATTAACAGTGGTTTAGAACAGTGTAGCTTCTCCCCCCCCCCCACACACACGTTGTCGTCATCATCATCACCATTATTGCATTGCTACTGCAGGTGGCAAAGCAGCAACGATGTTGGCAGCCTGGCCCTCATTTTGCATCCCCCCCAATGCCCCATCCCTAGTGTCATTCTGGGCTATTTAGGGGGAGGGGAAGGTGACGACCCTGAAAGCCCTGTAACAGGTGGCATAGGGCAGCATTGTGTCCCACCCCAGGAAAGAGATGAAACTACTGCTGTCCTCCAATTTTCTAAATGCTTTCTTCCCCCATGAAAGAAGGTTGCACTTTTCTGCCTCCTTCTCAGGGTGCTTTAGAATGTATTTCAAATTCATTTTGGTGTTTTGGTGCTACCTTATTACTGTGAGATGGCTGAAGGTGTTGTGTGTTGGATTTTTACATTCTATTACACGTCTTTCCATCATTCTGCAGCCTCCTTGGCTTCCCACACTTCCTTATCTGAAAAAAAAAAACCCTCCCTGGAGGAGTTTCCTCATGATATCTTCAACTGGGCTTTGATAGAAGTGCAGGAAGCTGGGGAAACTGGCAGAAAGATGATTGCATGATGAAAGGCAGGACACTCACACATATCCCACCCAGCCACATCATAAGTAAGGTTATCACAATAACTTGAACCTCATCCATAAGAATCTCTTTCAATTTTTCTTCTCTTTTGAATTTCTTTTCGAAAGTAATTTCTTTGCTATAAATTGAATGGGAAAGGTTTTTAAAATTGGAAGGATTTTCTGGCATTGCACTAGATGGAATAGTTCTCTGTGAAATCACTGCTCAGTATGAGCTGACAAACATATCCTATGGCCTGGTTTATGAAAGACAGCTACAGGCGTTAACACTGCAATGGAAATAGCAATAACTTCCCACTAACAGTGTCCTCTGCTATGATCAACAGAGGGCAGAGGGCTGAAGCTCTGTACACACACAAGCAAACTTCATCACCAGCCTGCATCCCCACCCCACCCCGCCACACAGACATCATGCACACAACCAGGACTTAGAATCACATTGAGAATACAACCTGGTATGGACTGCTCCCACCCCCACCCCCCATACATGGGTTGCCTTAGCAAGTTACTACATCTAGGCTTGGTACAGCTCTATACAAGTCCTGTCCACCTTCTAAACCAGGATGGAGCAAGATTGTGCTCACTATGATTATTTATTTATTTATTAAGACATTTGAATCCCAACCTATACAACAAGGATCTCAGGGCGGTGTACAGATAAAATCATACAACCAATATAAAACAATAAATATACACAGCTAAAAACAAATTAAACCATTAATAAGCTAAAACCAGTATAGAATTTAAAAACAGTAAAACCAATTAAAACAATTCGAAGTATGTACAGGCTTGGTGAATTCTCACTACCCAAATTACTGTATAAATTGCTTCCAGACATGAAGACATTTATATGTCTGAAAGTTGTATGGGAGGCAATGGCACTTTAGTGCATACGGTTGATTCAGGAACAGGTTCAGGGGATGGATCAAGTCCTTTGTGGATGACACAAATTGAATAAGCCACTTCTTAGATTAGAACTGCTCAAGTGTATTATATATGTGTGTGTGTGTGCACGTGCGCATGCAATTGACCAAATAAATGCATAAAATAAGTGGTGTAAAGCCATTATGCCACTTATTTTTCTTTCACAATATTAGAATATAAGATATTCTCCATTCTTCTGACATAGATGCAGAATATTTACTCACTATGCCAGTGGTGGAAAAGGTGTGCCTCATGGGCCACATGAAGGCCACCAACCTGGCAGCCTGCCAGACCCCCCTGCAAACACTATAATTGTTAGAAAAATTGTGGATTACAACCCAATTAAATAAAATAAAAAGGCATCTGGATGCAGTTTCAAAAGGAAAGTTTATTTCCACCTCAGGTACCAAAAATCTCTTTGCACAAAGGTCCCTCTCCCTTGTCAATGTAAGGGAAAAGGCCCGGAACAGAAGTTTACGTTTCATTTTATACAGGGGGGAAACATTGTACGCAAATAATTGGTTGCTTGCTCAGATCGTCACAGCTGATCCTCCTCCCTGTTTTCTTGACATGCCCAGATGGGTGAGAGACCCTATTGACTTTGCAAACTCCATTATCACATGATTCCCTTAATAATGAATCCTGGGACCTTCCTGCCACGTATTCCATTGTCTTTAACTAATCCCTGTCCACCACTCCCTCCCTGGTTCCTCCCACCTCGCAATGTCCCCTGGGACATTCCTGTCCCACCTTGCCTACGTGGCAGAAACCTTCCTGCTTCACCCTCCCTTGGCGCCTGGCATTCCTTTCGATGGGCGAGCTTCCCACCTCTTATTTCTCTCCCTGGTTTCCCACTGAGCTGTGGGGAAAGGAAATAAGAGGTGTGGGTGTGTGTCAAGCGCCTGGTGATTTAACCAGCAGCTAGGGCTCATCCTTACCCCTGAGTAAGCGACCTTACCCAAATAGGTTAATGGGACTTTTCTCTCCTACCTGGGAGTAGGGGGTCTATTCTACTCATCTAAATCACTTAGAAATCACCCAAGGGTGGCATTTTGGGAAAGGGAAATGAGGGAAAGGACGGGAGAGAAGAGATGGGCGAAGGGAATAGTGGGAAATCAGTTATTTTTTCCATAACACCATGATAGCACTTGCTATTGCTGGCTTATTTCTGATCTTTCAGGATCACAGAGCAGCCACTGGGGAAAAGGAGGCTGTTGCGGATTTCTCCCTTCCCCAGTGACCTCAAAACACATATATGAGTGTCTTCCTCCCCATTATGTGTGTGTGTGCGTGTGTGCCTCCCCCCACCCCAATGTGTGCATGCTTGTGTGCATGAAAGCACATATGGCCTCTTGGGGACAAAAAGGTGACACACCCCTGTTCTATGCTAAGAGAGACTTCACCTTAAAGTAGGAAACCATTCTTTTTATGTTCAAGAATATGGAAGTGATGTGATGTCTTTCAATGTGCAATCAGGTGGACGCGCTCTAATTACAGCAGCTCACATTGTTACGGGTGTGTGTATGTGTGATTGAGTGGGAGTGGCCCTCCAGTGTTTAAGAGAGTAATCTGATCCACCTCTACCTGGAATTTCCACAAGTTGAACCTGGGACCTTTTGTATCTAAAGGATGTGCTCCACCACTAAGCTGCGATGGTTAGGTTGAGAAAGAATGACTGCATGGCCTCCTTAGCTACACTTTTTGGAATGCTATGGGTGGGGCATGGTTTGGCTAATATTGAGAGGGGGCATTCAGGGGATGGAGCTTGTGGATTTCATGACAATTCCCTTGCTCTTTCTCCAATAATTCTAACACTGGCTTAGCTTGACTTAGCCCAGAGTTCCCTTGTGCAGCAATGAAATTAGGGATGGCAAGAAATTTGTTCATTTCAGTGCAAACTTAGCAAATTCACACTTCTCCAACTGGACTTGGACCAGAATGCATTTCAATGTTGGAATCTGTACTTTTCTAAAGTTTGCCAAAAAAGGAAGAAAATGCATACAGAAGAGCTATATTTCAAACACACACACACAAAACTGCAAGTATTTGTAATGGTGCATATAAAAAGTACCCTGAACCCTTTATACAATGGGAAACCACTTGCAAAAATGCATACATTTTGAAAAATGCACACAAAAATACATATGAATATTCATGCAGACTAATAATAAAAACAGCAATGTGATGCAGAAATGGAACAGAACCAACTTAGCAGTGGAAAAGTGAAAAGCAAGCATTATAGATTTGCCAATCCCTAAATAAGACTGGGTCATGATTTCCCCTCATCATACCAAAGGCCTTGGTGAGCCTTAGCTTAGCCAAAGAATACCTCTTGCTCCTAAGTGTGCCCCCCTTGCAGTTTTTAAGCCCTATGATTGTTTACTGCCTTTGATGTCTGTCCCATCTCTTTGCTATATACGTGACATTTTGATAGCTCTGACTTTTGAGACAAGGACCCGTCTTATTTCCTCATGTTTCTGAAGTGCCATGCACCCTCCCACCACGTCCTGGCACTGGCCGCGGAGAGCTAGTTGTGGGTGGGGAAATGTACTTCCTCCCTATTGGGTAGGGTGACCATATTTGGGAAACCAAAAAAGAGGACACCTAGTGTGTGTGGGGGGAAGCAGCTTTCTGAGTCCTGCAGAAAGTACGTTATTCCCCCGCCACCTTAAAGAACCAGATTGGAGTGGAGGAAGGGAAAGGATTTCGTTCTGCACCACCACCATCCACTCCAATTGGGGCCTTTTCTATAATGTCCACGAATGACCCACTTTCCCCTTTAAGACCTCAATTGGAGCTCGGGGTGGGAGAATGATGTGCCTCAAGAAAGCATGTCATTCCCTCCTGCCATGCTAATGGCAGCCTTAAAGGGGAAGGTGTGTCATTCCAGGACATTATTGAAAATTATAGAAAATCCCCCCTGACACTATGGAAAGAGCAAAAACCAGGACAAATCTGGGTAAATCCTGACAGTTGGTCACTCTACTATTGGGGGATATTTGGTGTTCCTGGGCCGGGGGCTGGGTGACTACACTTAAATAGAGAAGCTGCACCCAGCCCTCAAGGCTCTTCGAAGTGCGGCTCTCTGTACGCAGTGTGGGTTTTACCTGGTCGCCCTTTTGGGGGCCGAGTAGGATGTTTTGGCACATAGTCGGATTGGCCTGGGCTATGTGTCTTTTTGCCTATTTCACACTGTAAGAGGAGAGAGAGTGTCTCAGGAATTATATTATTCTGATTTGGTTAATTTGGTCACATTTGGCTCAGGCTAGCAGGGTGGGCACAATTAGAAGAAAGGGATGGTTATCAGTTTGTGGCACTGTTGTTTGGTGACAGGTGATACCTGAGGCCTTCTGCTAAGGGTCATGAGGCCCCAGTGGGGGATAAGGCCACCTGTGAGTCCAGCTCTTGTCACTCCATCCAGTGTCGTGCAACCCGGGGGTGGGGTGGGGTGAGTGGCATGGGTTGATCTACCTTCCACAAAAGGGGTATGGCCTGGGTGTGGCAATTGTCTGATGCCACTCTCCAGACATAGAATGCTTCAACCAATATAAATGCCTAGCTAATGGCTGGCATAGTTTAGGGCCCGCCCAGTTTCCCTTTGCAGATCTTCAATAAGTGTGGCCTGAATGTGATACCATATACAGTTGTCTTGTCTCATTATTTCTCCCTCTTGTCTGCAAATAGATTGACAGTGCACCATCATCACACCAGCCCCACCATCACCATGTATCTTCTATAATTCCTTCAAGTGTTAACTGTGGTCAGTTTCACTAATATTTAATCCCTGACCAGAGCTGAACATCAGTAAAGTGATGAGATGAAAACAAAATGTAGAGCTAATGGCAACTTGCTTCATGCTTCCACACTACTCCCTCAATAGCCTCAATGACACTGAGCAGGTCAACGGATCCATTAAAAAAGGAATCAGGAGATGGCATCAAAATCTGGTTCTTTTTTTTCTTTTTTTAACCTCAATTATCCTGAAGAATTTACTATTCTTTTCTTATGAGAATCATTCCCGCCTCCCACAACTTGCTAATCAAGAGTCATCTGAGGGTTGTATTTCCACTGAAGTTGTCTTTAAGACCCATTGTCAATGTGGCAAGTCCTGAGATTGGTAGGAGATAGGTAAGCATTAAAAAAGGTGTTCTTATTTGTCATATATGCAAAGCATCATGCCAGTCTGTCTACAATGTTCAAACTTCAGAGGTTTAACATTTAATTTAGTTTAATTTCTGGTTGGCCCAAATAAAATTCAGAGCCATATATCACAAGTAAGATCTACACTATTGCTTTAAAGCGCTTTATAACAGTTATAAAGCGCTTTAACTGCTTTAAAGCGCTATAAAACTGTTATAAAGCGCTTTAAAGCAATAGTGTAGATCCGGCCACAATTGCACTGATCATGTTGATCATACGAATACTGTAAATGGAGTGGTGGTGAGTAATAAATCTGGAAGGCAGAAGTTTGTAACAACCAATATAAACATGTGCTTCCTCCTTGGGTCATTGCCAGGAAGTTTTAGGTTGCAATCCTATACACTAAGAATGGGGAACATTTTTTATGTTGAGAGCCATAATCCCTTGGGGGTAATCTTTTGGAGGCAGCATGCTGGCAGTAAAACATGGGCAGGGCCACTTCCTTCCTTCCTTCCTTCCTTCCTTCCTTCCTTCCTTCCTTCCTTCCTTCCTTCCACAAGGAGAAGATGCACATTAAATTGTTTTGCTGAGGCAGCAGCAGATCTAGGAAACAGTGGCAGCAAACAGGCAACAAAAATGGAATATTTCATCACGCTGTGTGTGAGAGAGCAAGAGAGTGAGTGAGAGAGAATGATCTCCGTCCTGAAAGCATGGATGAAAATTTGGCACCGTCGTTTTATATTTATCCTTTCCTGCTTGGTGATTGCTGTTATGACCTTTGCTTTATTTTCCATAATATGTTATACCCATTAAAATCTTACCTAGTAGACCTGTCAGTGTCTTCATAAAAATAGTTCACAATGTTATACTATCCATGATATAGTAAACTAACACACATTTTAATAGTTGTATTACATTGGCTAATTATGCTCATCATTCTTATTTACCTTGGTATTTATTCTACTAATAGCTTTTTAATATCTTCATTTTAGTTTGGAAATGCATCTTTAGTTTTGGACATGTCTTAATTTGTAAAAACAGGGTGCCAGCAGCTATCTTTAATTTTATTTATTTATTTTTTAAAAATGCTTACATATGCATTCATCTTCATCACATTTCTGCTCAGCCAACTTCTTCTAGTGGATATTGAAAATTGAGAAATGTGGCAATGCTGAAGTAGCCATGAGGGTTATTAATAACCTCTCCTATCGGATATACCATTCTCGGGGAAAATCATTTTACATACTAGGTTTTCATCTGCCCTATTGATGATGTCACTGCTTCCCAGCACTGAACAAATTTATTCAGCTGTGAACTTGAAACATCTAAATGCAAATGCCTTGAGCAAAGGAGGGGATCAAAGATTTCCAAACTATTTATCACCATTCACTACAAGTGGAATTTATTGCCTTCAGACCTTCAGCTGACTGAGCCATGAATAAAAAGAGAAAATCTGCTGAACCTGCTGAAGTTACTACAGTGTCTTAATTCTATGAGTCAATCATGCCATCTTAGTTGGTTTTGACAAGGCATATTGGCCTTCATCTCTCTCTTAGTTTTCTTCTTCATTCTTAATTGCTGCCATTTTGTTCTATGTTCCTTCAGATAATAATATTCTATTCACGAATCGGTTCAGCTGCCCAAAACATGTGCAGGACTGCTGCCTCCAATGAGTAGATTGGTTTCTGCACATTCATTCATTCATTCATTCATTCATTCATGCAAAAGAGGGAAGAAGGCATCCAGCACCTGTAGGGGCACATACAGAATGCTCCTAGATAGAATGGAATGTCAGTCCTGTTGGCCACACACTTTACTGGGTGGCCTTAGATCAATCATTCATTCCCAGCCTACACTGAAGCTCAGCGATAGAACATATGTTTTGCATATAAAAGGTCCCAAATTCAATCCCTGGCAGCTCTAAGCAGGACTGAAAAAGTCTCCTGTCATACCCCAGATAGCTGTTGCCAGTTGGTGATGACACTATTGAGCTATATGGACACACTGAGTCAGACAGTTGAAGGCAGCTTCCAAAGTTCCTATGGGGAGGAACCATGTGTGTGACCTTGAGATACTTGGACTAGAGGTAGAATAACAATGTAATAAATAAATAAATAAACAAATAAATAAATAAATAAATAAAGTCTGAATCTTTCAGGAAGAAGAGCAGCCAGGAACTCCATGAGGGATCATCATAATGTTAGGTTCTTGCTTTTGTCAGCAACCATGAGCCTTGTCAGGCAACATGCTAAGCCATGGTTAGGCTATTAACCCTTTTGCAGCAAATGGTTAGTGAGTGTGTTTAAAATGTGTTTATGTAGCTACCATGGGTACTAGGAATGGTTGACATGACATGCTAAGTCATGGTTCACATGACACACTAAGCCATAATGTTTACCTCAAAGTGCTTAACCACCGTGGCTTAGCATGTCATCTGAACAGGGTCAATGTATCAACATCATAATTACCAGCCTGAAAACATTCATCAAATGTTGCGTGCTCCCTAGAAAATTAAATTGGTTTCTCTTAAAATGTGAACCAAACTAATTTCTCCCCATCTCTAATGAAATGTGGAATTATTAAAGTGCTTTGACTCAAGTTTATGTATTCTCATAGCAAACTAAGAGTGCAGAACAGATGTACAGTATGTGCCCAGCATAGGAAAAAAAGGTTCCCAACCAATTCTTTTCTATCAGGATCAGTGCCACCAAAGAAAAAGTCCTCATATGAAATGTATGGTAAGCAAATAGTCCATGGACAGATCTATGAATTATATATGGCGGTGGTGGTGGTGGTCATGACTAGTTCAAGGTAATTGAATATTATTATACAGCTTCTATCTTTTGTACCAATTATGTGGCATTATGTAAAGAAGGTTTCAAAAAGGTCAAAAATCCAGCCAGCTCAGAAAGAACAGCTCTGTCTTACTACTGCCTTCAATATCAAAGGAGCATCTATGCAGGACTGGTGGCATGTGAGACAAGGATAGGTACAGGACAACGGTTCCTCTAGCCCCTTTAGGCAGCATTCTTTGGCACTTTGGGCTCAATTTGATCAAGGAGGCTGAGGCTATCCTACACCAGCCTCATCTAAGAGCAATACCTAGGGATGTGTGAAACTCCGGCGAGAAGTCTCATTAGTTTTACTGCAACCCGTTTGGCTTCCCTTGAAATGGCCCAGATGATTTGACTGAAAAGGAACCTCTAATTATATTTGAACCACATCTCGGGTGAAATCAAGTGACATATTAGGGACATGCAGCTCCAGCCAAGAAGTAATGCTAGTCTTAGCAAAACTCTTTGTCTAGGGCTGTAGCGGACGGGGGTTGAGAGGTCAGCTAGGTCATATAGGGATATTCTAGGCCATCACTGTGAATGTTACACTTTCATTTTAAAAAAAGAAAAAAAATGCTGTTTATTTGTAAGAAAAGTATGGTGGCTGCATTCTAACCAATTGCTCATTATGAAGTAATGCAATTATATATTGCTCGTTTCATTTATTATATTGATATACCACCCCATAGCTGAAGCTCTATGGGCAGTGCACAAAAATAAAAATAAAAAATACCATGAAAATACCTTTTGCAAGTATAAAAAAGCATTTGGCTAAAAACATATAAACAGATAATTTACACACGGAAAACATATCTAAGAACATTTTTTAAACCATCAGCCAAACACAATCCAAGACATTATTAAAACTCATTATATATGCAATATATGCAACCAAATGCCTAGGAGAAGTGGGCAGTTTTTACATGGTGCAGAAAAGAAGACAGTGTTACTACCAGGTGGGCCTCATCGTTAACCTATTAGGCCATGTGCACTTGTGTTCCGGCAGTTCTGCCATGATTCTTACTCTTATGTTCCCTTACCACTGTATTTCTGGCAAGAGGCCTGGTTTTGTCTGAGGAAGAACTCATACATTCACTTCCAATTTTGCATTAGGTGACATTTGGGTCATAATACCACACAAGATAGAACTTTGCAAAGGAAGAGGTTATGTGAACAGTCCTCCCACTGCAGTGACTAAGACCCTGCTCAGGCGACATGTTAAGCCACTGTGGTTAAGCATTTTGAGCTAAACATTATGGTTTATTGTGTCGTGTGAACCATGACCTGGTGTGTTGTGTGAACCATTCCTAACCATGGTTAAAACACAGTTAAACACACCCATTAACCATTTGCTGAAAAAGTGTTAGTAGCCTAACCATGGCTTAGCATGTTGTCTGACCAGACTACAGAGGAGCAGAGGTGGGCAACAAAGATGGTCAGCAGAATGGAGAACAAGTCCTATGAGGAAAGGTTGAAGGAACTGGGTATGTTTAGTCCTGAACAGGGAAAATTTGGCACTCTTTCAATACCTAAGGGGCTGTCACATAGAGGAGGGTCATTATTCAATTCTGCTGCAGAAGGGAGGAATAGATCTAATGGGCTAGATATGGCTCAACAAGGTTGCCTACAGTTTGGGACTTTACTTGGGGTTGTGGGCTTGAGGACTGTAATGGAAACAACCTGCACTTCAGAATTTAGTAATACACCACTGAAGTTAGTTTTAGGGCACAGTTCTATTGGGATGGCCAAAAGTCCCTGAAGTTGGATGCTTATGGCCATCCAATGCAGAGCAGGAGGAGCAGAGAGATTATCTTCACCTCCAAGCTCCTCCCACTTTGCATTTTGCCTAGTTGGGCTTTTTTGCCCTTCTAGCAGAGGCTCTGTGGAGCAGGAGTGAGGCTGAGGAGGCCCAGGGGTATGACGTAAGGCACCCTCCCCAACCCACGCTTCACTCACTGGTACACCCCCTTTCATTCCT